>NC_068278.1:33893912-35093912 GCF_025860055.1 Xyrauchen texanus | reverse complement strand
GTTTGTTGTCTTAAATTACACTATGCCATACCTCTCTCACTGCATCGTTCTTAACTGCTGAATCAAGTTTGTCACCTTAAGTTAAAACACTATGCAAGTATTCCCACACTCAGTGATGCCATGACAGTGCTGCTGATGTCTTAACAGAGCCCCACATCTTTTTCAACATGAGCGGATGTGAATATCGGCCGTTACCAATCGGTGGCCGATTGATCGGAGCATCCCTGCTTTTTTGCCGTCAGTACCCCCACTGCACCATTAGTAAGGATCAAGTACACTTTCATCAACAAAAAACCAAAGATGTGTACCAAGGGCTAAATATTATTTAAAATATCATTAAAGGAATAGTTCATCCAAAAATACCATACCATACCAGATGTTTTTCTTTCTACTGCTGAACACAAATGATGTGATTGGATTTTTGATGCATGCACTGAGAAGGAAGTGTAATTGAGCTTGAAATCATGATCACCAAGGAGACTGCTGATGTCAAGATGTTTTGTGAAAAGTTATATTTTGGTCTGTTCTCACCCAAAAACTAACTGGATTGCTTCAGAAGACATGGATTAAACCACTGGAGTCATATGGTTTACATTTATGCTGCCATCATGAGATTTTTGGTCTTTGAAAGTGTTGGACCTAGGCCTGGGTAAAATTATCGATTTTCCGATGTATCGTGATCTTCATTCAAATGATCTCGATATAGATCCTTAAATCCCAAAATGTATCTTTTACTCTATGTGGCAAAAGTAAATGACTCGCATGTGCATCCAAATCTCATGCTATGCAAATAAAAATGTCTATGATTAGCCAATGTCTAATCCAGTGTTTCCTAACCTTTTTTCTGGCACAGCACACTTTTTATGACTAAAAAATTCTACGGCACACCACTATCCCACATAGACAAACCGTTGTCAATATTTTTCCTTTTCAAGAACTTGTCCATGTTGTCTGTCTGTCTTAGTAATGTGTTTACTTGTAATGTTTGAAATTCGGCTATGCAAAAAAAAAATCACATAGGTAGGCTACGCTGTGTGAGGTCACAGGTGGCAAGAGCGCTAAGAGGGTAAATCAACAAATTAGCTTCTTTTCTAATTTTTTTATTTGTTCTTGCAATAGTACAACAAATTACAGGGATGCAAACTCATGATGGGTGAAAAAGGTAATACTATCACTGGTCCAAGAAATTATTTTCTACATTTACATTTATGCATTTTGCAGACGCTTTTATCCAAAGCGACTTACAATGCAATTATTACAGGGACAATCCCCCCGGAACAACCTGGAGTTAAGTGCCTTGCTCAAGGACACAATGGTGGTGGTAGTGGGGTTAGAACATATGACCTTCTGATTAACAGCCCTGTGCTTTAGCCACTACGCCACCACTTTCTAGGGATAGTTTTTTTAAAGAATACGCTAAAAGCACCAATTCCAGCTATTTTAATGATTCATGTTTATTAAAGTTTACAATTGTGCAGAATAAGCTGCAAAATAAAGAGTATTTTGGTGAGGCTTGCTTCTGTTTCACAAATCTTTTCAAATTTATTAACTGATTAGTTCAGCGACTGCTTCTGGAAATGTCACTAGGTGGCGACAAATGAGCATCTTATGTGCTATGAGTGAGTCAGTGAATCATTTTGAGTTGTTCATGACCGAAATCTACAAAGAGACTTTATAATGTTTAAGCATTAAATGAACAAAGCAGATCTATAGTCCATTATAGCCTTCAGTCTGAGCATTATGTTTCATCCAAAAAGACAACAATAATAGTCTAATAATAGTGAGTTTCAATAATGCCCTAACTTCTCCTTTATTAAAACTTGCATGGCTACAAATCTACTGACTACAGTATAAGATTTATTAACACAAATCAGATCTACGGTATCATTTTCATACAGTAGCCTATTTAAAATGCTGAGCATGGCTTTTATCAGAAAAGACCACAAAAATAGACAAATAATAATTTTGAGTTTCAATAATGTTCTTTCATCATTGTAAAGCGCATTTCATATGAAATGAGTCGAGGCGTCAAAGCTCCGTTCAACGCCAGCGTCATGCGCCAAATTGCCCTCCACATGACAAGAGTTGCAGAAAGCGTCACAGATGGGCGATTTTACGAGTTTGCCATGTAAAAAAGTGGGAAGTGTGCACAATAAATATTGAAAACATGTATTTGGAATAGAGAAAAACAGTTTGCAGTTGCTTTGATAGCAGAAAGTATTAAAAGGACTTTTAATAGGTATTAGCATTTTCTTGGTGAATTTTAGTTTTTCTTGTTATTAATCAAGACATTAACTGATGGAATGGACTGAATTTGAAAAAGCTAAAATGTGATCAAATTGATGAAAAACAATCTAATCTGTAAAAATTTATATTTTCAAATTATACCTAGAAAGGTTGACTAGAAGGTTCCTTTATAATTAATAGGAAATTTCCTTTATAAATGAGAGAGAATTTATTTTATACTCTATAAAGGCAAAATGGACACTGATGCAAATATTTACCATATGAATCGATATCGAATCGAGAACTTGGGAATTGGAATTGAATAGGGAAATCTGAATCAATACCCAGCCCTAGTTGGACCCCATTCGCTTGCATTGTATGGACCTACAGTGCTGAGATATACTTAAACTGATAGATAGAGATATTCTAAAAATCGCGTCTGAAAATTGTTTGTGTTCTGCACAGAAGAAAAAAGTAATACACATCTGGGATGGCAGGTGAGTATATAATAAGAGAATATACATTTTTGTGTGAACTATCCTTTAACAAATTCAAAACCAAGTAGAAAACTACACTCTGCAACCATGCAGTATATAGAGTATTACATAAAAAAGCATTTTTGTTGAATACCAGAAGAAAATACCTATATTGTGATATATAGCATTATTCTGATATAAAATTACTCAAACCGTCACTCCTGACTCACACTCGCCCTCATGCTATAACAACTGTTCATTTGGATAAACTAGGATATTCCTTTATGGTTTCATGTACAAAGCACACACTCAAACTCACAGCAGGTGCGCATGAAAAGCTGCTCAGCAGAACTAAATTTCAAGTTCTGAAATGCCACTCAAAACCTCATCTCAATCGTTATGAAAGCTCATTTACTCACAAACACACACACACACTGAGGAGCTAGATAACAGGGTCAGTACACATTATTTAAAGTTGTTTTCGAGCAGTGGAACAGGATCTAACACCACAAGGGCACAGATTCCAGACTTATCTCTGAGGGAACCCAGAAACCCAGAAAATAACAGCAGTAAAACACAAACAGGGGTACTGACAATTCCTTAATAATCCCAAAACTACTCAATCAGTGATCTGAGCCTTGTAATAACAGAAAAACTTACTCTCACTTTTCTACACTGATAAGCCTTTTTTCAGGCATTTTCAAAATACTTTAACTCTGGAGACTTAAAGCTCAAATCCCACACAACCCCAGTACTCAAATTATTGGTTCATCAATTTGGGTTATATATTTTTTCATGGCAGATTCTTGAAAATAGGTAAAATCCTTGCTGACAGTCATGAGAGAGAAGAGAAACAGAAAAAATAGTAAAGAACAGAAGTGGAGAGAAGACAAGTGAAAAGAGGAAGAGAAGACTTTTTTTATTTTATTTGTTAACTTTCAAAAACATTTTAACAAAAATCTAATTTCGCTCCAATTCTAGTGACTATAAGAGCCTTTAACACAATCTCTGTGTCTACCAAACCCCTCCATACAATTTAGTTTTTCTTTTTGTGTTCATGTGTTAACCAAATGGCCAACTTTGCTTCTTCCACTGTTACAGTCTGTCTCCCTCATGTTCTTCAAGGACTCTTATTTTGAAGTTTTCCTCCAGACTTCATCTCCCTTAATGCACTGCTCTTATCACTTCCATCTGCTCCGTATCATCCTCACCTGTATTCCATTCCCTCATTTAGCTCCTTGTGTATATATACCCTCTAGTTTTGTTCATTCAATTGTCAGTCCTTGAAGTGTTTCATTGTGTAATGTTAGCCTGCTTAGCTTTATTATAAAAGGATTTAAAGTATTTACTCCTGCATCTCCTCTCTTCCACTCCACGTACCCAAAAATAAATTGATTAGAGATATTTTTTTGGTGCTACATATTTGGGACCAAGCATGAACATTTTCTCATTAAAAACTCCTCCCAGTTCTCTAACCCAACTACCAATTCTAAACATCCCACTTAACCTAGAACAATGTAAAAACAAATGATCTCTTGATTCTTCAGCACTATATGGGCATTTATTGTCAACAGGGGGTCAATGTGTGCCACATGTCTGTTTGTAGCTACTGCCCAATAAACAATCCTCCATTAAAGATCCACAGTGCCTTTCTCTATAGGAGGATTGTACAGGGACCGCCAGCACCTTTAGGGGATGAGTCCAGGCTGAACAAATCTGGGCCTCGTTTCCCAAAAGCCAAAATAGATTGTAGAATCCATCTTACGATTCATCTTAGTTTTGCAGCCCATTTCCCAAAAGCATCGTAATTTAAATAGTACTTGAAAATGCTCATAGATTTATGAGTGTTCTGGAGTTATCATACATCACTTGGAACATCGTAAGGACACAATCTTATGCAGATACCAGCAGGACAAATGCGGCAGAAAAAGTACAGGTGCATATCAACAAATTTGAATATCGTGGAAAACTATTTTTTTTTCTGTAATTTAATTAAAAAAGTTGAACTTTCATATATATTCTAGATTCATTACAGCCTTTTTTGTTGTAACTTGATGATTACGGTTTAAAGCTCATGCAAATAAAAAATCTAGTATCTCAAAATATTAGAATAAGGAATTTAGAATACAGAAATGTCAACCTTCTGAAAAGTATGTTAATTTATACACTAAATACATGGTCGGTGCTCCTTTTGCTCAAATGACTGCATCAATGTGGCATGGCATGGAGGCAATCAGCCTGTGGCACTGCTGAGGTGTTATGGAAGCCCAGGTTGCCTTGATAGCGGCCTTCAGCTCATCTGTATTATTGGGTCTGGTGTCTCTCATTTTCCTCTTGACAATACCCCGAAGATTATCTATGGGGATCAGGTCAGGCGAGTTGGCTGGCCAATCAAGCACAGTAATACCATGGTCCGCAAACCAGTTACTAGTAGTTTTGGCAGTGTGGGCAGGTGCCAAGTCCTGCTGGAAAAGGAAATCAGCATCTCCATAAAGCTTGTCAGCAGATGGAAGCATGAAGTGCTCTAAAATTTCCTGGTAGATGGCTGCATTGATTTTCGACTTGAGAAAACACAGTGGACCAACACCAGCAGATGACATAGCACCCCAAATCATCACTGACTGTGGAAACTTCACACTGGACTTCAAGCAACTTGAACTCTGTGCCTCTCCGCTCTTCCTCCACACTCTGGGACCTTGATTTCCAAATGAAATGCAAAATTGACTTTCATCTGAAAAGAGGACTTTGGACCACTGAGCAATAATTGTTTGCAGTATTTTGTGCAAAAGGAGCCCCAACCATGTATTGAGTGATTAAATGAACATACTTTTCAGAATGTCGACATTTCTGTGTTATAAATTCTTTATTCTAATTTTGAGATATTGGATTTTTGTAAATATTTAACTTTATGTGTAATAAATCTAGAATATATGAAAGTTCCACTTTTTGAATTAAATTACGGAAAAACTTTTCCACGAAATTTCATTTTTTTGAGACGCACCTCTATGTTGTTCTTCATATACCAAGGTCACCTTTCTTAGGTAATAAGGACAAAATCTCTCTTGTACTGGTTGGGAACTATTTTTTTTTTTATGAGAAACATATCTTCTTTTAATAAACTCCAGAATTGTTTTTAAAACTCTATTGGAAGTCCATCTATACCAGGAGAACCAACCAGTAGAGAGTTGTTGACATTACAGCTTTTGACATTTCTTCTAGCTGTATTATCGCCTCAAGGTATTGTCTCTGAGCATCAGTCAACCTTGGCAGGTCTTTTAGTAAACTGCTCATACAATATATATCACACTTTTCTGCTCTAAACAAATTGGTGTAAAAGTCTATTGCAAGTTCTCTAATTTATTTTGGGTTAGACGTTAAAGTCCCATCAGGCCTTTTTAGATGCAGCATCAATTTCCGCTCTCCCTCCTTAAAATCTATCTAATCTAACTGCACTAATATGATCATGGAACGCCTTTAGCCAGGTGTATTGCCTCGCTACTGGGTGTTCTATTCTTCACACATCATACAAGCCATATTTCCTAATAACATTATTTAATGCATTAGAAGATGGAGGACAAGGCTCTTCTCCATTCCTTTCTAACCTGAAGTCTAAAATGCAGTTCCAATCACCCCCTAAAAACATACATACATTATTGTCAAATCTTTCTAAAAAAGTACACAATTTTGTAAAAACTTTTATTATTAGGTGCATAAACATGAATAAATACAAAAGGTAAGCCCATTCATTCCACATGAACAGCTAAGATCCTACCTTTTTCTATTTCAGACAAAGATAAAATATTAACACAAAGTTTCTGACAATAAAATGCTTCACTGATTTTAGTATGACTTCAAAAGGTTATGCCTTCCCACCACATTTTCCATTATATTTATTTTGTCTTATCACTGTGTGTTTCTTGCAAAATTGTAATGTCAATATTTTGAATATATTAATTTAATACTGCTCTTTTCATACTATCCATTCCTCCATTAATATTGATGGTCCCTATTCTAATGCTCTCCATAGAAAAAGAGAAAAGAGGATAAATAAATATAATGAAGAACATGACAGAGCAAGATAAAAAAAAAACACACCTTTCTCTTGGGGAGTCGCGAGTTTGAATCCAGGGCATGCTGAGTGACTCTAGCCAGGTCTCCTAAGCAACCAAATTGGCCCGGCCGCTAGGGAGGGTAGAGTCACATGGTGTAGCCTCCTCGTGGTCACGATTAGGGGTTCTCGCTCTCGATATGGCAAGAGGTAAGTTGTGCATGGATCGCGGGGAGTAGCATGAGCCTCCACATGCTAGGAGTATCCGTGGTGTCATGCACAACGAGCCACATGATAAGATGTGTGGATTGAATGTCTCAGAAGCGGAGGCAACTGAGACTTGTCCTCCACCACCCGGATTTAGGCGAGGAACCACGCCACCATGAGGACCTACTAAGTAGTATTAATTGGGCATTCCAAATTGGGAGAAAAGTGGATAAAACAAAAAACACACCTTTCATGACTTTATTATTGATTAGTTAAACCTTCTTTCGGTATCTTATCTCTTCTCAAATTTGACATGATTTTTTTTACTCTAAATAATTTCCTTCTGCTTAATTTAACTTGATCTACTGTGATTCTTAAATACAATAGTTTGCTGTTAAAAATGTTGCATTCTGGGAGATTAAGAGCAGGCTCACTGTGAAGTGACTAGTTTGACGGTAAATAGCTCTTGTTTGCAAGGCATTAGGGGAAAATGAACATAGAAATCATGATATCTTGGTGAAAGCTAGTGACATTTTGAACCATATATTTTAACCTATTATTGTTCTCTTGAGCTGGCACCTTGGAACTTCTTTATTTTTATATTGTGCTCTATTATGCCAGCGTAATTGTGTTTTAGTAAAACACAAGTTGTTACACTGTGCTTCTTGGAAAGCAAAACCAAAGGTCAGACAAAAAGTCTGATCCTACCTTGCAATTGGCATTATATGTGGCAATAGTCATGCATTGCACATAAAAGGCTAAGGATACACAGAAAAGGATATTTTGGTAAAATTACTGTATATCAGTAAATTGAGTGTTTGATGTTTTTGATAAACTTACAGCAAACATAGGTTGTTGACAAGACACACAGGTATCGACACTCGGCGTACAAAACGCAGCAATGGTGACAATTAACGAATGTACTTTTATGATTTCTTTTTTAAAACTAAACATTAAAATACAAGTAACTAAGACTGAAACAAAAACAACAGACAAATAAACCAGTAAATAGTAAATAGTGCATGCTGGGAACTTTGTTAATTTCAACAACAGTAAAACACTGTATTTTTAAAGTATGATGCTGCCGACTACAAGAATAGAAGAGAAGAGAAGAGAAGAGAAGAGAAGAGAAGAGAAGAGAAGAGAAGAAAAGAGAAGAGTGACTAAATACAGGCATGGAGTGTATTAAGGTTTATGAAAGTCTTGCAGCTGAAAAATTTTGATCTCCTTGAAGGCCTGTCAAAGGCTCTTAAGGTAACAAGCCACACACACACATATAAATTCCTGCTCTATGTGATCCAACTTAATTTGGTTCAGAAATGGCCTTCAGTCTGAACTACAGTATGAGATGCTGTGCGAGTACACGGCAAGCACACATACAAAACTAGCTGTCACACACGCTGCTCACAATACACACACACAACTGACCAATCAACCTAAGTAATGGCAGTCATCTCCAATTTCCATTTGCTGAAAACCCTTCAGAGATCACTCATGGGAAAAAAACAATACTTTTTATTTGTCTAATGTAAACCCAGTCAGTGTGTGTGTGTGTGTGTGTGGGCAGGTTTGGGGGGTTTACAAGGAAAAAATGTTACAAATGGGTAATTACAAGGGTATTATGAGGACATTTCTAGTCTCCCCATAATTCAAATCGCTTAAAAATCAAACTAAATTATGTTTTTTTTTAATGTAAAAATGCAGAATGTTTTTTGTGAGGGTTAAGTTTAGGGGATAGAATATAGTTTGTACAGTATAAACATAATTATGTCTGTGGAGAGTCCTCATAAGGATAGCCGCACCAACGTGTGTGTGTGTGTGTGTGTGTGTGTGTGTGTGTGTGTGTGTGTGTGTGTGTGTGTGTGTCTTGTGTTAATGTGCTGGGCATGAAATATAAAACCTCAGGTACAAAAATACTATTGTGGTTTACACCCTAATCTAAGCACATACACTGCAGATTAGGTGATAAATATAAAGGAAAAGGCTGTTTTTTTCTATCCCGGCTAATGAGCCTTACACAGCAAAAGGAGTGTCTGAGGAAACAGCTGTGGGGCAATCAGCAATGATTACTCAGCACTCAATGAGTATGTTTCAATCAGCTCCCTAATATAGTAGTCAGGGCACTGATCAGCTTGTCACCCATTTCTAGGGCTGTCTTAATCGCAAAATCAGTGCACTGAAATATTTGCTCCCTAAGAATTCCCAGAATGCATTGTAAAAACAGTCTTTTAAATAGTTGTTAGAGAAAGGTTAAAACTAAACTCCTTTATATTTGTATTTCTTTATTTGTGTCACGTTCTCTATTGTCTTTTGTTTTTGTACTGTTATTTTGAAGTTTAGTTTAGTTCCTGTTTTCTGTTTGGTTGTTGTAGTCCTTTGTAGTTTCTTTTTATGATTGGTTTTCCCCTGGTTAGTTCTTCTGTGACGTCGGCAGGCAGAAGTTGTGGATCTATGTGCAGCTTTATTAACAAAACAGGGGAAAACTCAGGACAAAGGGGGAAAAAACAAGGAAACCTAGTACAGAGCATAACACATGCAAGAACTAACAGGGAACAAGGAAACTAAAAGGGCTTATATACAAAAAGGAACAAACAAGGGAATAAGGAACAAACAAGGGAATAAGGAACACCTGGGGAACAATCAGGGAAGGAGAACTAATCAGGGGAAAACCAATCATAAAAAGAAACTACAAAGGACTACAAAAACCAAACAGAAAACAGGAACTAAACTAAATTTCAAAATAACAGTACAAAAACAAAAGACAATAGAGAACATGACAATTTGTCTTTCATAATAACACTGTACATTTGAATCCATAACACGAAAACACACAGCAGTGTCATTCATACAGCAATGTTGTTGATTCATTCAAGCTGTGTTTAAAAGCGTGACCTCGTACACTTGTCGCAGGTTTTATAAGTGTCCCAATGCTCAGTGGATAAATACTTATTCATGACATAGGGTGCTAGGGAGCTGATTGAGACGCACTCACTCTCTGTGTCTGTGTCTAAAGGACTTACCCTGATTCTTCTCATAGCAGCGACAATCTCCATGCGACTGTTGGGTCTTGGGACGTCCAGGCTGCCAATATACTGCAAAAGAAACACATGCTTGAATGTTAGACACAGCTTTCAGCTTAAACTCTGTTGGAACAGTAACTGCAAAAGATGAAATGACACCGCTTTATTTGTGCAAATACTAACACACACAAACACTCTTTTTAGGCTAATATGTCCAAAGTTACTTTTGCATTATTAGGGCATTAAAAGCCTAATTTAACCCTCATTATGTTGTGCTCCACTCTTAAGAACAAGATGTTTGAGTTTGAAACAACATAAGAGTGAGCAAATCATGACAGAATTGTCATTGTTTGGGTGAACTATTCCTTTTAACTATATTTTACATACACTTACTGAGCACTTTATTAGCAACACCTGTAAACCTACATATTCATATGATTTTCTAATCAGCCAATAGTGTGGCAGCAGTGCAATGCATGAAATGATGCAGATAAGACACAGGAGCTTTAGTTAATGTTCACATCAACCATCAGAATGGGGAAACTATGGATTCATTGATGGTACCAGACAGGTTGGTTTGAGTATTTTTGTAACTGTTGATCTCCTGGGATTTTAACAAACATGTCTCTAGAGTTTACGGTGCCAAAATAAAAAAACATCCAGTGAGCCGATGTTCTGTGGATGGAAATGCCTTGTTAATGAGAGAGGTCAACGGAGAATGACCAGACTGGTTCAAACTGACAGAAAGGCTAAGGTAACTCAGATAACCACTCTGTACAATTGTAGTGAACACAATAGCATCTGAGAATGCACAACATGTCGAACCTTGAGGCGGATGGTCTACAACAGCAGAAGACCACACCAGGCATTTTATTAGGACTATAGTGTTCCTAATAAAGAGCTCAGTGAGTGTATATGAGTGCTTGCCCATGCATGTAAAATTTGCCATCTCGATGCTAGGGTGTTGAGGGTAGTTGCAAGGGTGTTGCTAAGGTGTTCTGAGTGTATTGTATCATGTTGCCAAAGTCAAAAGAGCCCACCTCTATGTCTCTGGACCTAATTCAGGAAACATAAGCAGAAGCGATTTCTGTGTAAATCTTATGTAAATTGTAGCACTGAATAGAATAGGGCAATTTGCATACGAATGGTTTTAAAAACGTAACTTTCTCTTCATGTTTCATGAATGAGGATACACTGGTCCCTAGATATGACTTGTTTTTACTTATATTTTTGGGGTTGTTCCATTCTACAACTTAAAATTATCAACAACAACATTTATTTAAAAAGGATCCACTTATCTTATAATGCAATTGAGGTTTCTGTTATGAACTGTTATGTGCACTTGAATCTCATTCAAACTTTAAGAGAATCATTATCATTTATCCTTTAATATTGTTTCAACCTGATTTTCACTGCTTGCAAAAATAACTTATTTAAAATTAGCTAATGCAACACATTTATTTTCAATGCACCTATGTTCACTTAATCCAATTGTGTTGGGACTATCTGAATAATATTTGATGCATTTTTTTATTGCTGAAACCAGGCAGGGGATTTCCAGTTCCCATCATGCTTTGCATTGGACTGGATTGGGAGAGTAAATTTTTAAATTAAGTGTTCTCTTACGAGAGGTTCTCTCGTATTGCGTAAGCTAGCTTACGCTACGGGAAAGATTCATCTTTTCTGAGATATTGAAGCCAAAAAATTATCCTTAATTTTGTATCCATTGTCAACGCAGTGCAGCAGCTGCAGACCTTGAGCGGGCTAGCTAGCGAGCTCATTGGTTGCTCTGCGGCAACTGCTGCAGCCTATAGACAAGCTTGGGCGAACTGCAAGGGTGTTGCTAAGGTGTTCTGAGTGTATTGTATCATGTTGCCAAACTCAAAAGAGCCCACCTCTATGTCTCTGGACCTAATTCAGGAAACATAAGCAGAAGCGATTTCTGTGTAAATCTTATGTATGAGATGAGAGGCGTCTGCGCGCTCACTGCATCAAAGCCCGCCAAAAAGGGCGTGACTAGAGTGCATATAAGCGTAGTTCGTAGGCTGGAACCCTGATTTTCATCTCTTCAGCGAAGCTCTTCGCATCACTGAACCGGAAGCCGCGTCGCCGTTCGAGGGGCATCAAGCAAGCGTGGACAGCGCTCGAAGAAGCCGGCCGTCTTCGCCACCTTCAGCCGTCCTGCGAGCTACGCCATCCGGCGACGTATCCTTTTTAAAAGCAAGCTAGTTCTTAAAGAACTTCACAAAAGAGTACGAGCGTCTTTTTTAAGATGCCTCGCTCCACTTGCGCCTCATGCCGCGCTCCTCTCAGCACCGGAGACCGCCACATCTTCTGCGCTCTCTGCCTGGGACTGGGGCATGCAGAGTTCGCCCTCGCCGAAGGCGGATGCGATCTCTGCGAGGAGCTGCCGATGTCGACCCTGCGGGCTCGACTCGAAGCGCTCAGGACCGAAGCCGCCGCGCCGCCTTCCGTTCAGCCGCGCAGAAAAAAGTGCCGCTCTCAAAGGCTGCCGGAAACAGTGGTAGAAGCGATTGCCTCGCCGGAGCCCATCCCTCGAGCATCGCCTTCACCCTCCCCGCCCACCCGGGACGCGCAGTTGCCGCCGAGCGGCTGCTCTGCTGCCATCTCGGATGAAGAAGCGGAGGATAAGGGCTGTTCCATCATGGCTTCAGACAGCGAGGAGTGGTCAGGCTCACACGCCTCCTCCTCGGCCCAGGAATCCAGCAGAACCCGCGCCGGAGTCGAAGGGGAACTAACACGCCTCCTCACACAGGCCGTCGACCGCCTCGGGCTCGAGTGGTCACCACCCCTTGAGCAGGCACCCAACAGACTTGTTGCACACAGCACACCTTTGCCCGCCCTCCGCGAGATGGCGGTCTAAACCAGTGCTCCCGTCTAAGGCCTGCAGAACAACTTCCGCCTGTGTTGGCCGCGGCTATTCCGCCGCCGGCCAAGCTGCATCTGCTCTGCACTCTATGGCCATCCTACAGATCCTCCAAGCGGACCTTCTGCGGGAGTGGGATGAGGAAAGCAGGCATCCAGACATACGTATGCAGACATACGGAGTGCTACGGACCTCGCCCTCCGCACTACCAAAGCTGCAGCCCAAGCTATAGGGAAGTGCATGGCCGCGCTGACTGTGACCGAGAGACATCTGTGGCTAACGCTAGCCGACATGGGAGAAGCAGAGCGCTCTACGTTCCTCAACGCACCGCTCTCTCCATCCGGTCTCTTCGGCTCCGCGGTGAGTGGTATCATTGACCGGTTTTCAGAGGTCCAAAAAGCCACACAAGCCATGAATCTCTTTCTGCCTCGTCGCGCTAGCTCCTCTGCAGGCCGCCCACGTGAGCCTCCTGCACGAGCCTCTTCACAGCGCCCAGCTCAACAAAGCCAGACTTCTCAGCGTCAACAGGGCGGCCGCCCTCGATCGCGCTCAGACAGCCGCCGCAGACTGCCGCCCCCCCGCGGGCCTCGGACTAGAATTGCGCTGAAACCTGAACAACCGAAGTCCTCCTAGCTTTGTTGACAAAACGACGGATCAGTCCCGCTGCGGCCGGACCACCGTCAAAGCTTCGCCCCCTGTCAGTCCCCTTCCTTCAGGCTACTACAGTGGTAGATTCAGCAGCCAACAGGCCGGTTTTAACGCCCGCTTGCCTGCGCTCAAACGCCGTTTTCACGGCGACCCAAATAAATCTGGTAAAGAGCAAGCATGCCATATGTGTAGAAAATGTGCCCACAACCCAGTGTTCACCTCTACACACAAGCATTACACATCCCGTGTTCATACCAGAGAGCAAACATGTCTTATGTGTAGAAAATGTGCCCACAATCCAGTGTTCACCCCTACACACAAGCATTACACATCCCGTGGCCCTATCACGGCACACTCACATAAAGCGGTTACGAACCGCTCCAGTGTTAGGGTTAATAAACGCACCCACGAATCCGTGCGCGCGCCCATTCTCTGGCCGCTCTGTCACACGATCAGCCTTATGTGTAGAAAATGTGCCCACAATCCAGTGTTCACCTCTACACACAAGCATTACACGTTCCGTGTCCCCATCAGAGCACACTCAAAAGCGGTTACGAACCACTCGAGTGTTAGAGTCAATAAATGCGCTCACGAATACGTGCGCGCGCCCATTCTCTGCCCGCTCTGTCACACGGCCAGCAAACACTTCTCTGTATGTAAGTCCCGTGCCCGTGAATATGCTTGCGTATCACTTAACAGACGTGACTCTTTCCCCATTCACCTCAATCGGGAAGTCACTCACAGAACAGCCTGTCCATGCTGTCTGCGAGCAGTCCAGCATAAGCACGGTAAGCGCGCTCACACATTCTGTTCAGCGCGCTGTGTGCGGCAATCAGAGCGATTTGGCCACTCACCCTCTAACATTACGCTTCAAAGCGTGGGAAGATATTCCAGGGATATCCGAATGGGTGTTAAGCACAATAAAACAGGGCTATTTGCTACAGTTCGATCGCCGTCCTCCTCGCTTCAGAGCGCAGCTCGAAACTACTGTGAACACGGAAGCAGCGTGCATGCTTCGTTCAGAAATAGCAAACCTTCTGTGCAAAAGGGCCATAGAGAGAGTGCCGCCTCCCCTGAGCGAGTCGGGGTTTTACAGCCGTTATTTTCTTGTCCCCAAGAAAAACGGCGGCCTCAGACCAATATTAGATCTCAGGGTTTTGAACAAAGCGCTTGCAAAAAGACCATTCAAAATGCTTACAACCAGCAAACTCCTCGCGCATGTGCGCCAGTGGGACTGGTTTATTTCTCTCGATCTGAAAGATGCATACTTTCAGATTCAGATAAATCCCCGTCACAGGCCATTCTTGAGATTCGCCTTCGACGGCCAGGTTTATCAATACACCGTCCTTCCGTTCGGCCTGTCCTTAGCACCCCGTACTTTCACGAAGTGCATGGACGCGGCGCTCGCACCCCTGCGGAGTCAGGGTTTGCGAATTCTGAACTATTTGGACGATTGGCTGATTTTGGCACAATCACATACGGAGCTTCTGTCTCACAGGACAGTTCTCCTCAGTCATCTGAACAGTTTGGGCCTTGCAGTCAATTGGACCAAGAGCTCACTACAGCCCAGTCAGACAATTTCCTTCCTTGGAATAGAACTAGACTCAGTGGCAATGACGGCTCGCTTATCTACACAGCGCGCGCGCCGTGTGCAGCGACTAGCCGCGTCATTTCAGATGAACAGCCTCACACCTCTGAAGAAGTTTCAGAGAGTGCTAGGCTACATGGCCTCAGCCGCAGCAGTACTTCAACTGGGTTTACTGCGCATGCGCCCGCTTCAGCATTGGCTAAACACCCGCGCGTCTCGCCGGGCTTGGGCCACAGGCCGCCAGCCAATCAGAGTGACTCAGACCTGTATTTCAGCTCTGCAGCCCTGGACAGTGGCCGAGTGGTATCAGCGGGGAGTGATGATGGGAGCTGTATCTCGCCGAAAAGTCATCTCGACAGACACGTCCAACATGGGTTGGGGCGCGGTCTGCGAGGGCTCTCCGGTTTTTGGCCTATGGTCAGTTCAGGAAAAGCTCCTTCACATAAATTGTCTGGAAATGATAGCGGTCAAGTACGCGCTCGTGTGCTTCCTCCCGATCATTCAGGGTCACCACGTACTGGTCCGCTCGGACAACAGGTCTGTGGTATCCTATCTAAACCGTCAGGGCGGTGTCAGATCCAGGAACCTCTTCCATCTGACGAAACGCATACTGAGTTGGTCCCAGCGCCACCTGCGCTCGCTGAGGGCGACGCACGTGCCAGGCCACCTGAACGACGGCCCAGACAGACTGTCCAGAGACAATATTCCCCCAGGGGAATGGTCCCTGCACGCTCAAACAGTCCAGACGTTATGGCGCATATTCGGCAGAGCAGAGATAGACCTCTTTGCGTCAGAAGAGAACTCTCACTGCCCAATATTTTTCTCGAAAAGCGAGGACGCGCTGGCCCAGGACTGGCCCAACCGCCCGCTTTACGCCTTCCTCCCGTCTCGCTATTGCCACAGGTAATGCAGAGGATCAGGGAAACGCGTCACTCAGTGCTCCTCATAGCCCCGCACTGGGAGAATCAAACGTAGTTCCCGGAGCTTACGCAGCTGTCACTGACAGCGCCGTGGCCCATCCCAGTGAGAGCAGATCTCCTCTCGCAAGCTCGCGGAACGATCTGGCATCCCCACCCAGAGCGCTGGGCGCTACACGCGTGGGTGATCAACGACTACCCGTCGCTTTGCCAGAAGGAGTAATAAACACCATCATACACGCTAGAGACCCCTCCACGAGAAGACTCTATGCGTCAAAATGGTCTGTGTTTTCAAAATGGTGCACCGACAGAGACCTGGACCCACGGACATGTGGGGTGTCGCCGCTGCTCGTGTTTTTACAAGAGCTGCTGAATAAGGGCAGATCCCCATCCACGCTCAAAGTGTACGTGGCGGCCGTCGCGGCGTTCGCTGAACCCCTGCACGGCCAGTCACAGGGTAAAAACGAGCTGGTCATCCGCTTCCTCAGGGGAGCTAGAAGGATGAACCCTCCGCGCCCCCCATCGGTTCCTATCTGGGACCTTTCTATAGTTCTTGAAGCTATGAAAGCCCCCCCTTTCGAACCGCTTCAATCCGTGGATGTGAAACACCTCTCACTTAAAACCGTTTTTCTAACTGCCCTATCATCAGTTAAACGGGTGGGAGACCTTCACGCGCTATCTGTCAGTGCTGCGTGTCTTGAGTCTGGACCAAGTGACTCCAAGGTCATTTTAAAGCCTAGACATGGCTACGTCCCCAAGGTGGTCGGTACTCCTTTCAGAGCACAGATCATTTCCTTGTCGGCGCTACCAGCATCTGATAGCGAACGCGACGCCAATCTCCTTTGCCCAGTCAGAGCACTGAGATTGTATACTGCACGCTCCGCATCTTTCAGAAGCTCCGAGCAGCTTTTCGTTTCGTTCGGAGGGCGCACCAAAGGTCTCGCCGCCTCGAAACAGACACTGTCCAGATGGATAGTGGACGCTATTGCTGCCGCGTACGCGTCAAAAGACCTACCATGCCCGCTAGGCATTAAGGCTCACTCCACTAGAGGCATGGCCTCCTCGTGGGCATGGTCCAGCGGGATTTCCATTCACGACATATGTGTGGCAGCGGGCTGGGCTTCCCCCCTCCACCTTTGTCAGATTTTACAATCTGGAAGTACCCGCTCTGCAGGCTAAACTGCTAGCGGTTTAATACGCTACAGCTCCCCTGGTGAGCTGCATTAATGGGACACAGTCCACACAGACCGGCACCGCCGCTCTGTCTATGTGCTTATGTACTACACACACACTGGCCCGCGCTCTTGCCGGCCAAATATTAATTCCCCACTCACAAGGGCTCCCCCGGGTCCCCCTTAATTCAATGGGGCTCATGCAGTGGATGCTTGGCACGCACGGCGTTGACAAAGGGTTCCCGTAGCGTAAGCTAGCTTACTCAATACGAGAGAACCTCTCGTAAGAGAACGAATCGGTTACTAACGTAACCTCGGTTCTCTCTAGATGAGGGAACGAGTATTGCATAACCGGCGTGCTCGCGCCACGAGCGATTTTTCGCTTCATTCAATGAAAACCAGGGTTCCAGCCTACGAACTATGCTTATATGCACTCTAGTCACGCCCTTTTAGGCGGGCTTTGATGCAGTGAGCGCGCGGACGCCTCTCATTGGATGCGAGTTCACCCAAGCTCGTCTATAGGCTGCAGCAGTTGCCGCAGAGCAACCAATGAGCTCGCTAGCTAGCCCGCTCAAGGTCTGCAGCTGCCGCACTGCGTTGACAATGGATACAAAATTAAGGATAATTTTTTGGCTTCAATATCTCAGAAAAGATGAATCTTTCCCGTAGCGTAAGCTAGCTTACGCAATACTCGTTCCCTCATCTAGAGAGAACCGAGGTTACGTTAGTAACCGATTCGTTATTTAATGTCTTCCTATGCTAAATTAAACAAGTAGGAGACATGTTTGTATTTAATGTTCTGTTATGTTTGGATTAAGAGTTCCTGTCATATTAAATTTTTTGGGAGGCTACCATTGTGGAGAAGTTTTGAACTAATGTTTAGGTCGAGGTTGGGTACATTGCTATTGAAAAAATTGTGTACATTACTTTTCTTATGAGGAAACTACTGTGGTATCATCGGTATAATGACTGATAAGTCTCAGTAGCACCATACTTGTCATAGAGTACAAAAAGTAATATATAATATGCTTAATAATTGCAATTCTTCAATAATTGAATTAAACATTTTGAAAAAAATATTAAAATGCCAGTGTATAATAGATACCGCTATCTATACAAACTTGCAATGAGAAAATGCATTGTTAAAATTCCATTGTGGTAAAAAAAAAAAGCCATTTAGCAACACTTATATTTTCTCCATTTACTGTAAAACCGTGTTAGACCAAGTTGATCAGTGAACAGCAACATCTATGGGGGTATGATGTGTGCTTCAGACTAATAATTAGCTGAAATAGAGGTTTAGAACTAAGCAACCTGGCATTTGATTTTTCTCTCCCAGACTATTTTTCCAGAGATTACCATACAAGGAAGACACTGAAATGCTCTGCAAATTGTGAAATTAAACACATTTCTGAACATGTGGTCTAAATCTAGATTAGTTGCATGTTTAATAAATGATATAGGGGAATTTATACTTGGTAACTTCTAGGGCCGTCAATTGAGCAGAGAAACTAAATTCGAATTTGTCACAGCATCTTACCTCTAATACCATGTTCACGCATGAGCAATTTAATTAATCTATCTAAAATTTTACAAAATGGTTCTGTTTTGACATCATCCTGTATGACATCCACTGACCACCAACCCAACATTCTTTTTTACAATATGGTTCTAGATCCAGTTTTAGCCAATAAAAATCCCTGGAAGATAATCCTGTATCACAATTTGGAGCTAATATTACTCCGCAATAGGCTTCTGAGTGGCTCTGTTTATAAAGTTTCGTTTTCCTAAAGTTTCGTCACCAGCATTTATGACATTTATGCCATACCCAACTGTATAGTGTTAGTGAATGAAATACCTGAACATTTTTATATTAGGCAAGCACTGTGCTTTTATAAATAAACAGAGTTAACTGGAACCTTAAAATGTGCTGGCTTTCATTAATGAGCACAAATTAAAGATTTAAGTATGCTGAATAGAACATGATGCTGTATCAGACTCATATTCTAGCAGATCTGGTGTAGAATCTTTTATTTTTTTACTATACTATATGGAAAGTTTTGAATAATGAAACATAGATTGAAAAGCATAACACTGGCTTTAAACATCTAGTTCTATACTTGTCTCAAAACCCAGTAATAGCACTTTAGGGGATAACACACCTATGCTGTTAAGAAATGTTGCCTATAGCAGCCAGCTCACTGTTTTGAGATACAACCACTGAATGGGCTTTTATTCGACGAAATGTTAAAAACCCAGTGTCCCTGTTAAATCTAATCGCAGCTTCAAAAGAAACCAGATACCCTCCATAGTTTTAAAGTTCAGTTAAACTACAAATTTAACAATGTCCAGAAAAAAATATTTAGCAATAAAGCCATTGATGGGAAAGTTGTGCCAGACACGTAAAATAGGTTAAACTCTTTGCATACATCTATTCGGTGGCATTTCCATTTGTTTCCCCGTAGCACGGTGTCTGATGTCATCATCGCTTCCATCCAAAACATGATCCTGACAATATGATGTTGATTTTACCCCAGTCACACATGCGATATGACCCATTTCACGTATATTCTCCATATGACCATGAAGTAGCCACAAACAGATTAGTAATAATTGCAGTGGCGAAGATTAAGGATAGTCTTTTTCACCTTTGCTTGGAAGTGTATTCCGTGTTGATACGCTTCCTCATTGTGAAGCGGGACTCTGGAATCCGCCACATCGTCCACCAGGTTGTACCTGTTTCTCCCGTGCATTTTCTTTGGGACCCGTCCGGATGCTCAGCGAGAAATTCTTCTGCAAGTCCCAGAGGTTCAAAACTGCTCCAGTTTAACCAGCCGAAAACATGCCGCGTATACAAAAGAGATGCAATGCGAGGGAGCCCATTGTAGTTGCGTCTACCAGCCCGGGAAAATCTCAATGAAATCACTGAGCGCTTTAGCACAAAAGAAATGGGCTGGGCGCCTCTTTCCCCATATCATCCATCAGTCATCGGTTGCGTTTATTACACAAGTTTGGCTTCAGCTCAAGTGGTTCAAGTGCTTCAGTGAGGGACAGCCCGCTTCTTCTCTCCGAGTTTTTACCCAGAGCTAGTAACACGGTTTGTTTGCATTGCTTTCTCCACGCTGCAATTCACATGGAGCAAAGTTCCGTCACTTGCAAGCTTTAGAACCAACCTCCAAGAAGACTTTGAACCACCGCTTTTAGCATTATAAAGTTCCTTGTAATTCATCTACGAAGAGAACACAACTCGTAGTTCGCGAAAATTCACGTTTACACACACGATAACAATTTTGGTGCCCAGGAGTTGTGTTTGACGCTATTTTTGGAGCTGCCAGTTGTTGTTTTGACGCAACAGCCAGTTTCACCCTATAGCCTTATTTTGTTTTAAACAGTTCTAACAAGACGTTAAATGAATAGTTCACCCAAAAATTAAAATTCCGTCATAATTTATTCATGTCCTAATTAATGCCTTTCCAAAATCAAATTACTTTCTTTTGTGGAACACAAAAGGGGGTATTTTGAAAAATATTTTCATTTTGTCCATGTAGGTCAATTAATTCCAAACTTTTAAGCTCCAAAATAGACACAGAAGCAGCAAAAAAGTAATCCGTTTGACATTGCTGTAAGCACATGGGAGTGTCCTTCTTCACAACCTTATTGAAACCCTAATACAATCACACCAATCCTCTGATTTAGGTGGGCTGTCAGCCTATAGGTGGGTGCTTAGTCACCATTTCTTCAGAATTTTCTTCCTTTAAGACTGCAAACTTCATCTTCATCTTGGAACCCTCTCTGCTTCGCTGTCAATATACATTTACAGCTGACGGAACTTTTCAGAATGATGCAAACAGGATTACTTGTCGCCTGTGCTCAGCACCTGCACTGATAGACTTACCGTTCCAATGTGTGTTCCGGTGAAGATTTCTCCACATCGCCTTTGAAGACGCACTCTGTGAACAGGTTCTTCACTTCAGACGCTCGTTGTTGATCTTCTGAGGGGTCAATCCCTCCGAATATATCATCCTTGCCTGTGCAATATGGACGTGATGATCTTCAGCTATCTATTGGAGCACATGGCCTCATTATGTTTGTGGCTCTGATGATGGGGTTGATGCTGTCACTTGCAGCTTCAGGCAGGTGGCCCATGGAGGATGTCGCTGCCCTTTCCCCAGCGAGGTTGAAGAGCTTGCACATGCCATGGACAAAGGTGTCTTCATGTCCTCACGAGATCGGTTGAAGAGCTCGGTCTTAAGTGGTCCTCTTCAGAAGAGCCAGAAAAGTCTCGCCTGAATTAATGTTTTTTGCAAACAAGCCATCGTCAACGGACCATGGTCCGGATGAGCGCACCATTCATCTCTGAGGTCCACGCAGAGCTCACAAAGACCTGGCTTGCGCCCTACTCTTCGTGCATTCATGTTGGAGGCGCTGCCATCCTCACTAAAGTGGACCACACTGAGGAAAGAGGCTACTCAAAGCTTCCACCGGTGGAACAGGTGTTCTCTTTGGCAATGCCATGGAAGGCTTTTCAGAGCGCTTCACCTTGGCGAAAAAATTAGCACTTCCATTTACTGGCTCTAATTCCAGTCAGTGCCCGGCAAAGAATCCATCTGTCGCTGTCCCAGCGCAGCCGAAAGCTTCTACTGAGCCATTTGTGATGCCATACAAACCGTGGCCCAAGCGTAAGCACACGCCATCTCAGTGCAAACACCACGCAGATGGAAAAGCCTTGGCCAGGCAGCAGAAACATTCCTGACATACAGGTACCCAGCCCTGTGAACAGGAGCTCACCTTTATTCACAGCCTAGAGCTGAAGTAGGATCAAATAAATGTCTCCCCTCTTCCCCAATACTGTTCATTGCAATCTGTGGTCCAACCACAGGATGCACTGGTGTTGCACGCAGAGATTCACAGTCTCCTCGCAACAGACACCATAGAGAGTTTACAGACATTATTTTCTTGTTCCGAAGAAAGACGGCAGGCTTCGGCCCATTCTAGATCACAAAATGTATCGATGTGGCACTCGCCCCATTGAAAATTAGCGGTGTGCGTGTTTTGAATTACCTTAACAATTGGTTATTACTAGCCCAATCAGAGGCATTTCTGAGCAAACACATATACTTGATGCTTTGGCATCTGAAAAATCTGGGTCTCAATGTCAACTGGGCAAAAAGCACACTTTCCCCAGCCAGCAAATCCCCTTTTTAGGATTTTGTCTCGATTCCGTGAGTATGGGTGCGCACCTCACGAAAGAATGCGTACAGACTACTCTTCGGTGTCTGTCTCAGTTCAAAATGGCAAAACATTGCCACTGATGTATTTTCAGAGAATGCTGGTGCAGCATCCGCCATCACACCGTTAGGTCTGTTACTCATAAGTCATCTCCAGTACTGGCTCAAGCAACATATTCCATAACGCACCTGGAGCCACGGGCGTACACGCATCGCAGTGACTCACTGCTGCCTGGCTGCTTTAGCACCATGGATAGCACTGTCCTTCTATCAGCAGGGTGTTATTCTGGGTCAAAGTTTCAGAAGAATAGTGGTGACCACAGATGCGATGTGATGAGGATTTGGGAAATATTCTGTAAAGCAGAAGTTGACCTATTCGCCTCCATTGAGAATGCCCACTGTACCCTTTGGTACTCCATGTCCCAAGTCCCGCTGGCCATGGACGGGCTAGCTCACAAATAGCCGGCGAAACACATGTTTGAATTTCCTTCATTCTATCATCAGCAAATTCTGAGTGGCCCAATCAGTCCTGGTTTTTGGAGATGATAGAAATACTAGATGGCCCTCCTTGGGAAATACCGCTAAGTTGAGGCCTTCTCTCTCAAGCACAAGGCACAATTTGGCATCCTCAGCCAAAGCTGTGGAACCTACATGTGTTGCCTCTGAACAGAGCAAATCAGACAAGCCAAAATTGGCTCAGTTGGTGATGAACACCATTTACAGGCTAGAGCACCGTCCACAAGACGCCTCTATGAACTTAAATGGTGCATGCTTGCAAATTGGGGCTCTTCACATGGTAAAGACCTGGTGAATTGCCCCATAGCTGAGATTTTGACATTCCTTCAAGAGTGACTGGACACTGGTCCAACACTGTCAACGCTCAAGGTTTATATTGCAACTATCTCACCATACTACACCCTGGAGGCTGGTGCATTGATAAGCAAACATAATCTAATCATAAACTTTCTTAGGGGAGCAAGGTGTTTGAACTCCCCTTGCCCTGCTATGGAGCCGACTTGGGACTCACAAACTCCCCGTTCAAGCCGTTGGAATCTGTTGAGCTGCGGATGCTTTCCTTAAAGACCACAATCCTGTTGGTTTTGGCCTAATTTAAACGGGTGGGTAACATGCAGGTGCTGTCGACTGAAAGCTCATGCCTGGAGTTTGGTCCAGATCTGTCAAAAGCCACCATTAAACTTAGAAAAGACTATGTGCTTAAGGACTTATAAATGCCCTTCAGGGCTCAGGTGGTTCATTTGCAAGCCTTCTTTCCCCCACCATTTAATTCAGATGAAGAGTAATCTATGCATAAGTTCGGTGAGGGCATTACATACAAATGTTGAGCGCACCCATCAGTTTAGGCTGTCAGATCAGCTCTTTATTTGTTATGGAGGATGCACAAAAGGAATGTCCTTCTCCAAACAAAGGTTATCTCACTGGATTGTTGATGCAGATTGGGGTGGATTGTCCTATTGGTATCAAAGCGCATTCAACCAGAGGCATGGCCTCTTCATGTGCATGGACAAACAGTGTCCTTACAGGACATATGTTTGGCAGCAGGATGGTCCTTACAAAACCTGATCGCTAGATTTTATAACCTGGATGTGGCTTCCACATTATCACAAGTCATCTCTTTATAGAGCAATTCTTACATTCAAGCGGTTGAGCCCAAGCCCTTAATGCGGATAGGCTATTGACTATAATCAACACCGCCACCTAATTATATGCTGTTGAACTGCCCCTTTAAAAGTCATAAGCACTCCCATAAGAAATAAATATTTTTCAACCATGTTGTGAGAGTAACCATAATAAACCATACTGTGTATATCTATATCAGTGGTTCCCAACCTTTTTTGAACAAACGCCCCCCTGACCTCTTCATGATCCTCTTAATGCCCCCCAAAAAAAAAAAAACACTTCAGAAATACTATTACAGCCAAACAATTGCAACACTGATACCTGAAGCCTGAGTTTTTGGTAAAAAAAAAACTGAAACAGAAGTTTCTTATTGTATTTAAACTACATGTAAAAGCCTCAAGTTGAGTAATATTGTGTTTGGAAAAAATGCAAAAACACATGGATTGTTTGAAAGGTATTGCAAAGGTATTTAGAAATTCAAACAAATTCAGGCTCACACACAATTTTTTTAAGATGAACCAATCACGTGAACAATAACCTAACTAACCTAAATGGCCAATGAAAAAGCAGCGGTCGTTCGCGCACTCAATTAGGCAATATATACTAGGCTTCAAATTTGAATAGCCTACAAACGGTCATTTGATTTCAAATGACGAACAAAGACGACAACAGATCGGCCACCTGAACTGAACCGAAGAAAAAACGACGTCAAAAACAGCCACTTTTTTTTAATTAATTACGGTCATTAGTGTGAGCCCTGAATTATGCGCGTAATTATGTATTCCGCGTTATGTACAGAAAAAGCCGGTGAAAGCGCGCCTCTATTTTGTGCTGAAAATTCTCCTTAAAAGCATGTGTAACTTAGGAAGCAGCTATCCTGGCATATCCTCCTGGTGAAGTGGCAGCAGTAATCCGAGCAAGACAAAGACATAGGCTAAGGAGAACAGCTGAAAAGATTTTTACGCAGGCCGCCTGTTGAGTACCTCTGAGTAACGCCCCCCATTTGTGCCTGAGCGCCCCCCTCTCTGCTGCCTCGTTCACACCTCCCCCCAACACTGTCCAAACGCCCCCTAGAGGGCGGTACCGCCCCTGTTGAGAAACGCTGATCTATATGGTTCTAAAAGATCTGAGACTACATTAATTTCCATCTGGCGTCCGCCACGTGGGAATATTTATTTGACCTCGGGCCTGTGGCTACTTGTGAATATCTCTATTTAGTGTTTTAACTCTGGAAGTGTGATGCCACGTAGTGTGGCGTAATTGGCTATGTCGATTGAACTGAATCGAAAGGGAACGTCTCCGATACACATGTAAACTCAGTTCCCTGAGATGAAGAGAACGAGACATTGCAAAAGCTGGCCGCACTTCTACTTCAGATTTTCATAATACGAGTGACTCACTCTGTCTCTCAGTCAGAAAATTCTGAAGAAATGGTGACTAAGTGCCCACTTATATAGGCCGACTGCACGCCTAAAAGGGCGGGGCTCATACACCATTGCAAATTAGAGGATCGATGTGATTATAAAAGGGTTTCAACAAGGTTGAGAAGGACACTCCTCATAATGCTAACAGCAATATCTTGTTCCCTTCATCTCAGGGAACCAAGGTTACATGTGTAACCGATGACATTTTAGGTTGTACAAGATGGTTACAATAACGTTTCCCTAATATTCTCTTAACTTCTTTATTTCTAGAATCTTTCTGTATCTATGCTGCAAACTTAATAATCAGACAATCCTGGATAAATTATTTATTTTAATTAATTATAATTTTTGTATAATCATTCAAATCAATTAAATGTTTTACTGTGCTAATGTCATTCATTGATGTCTATCAAATTCTCAGCAAAGTTTATGAAAAACAATCAAATATTTGATTTAAAAAACTATTTAAAATGTAAATGAAAATAAAACCTACAAATAACCATTAGAAACTATCTGTATTCTCTAAGGTTGTCCCCACCTCCCAGCAGCATTCTGGGAAGGTTTTGTTTATGGTTATACAAATAAAACCTAAACATTTCCGTAAGAGAATGTTCTGTATATAGTTCTCTTTAGGTTGCCCCATAAAACCTCCCAGCAATATTCTGGTAAGATTATATGTTTATAAAATAAAATCTAATAATAACCAATAGAGAACATTCTGTACAAGTAATTTTAAATTTGTCTCAATAAAACCTCCCTACAGCATTCTGAGAAGGTTAGTTTATAGTTTGAAATATTACCTAAAGTGAATATTCCTAGAACGGTAAGAATTGGTTCCCCCAAAAAATAACCAATTGGGAACCATATGCTAACGTTTGGGTAACGTTCTGTGTCTGCTGGTCTCCTCATTCCACGGAAGAAAGTCAAATGATTTTGGGATGGCATAAGGGTGAGTAAAAGATGACATAATATTTTATTTTTGAGTGAACTGTTCCTTAAATATCGTGGAACAGACATTTAAAACACACAATATGGCCAACTACAGTATGTTGTGTAGAAAACAAGAGGAGTGATACAAACAAGGAAATGTTACAGCACTCTTGGACGCTGCTTGTTCAAGTAAATTAGAACATTGTTTTTCATTGTAAAACGTTTGAAGCGTTGCAAGCGCCAAGCTCTACTATCTCTTATAGAGAGATTCCTCGTGTGGACGTTACAGACGAAACACCCAATGAGAGCGGGAGTACTCTTTACTGACACAAGTGCTCCCTCTGTTGCATCAGATAAGCAAGTATCATTATCGGTGACCATACTTGACCACACTCGGAAAAGTATAGACTTATCACAAAAGTAATTTTAAACGATATAATTAATTAATTATATAATTTATATGTAAGTGGCCATAACATATCAGCGACTGAGATTTACATAACCATTTACATGTCATAACTATTTTGAATGGATTTTTCCCCCCTATTTTTTTCTTCTTTTTAAAGTGTTAACAGATATTATGACCGTAATCATCAATCAAAGCCAAATCTGATGGCCAGCTGGGATAAGAGGAAATGGTCACTAGGTTCTCAGCATTCTAGTCACAGATTTTTACGCTTTGCGTATGTCCTGAGTCCAGCGCAAATGCTGCTATGTGCCTCGACGGCTTCCGTCAGTTGCGTTGTCAACAGTACCAAAACACCAGTGCTGCTGCATCAGCAGTGACCAGGAGCTTTACTTCTTTCTCTCAGCGCTCTCCTTCAGCTGACAGCTCATCAAACATGCCTGTCCTGCTGCAAAAACTCTTCCACGATTCGTCCGTGTTTTAGCAAACAGCAGGTAAACAGAACGCACGGATGTTTTTATTTGGAGATCCAGTGCTCGTTTGAAAAAAAAAACTGTGCGTAACAGCAAGGCAACAGTCCCGTCTCCAAATTAGTCAGACGTTCCCTCACCGGCACTTTTAAATCGACCGAGTGAGCTATACGTACAGAGGGGTGATGCGTACAGCCGTGGTCTGCACTAGTTTTCACCATATGCTGTTATATGTGACATTAGTTGAGAGTCTCAATAATATAAAAATGGGATAAATTAAAATACGTATGATTTTCCTTTGCAGCCTTTAGTGTTATTATCTCCTGTTAGTCATTAGCGCCCTCCCTTAAAGCTGAGGCAGGATAGGACACTGGACAGCTCTTGCGCCTGGAGCCACTCCTGTCCTGTTAGATTACAATCAGAGACATTAAGCACATTGTAGTGATGTACGATCTGTCAGTGCTACAAAGGTCTCTAATGTTTAGGTCTAATTTTATGTCATGGAGCCAATATCCGGGTGTCTTCACACTAGCTCCATAGTCGGACATTTAAAAACCTTGCTATCTTTGCAGAATGTTTTTTTTATTTTTTTTTGTGCTTTACTTTTGACAGCACCAGCTGGTGCTTGTTAGCTCCTCGTGCTAGTAGATATTCAGCATTCTAGATGAGATAGCAAACCATTATATTAATGTTAGAGGTCAACACACGATCACACTATGAGCGATCACTTTGAGAAAGTGAAGATTCAGCTCCAGCAGATTAAGGCGTCCAGAGAGGCGGTGGAGACGGAGGCCGCAGCCGAGGAGGAGCAGCTGTCCCCGGCCTCCGTGTCTCCAGTCACCGCTGATGTCTCGTTCGCTGATCGTAAAAGTGGCGGAAGAAGTCGGAGTAAAACTAGGAGCAAAGCAGACGGTCAAACACAACAAGTGTCGGATCTGATAAAGCCAGATCCTTTAGGACTGTGCCGTGTTTGCAATGAGCCAGATCTTCAAATTATAGGGACGGGAAGGATATTAAGGGGTAACACGGCGACAAATGGTCACGTTGAGTCATGCCAGACACAGAGGGATGGGAAATGTGAGCGTCATGGTAAAGAGGATGGGAGCAAAGTGGCCAAAAAGAGGAGACCCGTGACGGTGGACATTTCCAAAGCCAAGACATCGCTAGTAGCGCTGAAACTTAGCATCAGACAACTGAAGTGGAAAGAGGTGAGAGCAGAGCACCCCCCTGGGAACACGGGAATAACTTTTGACTTTATCACACCTGTTATTCAGTTTAATCAAATATAGCAGCATTCAGTTAGGGGATGCACCCTCCTTGCCTTTGTCAGGTTATACTTGGTTATTTGTTACTTTTAAGAAATTTAAAGGGATAGTTCAATCAAATATGAACAATTCTCTCATCCTTTACTCACCCTCATGCCATCCCAGATGTGTATAACTTTCTGTCTTCTGCTGAACTGCTGAAAAGTATCTCAGGTCTGTAGGTCCTTACAATCCAAATTAATGTTGTCCAGGAATTTGAAGGTCCATAAAGCACATGAGGGAGCATAAAATTGATACATCAGTGGTCAAATCAATATTTCAAGAAGCAATTTGATAGGTGTGGGTGAGTAACCGACCCATATTTTAGGCCTTTGGTTTTTTTTAACTATAAATCTCCACTTTCACATTCTTCTTGTTTTGTTTTTGACGATTTGCATTCTTCGTGCATATCGCCACCTACTGGGCAGGGAGGATAATTTATAGTATTTATTTAAAAAAAATTAAATAGTGATCTGTTTCTTACCCACACCTGTCATATCTATGTATGGACCTACTGGGAGCTGAGCTATTCTTCTAAAAATCTTCCTTTGTGTTCAGCAGAAGAAATTAAGTCATACACATGAAGGTGAGTAAATGATGATGGAATTTTCATTTATGGATGAATTATTCCTTTAAAAGTAGGCCATTACTTTTTTAAACCATCACCCTGTATAAGTCTATGACGCAGAATAACACACCACAACTATGTGTGTACCATGGGTGTTTCCGTTCTTTGTACAATTACTGTCCAAGAGACAACATCAGTTTTTTTTGTTAAAGTGAACTGCTCAAATAGGCACCACAGGGTTCCCAAAGTTATGGAAATTTCTATAGTAAATATATAAATTATTTGTCCCACTTTATATTAGGTATCTTTAACTACTTTGGACTAACATTAAAGCTACACTATGCAACTTTTGGCCCTCTAGCATTTAAAAAATCAAACTGTGTCTTGCGGAAGAACATGGTTCTTGGAAGAACATGGTTCTATGGTTCGAGGCACTAGTGTACACTGGATACAGGACATCTTATCAGAGCGAATGGACAAATAAATAACGAAAGAAAGGAAAAGATGGATATCTGAAAACATGTATTCTGAGCAGATAAGTGCCATATCTTATGCTGTTGTTTTGCCTTATTGGAAACATTGATGTTTTGAAATGAATTACATTACAACAGGTAGTCAACGTTCGTTAACATTAGACACAATGATTGCTAGTCTGATAAGGTCAAATGTTGTAAATTCAATTCAAGACTCACATGTCCTAGGCAAGCCTAGGACTAAAGGAATTATTTATATAAATTATTATAAAGAAAAATAATATTGTGTGTGTGATTACACAACTATACATAAACCATATCAATAAAATATCTTACCTGTTGAGAAAGAAAAAACCCATCACTGGGTCGCTTTATATCCTTTCAGGTCTCTGAGTTGTTGCCACGCTGATGTTGATTTGGGTTTTACTACGGACTCTGTCACTTTACGTTTTTGCTTTTAGACTCTGCTCTGTTTGGGTTCTCTCTATTTTTTTTTACAACCAATGATTCCATGGAGGTTTGCCATTTTGAATGATCCATGGTAAATTTTTTGTCGTTTGATGTGACAACAAACGATCAGGTTCACGCTACTTCCACACACACACGCTACAGTTGCCGGAGCTTATTTTCTCTGTGTAAGGATATGACGTCAACACACATGGGCGAATTATGTATTTATAAAATTTTCCTTGAGATCCATCCCAACAGTTCTAAAATATAAATCATTATTATACACGGGCGGCCAAAAGTTTAGAATAATGTACAGATTTTTGGAAGGAAATTGGTACTTTAATTCACCAAAGTGGCATTCAACTGATCACAAAGTAAGGACATTACTGGTATAAAAAAACAAAAAACAGCACCATCACTATTTGATAATTTTTTGAGGCCCAATTTCCAGCAGCCATCACCCCAACACCTTATCCTTGAGTAATCATGCTAAGTTGCTAATTTGGTACTAGAAAATCACTTGCCATTATATCAAACACAGTTTAAAGCTTTTTGCTTTGTTAAATTAAGCTTAACATTGTCTTTGTGTTTGTTTTTGAGTTGCCACTTTATGCAATAGACTGGCATGTCAATATTAGGTCAAAAACCGCTTTCTCTAGAAACTCGTCAGTTAATCATTGTTTTGAGGAATGAAGGCTATACAGTGCTTGAAATTGCCAAAAAAATTAAGCTTTCTTACAAAGGTGTACACTATAGTTTTCAAAGACAAAGGACAACTGGCTCTAACAAGGACAGAAAGAGATGTGGAAGGCCAGATGTACAACTAAACCAGAGGATAAGTACAACAGTACTAATAAGTACAACTAGTTAAGAAATAGACACCACACATGTCCTCAGCTGACAGCTTCATTGAATTCTACCTGCTCAACACCAGTTTCATGTACAACAGTAGAGAGAAGACTCAGGGGTGCTGGCCTTATGGGAAGAATTGCAAAGAGAAAGCCACTTTTGAAACAGAAAAAAAAGAAATGTTAGAGTTGGCAAAGAAACACAGACATGGGACAACAGATTATTGGAAAAGAGTGTTATGGATCTTAACCCCATTGAGCTTTTGTGGAATCAGCTAGACTGTAAGGTGCGTGAGAAGTGCCCGACAAGACAATGGCAAGTGCTACAGGAAGTGTGGAGTGAGATGTCACCTGAGTATCTGGACAAACTAACAGCTAGAATGCCAAGGTGTCCTTGCTGCACATGGAGGATTTTTTGATGAGAATTCTTTGAAGCCGTTTAAGAAGGTCTGTAAAAACTTTTTCAAATTGTAATAGTAATTTTTCACATTATTAATGTCCTGACTATACATTGTGATCAGTTGAATGCCACTTTGGTGAATAAAAGTACCAATTTCTTTCCATAAGAGCAAAGTATGTACATTGTCCCAACATTTTGGCTGCCAGTGTAGGTTTATCAAAGTGTATATGGGTAATGACATGGTTTGGAAGATAGATTTTTGTTTATTTTATAAACAAAAATTTTGTTATTTTTTTTAACAAAGAAACAAGTTACATAGTGTAGCTTTACATTGCATACAATATAATATACTTGTTGTCTAACTACATTTTGTTCTGCAAAATTCTCACAATATTCATAATTGGTGCTACTGAGTTTGAGGTGGTGTAGGTCTAGGAGTAGGGTTAGGGGTAACTGTTGGAGATAAGGGTTAAGATTGGGGTAGGGTTAGGTTTAGGATTAATGGTAAGATTATCAATGTAACTACAGATGTAATTAAATGCAGGTACTTTAAATGTAAGAACAATGCAACAGGAGGTATATAATAAGTACAATGTATCAAATGCTAAAGTACATAGAAGATAAATCCACCTAATATAAAGTACATTTTCTGCTCTAAATTTCATTTTGTTCTTGTTTAGAGGAAAAACTTGCTCTCAAGCCGTATTAATGTCAGTTTTTTTGAATCTGAGCCAGTACACAAAAATAATCTGAATGCTTAATTAACGATTGGTCCATTTTAAATGTATTTGTTAAAAAAGAAAAATTCTAGGACTAGAATCCAAATCCTCCTGTTCCTGCATAGAAGTTGATGATCCCTGATCTCATCACCCCTTAAGACCCTAATTCAGACTCTCTGCTGGAAGCACATTTTCCATGGAACTTTCATTTGTCCTTGTTTTAAAACTTATTTGTCCACTGAAAGATTCAGTTAGCTAAGTTCCTTAAATACTTTGAGGAAAACCATTTTGGCTGGTCTTGCTAAACTCTTCTGAATATTGACTATGGAACTAAGTTCTGAGAAATCTCTTACTTGGTCTTGTGGGAAAACTTGTAGTGATATAAATCAACTGGAATATGACTTTGCTCTTAATTGGATGCCTCCTTCCTAATCAATGATCTTCAAATTGAGAACATAGATTCCTAATACACATCATGATATAAAATGGATGCAAAATATACAATGAAGATATCTACTCCTATTTCTTTCTTTTTTTTTCAGCCCCAGGCAATGAAAACAAACACATACTCATGCCCTGTAGGCTTAATATTTCAACAGACATTGCCAGTCTTTAACCTTGTCCTTCAACACAATTTGACCAACACTGGTATATGGTTACACTTGACTGTCTGTGTGAAGTCAGGTGGCATTAAAAAAGAAACGCTTATAAACACATTGATAATCTGTCAAACTATACCATGCAAAAACTACTGTCTGCATGCAACCTGGCATTCACAAGCCTGTTAAATGAATGTCTTCACCCCTTCTACTCATCTCCACTGAAATATTATGAGCCTATATAATACAAAGCTGCCTTAGTAAAGGTTGGTTTCAGGTTTAAGCATATCCACTTCACCTTTTATCCTGTCTGGTACACCATAGTCAGTTTTAAGCAGGGCTGGACTGGGAAGAGAAATGGGCCTGGGATTTTACGTGGCAACTGGCCCAACTGTTGAGCGGGAGGGGGCGTGTCACTTTTCAACATATCGCTCATTTTTGCTTATTGTGGCTGATCCACCCGCCCACACGGTTCTCCCGATGGCCATTCCGCCCCCTGATCAGCCCCAAAGTGCGTCAGCCCATCGGGAAAATGCCCGGTATGTCAGATTACCAGTCCAGCCCTGGTTTCAAGGGCAGGTGTCCCAAATGTGTTTTGAAAAAGTTTCAAAACTTTCAGACTTTTGCTCTATGTTAGTGTATTTTCACATTATGTTTTCACCAAATACCAACTTAAGTTAACACATAATTTGTCAACATCAAGATTTAATTTATATGAATTTATATTGGGAAGTGTATAATTTCGGTTCTGTAACTGGTCAAAATTGATTTGACATTTTTCCAAGTAAATCACGTTTTTGTATCCACTAGTTCATTTTAAGTGGTCTGTTGGTGTGAGGACTGAATTTTAAAAAGTACAAATTCAATGTAGTCTCTCAATGAATAAGAGCTCATAAACGCTGCATGAATCATAATTATTAAAAAATGATCAAAATGCAGTTTAAAATATTTTATAGCATGTCGCACCACAGTATATGTCAACGTCAAAAAGGTTTTATTTTTTTATGTCAGCTACCCTCATGCCCAGGTGTAATTAAAAAATCTGTAGTTTTTCTATTTTTATTTAGAACAGAATGTAATTTAGAGACCATTATTCTATCATCTCGTAAAGTAAAGAATCGGTCAGCAGTTGATATATACTCTCTGCTGTAGATTTGGTTGTCTCAAAGGCCAGAATTAACTGTCAAGCTGCCAATCAGTTGTTTATATGGTTTTTCAATGGAGTTCACCAGTGCAACTGAGATGGAAGCTCAGCGGGGAAGTGCCTTTGCAAAACTAGTTACTGTAATTTGTAAGGGAGACACATCACACAGCAGCCATACCCGTGCTCTGATGCCCATATTAAATGATAGTGTTTTTCGTATCGTAAACAAGTTGGTTGTATCTGTGTATGCAGATGTAAACTGTTTACAGGCTTGGATCTATGTAGAGTAATGCACCCTGAAAGCTTCTTAAGGCCTCTGCATACTTCCTACAAAATCAAAGAGCCAATGGGTGTGATGACATTTAGAACAAAATCTAGTTAAAAAGGTGTTTTTGAGTTTGTTTTGGTGATTTGTCATCTGGGTGAACTTTAAGGAAAACTTCTTACCGGCTGCTAAACACCTTACTTCGATTGGTCCACATCATTGGTAGGTGTGATCTGGAGCTCCACATACTTTGAGGCCGCTATTCCCGTTCAATCAGTTAAGATCAGTCAACATTAACACACCAAACACATCTTTGTGTAGAAGTGTGATGTGTGTGTGAAATTGGTTTAATTTGGGATTAATCCAATCTAGGAAATTTGGTAGAAATTGTTACGACTTAAAATTCTGCAATTCTCCCACCATTATATGTAGGAACAGTATGTGTGAGCTAGGAATTAAATTAAACTGTCCTTATATGGAATTACTCGTGTTCGATAACCTTCATAAAATTGATAAATGTCAAATAACTAGTTTTAATTATTTAATTAATGAATAAAATTCTCCACCATTAAAATCATAATACAACGTCTCGTTGAATCCGCTCACAATTTCTATTGTAAGGAATTAGCTTTAATGAGGGAATTATGATTAATTCACTTATTAGAGTAACATTAATCTCATGGCTTATTGAAAATAATATTACACATATTTAGGTAAAGCTTTGAAGCAAAATCTTTTCAAAACAGGGATGAGATTATTTACCAAAATATACCACAGTTTGAATACAGAAAAACTTTATTGCTATTCTAAACAGAAACTAACACATAAATCATGAAACAGGCTGGTGAGTAAAGTGACAGAATGATCAATACAGTGAAAATTAACTTTATGGAGTGCGTTGACAATGCTATAAGAACCATGTATTCTTCTTTGAGTCTAAATCGATTAGCAATCGGATTACCCAAAGTATTCAATTAATACACCAACACTTTGAACAAAAGCCTGGAGATGTACTTGCGTGTCGTTGCGTTTTCCTTGGATCTTTGTTCGTTCCGTTGATGTTTTGGAGTCGGTTATGATCGCAGATAGTTATTGTCTGGATGAAGCAAGGCCATCTGCATGGCGGGCTCATGACTCCTGTTGGGTTTGTGAACCGTAGAGCAGAGAGTGAGAGGCTTTCTCAGGTCTTTGTTTGTCCCGAGTTTTCCTCTACATGGCACGGAGGATCTGGAAGCAGCAAGATAGCCGAAGAAAGTAGACCATGCCTCGGTTCCAAGAGAGTGTTGCAAGCGAGAAGTTCAGCAGAGGAGGAAGTTCTTCCTTGGGTAGGAAGTTTTGAACTGAAATTGGCTGCACCCCAAAGGTGTCCTGAGACAATCAAAAGTGGCTTTTTCGAGTCACCTGGTTGACTGGTCTGTCCATTTCCCAAAGTTGATTTATGATCCTTAATGGAGGATTCTTACAAACTCCTGATCAAAAATAGTGCTTTTTTAATCCTGAACATTTATATCTTGACAACAGTACCTGAGACATGACATTCGTTGTCATCAACATTCTCTACGTAAACATGCAAGCATTTACATACTAAACATTACATTATTTCATTAATATTATACATGAAAATCCCTGGTTACAAATCAAACTGGTTAATTCATTAGTTTTACAACATAGATAATACATTACACGTTATGAGAAACCTGATTGTCAGAGTATAATATCCAGTTGAATAGTTACCATTCTTAGTAGAATGAGATGAATCACACAAGATTAAAGATTATGATCATCAATTTGTCAGTTATAAGTGATTACAAATCACTACAAATATTTTAAAAGGTACATTGGCTATAATCATTAATTTGTCAGTTATACAAATGATCACAGGTCATAGTCATTTTCAGAATGATCTAGCAAGGCTAGGTATGGTGTATAATTTATAGGGTTAAATCACAAGGACTGGGATGAGGATCTCACAAGGAAGCCTTTCAAAGAAAACCTTTAGCTCTGTGTGGAAGTTCCGTTGGTCATGCTGAGTGTTAAGTTTGTGGAACAAAGAAGGATCTTCTTTATTGGTCAGCTTGGTCATTACAAACCCTAGTTTGAAATTAAGCAGGCATGGAAGAGACGGTCTCCTTCAGCAATTTAGGTGCCGTAGATTTGTTTTTATGACTCTCTTATGACTCTGTGGGGGTTCTCTGATCTGTGGAATGTGATGTTGTGTTCATTTGATGGCTTTGTTTGTGGATAATCCTACACCAATTAACATTTTAGGTTTTATTGCAAATGGCTTACATACACATACACACATATAAAGTGTGGGGATAAATCCATTAATTCACATCGAAGTATTGTACCTAAAGACAGTGGCTATTGTCACACTGGGTCACAACCACACCAGGTTGACACGAAAACACATATGCATATTTCAGTTTAACTGATGTAGGGAAAATGATCTTCACTAGATGGAAACAAATCAGAACAGTAACCTTTAGATTTTTAAAGGGGTCATGAAATTGAGAATCACATTTTCCTTGATATTTAGACATATAAGAGGTAACTGTACTATAAAAATGTACTGTACATTTCAGAACTCAAAACTTCCTCCCCAGTCTAAAAGAGCATTTATAGTTGCACCCTGCTTAAACGTCTTGAATTAAAATCTGTGTGTTAAAGGAATAGTTCACCCAAAAATGAAAATTTGCTGATAATTTACTCACCCTCAGGCCATCCAAGATGTAAACTACCGTTCAAAAGTTTGGGGTCACTTGCCTGAAATGTTTCTCATGATCTTAAAAACCTTTTGATTTGAAGGCATATGCTTAAATGATTGAAATTAGTTTTGTAGACAAATATAATTGTGCCAACATATTAATATATTTAATTACAAAATTTGGAAATTATTTTCATTTTATATTGTTTTGAAATTGTTTTGGTTCGTGAACAGTGCTTGTTTTGTGGTCTGTACAAGTTTCTCTTGTAAACAATGACACGCTTCCTCCACACGTGACCTTACCAACGAGCTTATGTCATCCCTCTCATGATCGTGCATCACAGAGATGTACGGGAGTGAACATTTGTAGTTAAAAAAGTATATAAGTATTGTGTGGATTATTTTGATGCACCCTAAATGTGCAATTTGGTCCGTCATAAAATGGAGGACATTCACTTGCATTGTTTAAAGGAGGAGGAGGCCTGAAATGAAATCCTAAAAATCTTAAATTCGGTTTTGATGAAGAAAGAAACTCCGATCTTGGATGGCCAGAGGGTGAGTAAAATATCAGCAATTTTTCATTTTTGGGTGAACTATTCCTTTAATGATGTCACAACACATTGCACATTTGTACACATCCCACAATATGCGTCATCACACCCTTGGCATGCCCACTAGCATGCAGGTCAAGAGAACAGGCCTTGTGTGGCTAACTCTTCCAAACATAACACCAATGGGGACCCATCTGGACTATTCTTAATAATTTTGTATGTAAACATGAACTACACAGACTATTTGACCGCTGCCATATTTCTCACCACTTTTAAAAGACATGGAAAGTTAGAACGCTAAAAGGGAGAAGCAATTCTTTCATTCGCTGCTGCCCATCTGTACTATTTTTAATTGTTGTAGGTAAACATAGGACATCTTTGACGATGGACGTCTTTGCCGATGTGCACCAGCATTCTTTGGACTATGATGTGTTCATTTATTTTGGCTCATGTCAGTATGGATTGCTTGTGAATAGTCAAAATACAATTCAAGCTTTGCCAAGAAACTGCTATTGTAGGATGGGGCAGATAAAACACTTCAAAAACATAAGTAAACTGTTTAATTCATGAATATTTCAAATGCCATGACTGTTTGATAGTTATGGTGCTGAGAGTTAACAGTTGAGATGAACAGTTAAATATATTCAGATACAATGTGTTGGATGTTTTAATTTGAGATTCATTCTCTTCTGATTGAGTTTGCTGAATTTGAAGGGGCTGCATGATCCATTAAATTAGGGGTGGTGTGAAAATCGATTCTTGGATGCATGATGATGCGGACTTGCACGATTCTGAATCGATTCACAAACGTCAAGCATCGATTTTATGAATGTTTCTTGCTAACGTAATTTTGACGGAATGCAAAAGACGGACCTCGTAAGTGTGCAACTACAGTGCTGGAAAGTCTTTTGGCATGCGCTTAACACGAGACACCGATGGCTCAGCAGGAAATTCGACCGGCACCCTCGGTATTAAAAGCAAGAAAATGGAAGCACTTTGGATTCTATGAAGACGAAGGGAGACAAGAGCAACACTGTATGCAAGTTGTGTCAAACTAAACTAAAATATTTTGGAAACATGAAAAATCATATACAGTACGTTTCCACCCGGAGGAAGAAAATAAACCGCCGGTTGTAGCTGCGAACCAGACGACAATCAAGCAAGCGATGTCAAAGCTTCCACCCAGCGCCGAAAAGGCTAAAGGTGCGTACACACAAGTCGCTGCAGGTCGCCAGTGGCTGGCGGTGAAGTCGCTAGTGGGCGTTCCCACTACTGGTTGCCTAGTAACGTTTATAAATGACATTCACGGATGTCATTCCATTTCTGTTGACAGCGAATCTCTTTTCTTGCCGCTAAAAACAAACATTTTGGAGGGAAAAGACTAAATATAAATGGTATCAGTACATAAAATGCTTTATATCAAAGATGAATGAGAAACAAGGCGTGCTGTTTGCCATAGCGGCTGTTTATCTGCGGCGAAAATGCAAATGCCGGTCTGTCTGGGTCCACAAAATCCCCGCGATCTCAGATACACCTTTCCAAGCAGTATTTTTTCTTAAAAATGTCCTTGTATGTGGGAAGAGACATATCATAGAGCACTGGAAAATTTCTAACAGCAAGAATTAGCCTTTCATCCATCTTTCCGTTACTGCAGGAGCTCAGAGAGAGAGAGAGAGAGAGAGAGAGAGAGAGAAGGATAACGTGAGCTCTCCCATCTTCTCTCCTATTAGCTGTCGCTTCCGTTAGTCGCTCTTCATTTGAATAAAGTTGAACATGTCTCAACTTTGTTGCATCGCTGGACACGCACACATCTAGTCGCCAACGGTCGCGACAGCTCGTGTCGCCGGAAGTCGCTGTGCTCTCATTGAAAATTAATGGTATGGAGTCGCTGTCACGCGCGATGTCGCTGGCAGTGTGTACGCACCTTAAGAGAATTACAAATTCAATTGCAATATTTATTGCCAAGGATTTGCGTCCTTACACTGTTGTTGAAAACCAGGGCTTTCGGGGTATGTTGCGCTGGAGCGGAGATGCAACCTCCCATCTCGTAAATACTTCACTGGCACAGCGATCCCCACACTATACAGCGAGACCAAAATCGATGTGATTGAGTCGCTAAAGAAAGCAACAAGGATAGCGCTAACCTATGATGTGTGGACATGCATTGCCACAGAATCATCAATATACTGTAAACAGACCTGGAAGTAAACCCAGAGTCTTACTATGTTCAGAGTTTACTGTAATGCCCTCCACTCCAAATGTGTGACAGCCATTTATAAAAAGGTAGTCAACATTTTGACTCCCCTCTGCTTTTTATTGTGGTATAAAGCAAAATGTTTTTTATCTGAGGGACTCTTATGTTCAGGATTTAGTTTAAAGTCAGAAGCTTTAGACTCTTATTTATCATTGTATAAGTGCAATTTATATTATTTCTTTAATTTAAGTGCAATTTAAAAACCTTGGTCTAAACACAAACACATGTACATTATCTTCTTAACTTTAATTATGGGACATATCTTAACCCTGCCTTTGTAATCAATACTATTGCTATTACAGAAGTATATGCAGTATACTCAATAAGCACTTAATTAAGAACACCTGTACACTGACTTATTCATGTTATTATCTAATCAGCTAAATGCGTGGCAGCAGTGCAGTAGATAAAATAATTCAGATATGGGTCAGGAGCTTCAATTAATGTTCACATCAACCATCAGAATGGAGAATTTTTTTTGATCTCAGTGATTTTGACTGTGGCATGATTGTTGGTGCAAGATGGGCTGATTTGAGTATTTCTGTAACTGCAACAGCAGTCTTAGATTCAACAAGAAAACATCCAGTGAGCGGCAGTTCTACAGACAGAAAAACCTTGATGTGAGAGGTCAACAGAGAATGGCCAGACTGGTTTGAACTGACAGAAAGGCTACAATAATTCAGATTACCACTCTGTACAATTGTAGAGAGCAGAATAGCATCTCAGAATGCACAACATGTCAAACCTTGAGGCAGATGAGATACAACAGCAAAAGAACACGTTGGGTGCTTTATTAGGACCATAGTGTTCCTAATAAAGTTCTCTGTGAGTGTAGAATGTGATCGAATTGTTTTTCAAAGTCATTGAGAGTGTAGCCCTCAGCCAAAATGTGCATAAAATTCATGTCCAAGGAATAAGTAGAAATTGTTTAACAAAATATGTCTAGGAAAGATGTGGAGGTGCTTTTTTTTAATCATTTGTATTGTGTTGTGATTGATAGTTTTCCCTCTATCCTTTTTCTTTTTGATCCTGCAGTTTCCGATGGGTAGGCGGACAGCCTGTGATATCTACTGGCATGGTGTGTCTTTTCATGACAATGAGAACATCGTTTCTGGGCAAGTCAACAAGTTTCCAGGTAAACTTCACTAGAAGTAACACACTTGCCATAGTAACCACAAGTTAAAGGGATAGTTCCCTCAAAAATGAAAATTCTGCCACCAATCACTTACCCTTATTTGGTCCAAACCTGTATTTTGTGGAACACAACAGGATTTGTTAGGAAGAATGTTAGTCTCAGTCACCATTCACTTTCATTGCAAATTTTTCCATACAATAAAAGTGAATGGTGTCTGAGGCTGTCAGTCCCTAAACATTCTGCCTTATAAGAAGGAAATACATAAGAATGAAAGACATATGTTTTTGGAACGACATCCCTACTCCACTGAAGTTCACTCAACAATAAATTTAGAAAAATAGATTTGGTCATCTAACATACTGAAGCAAGCTGGAATTTTCCAACAAGAATCAAACACTTGAAAAAGTTTTTAACATTTTTCTTTTGAAACAAATTTTAAACTAGTTTTTGAATTTATGTAATTGTTAGTTTGACTTTTTGACTTTTAGAAAAAGGTTATCAATCATTTATATGGACCGTATTGTTCCATGGCATGTTCTACTTTTCTGTAGTTGATTCATAAAGGAGTCTGAAGTGCTGACTCATGACTGTTTTCATAGCTGCATCGAAAGTTGCTTTCACACAGAAAGCCTGTCCAAGCTGTGTGTGTGCGCGCGCTATAGAGCTACTGATATCTAATAGGCCCAGCATTGAGAGTGATTTAATGAAACTGCTGGGAGTAGGTCTTTAAAATGTAATCATTTTTGATCGAATAACGCCCCTGCACTGTCACAAAATTATACAGAGGGTGAACTAAAGCCATTCCCTGGTCCTTGTGCCATTTTTCTTTGACTTCATTCTGTTTTCTCATCAACTGTCCTGTTGGTCAGCAGGAATGATAGAGATGCTGCGGAAGATCAATCTGAGTCGTGCCGTGCGTACAATGCAGGAGCTGTTCCCAGAGGAGTATAACTTCTACCCACGCTCCTGGATACTGCCTGAGGAATACCAGCTCTTCTCCACACAGGTACAAATGATGGAGGGCACTCATCAAAATAAAAGGACTTTGTTTATTGTTTATCATCAAATATAGCTTGAAGCAGAATATACAATTGTCTCAGAATATAAGAAATATCAGACTTTAATCTGAAGTTTGAAATTTCTTTATTGTTAGCTGTTACCAAAAGGAACTGTAAAAATATTGACTGTTTTCAAATAGATTTCTCAAACACACATTCTGTCTGATATTGGTTAAACACTTCCACATTAAAATCACACCATTGATTGATACATCCGGATTTGGAACAAAAAGCAATTTTGCTATCAGGCTGGTTGGAATGCTCAAACAAACAGAGCAATGATTTGATAGTGCCACAGAGACACAGTGCTTAGACCTTTGGGGGAAAAAGTACCTCTGAATGGGTTACTTATAGTTGTTTCTTAATATTGAACAAATTACACATCATATTTACAGGAAAAATGCTACACTTAAATGCAGTTTAAGATATGTGTTATGGGTAAGATTGACATTTCTGACTTTATCTCCATTAACAAAAAATTGCTATGCTATTAACATTGTTTTTTTTTTTTGGACATGGTACCATGGTGTAATACCTTTTGGTATTCTTAGAAGTACCTTGCACTATATAACAAGGAATATGAATATGGTAATCATTCAATGCCATGGTATATATGGACTATTCCTATAAATGTCTCTCTTTAAAGAGGCCTCATGCTCTCCTATATTACAACATATCTAAGCATTTGACTGTACTGGCACATTATTGTCTTTAGCCACTTTCTCTTTCACAGTGATTTTATGAAGACATTAGATAAGCCCGACATTGCTGCACACTTGAAGTCTATTTGTCAAGTCACTAACAAGAACATTTACAGAAGCCATATCTTCTGCTTGGCATCTCTTTTCTGCTCTTGTCTTCCTCAGCACAGTTTATCTTTGTGGTGTATCAGCAAGGAGATTGCTGTGGTAGTAATTGGCTAGGACAGAATCACAGTAAAACCAGGCTAAGCAGTTTAGTGGCCAGCATCAAGTAATTATGAATGACAAGTTTGTTACTGGATCTTGAAGTTACAGGATTTACAGGCCCCTTTGACATGTTACAGCTAGTCTTGTGCTGTATTTGTTCAGAAAGGCTGCTCATAGTGGATTTTATCTTACACTGTTGAACAAGTTCAATTTGTGAATAAATATTTGGTACAGTTAGTTTGTTTTTGGTAGATCTTATCATAAATTGACTTTATTTTCCATATATACTGTACACCAGTTTAAGTTAGAAAATACTTTTACTTGGCTTGTGCTTGAGAAAATATTTTATTATAAAACCTACAGAGGGCAGCAGAGATCTGCTGTAGTTTCTACATAATTCAGTAGAAAAAAAAAGAACAATATCTTCTTGGGTTTGCTGATGCATGTTAAAAAAAAAGAATAGTATTAGCTGGAAATATGAGGCTTTGTTTACCAACCATAATGCTATCAGTGGACAGTCAGACACACTCCCTTTTTTAAAACTGTGTTTTTTTTAAATACTTGTTTAGAGGAAGAATTTAATCAGCATTGTTTAATATCGGTTTTTTTTATTATGAAATACATTTTGTTTTATTATCCGGAGCACTTCAAATGATCTGGAAACTCTGCCAAAGAAAGACTTTCTGTTTTAATTATTTTCAGAGGCCTAGTTCCTTAATGGGTATAATGGTGATAAATACAACAAACAGCCTCATTTATTTCCTTTGCAAACATATTAGCCAAAAAGTATGGTATTGTCATAGTGCTCCTTTTGCTTTTGTCTCCTTTTTCAAGATTCGTCTCCTGAAAGATAATGATTCCACCCTCAAACCTACTTTCATTGTCAAACCAGACAGTGGTTCCCAGGGCGATGGCATCTACCTCATCCGAGACCCTGCTGACCTCCGGGTTATCTCAGGTTCTCAGATCAAACAAGCTGTTGTTCAAGAATATATCCAAAAACCCTTGCTCATTGATAAATTGAAGTTTGATATCCGCCTCTACGTTCTGGTGCGCTCATTGGAGCCTCTAGAGGTCTACATCGCTAAAGAGGGTCTGTCCAGGTTTTGCACTGAACCTTACCAGGAACCTTGCCAGAAGAACCTCAGTCATGTTTTCATGCACCTTACTAACTATTCCCTTAATGTGCACAGCGGGAACTTTGTGCACTCTGACAGTTGCAGCACAGGTAGTAAACGCACTTTCTCTAGCGTTCTCTATCGTCTGGCGTCTAAAGGATTGGACATCAAGAAAGTTTGGTCAGACGTTATCGCTTTAGTTATCAAAACAGTTATTGCACTTGTGCCTGAACTGAAGGTTTACTACCAAGCAGATATACCCCCAGGCAAACCAGGACCTTCGTGTTTTCAGGTATGATTGCATAGAATTCTTACATTTGTGTGTTGCATGTTTTGCATTTAGGTGAGCTAAATTTCTATGGTTATTTAAACTGACAGTTAGTCAATACAAGTTAAGCTCTGTCAGCAGCGATGGCTATAGCTTCTGAGAGGCTAATTGGAGTTGATTGGAGGTGTACCTGTTTTAGAGCTTACCTTTAAACCAGTGCCTCTTAGCTTGACATTATGGGATTATCAAAAGAAATCAGCCAAGACCTCAGAAAAGTTGTGGACCTCCACGAGTCTGGTTCATCCTTGGGAGCGATTTCCAAATACCTGAAGGTACCACGTTCATCTGTACAAACAATAGTATGCAAGTATAAACACCATGGGCCACGCAGCCATCATACCTCTCCTAGAGATGAATGTAGTTTGGTAAAACGTGTCCTATATGGACATAACCTGAAAAGCTGCTCAGCAAGGAAGAAGCCACTGCTCCAAAAGCACCATGGAAATGCCAGACTAAAGTTTTCAATTGCCCATGGGGACAAAGATCTTACTACTTGGAGAAATGTCCTCCGGTCTAATGAAACAAAAATGTAACCATTTAGCCATAATGACCATCATTATGTTTGGAGGAAAACGGGTGAGGCTTGAAAGCCGAAGAACACCATCCCAACCGTGAAATATGGGGGTGGCAGCATCTTGTTGTGGGGGTGTTTTGCTGCAGGAGAGACTGGTGCACTTCACAAAATAGATGGCATCATGACGAAGGAAAGTTATGTGAATATATTGAAGCAACATCTCAAGACATCAGCCAGGAAGTTAAAGCTCAGTCGCAAATGGGTCTTCCAGATAGACAATGACCCCAAGCATACCTCCAAAGTTGTGTGCAAAATGGCTTAAGGACAACAAAGTCAAGGTATTGGAGTGGCCATTGCAAATCCCTGACCTCAATCTGATAGTAAATTTGTGTGCAGAACTGAAAAAGGGTATGTGAGCAAGGAGGCCTACAAACCTGACTCAGTTACACCAGTTCTGTCTGGCAGAATGGGCCAAAATTCCAGCAACTTATTGTGAGAAGCTTGTGGAAGGCTACCCAAAATGTTTGACTCAAGTTAAACAATTTAAAGGCAATGCTGCCAAATACTAACAAAGTGTATGAAAACTTCAGACCCACTGGGAATATGATGAAATAAGTTTAAATAAATATTTCTCTCTACTATTATTCTGACATTTCACATTCTTAAAAAAGCAGTAGTGATCTTAACTGACTTAAGACAGGGATCTATTAAAGTCAAGAATTGTGAAAAACTGAGTTTAAATGTATTTGGCTAAGGTTTATGTAAACTTATGACTTCAACTGTACACATTTGTATCCTCTCCTTATAGATTTATTGATTCAAATGAGGAAAATGGGCACAGCCCATCTGTTGCTGACATCTTTTTTTTATATATATATTTAGGGAACCCTTAAGCTCTGCATTTATTTAAAAATTCATGTTTGAAAACAATGAAATGTCAAAATTTCAGATTTTGGGATTTGACATCCTGCTGATGAAGAACTTGAAGCCTGTTCTACTGGAGGTCAATGCCAATCCCAGCATGAGGATTGAACATGAGCAGGAGGCGAGTGGTCATGTTCTTTCACAGGATATGGTTTGATTTAAATAAAGAAGTACTGTTATGAGTTCCATCGTGTACAGAGTCAAAGTTAGTGGGAATAATTCACCCAAAAATTAACATTATGTCATCATTTACTAACCTTTATGTTACCGGAGCTTCATGGTGTTCCAGTTCCAATTCCTTATGAGTTTCATTTTTTCATGGAACCTAAACATACTCATTTTCGAAGAATATTTACACTGCTCTTGCTATTCAACAATAGTGACCACATTTCAATAGTGACCTAAAAATGGTCCATATTTCTTGTAAGCTATTTTCCATACGATAGTTTTGTGTGAGGAACATACCAAAGTTATTCACTGATAATCTTTCCATCCGTCAAGGCTTAAGTCTCACATATAGCTATTTTGTTTTTTAATTATGTCATCACCCAAACCTATCCTATAGCTTCGGAAAACTTGAAATACAGCACCCAAATCATAAAGGCTATGTTTATAATACAACACATTTTTTGTTTCTTCCTGGAGACTTTTATGACATTGAATGCTTGAGTTATAATTACATTGTTACGAAGTCTGCCAGTATAGCCAGGCAGCTATTATTGCTCAAGTCTTTTCATTATTGTCTTATGGGACATGTTTAATAATGACTATCCTCTTGTTTACAGACTAATGGGGACATAAACACAAGTCTGTTAGGATAATGTTTATTATTGATGTCATATGTTGCAGGTGTCACCTGGTGTGTTTGAATATGTACCGAGTCCAGTAGATGAGGAGGTGAAAGTGGGGGTCATCAGAGACACACTCCGGCTGATGGATCCCGCTCGGAGGAAACAACACGTAATGTGAGTCACAGAGTTTAAAATAGCAGGTAATCAAAAATAGGAATAGTTCACCAAAAGCAAAAAGAAAATTCTGTTATTATTTACTCACCCTTGTATCATGCCAAACCATATACTGTTATTTTTTCTGTGCAATGCAAAACATTCTGACAAATATTTATGCAGATAGTTAATAGTTACCAGGGGGGTTCAAGCATCAAAAAGGACAAAAAAGCCATAAAAGTGCACTATATTCCAAGTCGTTTGAAGACGTATGATAGCTTTTTTGTTGTTGAGAGGAACAAACTGAAATTTGGGTCTATATTCACTGATAATCTGCCCCTCCAGTGAGCTGTTAAACCAGATCTTTGAGTCAGTGAGTTGAACTCTGATTTGCGAATGAGATCAACCAGTTCATTTAAAAGAACAGCTCAAAAGAATGATTTATTCAATGATCCAGTTCTCAAGTTCAGCTCACAGACTCTGTGATCTGGCCATAGCAGTTCTCGAGATCACACTGCAGGGGATGATTATCAGTGAATAACAACTTCAAATTTTGTCTGTTTTTCACATAGAGCTATTGTGTGGCCTCAGAAAACCCTCATACTGGTTTGGAATGACATGAGGGAGTCAATAATGACAGAATTTTTATTTTTGTGTGAACTATTTATTTTTGTGTGTGTGTTTGTGGATGTGCGCCTGCGGGTGATCCTCGTTTCAGCTTTTTGGAGCTGAGATAATGGTCTGCTGAGCTGTCATCATAAGCCTTTTAGACGGAAAAATTAAATTCAGGAAATCCTCTGATGGAATTTCACACTTGTGTGGCTACTCATTCCCTATCTCTGTCAGTCATGGAAATGTGGTCGGCCTCATGCCCTGTGAGTGGGTTTTTTTGTGCCTCATGCTGTTTTCCTTCAACAGTCACCTTTTATTGAAACTCATTCTACCTAGTCTTTGTAAGCCACATATGCTTTACACATTATTTAGTGTATGGGCCTAAGGGAAATAAAGCGAGGCAACCATTGTTTGTAAGGAATGTGAAGAGTCAGCTTAGAGTTGAATTGATACATGTTTATGTGTGCATAAGTAGAAAAATACTTCTTTATATGTCGACTATTTTACTGTATTATGCATAACTATTCAACATTTATGCATTTTCTAATCCAAAACCGTTGTCTGGTTTGCATTCTCAGATGAAAAAAGCAAAACAGATTAATCATGTGTGTGTGTGTGGTTTTCGGTTCTTGATAATAAATGCGTTTTGCATAATGCTAACACAAAACGAATCGGTTACCTTACATAACCTCGGTTCTCTCTAGAAGAGGGAACGAGTATTGCGTAAGCTAGCTTACGCTACGGGAAAGATTCATCTTTTCTGAGATATTGAAGCCAAAAAATTATCCTTAATTTTGTATCCATTGTCAACGCAGTGCAGCAACTGCATACCTTGAGCGGGCTAGCTAGCGAGCTCATAGGTTGCTCTGCGGCAACTGCTGCAGCCTATAGACGAACTTGAGTGAACATGCGTCCAATGACAGGCGCCCGCGCCGTCACTGTATCAAAGCCCGCCAAAATGGGCGTGGCTAGAGTGCATATAATCGTAAGTTCGTAGGCTGGAATCCTGGTTTTCATTGAATGAAGCGAAAATCGCTCGTGGCGCGAGCATGGCCGGCTACGCAATACTCGTTCCCTCTTCTAGAGAGAACCGAGGTTACATAAGGTAACCGATTCGTTCTCTTACGAGAGGTTCTCTCGTATTGCGTAAGCTATCTTACGCTATGGGAACCCATTGTCAACGCCGTGCGTGCCAAGCATCCACTGCATGAGCCCCGGGGGTGGGGGGACCCGGGGGAGCCCTTGTGAGTGGGGAAATAATATTTGGCCGGCAAGAGTGTGGACCAGTGTGTGTGTGTGTAATACATAAGCACATAGTGGGAAGGAAAAGACAGAGCGGCAGTGCCGGTCTGTGTGGAATGTGTCCCATCAGTGCAGCTCACCAGGGGAGCTGTAGCGTATTAAACCGCTAGTAGTTTTGCCTGCAGGGCGGGCACTTCCAGATTGTAAAATCTGACAAAGGTGGAGGGGGAAGCCCAGCCCGCTGCCACACATATGTCGTGAATGGAAATCCCGACTGGACCATGCCTAACGGGCATGGTAGGTCTTTTGACGCGTACGCGGCAGCAATAGCATCCACTATCCACCTAGACAGTGTCTGTTTCGAGGCGGCGAAACCCTTGGTGCGCCCTCCGAACGAAACGAAAAGCTGCTCAGAGCGTCTGAAAGAGGCGGAGCGCGCAGTATACAATCTCAGTGCTCTGACTGGGCAAAGGAGATTGGCGTCGCGTTCGCTATCGGATGCTGGCAGTGCCGATAGGGAAATGATTTGTGCTCTGAAAGGAGTACCGATCACCTTGGGGACATAGCCGTGTCTAGGCTTTAAAATTACCTTGGAGTCACTTGGTCCAAACTCAAGACACGCAGCGCTGACAGACAGCGCGTGAAGGTCTCCCACACGTTTAACTGATGACAGGGCAGTCAGAAAAACGGTTTTGAGTGAAAGGTATTTCAAATCCACGGATTGAAGTGGTTCGAAAGGGGGGGCTTTCATAGCTTCGAGAACTACGGAAAGATCCCAGATAGGAACCGATGGGGGCGCGGGGGTTCATCCTTCTAGCTCCCCTGAGGAAGCGGATGACCAGCTCGTTTTTTCCCAGTGACTGGCCGTGCAGGGGTTCAGCGAACGCCGCGATGGCCGCCACGTACACTTTGAGCGTGGATGGGGATCTGCCCTTATCCAGGAGCTCTTGTAAAAACACGAGCAGCGACGACACCCCACATGTCCGTGGGTCCAGGTCTCTGTCAGTGCACCATTTTGAAAACACAGACCATTTGGACGCATAGAGTCTTCTCGTGGAAGGGGCTCTAGCGTGTATGATAGTGTTTATTACCCCTTCTGGCAAAGCGACGGGTAGTTGTTGATCACCCACGCGTGCAGCGCCCAGCGCTCTGGGTGGGGATGCCAGATCGTGCCGCGAGCTTGAGAGAGGAGATCTGCTCTCACTGGAATGGGCCACGGGGCTGTCAGTGACAGCTGCGTAAGCTCCAGGAACCATATCTGATTCTCCCAGCGTGGGGCTATGAGGAGCACAGAGTGACGCGTTTCCCTGATCCTCTGCATTACCTGTGGCAATAGCGAGATGGGAGGGAAGGCGTAAAGCGGGCGGTTGGGCCAGTCCTGGGCCAGCGCGTCCTCGCTTTTCGAGAAAAATACTGGGCAGTGAGAGTGCTCTTCTGACGCAAAGAGGTCTATCTCTGCTCTGCCGAATATGCTCCATAACTTCTGGACTGTTTGAGCGTGCAGGGACCATTCCCCTGGGGAAATATTGTCTCTGGACAGTCTGTCTGGGCCGTCGTTCAGGTGGCCTGGCACGTGCGTCGCCCTCAGCGAGCGCAGGTGGCACTGGGACCAACTCAGTATGCGTTTTGTCAGATGGAAGAGGTTCCTGGATCTGACACCGCCCTGACGGTTTAGATAGGATACCACCGATCTGTTGTCCGAATGGACCAGGACGTGGTGACCCTGAATGACCGGGAGGAAGCGCACGAGCGCGTACTCGACCGCTATCATTTCCAGACAATTTATGTGAAGGAGCTTTTCCTGAACTGACCATAGGCCAAAAACCGGAGAGCCCTCGCAGACCGCGCCCCAACCCGTGTTGGACGAGTCTGTCGAGATGACTTTTGACGAGATACAGCTCCCATCATCACTCCCCACTGATACCATTCGGCCACTGCCCAGGGCTGCAGAGCTGAGATACAGGTCTGAGTCAATCTGATCGGCTGGCGGCCCGTGGCCCAAGCCCGGCGAGACGCGCGGGTGTTCAGCCAATGCTGAAGCGGGCGCATGCACAGTAAACCCAGCTGAAGTACTGCTGCGGCTGAGGCCATGTAACCTAGCATTCTCAGAATTTTTTTCAGAGGCGTGAGGCTGTTCATCTGAAAGGACACGGCTAGTCGCTGAACACGGCGCGCGCGCTGTGTAGATAAGCGAGCCGTCATCGCCATGGAGTCTAGTTCTATTCCAAGGAAGGAAATTGCCTGACTGGGCTGTAGTGAGCTCTTGGTCCAATTGACTGCAAGACCCAAACTGTTCAGATGACTGAGGAGAACTGTCCTGTGAGACAGAAGCTCCGTATGTGACTGTGCCAAAATCAGCCGATCGTCCAAATAGTTCAGAATTCGCAAGCCCTGACTCCGCAGGGGTGCGAGCGCCGCATCCATGCACTTCGTGAAAGTACGGGGTGCTAAAGACAGGCCGAACGGAAGGACAGTGTATTGATAAACCTGGCCGTCGAAGGTGAATCTCAAGAATGGCCTGTGATGGGGATTTATCTGAATCTGAAAATAGGCATCTTTCAGATCGAGAGAAATAAACCAGTCCCCCTGGTGCACATGCGCGAGGAGTTTCCTGATTGTAAGCATTTTGAACGGTCTTTTTGCGAGCACCTTGTTCAAAACCCTGAGATCTAATATTGGTCTGAGGCCGCCGTCTTTCTTGGGGACAAGAAAATAACGGCTGTAAAACCCCGACTCGCTCAGAGAAGGTGGCACTCTCTCTATGGCCCTTTTGCACAGAAGGTTTGCTATTTCTGAACGAAGCATGCAGGCTGATTCCGTGTTCACAGTAGTTTCGAGCCGCGCTCTGAAGCGGGGAGGGCGGCGATCGAATTGTAGCAAATAGCCCTGTTTTATTGTGCTTAACACCCATTTGGATATCCCTGGGATAGCTTTCCACGCTTTGAAGCGTAACGCTAGAGGGTGAATGGCCAAGTCGCCCTGATTGCCGCACACAGCGAGCTGAACAGAATGTGTGAGCGGGCTTACTGTGCTTATGCTGGACTGCTCGCAGACAGCAGGGACAGGCTGTTCTGTGAGTGACTTCCCGATTGAGGTAAATGGGGAAAGAGTCACATCTGTGAAGTGATGCGCGAGCATAGTCACGGGCATGGGACTTACTTACGGAGAGGTGTTTGCTGGCCATGTGACAGAGCGGGCAGAGAAGGGGCACGTGCACGGATTCGTGGGCGCGTTTATTGACTCTAACACTCGAGCTGGCTGTGCCTGCTTTATGTGAGTGGGCTCTGATAGGGACACGGGAAGTGTAATGCTTGTTTGTAGGGGTGAACACTGGATTGTGGGCACATTTTCTACACATAAGGCATGTTTGCTTTTCACAAAATTTATTTTGTTCGCCGTGAAAACGGCATTTGAGTGCAGTATCACCAGCTTGTTGGCTGCTGAATCCACCACTGCAGCAGCCTGAGAGAAGGGGACTGCTCAGCGCAATCTTAGGCTGAGGCCCGCGGGGGGGGGGCGGCGGTCTGCGGCGGCTGTCTGAGCGCGTTCTAGGGCGGCCGCCCTGTCGACGCTGAGAAGTCTGGCTTTGCTGAGCTGGGCACTGTGAAGAGGCTCGTGCAGGAGGCTGGTCACATGGGCGGCCTGCAGAGGAGCTAGCGCGACGAGGCAGGAAGAGATTCATGGCTTGGGTGGCTTTCTGGACTTCCGAGAAACGGTCAACAATGCCACTCACCGCGGAACCGAAGAGACCGGACGGAGAGAGCGGCGTGTTGAGGAACGTGGAGTGCTCAGCTTCTCCCATATCGGCTAGCGTTAGCCATAGGTGTCTCGGTCACAGTCAGCGCGGCCATGCACTTCCCTAGGGCTTGGGCTGCAGCTTTGGTGGCGCGAAGGGCGAGATCCATCGCGCTCCTTAGATCTGAAACAGCCTCTGGGTGCCTGCCTTTCTCATTCCATTCTCGGAGAAGGTCTGCTTGGAGGATCTGTAAAACGGCCATGGAATGCAGAGCAGATGCAGCTTGGCCGGTGGCGGCATAGGCGCGGCCAACACAGGCGGAAGTAGTTCTGCAGGCCTTAGACGGGAGCACTGGCTTAGACCGCCATCTCGCGGAGGGCGGGCAAAGGTGTGCTGCTACCAAATCCTCGACCAGGGGGATGGAAGAGTAGCCCCTCTCGGTGGCGCCGTCCACCGAAGCAAGAGAGGTGGAGACGTGATCGGTTCCTGGCCGAGAGAGGCGCGTTCCACGATTTAGAGAGTTCGGCGTGGAGTTCCGGCAGGAAGGGAGCGGCCCGGGCCGCGGGCGCCGCGCGCCGACGGCTCTGAAGAAAGCAGCCATCGAGTCTGTTGGGAGCCTGCTCAGAGGGCGGTGACCACTCGAGCCCGAGGCGGTCGACGGCCTGTGTGAGGAGGTGCGTTAGTTCGTCCTCGACTCCGGTGCGGGTACTGCTGGATTCCTGGGCCGAGGAGGAGGCTTGGGAGCCTGACCACTCCTCGCTGTCCGAAGCCATGATGGAACAGCAGCCCTTATCCTCCGCCTCGTCATCCGAGATGGCAATAGTGCGGCCGCTCGACGGCAACTGCGCGTCCCGGGGGGGCGGGGAGGGTGAAAGCGAGGCTCGAGGGAGAGGCTCTGGCGAGATAGTCGCTTCTAACACCAGTTCCGGCAGCCTTTGGGAGCGGTGCTTCTTTCTGCGCTGGCGAACGAAGCAGCGTGGCGGCTTCGGTTTTGAGTGTTTCGAGTCGAGCCCGCAGGGTCGACATCGGAAGCTCCTCGCAGAGGTTGCATCCGCCGTCAGCGAGGGCGAGCTCTGCATGTTCCAGTCCCAGGCAGAGAGTGCATATGAGGTGGCGGTCTCCGGCGCTGAGAGGGGCGCAGCATGAGGCGCAGGTGGTGCAAGGCATCTTTAAAAAGACGCTCCTTGCTCTTTTTGTGAAGTTCGCTGAGGAACTAGCTTGCTCTAAAAAGGATACGTCGCCGGATGGCGTAGCTCGTAGGATGGCTGAAGGTGGCGAAGACGGCCGGCTTCTTCGAGCGCTGTCCAAGCTTGCTAGATGCCCCTCGAACGGCGACGCGGCTTCTGCAGTTCAGAGATGCGAAGAGCTTCGCTGAATAGATGAAAATCAGGGTTCCAGCCTACGAACTTACACTTATATGCACTCTAGCCACGCCCATTTTGGCGGGCTCTGATACAGTGACGGCGCGGCTTGTCATTGGACGCAAGTTCACTCAAGTTCGTCTATAGGCTGCAGCAGTTGCCGCAGAGCAACCTATGAGCTCGCTAGCTAGCCCGCTCAAGGTATGCAGTTGCTGCACTGCGTTGACAATGGATACAAAATTAAGGATAATTTTTTGGCTTCAGTATCTCAGAAAAGATTAATCTTTCCCGTAGCGTAAGCTAGCTTACGCAATACGAGAGAACCTCTCGTAAGAGAACTGCAAATTGCCAAAAGTGTGAAATCTGAATTCAGACCTACTTCAGCTATTATGTGATTGTGTGAATGTTCGAGTGTACTTGAGTGAAAAGTCAATGAAATGATGAACTTTCTCAAAGAAACTCTCCTGACTCTATACAGTAGTTGTCTGTCTCTCTGTCTATCTATCTATCTGGCTGTCTGTCCATCCGTCCATCTGTAATTTTTCTATCTATCCTGTCCATCCATCCATCCATCCATCGTGTCTGTCTGTCTATCTATCTATCACTCTTTCTGTCTTTGTCCATCCATCCATCAGTCCATCCATCCATTAATCCAATGCGTACGTCCATCCATCCATCCATCCATCCATCTTTTGTGGTGTTCTACTACCGTTGTTGATCGCAAGTTTCAAAGCAGTGTTTTTGGAAATTATATTTTCAGAGGCCTCTGTGGGAAATTTGCCTTGATCTTGAGGCTATTTGATAATTATGTTATTAAAGGTTGAGAATGTTATTAAACATGAGATATTTACATGGAAGGCTGTGTGAGTAGTATGTCCTACGACATCTAAAGACATACATGAATTAACAATTCCAAAGGAAAAGAAAAAGATGGTATCAGATGGGTACTATATGATTGCCATATTCATAAACCATGGTATTTTACTTTTTACTCTTGTTTCTTCAAAGAATTCCATGGTACATGTCCAAAAAAACAATGGTAGTACCATTGTTACTTTTTGTGAGTATTTCTTTAAGTAACAAAATTGTACTTTTTTATTTTTTACATTACATTTAACATTTGAAGCAGATTTTGAGACTTAATCTTTAAAGAATTAGTTTTTATTTGGACGAGAAAAGACCCACAACATCAAATGGTGAAGAAGATAGTCATCTTGAGAAAGTTAATGCATTTGTCCATCTGTGTATAACTGCACTGTGAGTGCGCGTGCAAAAGGATGAATGTTAGAGAGAAGACTAGGCAGTCTTTGGGTAAACCTGTTAGGTGTGGTAATTAAGTCTTGTCACTATCATTAGTACTTTTACCCTTTTAAGTCAAAAGGTTAATAACCTTCAGGTCAGAAGTCAAGGAAGTTCATCTGCTTAGATTTTAAAGTGCTGAGTTACTTACAGTAATGCCAAAATGCAGTAATCCACACGCAATAATGTATTTGGGGGGTTCTTGGCCATCTGGGCTCAGTGCATGTTTGAAAGGACTACAATTTGCTTGGTTGGTTTTGTGATTGTTAGATAATTGTTTTTCATTATCTTAAGGGGGGGGGTTGAGAAGGGGAAATTAATGAGCGAAATAGCAAGGCTTGTGCTTTTTGTTGTTATTCACTTTGTGAGAATGTCTGTTTTTTTTTTTTTTTAGGTTTTGATTATTTTGTCCTTTTGTTTGAAATTCTCTGTCCTCCCATTTGGCAAATTTTATTCTGTGGTATTCTGTCACCACACACTCAATCAGCAAACTTTTGAGTATTTTGAAGTACAAGGATTTCTGTTGTTTAGCTAAGAAAGTAGCTAAGATACGTTAGTAACACTTTACAATAAGGTTCCATTTGTTAACATTAGTAAATGCATTAGGTATCATGAATAAACAATTAACTATATAATTAACATATATATTTTTTAACATAATATCTTAATCTTTGTTAAAGTTAGTTTATAAAAATAATATTGCTCTTTGTTAGTTCATGTTAGTTCATAGTGCATTAATATAATTAACATAATTCATGTATAAAAAATATAACTTTTGATTTAAATGTGTGTTACTATACACTGAACTAAGATTTAAAATAAATGCTTAATAAGTATTGTATATTGTTAGTTTATGTTAACTAATTTTGTTATGGAACCTTATTGTATAGTGTTACCAATACATTTTATGGAACAATTCACAATTTCCTCAAAACTATAAAAACTATTTTAAAACTACACACAAATTACAAACCACTACAAACTTCCACATCAAAATCAAATATTTCCCTGTAAAACATAGTATTTCTTGTCTCAATTAACAATTTTTTATTGATTCGAAGATATATAACAAAGAAAAACACAACATGTATACATTGAATCAACATTTCACACCCACTATTACCCCTCCCCAATCCTCAACCCCACCCTGACCCCCAATGAACACCCCTGTGGTCACAAATAAGAATACACACAAAAAAACAACAAACAAAAAAGTAAATATAATTATCATACATAAATATAATTATATACTTCTCTCTCCACAGCCCCACCCTGAGAGTCTGCCAAAAACGCTAAATAACTGCCGCATTCCCTATCAAACAAATCCCAAAACCCCAGCCTTCTACATGACACCTCCTCGAAAGCTGCCACCCTCCCTATCTCCGCACACCACTCCAAAAATGAGGGCATTCCAGCCGACTTCCATCCCCTTAAAATAATCTGCCTGCCAATCATAACATTGGTTAGAACCCAATTTGTTATGCGTTTATCACCCATATTGATGACCGCCCCGCCCCATTGCCCAAAATACAGAGTCTGGGACAAAATTTAATTTGAATGGTCAAAATCTCACATATAAAACTCTGAACCTTCAACCAAAATTCTTGGATCTTAACACACCACCAAAAAACATGTGTTGTGTTTCCATCTTCTGATTACATGGTATCTCTTGTTGTGTGTTTGTTGGTTTTAACTGACACACAAACCAAGCAAACACACAACAAATTCCACTGGCCAGAACAAATCTGTGTGATAAATCCAAAAACCTCAATTAACCAGGGAGAATTTTGCCAGTCAATTGGTAAATTATTTTTATGGTTATAGCTTATTATACTACTTAATATTGTATATGGAAGTGTGCAGGTAAACATTGCATAGCAATGTTCAAAAAGTTTATTTGAAAATAGCCTACAATACAGCACTGTAAAGTGATGTTGAGTGAAAAGAGAATTCAGTTACTCTACAGTAACAAAAGGTTTCAGATTATAGCGAAATAAGCTATATTACAAATATAGTATACAGTAAAACTAAGTAGATTTGGTACACAGAAAATCTTACAGTACTACTCTGCCTTGTCAAATGCCCCAGGTTTTTGCAGAAATACAGTACATATTGCAACAGAACAAGATACAGAATAAGAAAACTTGGGATAGACAGGGTAGACATACTTTTTTACAAATTATTGTTACATTGTCAAGAACATGTACAATACATGGTCTCTAACCTGCAGTAATGTAGGATAGAAGTCCTGTAGGTTACCTCACTTGTCAAAAGAAAATTGCAGTTACTGTAGTTAAGCTACCTGCTTTCTTGTCTAAAGGTTTGAATGATAGATTTTAACGTAGAATGACCAAGATTTAGCTGGACTTGTTTCCCAGCATTGTGATTCCATGCACAAAAACTTCATCTTTGTCTCTGTCTCTTTTTTTTTGCCAAATCTTCAAACATTGTTGAGATTATTTTTCCAAAGCACATAATCACCTGTGGCCTTTTATTTTAATTGATCCTGAGATTCTGAGTGTTGTGTGAAAAGTTTTGCTACTCTGTGTTTACGCTTGGAGAAATCTGTGTTAACTGCATTTAGGATTTGACGACTTGAGTGAATTATTTTGAGTGGTTGTACTTTCTAAATGAGAACATTGTTAAACCTGTGCAAAATCAGGACATTTTTGTGTAGAGTTTGAAACAAATTGAAACGTGTGGAAACAGGTGAATTGTATTAATTAAATAGTCTTGAGAAATGTGTTTTGTTTCGAGAGTTGAAGGAATGGTTTGGGGTATTGTGCCAATAGATTCAGTTATAATGTGTTGGCAATTGGAAAAAAAAACTCAAGCGCCATCTGAAATGTGACTAGATATAAAATAGCAGAAGAAATAAATATTCTGTAAGTCAGTGATAGATTGCAAAGAACACTTGAACAAACAGATCGGGCAGTGAAAGTGTAGCAGACTCTGGAGAAGTGGGGGAAAAAAGGATAATGGAGAGATGGGGTTTAAGAAAAGAAATAGCTTTTGTCCTTAATGGTGTCTCAAAAACGCACAATTCACCTGGGTTTGGATATGTAATTGCAGTTCATGGTTACTCCCCACTATTCACACTTTAAATCTAAACACTTACATTTTTGTGTGTCTGTGAGTGTTGCGTGCATGTTGAGTTTTCAGTCAACCTGTCTCTATGCCAACAGGACAAATACGGGAGGCAGTTCTTCAGAGGAAGCTATTGTCGTGAAAGCAGAAACTCTTGACAAAGAAGGTCTTGCAGATTCTCTTCCATCTTTGTGTTTAAAAGAAGTCTTTCCCAAATACACCAAGCAGTTCAATTACCTGCGGGTAGTCGAGCGCATTGCTGGCATTTTCCTGCGCTTCCTCGGGGTTAAAGGAACCATGAGACTGGGTCCCACCAGTTTCCGCACCTTCATCAGGCAAGTTATTAGTTCCTGAAGCTCAACTAGGGCAGCAGAGTGTTGCGTCAGCAACGGCAAGGTCATGGCTTTGATTCCCAAGGAACACACATAATGATAACATTTTTACCTTGAGTGCTCCATAACACTGCGGGGTAATGCACTTAAAAATTTATTGAGCCCAGTAAAAGCACCTTTTATTTGCATGCGCTGTATGCACTGGCTTAGCGCCCTATTCATCAAAGGAATTATGAAAAAGCGTTATATAAAACACTCAATTTGCAATTTGCACGCACAATTCAGATCTTGTGGGCCAGTTCTAAGATCTACACTGGCGGCCAAAAGTTTGGAATAACTTACAGATTTTGCTGTTTCAGAAGGAAATTGGTACTTTATTTCACCAACGTGGCATTCAACTGATCACAAAGTATAGTCAGGACATTACTGATGTAAAAAAAATGGCACCATCACTATTTGAAAAAAGTAATTTTTGATCAAATCTAGAAAGGCCCCATTTCGAGCAGCCATCACTCCAACACTTTATCCTTGAGTAATCATGCTAAATTGCTAATTTGGTACAAGAAAATCACTTGCCATTATATCAAACACAGTTGAAAGCTATTTGGTTCGTTAAATGAAGCTTAACTTTGTTTGTTTTTGAGTTGCAACAGTATACAAAAGACATGCATGTCTTAAAGCCAAAATTAGGTAAAAACTGGCAAAAAAGAAACCGCTTTCTCTAGAAACTTGCCAGTCAATCATTGTTTTGAGGAATGTTTGAAATTGCTAAAAAAAACCTGAAGATTTCATACAAAGGTGTACACTACAGTCTTTAAATACAAAGGACAACTGGCTCTAACAAGAACAGAAAGAGATGTGGAAGGCCAGATATACAACCAAACAAGAGTCTCTAGTTTGAGAAATAGACACCACACAGGCCCTCAGCTGACAGCTTCATTGAATTCTACCCGCTCAACACCAGTTTCATGAACAACAGTACAGAGAAGTCTCAGAGGTGCTGGCCTTATAAAAAAAAAAGCCAATTTTGAAACCGAAAAGCAAAAAGAAAATGTTAGAGTGGGCAAGAAAATACAGACATTGGACAACAGATAATTGGAAAAGAGTGTTATGGATCTTAACCCCATTGAGCTTTTGTGGAATCAGCTAGACTGTAAGATGCGTGAGAAGTGCCCGACAAGACAGCCACATCTATGGCAAGTGCTACAGGAAGCGTGGGATGAAATGTCACTCGAGTATCTGGACAAACTGACCGATGTCTTGTAGATTTCTGCCACATCTGAAATAATGTCTTTAAAATTTTTATATAATTCCAATTGTGGTTATAGTTCAGTAAAAAATGTGCATTTATTTTCTTAGCCCTGTTGACAGCCCTAGTGGTCAGTGAAGAAGACGCAGGTTTTTCAGTTAAAATAATGCACAAAAGTGTCACTGCTGTTTATTGAATTCCCCTGTGTCTTAACCAGTTGTGACACGACAAGATTCCACGGTATTTGTCTGTCTACACTTGGAAAATGCTGTGCGATACAGCACAATACTAGTCAAGCAGAACATATTTAAGGTGCAGTTAGTTATATGGAATAGGATTTTGGACCAATGAGATTTTGCTGTAGGTGAGGCATGCTAATGCAGAAATGCAAATCAAGCAATCAACAAAATGTTTTAATGCTCATTGCTTATAGCAGTAGTGACTGTTAAAACAAAAAACTTGACTATCTTGAGGGGCACTTTTATCACTCTCTTTGGATAAAAGTGTTTGCAAAATGAATACATGTAAATGTTAGAACAAGAGCTTCATTGGCTCAGTACACTAAACAAAATTAGAACATAAACATTTATGATTGCATTAAATTAAGTAAAGTCAATTTAAATGAAGTCTCATACCATCTCTATATAAATATCTTTATAAAATGTGACTTTTCAAAGCATTTAGTAATGGAGTCTTTTATTGAAACAAATGAATGAAAAAGTGAAAGAATACCTTAGATTAGGCTTTGGATTGTCTATTAAATTATGCACCTTTATCTCTATTTAATTTGACAATTAAATCATTTTTTGTTTTAAGGCATAAATTACACTTTCACACATTGTTATAGTTAAATTCAGTGGAGTTAATATATTTATGATTGTTCCTCCATATTGCCTCTTAGCTCAAGTGCCACTTTCAGAATAAGACAATATTCAGGTGCTCACTAGGTTTGGTACGCACCACAATAATTGCAAGTCTCTTTTAGGAACTGCAAACTGAGTAACAGCAGCTTCTCGATGGCATCAGTGGACATCCTGTACATTGACATCACCCGTCGCTGGGCTGGAATGCTCCCAGAATCCAGAGAAGCAGGCAAGCAGCCCACCAATCATGACGCACTTTACAGCACATCTTTACTCCCGAGGCCAATACATAATCAAAAAGCTGTTAAACACCCACCAATAAAAGACACATTTGCAACTATTCATCATAGCGTATTTTCCCTAGCATGCCGCCATAAATGGGATTGTCGAGGGAGATAATTGACAAATAAATTTGCTTCTTGATTCATTTACCCAGTACTTGTAAATTGTAAAATAGATGACCAATCACTTAATGCCAAATTACCACAATTTTCAAGCTTGGCCTCAAACTTTCAGTTATTACACTGTACATATTTTTTCTCTCTTAAATATATTTTAAGTGAGGACATTTTGTGTGTGTGTGTGTGTGTATTTGTGTGTACATGTGCCAAAAGTTAATGTGCCCAGAAGTAATTTCTGCTTTTAAATGTGCACTGGTAATATTCCTTGTGATAGTGCATGAGGTTGGGGTCATGCTAGCATAATTTTCTTGGAGGAATGTATGAAATGAATAATGTATGCCATGGCTTGCTTCATCTAATCAACAGAGGGAATGTATATATACTTGAGTCGCTGTCTTCATAAATGGCCAGAGTGGAATGCTGTGAGCTGAATTCTGAAACATTTCAGAAGGTTGCATTGAATTTGGTCATTAGTGCTTTGCAGTAGGGAATAGACTCACATACATAGTCCATTTTCTGTATCTATCTTTCTATGTGGTGAGAGGACGGTAGTAGCTGGTGGATTAGGTTGGTATTTATAAATAATAGAAGTGGTGTTTAATAGGGGACTGGACTGCTTATCCCTCAGGAGGAGGAGGAGAGATAGCACTGTCATGATCTTCATTAATAGTAATACATTTACTGTTGAGAAATGCTGACTTGACACTTGGGTGGAATACTTAAAGAAGCAAAGATTTTTGTAGGCTCACGGTGCCAGACATTTGACTTACTGCATAGTCTGGTCCTTATTGAAAAATGAACGAGTCAATCAATCAATCCTAAAGCACATTTAAAAACAGCAAGTGGTGACCAGAGTGCTTGTACAATAACATTAATAAGATCACACAAAATTCTACCACAAACACTTATCCACCTACACAGATCCTACACAATTTTAGACGGGACTTTAGATGGGAACAAACAGCAGCTGGCCAAGATCGTCATATAAAGCAAATGACTACGGGGTGTTATCTTTTTATGTGTCATCTAGGGTTGGGGTTATCGGAAATGTATTATACCTCGATAATTGCAATTAAAATACATAATTAAAAAGGCAGTCAGTCCCTAACATTCTGCCTAAAATCTCCTTTTGTGTTCCACAGAAGAAAATGATATGGGTTATTATGGACAGTATTGCTTAATTGTTGTAATCCAAAGTACCTTCAAAATGCCTTTTTAATTACATGTCCATATTTCTGACCAGCACAGTATGCAGCCTCAATTTTCATTAAAGATGTTTTTTATGGCGATAGTTTGTCCACAGCAAGGGCTCATTAATGCACAATATACAGTATGTAGTCGGATGAGTGATCTGCATCCACCTTCAGGCTCAAACCCCCTGAGGTCCTGGAAGGCCTTTATATCAGTACAATTGGCTTCCATTTGAAATTTAGAGAGAGAATTTCACACCTCTTCATTTCATAAATGTATTTTTTTCCCCCTGAACTTTGCTGTATGTGTTTCTCTCCCTCAGCTCTCAGGCACAGAGATGACCTTGATATATTTCTGCTGATGATCTGAGTTTGCACATGAAGTTTTTGGAAATATAAATATAACATAATTAAGTTTTCATCACCGAAGAGATATGCTTGAGATCTTGTGCACTAAATAATACACAGATGAAGGCCCATTAATTAATAAACAAGCAGAATGGAAACACTGTCATGTGTAGCATTCAGATTAATCAGGCTCAGCATCTTACTGCCTGGAAATAATGTCACTTCCAATCCCTTTTTAATATATTTAGAAGTATTTTAAGTCAATGTTTTTAGCTGATATTTTTTGGTTTTAAATGTACAGTCTGTTTATGTCCAATAGCCAAATGGTATGTTTCCAGCATCAGAGTTGGAGGGGATAGATTACTAGCATTGACCAGTAATAATTACCAGTAATAATTACTATTGACCAGTTTTGGGTGTAATCCAATTGCAAAATAATTAGTTACTGTAATCAAATTACTTTTTAGTCAAAAGGTAGTGTAATGCATTACATTTTATGTTCTTAGATTACTGTTACTGACTTATAATTAATAAAAAAAAAATAAAAAATTATAGTTTATTTCCAATATATTATTTATGTAGAATGCATGTAATATGGTGTGTGACAATGAACAAGGAAGAAATATACATTATTTTGAGTTTGTTGAGTAGAACAGTGTTTTATAAAGTAACTTAAAAGTAAAGTCATTAGTAATGTGATTACTTTTCAATGAAGTAATTATTAAAATAATGTGATTCAAATTTAAGAGAAATAATTAGTCATTTGTAGTGGATTACTATTTTTAGGTAATTTACCCAATACTGCTATTGACAGTTGCTGTACCCAATTTCCATATCCACAAGCCCCACATTTAAACGGGGCCAAAAAGCTGTTTGAAAAAAAAAAAGGTTTTTCGAAACTTTAAAATTGTCAAAACAATAAAACCTGAAAATGTATATTTGCTTACTAAAAATAGAATTACATATGATTTGTTTTTTACAAATCTTATTTTTAAAGATTCAATTATCTTTTCAGTGTTAATTTCATCAATTAAATTACTGACGAAAATGCTCATAGACAGGGTTTTATTTACTTAAAGATCATGCATCATGGTGATTAACAGAAGGTTTTAACTAAAACATATCTTTGACAAAAATAAGACAAAAAAAGACATACTGCAAGATATTAACAATGCACTAACATATTTTTTTTTATTTCATTTTTAAGTAAGTATGAATTTAGAATTTATTCAAATAATCCAGACGTATTATGCTGGAGATTTCCCCACTTGAGCTGCGTGAGCAACTTATAAAGTAGCTAATACTTCAGTATATTTATTGAAATGCTAATATTTCAGGAGCTCAGGTTTTCAGGACATGTTATTTAATCTTACACATTAAATATATTAATATTTAATATGTTTGATACATTTTTAAATAATTGTAAATGCAGTTTATACATTTTTCAAAATGTTTGGTTAACCCTCTGGGGTCTGAGGGTGTTTTGGGCCCTGGAGAAGTTTTGACATGCCTTGACATTTGTGCTTTTTTCAGTTGCTTAAAAACATATTAATAGCTAAAGTCCAATAACACTGTATTCAGCACAAACTGGGCTACAATAATATGTGAGCAACATGTGTGTACATGAAAATAATGTTTATGCGTGGTTTTTGAAAAAACTAACATTTTAAGTCACTGAAATAAGGTCATATAACACATACTAAACATTTGTCCACAAGCCTTTTGAGCCATCCTGATCACTCATTCAAATTTAACTTTTGTAAGACAATTTTAGTGTTGAAAGGTAATATGCGAGGAGGTGTGAATGATCATGAATATTCATTGTAATTTACACATGAGAGACAAAGACCCTCCCCTGGGCCTATCAATGAGGAATGTGACAGAGAGAGAATGAATGTGAGGAGACTTAATGATCCAAATCAAGTTTTAAGTTAAAATAAGTAATCAGTCTTTTTAAAATAAGTCTTTTCTTTACATAAAGACTTTACTTAATTTTAGACCTACACTACCGTTAAAAGAAGTCTCTTCTGCTCACCAAGACTGGATTTATTTGATCCAAAGTACAGAAACAACATTGATATTCTGAACTCTTTTTACAATTTAAAAGAAGTTTTCTATTTAAATATATTGTAAATAAATATGCTGAATTTTCAGCATCATAACTGCAGTCTTCAGTGTCACATGATTCTTCAGAAATCATTATAATATGCTGATTTTTCTAATATGGGCATATTTAAAGTACATTTTACTAATTTAACCCTAACACATATTTGCAAGCACAAGCTTTGTTGATGATAATATAATTTTATCATTATAAACACTAGATAAAATATAATCTAAACATTCATATAATTTTATATCATATTACATCTCATATTTATATCATACAGCATACAATTTAAATACCTGCTTTAGCCAAAACAGCATTTAAATGTAACTAAAACTTGCTTATTAGGACATATTTCAAATGTCAATACTCTGAATCCTGGCTGGCACGTCTGGAAACAGTCCCACTAGTAAAATATGTACATTTTTATATAAAATAGCATGTCAGCTAATGAAAACTAAATGACTTACTCATCCGAAATTGTATCCTCGGCTGGATCAAGTCTCTCTTCAAAATACAAACGTTCTTCTGAGGAAAATGTTAATTCTTCCTTAATATCATGGAGCTTTCTCGCCTGTGTATCGTTGCAAACGAGCAGAAAAATGAATGAAATGTGTTTACATTATACCTCACAGTCGGTGTTTGTACCATTTGCATTGATCGTCTCAGTACATTAGCATATGAATGGCATGCTCCGCTGGTGGGTGGGATCACATTACAGATAATGAGATGGACCGGTAAAAACTGTACATCGCTTTGTTTCAAACAGATTGCATTGCAGGAGAATATTTTTTTTACATTTGAATTGTTTTATTTAAAAGTAGACATTTTTAACTTTCTTTAGACATATGTTTCATGTTTATGTGATAAGTATTCGTGGAGTTTCGGTTCATTTTTGTGATGTGTTTCTGAAATATGATCGTGAACACAGAGACTGCTTACAGCTCACCCTTTTTATTTTCTTTATTTAACAAAAGCACAAGATTTTGTTGTTATTGTGAGTGTACACAAATAAAAGTAGACCCTTTATAGTCTCTAATGATGTCTTACACTTATCTGTATACCCAAAATATTTTAAGTTGTTTCTGCTGTAATGACGAAAATATCCAGCAGGACGTGCCGGCGTGTCCGTCGACCCCAGTGGGTTAAAGTTTGATCCGTTACAGTTTGATACTTGTTTTTGTATTTTTGACATTATCGTCAACTAAATTGTATTTTTGTCGACTAAAATTAAATGCCATTTTAGTAAAATTTACTAAAAATAGTATGACATGGTAAAGGACATTTCCATCAAAAGACAAATATTTTGACAAATAAATAATGTGTGGTAAATTTCTAGTTCCAAAACCATTATTGACCATCATTATGTTTGGAGGAAAACGGGTGAGGCTTGAAAGCCGAAGAACACCATCCCAACTGTGAAGCATGGGGGTGGCAGCATCATGTTGTGGGGGTGTTTTGCTGCAGGAGAGACTGGTGCACTTCACAAAATAGATGGCATCATGAGGAAGGAAAGTTATGTGAATATTTGAAGCAACATCTCAAGACATCAGCCAGGAAGTTAAAGCTCAGTCGCAAATGGGTCTTCCAGATAGACAATGACCCCAAGCATACCTCCAAATTTGTGGCAAAATGGTTTAAGGACAACAAAGTCAAGGTAATGGAGTGGCCATTGCAAATCCCTGACCTCAATCTGATAGTAAATTTGTGGGCAGAACTGAAAAATCGTGGGCAAGCAAAGAGGCCTACAAACCTGACTCAAGTTCTGTCTGGACGAATGGACCAAAATTCCAGCAACTTATTGTGAGAAGCTTGTGGAAGGCTACCCAAAATGTTTGACTCAAGTTAAACAATTTCAAGGCAATGCTGCCAAATACTAACAAAGTGTATGTAAACTTCTGACCCACTGGGAATATGATGAAAGAAATAAAAGCTGAAATAAATAATTCTCTCTACTATTATTCTGACATTTCACGTTCTTAAACAAAAGTAGTGATCCTAACTGACTTAAGACAGGGAATGTTTTCTACGATTAAATATCTTAGAATTGTGAAAAACTGAGTTTAAATGTATTTGGCTAAGGTGTATGTAAACTTCTGACAAACTGTGTGTGTGTGTGTGTGTGTGTGTGTATATATATAATATAATTTTCCAGATTCAGAATACATTTGAATTTGACTCCATAGTATTGTCACTAGCTCTCCCTTTTACATTTATCAATTACATTATAGAAAGAGTTGCATTTTCAATTTAATATAAAACTGAGCCCCCAACCCCCTCCTTCTCTTTCAGGCATGTGTCTGCAGGCATTCATTGAGGCCTTTTTCTACCTGGCAGCACGCAGGTACAAGGATTTACCCCTACGGGAGCAGGTGCTCTCAATGCTGGAGGTGTGTGAGGGATCCCTCGAGGGACAGGGCCACGAGAAGCCACGGCCACATAGATCGCACACAAACACTATCCCCACTTCTGCCCACTCATCAGCACCAACCACGCTCAACTCCCCTGCCCTGACACGCCGACACAAAGACCATCGGCAGCATCAGACATTGCAGCCCTCTGCTAAGGGAAACACAGACAATTGACAATCTCACTCATGCAAACAAACAGCTCCATATCTTCAGAGGAGTGTTTAGAGCTTTTAGAGGGCAAAGTAATGGACTTTAGTTTAAATAAATACATAGAGAGAAATTAACAGAATATTTTAAAATATAGAAGCCAGGGTTGAAGTGGTCCTTTGAAGTGGTGCACTCTTTTATTTCACCATCGTCACTTAAAGGGATGGTTCATCTCCCATCTGTTATCATTTACTCAACTTAATGTTGTTCCAAACATGTACGACTTCATTTCTCTGTGGAGCTTAAATGGAGGTGTTGGCAGAATGTTAGCCTCAGTCACTATTTACTTTCATTACATCTATTTTTTTCTCCATACAATGAAAGAGAATGGTTACTGAGGCTTACAATCTGTCTAACATCATCTGTGCTTCAAGGAAGAAAGTATACACTACACTAAAACAAATGTGGTGGAGAATATGCATGTTGGTGTATGTGTTCTGATGCAAGTGCAGCAAGAGTCAGGCAATTGTTTCAGTGCTAAACGTGTAGACAGACTATGCACGAGCAAGTGACTTGTGTTGTATTGTTCATATGTGCTTACCATTAGGTAATGCAAGTAGCATTTGTATGCATCGATCACTGCAGGGATAAGTACATCCCTCCATGACAATATCAGGGATGTTGAGATTCTGTTTCTTAAAGGGACAGCGTATTGTCGTAATTACACTTCACTTCAGAAAAGCAGCTAATTACCTTAATGGCCACCTTTAACTGACTAAGCAAAACAACACAGGGGCCTTTTTCTTTGGAAATGGTGTTAACACCGGGATATGGTACAAAATGTACTAAAAGTTTACGAAATTGTTTTATTTATACTTACTGAGTTTTATTTATTACATTTTGAGTTCTATTGTAGTTCACTTTAGTTTTACTGAACTGACAGATCTGCTCCCACAGGTAGGGATTATGAAAGGAAAAAAAGGGGGTTTCTTTGATTAAAGGCAATTTAATCTGTCACAGGATAATCATATATTAGTTAATTTATACAAATTATTCAACTAATTTAATATTGTATTACAACTAGAAGCATCCACACGTAAATATTAGACTTGTCTGATGGTACTGTTGAGTAAACGAGCATTCAAATTTAAGTGTTTTATATGGTTTGATTTTATTTGTCTATTTTGTGAAAGTTTGCGTTTATTTTCTGAAAGCATGCATAAAACTTGATTCTGGCATATAGCAACCAGTGTTATCTGAATTTTGCAATCATTTTGAAAATCAACTCACTGAACACTTAGAAACGTTTCTCAGATAACAGCAAGCTGACTGATGTACTTTAATTGTAATTCACTTAATTTGTTTATCTTAAAAAAAAACAGACAGTACTATTCCATTCCCATTTTGTTTGTCAGCTGAATTATTTAATAATGAGGACATTAAAGCAGGCCTATGAAATAACTAAATAAAAACTTTAATTATTCTAGTTGCAAATGTACATACATTGCACAGCCACAATTGTATAGTTCTTAACATGGACACATTTCTCTGTACATTATTGTTCTTGTCATTGTCCTAAAACAAAGGCAAGTGTTCAGCCAATCCTTTACACATAATTACAAAACTCTTTTCTACAAGTATTATAAAACACACACCATATTTTATGTATTTGTTTATAGATCTGTATATCTTTTTATCTTTTATTTCACATAGATACTATTTCACATTGACATCTGAAAAAACAATGAGCAAATAGTTTTACTTGCAGAGGTTTTATAAACTTTGAGAACTGAAAAGAAGCAGGATAAAGACACATCTGATGAAAGAAATTGAGACGACAGCAGTCTTTTTCATTCAATACTGTTCTAAAAAAAAAATTTTTTTTGACTCACCAGTAGCTTCTGAAGTGGCTGAAAATAGACACCATGACTCTGCAAGGCCTCGGACATCATTAAAAACAACATGAACAAACAGAGGAGTTGACAGCTGTGTCTGAGAAAATTGGTGAAAATAAATATTGGTTCCCTTTCGTGCAATGACCCTAGATACTGATCCTTTTTATACAGATGGTGTACAGTGCTGAAGTGTTAAATACATGCAAAAATACTTTACCAGAACTAAAAAGAGCATGTGATTGGATGAGCTATTAACACAGTCCAACCATTAGTCATGGAACATGTACACATGGCTACATGTAATTTGGTACAATTCATACATACATTGTTGAGATTAAAAAGTACTTCAGTGGCTTAATAATGATCACCTTGAATTTCCAATTTCTCAGTGGAGTGAAGTAAATCCAAGTGGACAAAACAAAGGACTTGGAAAATGTTCAGTCAGGGAAAAAAGTGCATAGTCATAAGACACCTTTCAGAAGCGTGGGCGAGGGATGCTGTTTGTGCTTGGAAATGTTCTCTACCGTACTCCATCCCTTGCTATCAGACTGAGTGCCTCAGCTTAAGACCAAATTTCAGATACAAATCAGTACGTCAAAAACCAATGTAATAATTTAATTTGCTTTGGAGTGACCTTGGGGTTTGCTTTTATATAATATTAAATTATTCACATAATACTCCATCACAGAACTCGTATATAGAGTAGTCTCCTTAAAAATAACATTTCTATTTTACATGTCCTAGGACTCTTTGCAACAAAATAGAGGCATATCAAGTGTCTCACTTTGACAAACACAAATAAAAGTTCAATGAAAACTGCAGCGTCCCGCTGTACTTCAGTGCAGAGCAAAGAAGTCCTTATTAAAATAATACAAAAATATACAAACTCTAAATGCTGACATGGCAAGTGTGCAGCAAATTGGATTGATGAGGCAACACACATGTATAAAAAATTATCAGACATGTACAAATAATAATAATAATAAAAAAACATTCTTAAAAAAAAGAAAATATATATTTCCTTTACAAGTAAAACAATTAATTTGGGATTTTTTTTTTATTAGACTAACAAGCTTTACTGGGGCTATATAGGGAGAAAACATGATAAGAAAAAGCCAATGTAAAACTACAAACTTAAATTATGTAGATCTGGTTTAGTGTACACCAAAACATTCACTCTGCATCTTTTCAGCAATTTGTGCTAAATTTAAAATCTTGGCATTTATGAAATAGACCTGGAATAACATTTAGGATTGTTTGGTGTTCATTTACAGAATGGAAACTTTTGCCATTCAAAATGTTGTCAAAATATTTCCATTTGTCCAGATAAAATGTACGGAGACCCTTACAGAACAGGGCGAGATTGTTTTTTTCTGAAATAGTTTTGAGCTTGCTTGCAAAAAGTTTTGCATTCCCCCGCAGTAGTTTTTCGTAAAACCATAGTTCAAATATGGTATTTGTATAGTAAACACATAATGTCAACAAGGTTTTGGTTTCCCTGTATTATCACTATGGTTTCACTATGAATATCAAGGTTAAAATATGGTTACTGTAGTAAAACAAAGGTAAATTAATGCAGGGGAATATAAAACTATTGCAAGGTAATGCAACTAGTGTTTGAGGGGATGCAAAACTATTTCAGAAAAAAACAAATTCCCGCCCTGTCCAGTAATAACCAAACAATTAAAAAAAAGAAAAAATCATGGTAAAAACCTGAAGATGAAGAATGTAAAATATATTCTTTGTAAAATCTATGTACATTATAATCCATCATAGATGTTCATCTTAACTGTAAAAATAATTTACCAAGACTGGGACTGTGCGATATTATAGGTGCAATCTTTTTTTTAAGGCTTCTCATGATGGAGAGTCAAAGTGCACTATGTACACTGATCAGCCACAACATTAAAACCACCTGCCTAATATTATGTAGGTCCCCATCGTGCCTTCAAAACAGCTCCAACCTGCATCTCAGAATAGCATTCTTCAGGGGGCCTGGGTAGCTCAGCGAGTAAAGACACTGACTACCACCCCTGGAGTCTTGAATTAGAATCCAGTCAGGTCTCCTAAGCAACCAAATTGGCCCGGTTGCTTGGGTGGGTGGAGTCGCGTTGGGTTAACCTCCTCGTGGTCAGTGGGGCGCGTGGTGACTTGTGCGTGGATGCCGCTGAGAATAGCGTGAAGCCTCCACACGTGCTATGTCTCCGCGGTAACGCACTCAACAAGCCACGTGATAAGATGCACGACAACTGAGATGCTATTCTTCTCACCACAATTGTACAGAGCAGTTTTCTGAGTTACCGTAGACTTTGTCAGTTCTAACCTGTCTGGCCATTCTCTGTTGACCTCTCTCATCAACAAGGCATTTCCATCTGCAGAACTGCAGCTCACTGGATGTTTTTTGTTTTTGGCACCATTCTGAGTAAATTCTAGAGACTGTTGTGCGTGAAAATCCCAGGAGATCAGCAGTTACAAAAATACTCAAACCAGACTGTCTGACACCAACAATCATCCATGTGATTATCTAATCAGCCAATCATGTGGCAGCATTGAAGTGTATAAAATCATGCAGATATGGGTCAGGAGCTTCAGTTAAAGTCAGAATGGGGAAAAAATACGATCACAATGATTTGGACCATGGCATGAATGTTGGTGCTAGATGGGCTGGTTTGAGTATTTTGTGACTGCTGATCTCCTGGGATTTTCACGCATAACAGTCTTTAGAATTTACTCAGAATTGTGCCAAAAACAAAAAACATCCAGTGAGCTGCAGTTCTGCAGATGGAAATGCCTAGTTGATGAGAGAGGTCAACAGAGAATGGCCAGACAGGTTCCAACTGACAAAGTCAACAGTAACTCAGATAACCGCTCTGTACAATTGTGGTGAGAAGAATATAATCACAAATGTTGTTCTGAAATGTGGGTTAATGCTGTTTTGGCAGTACGAGGGGGAACTACATAATATTAGGCAGGTGGTTTTAATGTTTTGGCCGATCGGTGTAAGGAGAAACTGGCAAAACACATAACAGGTAGTGATACAATATAGAGGAGAGCATTCTCTGCCATGAGTTGAAGTTGCTCATGCTTTAGTTTCAGCAAGTACCAAAGTTCATGTAAGAGAAGAGAGCGTTATAAAATAAATGTGAGCAAAAAATCTAGTTTCTCCAAAGGCCATTTGGAGAACAACTATTTTGAAGCAAGTCAAATGACTTTGGATGGAAATAGCAGGCTAGAACATTGTAGCATCTGTATAATGTCTGTATTGCATTTCCATATCTCAACTGAATTATTATGTTGTTTTTTTTGTACAGTTAACTGCTGATACATACAAGAATGTCTAGTGAGGTGTTCTAAACTTAAGTTTTTGACCAGTAGCCTCAATGGCCAATGTTTGAAGTGACCTTGTACCACATTACAAACAATTGGTTTACCAACTGTTAAAGTTTGATGTGTTCAGTGTCCATCCAGTAGAAATCCTCACCTGCAATGATTTCTCTCAGTATTCACTTACACAATATCTACACAATTGCTCATGTCCTATATCTCTTCATGCTGTTCTCTCTCTCTCTCGCTCTCTCTCTCTCTCTCTCTCTCTGTGGATGTAGCTGCCATGGGACTGCGCTCAACAGTTTGAGCTGTTACGAAACTCTCCATTCTCTGTGATCTGCAGCTTGGTGGGGTTGGTGGGAGAAATGCCGTTCCGCGTCTGCATGCTATAGCGCTCCTTCAGCTGTGACAGAGCACTCATTAGCCTTGCGTTAGCTGCGTCCAGAGATGCTATCCGTTTCTCCTGCAGAGAGAGAGAGAGAGAGAGAAGGATATTTCAGAGAATTTCTGGGTTTGACCTTGCTCTCCCTTGAGGACAAATGAACAGATGTCCAAGTAAGGGAAAGAAATTTGGTAAACCATACATTTTGAGATTATTCATTGTGAAAGTACTCTCCATGTACAACTGCATGCACACTTTTAGTGCAATATCATGAATCAAGTCCTGCTTCCGTTTGGTTCAAAGACTCAGTGCAACTTTAATGTGCTGTCACAAGTGCTCAAAGTAAGCCGGTTCACACCGATAACACAGTTATCTGCACAGATGAAGCTATTCTTGTGCACCTGCAGCTCATATAAGGTACAGGTTTGTTAGGGAATGCTCAGGGGAACTTTGGAGCAAATTGCATCAAAACAAAATCACAGCTATGATGTTATTCATGATAAAGCTCAATGCTGATATGCCAACGCTTGTCTGCCAGCCTGGTCACACTGTTGGCTAGTTTGAGAGGGGATTTGGGCATTCTTCACCTAGTCAGGCTGGAAGATAAGATTAAACCAGCAAAGACCAGCAAACCAGCTCAGGCTGGTTTAAGCTGTTTTTGTCAGCAGGGAATTGCTAAATACGGACGATAGCTCAGAAGAGAGCTAGTCTGTCTAGCTCAACAGTCGAGTTGGATGTATTTCTATACAGCTTTGTTTCTAAACGAATATTGATAAGTATTATTCCCTGAATTCACACAGTGTTGCCAAGCGAAGTATAAGGAGGTCTATTTTCTTTTCCAGGGAGGATACATTAACCAGGAATTCTGATATTAAGGCAGGCCTGGTTGGTGTAATTTTAATCAGCACAACAGAGGTTTCCACTCTTTTATAAATATATTGATTTGTACAACACAAGCCTGAAAGAGGCACCACACAGGAACAAATCGCTGTATTGAACCAAAGCTACTGTATTCATTGGTGGTTTCTTGGCTCACCTCCTCCACACAATGCTGCCAAAGCCACTAAATTTGCCTTTCAATTTAAAGCAGCCATCACAGTGGGACAGTAAATATTATCATTAATGATGATTAATAATGCTTATTCTGCAGCCACACCTAAATTTGATTTAAAAAGGCATTCATTTATTTTATAATTCACCAGGGCTTCCTGAGGGGTTCCTGACAGAATGACGGGGTTTGTGAGATTGTGATAGAAATTCCAATGTTGAATTAAATGATATAACATTTTTGCTATTTTATACTGTACGTTGGGATAGTGAGAGAGGAGATGGGAATGTATGTGCACTACCCACTACTAAGCCAAATCATATTTTTTTATTAAATTGTTATAAAACAAAGAAAAAGAATAGAACAGGAAATATTTGAAATTACATATATTTATTGAAAGGCTAATAATCAATTAAGTCAATAAATTAGGTCGTAGGGTTTCATCTGACAAAAACATTTGGGAAGCTAATTACCATTTGTAAAGACAGTCATGCATATTCATACCTGTGCATCAATAATCTTTTGTTTGGAGTCAACTATGGCCTGCATATCAGAATGATCCTTCTTTAGCTCTTCCTCCACAGACATCAACCTGCACCAACACAAAACATAAACAAACACTCAGTCCACTCTTGTTATCTGTTCCCGTTCTGTTTTTGAACTAGCGCTCGAGGCCAGAAATAGCTGCCCCATATCATCACTCTTGGAGGAAAGCAGCTTCCAGTAAATTCTGCCTTGAGGATAGTAAAACTCTTTTAAAAGCTCTCTGTCTGATCAGATTGCCACTGATACACTAGCTACTGAGAGCAAACCTACACTCAGTAAATATCTGTGCAACGGTTTTAAAACTCCCTGTGTATGGTCAGTACACTCACTGATCACTTTATTTGGAACACTATACTAATACTGGGTATGGCCTCACTTTGCTCTCAAAACAGCCTCAATTCTTTGAGACATGGATTCCACAATATGTTTGAAACATTCCTTTGAGATTCTGGTCCACGTTGACATGATTGCATGCAATTTCTGCAGATTTGTCAGCAGCACATTCATGCTGTGAATCTTCCGTTCTACCACAAATTTGAAAGATTTTTGCTTTGTGACATGGTGCAGTATCATGCTGGAAGTAACCAATAGAACATGAATAAATAGGTGTACAGGTATTCCTAATGAAGTGTTGAGTGTATATGTGTGCAATGATGTTGTCTTTGTTTCTTGCTATTTTATTTAATCTCCGCCAAGATTATTATAGTTTTACATTTTCTAATTTACAACACATTTCAGTGTAGTTGAGCAATAGTGTTGAAAGTTCCAGTTTTTTTTATTTCAACCAATCAAGACTAAACAAATTCACCTTGGGGGTGTGCAGACTGTCTGGTTTTATATTATTCTTAACGATTTCCCACAAACCAGAAAAAATGCAACAATATGTCTGTAAAACTATATATTCATAGTATTATGAATTAATTGTGTTTTATTTTGTAGTTTCGTTTTGTAGTGTGACTTATTTTCATTAGTACTGTACAAAGTTAGAGGTGCGCTATTTGATAGATTCCCCCGCTCCTCCTACCTCAGGCTTCCAGTGGTTAGACCTGAACTACCCCCACCCCCTCCCCATCTCGTACTTCTGAATGGGAGAACTTCCCTCTTGATTAATTGACCCACAGTCCCACACGGTGACATGATATCATTGACGTGACGTGCAAATGAGCGATAGAAAACTGATCGCACAAATGTCACCATTCCGAATTGTTTTTTGTGCGGGCACCCGTGCCGCCCCCCGGCATTGCTGGCAAGATGCCGCCCTGGGCGCTTGCCCATGTCGCCAATACCTAAATACATAACCGCCAATACCTAAGCTTACATAACTGGCAAAGCATGTGAAATATAGTGCTATAAGGATTGATCTGTGTCATTTTAGATAACTTGATCTTGCCTGTTAATGCTGACAACTTGCAAGCTACCTTGCTTCGTAAATTTCAAATAATTTAACGATCTTCTCTTTACACTAAAAGTCAGGTCTACAGGATAATTTTAAACAAATACGCTGGTTTCTTGATCGTAGTACAACATATGACATACAAAACATACAATAGTGCAACATAACTGTAAACTGTCTGGTTGAGTTCGGTAGTATGTAGCTGTATGTGTGCATAAGTATGCTATGTTAGCTGATAAGTAGTTTTAGTTTAGTCTCCAAGTTTGTAGTAACACATTCTGTGTAATTTCAATTATGCTACCTCATCTGTCAGGGTAATGCCGGTGGATCATGTTCAGTCTCTTACTTTTTGACTTAACTTTAGTATATAATAACAACAACAACTTTGATCTCCTCTAATCAGGTCCAATCCTCCATCTCTAACCTGCTGATGATGCCTTTCATCTGCAGATCTTTGTCTTCCTGTTGCCGTCTCAGTCTCTCCTCAGACTCGTCCAGTCTGGCCTGATACTCAAGTAGCATTTTCTGTGCCTGCTCCTCCTGTCCCTTCAGCCGAGCCTCATACTCCTCCAGCCTCTGAACTGACATACGCAGCCTCTCCTGCAGCATAGAGATCTCCGCCTGATACTGACACACACACAAATAGAGAAAGAGAATTTTTTGTCTTTCCAATTGTTTCTCATTCTCATTCAGCAGTCACCCCTGAATGCTTGAAATGTTTTGATTAGTAAATTGTCACAAAGTTTTCAGTTGTTTTTAATAACTGGATGAGTATTTAAAAATAATTTTATAGAGAAATTTAAGCTAATAGAATATTTTAGAGCTAATAAAAGCAACATAAATTTATACTGTTGAATTTTCCATGACTTTCCATGTTTAGGCCGGTTGCATAAACAATAATTTGAGACGGTGTCTAACAATTAGTTTGACTTGCTAAAGACACCAGAAGAAAGCCTGTTGCATAAAACAAGCTCACAGTTGTCTTTATTAAGACAGTCTAATTTGCATTGCATTGTGGGAAAAGTAAGACACTGAACAGCTTAAAAAATGTCCAACTGTGGATGCTGAATACAGTTTTCATTCACTGAAACTATTTGCTTATTAGAGGACTACAGTGCTTCAAAATGTATTCTAATGAACAAATATTGTGATTTTAACCCAAATAATAAAACACAAATTACATTTTGTTACCATCGTTGAAGTCAAATTCTTCTAAAAAGTCTCAACTCAAGCCCCTTGAAGCGCTCAACTGAAGCGCCCACTGGCTCAGCTGACAGTTATTTTCCATGGCAACATTAAAAATTAAAAGGCCACTTTTTGAATGTGCAAACTAAAATGAGTTTTGTAGACGAAAAAAGTTGTCTGAATGACATTCTCAGAAAGTTCTACACTGTTTTCAAGACTATAAACTATCAAAATGATTTGTCCAATGCTGAGTTTACTTTCAGAAAACAAGCTTTTTTTTTTTAAAAAATGTATTAACACTGATATTACACAGCATTTTTATTTAATAGCTGTGCACACAGCATATACACATTGATGGATGTTCCTTATACTAAGACTGAAAGTTTCCCTACTACTTGGTGCAGACTGCCAGATTGAACAGGGCCATGAAATTTGCTTTCAGGTCGGAACTGGTGGCAACCTGCGATAGGCGCAACATCAGGACCAATATTACAGTCCTATCAGAAAGCCAAGTGTTCCCTTTTGATTGCAATTCCTCATCTTCTAATTGCTAATTGCAAATTAAAATGACAGTAAACTGAATAATTTAAATGAATTGTCTCAATACTCTCCCCATTTTTTAAAGACTTCGCCTGGAAAAAATTAGGAACATCTGGGAGGTGAAAGGTACACAATTAGCGATATACAAACATTTCTGAATGAAAACAGCTTAAGAGATTTATTTTGCGATAAACCAAAACTTATGCAACAAAGTGTTTTTTTTAAGCATGATGTCATCACGCTCAACATTTTTATCAATAAAAGGCCACTTGAATGGAAACAAGCAGAAGACAGCAAATATAGCAAAAATAATTTCTATGCATTTTCAATTTGTCAATAACAAAACAGTGCGAAAAATGGATGGAAACTAGGTTACTGTGATTGAGAGAAACCTTCAGTTAAATTATTGCATGATGAGGATTCAATTCCCAATCAGAGTGTGGAGGGCGGTGAATATGGGGTTGTTCCGTTACCTTTTCAGCTTGTGTGTGCTCATCTCTGCATAGCTCTGTCTCAGACTCCTGCTCTATATATGGCACATTCATCAGCCAGGCAGCAGTTCGGTCCAGTGCACTGGGGTTTACTGGATACAGGGCCTATGGGATGCAGACACGCAATAATAAACTCAAGACAAAACAAGATACACATACACACAGAATAAATGTCAGGGGCACTGCTTACACAATAGACAATATGGACAAACATTTGGAAAAAAAACTACTTTCAGCATGATTTAAGCCTGAATAGAGGCTTAAATCATGCTGAAATAAGAGGCTTAAATCATACAAATATAAATAGACTTTTTCTGAAAAATTTAGCTAAAGATTAAATTTATATTTTTTTGTGATAGGGCCAGTGAATATCTGAAACACAGGCCCTACTAGGCTAGTAGAAAATATTTTGTTTAAGCCCTGATAAGGGAAAATGTATGAGTTCCCCTTTCTCTCTGATAAAACTTGTTGCAAAGTATCTATCATGAAATCCATTTGCCGTCATAGCTCTCAACTAAGCACAGGTCATTAGTTCATTAAACTGTGTTACAATTTAATCTGATGGAAGGTGCTCATCTTTTTGTCTAGATACAATGGGACATATTCATAAACTAACTTCCCAAAAGAAGCCTAGAGATTTGCCTTTCACAATCAATACTGAGACAGAAAGATCTGGGGAGGGAGGGGCAGTCCGATGTAATAAGCGTATGCGTGTGTGGTTTCCATAGACACTAGGCTGCATCAGGGTTTCCATCAATCACTTGAAGCAATCAATTAATTTCCAAGAGAGAGAGAGCGATGCATTGTGGATTTGGGAAATGCCCTTCCTGTCCACTTCATTCTCAAATTGTTGATAAAAAAGACTGCCAGTGGCAACATTCAATGGCTGGGTGTTGATGATTGCTAGCAAGATAAGCCCACTGTTCTAATTAGAACCAATAAATCCACAAACATTACTTGGTTGAGATTTGATAAAGATCAAATTAAATTATCCAGATCACAAACAGATTTAAACATTCACAAACACACACACAGATGCAGATTAATTACACTGGTGGCCAAAAAATGTGTACAGATTTTGCTGTTTTGGAAGGAAATTGGTACTTTAATTCACCAAAGTGGCATTCAACTGATCACAAAGTATAGTCAGGACATTACTGATGTATAATAAACAGCACCATCACTATTTGATAATTTTTTTATCAAATATAGACAAGCCCCATTTCCAGCAGCAATCACTCCCAACACCTTATCCTTGAGTAATCAGGCTAAATTGTTACTAGAAAATCACTTACCGTTATATCAAACACACATCATTAAATGAAGCTTAACAATATCTTAGAGTTTGTTTTTGAGTTGCCACAGTATGCAACATACTGCCATGTCTTAAGGTCAATGTTAGATCAAAAAGGGCAAAAAAGTAACAGCTTTCTCTAGAAACTCATCAGTCAATCATTGTTTTGAGGAATGAAAGCTATACAATGCTTGAAATTGCCAAAAAAAATTGGAAGATTTCATACAAAGGTGTACACTACAGTCTTCAAAGACAAAGAAAAACTTGCTCTAACAAGGACAGAAAGAGACGTGGAAGGCCAGATGTACAACTAAACAAGAGAATTACATCAGAGTCTCTAGTTTGAGAAATAGACACCTTACGTGTCCTCAGCTGACAGCTTCATTGAATTCTACCTGCTCAACACCAGTTTCATGTACAACAGTAAAGAGAAGACTCAGAGGTGCAGGCTTTATGGGAAGAATTGCAAAGAGATAGCCACTTTTGAAACAGAAAAAAAGAAAATGTTAGAGTTGGCAAAGAAACACAGACATTGGACAACAGATAATTGGAAAAGAGTGTTATGGATCTTAACCCCATTGAGTTTTGTGGGATCAGCTAGACTGTAAGGTATGTGAAAAGTGCCCGAGAAGACAGCCACATCTATGGGAAGTGCAACAGGAAGTGTGGGGTGAAATGTCACCTGAGTATCTGAACAAACTGACAGTTAGAATGCCAAGGATCTGCAAAGCTGTCATTGCTGCATGTTAAGGATTTTTTTATGAAAACTCTTTGTAGTAGTTTAGGAAGTTCTGAATATTTTTTTCAAACTGTAACAGTAATTTTTCACATTATTAATGTCCTGACTATACATTGTGATCAAGCTGAATGCCACTTTGGTGAATACAAGTACGAATTTCTTTCCATAAGAGCAAAATCTGTACATTATTCCTAGCTTTTGGCCACCAGTGTATATTTAAGTGGAGCAGTGCTACACAGCTAGAGTACAATGTTTCCTATAGGACTTTGTTTTTGCAGAGGAGTTAAAGCCCCCCACCTCTCTTATAACAACTTGCTAAACAATAACAATGGTATTTATATAGTAAAAATAACTGTACCGATCTAGTGATTTGTTAATGAACTGGACAACATGTTACACTGCAAGTCAATTTTTGCATACAGTCAGTAAGGACAGCACAACAGCAACACAACTCTGGTAATTTGTAACTCTTTGGTGTATAGCTGCAGATTTGCAAGCAGCATATAATAGCTGTGCAGGAAACACTAAACTCTCTGTTAGTGCCATATTTCTTTGTTTGTAACTCTAGATTATACTCTTTATATGCAATAAAAAATGTAAGTGTACGCACTTGTTTATGCGCCACGCAATGCTTTGTTTCTGGACTGTCCCCTTTGGAGGAGGAGCTCTGCTGTCGAAGCCGTGCACCACTTCCAGGCCAATCAGGTGACGATGACATCACAGTATTATTGGAAGAACGTGGATAGGGGGTAGAGTTCAATAGATTGGGTGGAGTTCGCCCTCTGGGTGCATTCTGTGTGGGTGGCGGCGGTTGATCAATCCGCCGCTGGGGACCTGCGCTGCTGTGCCATGGAACTGTAGGCTGGTTTCCATGCTGTGCATCAGTTAGCGATAGCTGTCGTCTCGAGAAATCTCCAGAACGTCTCACAAACTCCTCCCCCACTCCACCCACCTGGGTAAGGAAGGTGTGCTTGGTTCCTCCAAGACTCTCCTCATTGTTGCTATGGGAACTGACAGAGCTGTGACACTCTGACCCAGAATCCCCACTTGCTGTCCCTCTTGGTGATACGGGCAAACCCGCAGCCATCTGGTAGACTGGATTCTGAAAGGATAGTGGGGCCAGTAGCTGTGTAGGCCTGCCTGGGGCCCCTTCTGCCCCTGGGGTAGTGGGAGTCTGTCCTGGCCTATGAAGAGTGGGGCCTCCAGCAACATTGCCTTGAGGAGTTCGAGCATTCCAAGGAACCATGGCACCCTCATTAAAGCCTTCTGAAGTTATACCTACTGGGATGACAATGGGTTCTAATGCCCTGGCCGTTTCCTGAAGGTCTACCATGGAGAGGCTCTTGCCACCATTGGCCAGGCCCAGCTCGGTTTCATTGGCCTCGGAGTAGCTGGAGTTGTGGGTAGGGGAGCCATGAAGGCCAGAGGACCGTGTGACGAAGAAGAGGTCTTTGTTTTCAGGAGTGGGGGAAGGGAGGCGAGTGAAGTCCACCGGGCTAGTAAAATGAAACAGAAAGACAGAAAGCTAAAATGCACTCCAACTAACATATGTAAACATTCACATACAGAGCCCCAAGGGGAAAAGGGCCCAAAAATATTTAGACACTCAGTCACACAAGTTCACACATGTCCTAGCCAAATAACCACAGCTTTTGCACATCACATTACGTAACTATGGACACGTTCCACAAAGCCTGACAACCAGAAAGTGTCCAAACAATTTGTCTTAAATTTAAAAAGTATATATATTTTGTTAGAAACTTCTTTTTGTTAAACTATTTCCTTGAAAAAAAAAAAACATTTTCTATCTTTATCTATAAAAAAGGCCCTATGTATACACTCACTGAGCCCTTTATCAAGAACACTTGTACATCAACAAATTCATGTGATTATCTAATCAGCCAACCATATGGCAGCAGAGCAATGATTAAAAACTTGCAGATATGGGCCAGACGCTTCAGTTTATGTTCACATCAACCATCAGTGATTTTGACCGTGGCATGATTGTTTGTGCCAGACGAGCTGGTTTGAGTATTTCTGTAACTGCTGATCTCCTGGGATTGTTATGCACAACATTCTCTAGCATTTACTCTGAATGGTGTCAAAAACAAAACACCATCCAGTGAGCGGTAGTTCTATGGAAGGAAACACAATATTGATGAGAGAGGTAAACAGAGAACTGTTGACTGGTTCAAGCTGACAGAAAGGCTACAGTAACTCAGATAACCACTCTGAACAAATGTAGTGAGCAGAATAGCATCTCAGAATGCACAACACGTTGAACCTTGAGGTGGAGGCAGCAGAAGAAGACCACGTTGGGCACTTTATTAGGACCATAGTGTTCCTAATGAAGGGTTAAGAGAGTGTATCTAGTTATATTATACAAAAATATTCATACATTTTTATTTGTGGATTAAGTGTCCAAATACTTTTAAGGTCACTGCAGTATTACGCTAAAGGAAGAGAGTAATTGACTGTTAACACAGACCTCATAAAGGATTCACTAGCCTTTGAGAAACTAAACTTTTCATAACCTGTACATCTTTCATAATCAAGCATAACTGTCAAACTAGACAGATCCAGACAGGTAAAACCATCAAGTCAAGGCAGCAGAGAATGCTTTAAGGTGTCTTGCAGTCTCTCTTTGCCTTTACTTTCAGCCAGACTTTGTTTATTGCCTGGATATCAGCAAAAAAACAAAAAACCTAATTTCACTCTTTATAATCTCAGCCCAGACATCACCCGCCACCACCACCACCACATAACCAATCAACAACTTTCTCTTTCTCCTCACAGTCTCTTTTGATTCCCCAGTATTTTTATCTTCCATTTCCCTGAATGTGTGTGAACTACAATTAAAGGCCTCTCATTCTCTCTGGCTCTCATAAATGGGGTAGAAAATAAGCAGTGAGCCAGACAGATAAAGGTGAGCCTCTCTATGATGGATAACATGAAGGCACAGTCCTCAGAACAGGAAATCTGGGTAATGAGAGCAGCACAGACTTTGTGGCTGAAAGTGACAGATAATAATAAGTACCAAAGTAATACAGTGCTTGAAGCTGACTGGTTTATAAGTACTTATTCATGATTGTCTGATGCCTACACAATCTTTGTTTTGGCCTACTTATTAATGAATATCCTAATCTTGATGCTGAGTCAAAATATGGGTATTAGGAAGTTGAAATGTCCTGCTATATACTCGATCAAAAAGCTATTTTAAACAGCATTTTGCTAATTCTTTCATAATGATTGTGCATGCAGCTTTTATGACCTACATGTAATATCTGTACTTTTAAAAACTTTGTTTTGTCACACAGCACACACAGTTTTTAAAACGAACTAATGATGAAACAAATTTGTTTAAAAATGGTGACCAGTCACAGAACCTAAGATATGCAGGTAGGCTACAGCTTTATGTATATATGTATATATGTATCTCATACATATATACATACAGAACATTTTCTACCTAAAATCTTTATTTTTGATACGTAATGCAGCAACAACCAATGTACCATTGTGGCCTTTAAAAAATGCACAAGTGCCAGTGATTGGTTACATGCCCAACAAACCACATTCGTGACTGCAAACAAACTATTGCAGTGCTCTGATTGCTGATCAAACATTCAGGACTTACCCTGGTAGGTCAGTGTCGATTGTCATCTTTTGTAATCCAGTGGAGATGCTGCATCCCGGGACTGGAGGGGAGGGCACGCGTTCAGAAGAAGCGCTCATCTGTACATTCGGTGGGTTTGTTAACGCTGCATGAACGTCCCTTAAAATTCTGGGTAATGGGCCAAGCTTGGAGGCGGCACTCTAAGGAAAAGGATGAAATATCTCTTTGAACATTAACAAACACCCCCAAAATAATGTACATTTCTTCAGGATTTTCTTTAAACCCACTGTAGATGCAGGTATGCCAAGAGTGAGTCAGATACCCAAATGAGTCAATGTTTTTAGTTGACTGCATGGAAATTGAATATCCATCATTCTTTAAGCAAAAAATGTAACCCAAAAAAAAAAAAAAAAATAGAAAGTGTATCTTTAAAGGTGAGGTGTGTAATTAATACTGTAACACATTTCCTGATTTTAAAAGGGAATTGAGCACTTGTTAGGCTGGGAGACAAGCTGGCTGATCAGCGAAACCAGCTGAACACCAGCTTGGCCGGGCTGGGAGACCGGTTGGACAATTTTAAACCAGCAAACACCAGCAAAGCATTTTAGGCTGGTTTAACCCTTTAATGCATACCTCTGGTCTTTAGTGACATTGGAACTCATTCTACCCCATGTACCTCATCCATTGTTGGGAGTTTTGCCCTTAGCTCTTTAGTATTCCTTAACCTTTCTCTGCTGAATACTTAAAAAAAAAAAAAAAAAAAAAAAGTAAAACCTGCAAAACATCTATTTTTATTACTGCTTAATTATCAAAAGTGTACAGGGTCATCCGATTTTTTAAATAAATAAATCATATTGTTTATGATCATTTCAAATCTATACAGGTTTACTATAACAGGATATACTGTATATTTCTTTGTTTATCACAAGATAAATGCGTACTATGTCAGTGATCAAAACTCATGAGAGGCGAAAAAGGTGAGAAAGTCAATGCAGGTTTTCCAGATGTACAGAATCTTTTCAGTTAATTTGTTTGTTGTATATAAAGCTTTTTGTTGTATTTAAAGCTTTTTTTAAGTGTTTAAAATCAAAGAAACTCTTTCAAGTGATTTTAATCAAATTAAACCAACAATTTGGTCAAATTAGCTTCAGAAAAGGTGACTTTAGCTGAAAGGTTGCATCCCTGCAAATTCATACAAATGACTACTATATCACGTTGATTTTCTGTGTGACAATGGTGAATTATCAGTATTCCATATACGTGCACATGTATGCATGATATTTGTTACTCAAGGTGGTGCTGATGTGTCTATGATTAACCTAAATATACATTTGACATTGCTATACAAAGAAGCAATGTTGAAGTAAACTATAGTGAGTGTAACACATGAACAGTAAAATTTGGATATTGCTATTTGGGTGCACCCCTGATATTATGTAAGTTGTGCAACTATTTTGACTCAAAAGTGGCTGATAAAAACGTATGCATTTTTGATAGATATATGTGCTGGGCCTCTTTATGTGTTACACTGGTGGTGAAAATAAAAAAAACTTATGAGATGAGGTTCCGACACTCTTTCCGCAGCAAGCTTTTAAAACTCTCTGATCTTTTCCCAAAAGCATTTAATAATGTAAAGGCTAGACCTAGTTAAATAAAAGTTAAACTGATTTAAATGTTTAATTATTGGTTGATTCTGTTGCATTGCATTCTAGTTGATTCAATACCTCTAGCTACAGAAGAATATGTTTAATGTTCAGAGAGCATGTAAGGCTAAATACAGATGTATGTTTGAAAATGCTAGTGACATATCAATCAAAAGCTTTCACGTTTAATCAACCTCGCAGGAAATCATCTCTGACCACAGTGTGCCCTCTATCAGTGTGTGGTAGCCTTAGGGACTAATGGATCTCCCATGTAGATCTCAAAATATGAGAGGGAGCTTTGGGAGCATGTCCACATGATGTGACCTGCATAATTCAACATAAAGTGCTGCTATAAGAATATCCAACATTTACACATTTAATTAGTAATGTTTGAATAGCTGTAGGCGGTGTCTGTGGTGCCATAGAGGCACAGGTGAGTAACTGTGGATAAGTGTGACATTGAAACTTTGCTAAAACCAATTTTGCAAGACTATGTTTTAAGTGTGGATAGTCTAGGCAGATACAACTGCTATATTTAGCTTTTGACAGGAAGGGGATGAGAAAACATTTTCTAACAAAAATATATCTAAATAAAGATGAAAAGAAATAAGAAATTAACAGAATGTTGAAAACAACAAACGGGGGATTTTTAGTCAGAGTCTGAGTGTTGCTGCCTGGGGGCAATTGCTCACATCAGTCCACCTACTCATACTGACAGAAAATTGGAGCACTAGTTCCGAACCTTCATCAAAAGTGATCAACTGCTTCACCACGATGCTATCCTGAACTGACCTAACACTCAATTTAATATACTGCAATGAAAAAGCAGGAAATCTACACATCAATACTAGGGATTGGTCACAATGGTCGGCTCGCCTATAACAACCAACTGGTCGGTTAGAGAGATTGTCAAGATTTCGATTTTTCTTACATTTTGTGATATTGTTTTCTGTGATGCTTTAATTCGAATTCTATACTTTAGCTCTAGAAATTGTCTATAAATTAATCCCCTTTAAAGCACCACATTCAGACAAACTTTTGAAAACTTGTCTCGAGATTGGTGCATCTATTCCATTCTGTTGTGCTCTGTCCAACTGTTTTTTTTTTAACACAACCCCCCCACCCCCCAAAGAAACACATCTGATCAGGGTCATGTGAACCTAAAATTATACAGCCTAATTATAACGGGGCTTCCTCAAGACCAATTATACGATTAGTCAACTACAACCCACCAACTAGTCCATTTTAGTAAATTTTTGTATTGTAAATTCCAAGTCTGTACTGTCATTAAGAAGAAAAAAAAAAAGCTAAATGAAACATTCTGAAAATCACTTCAATGCAAAAACCATTAAATGGCTCAGTGGAGGATAATGCTACTTACCTGGTCCATTTGGGACACCACCTCAGCTAGCAGGGAGTGCAGGGTGGAGAGCTCGCGGCCCAGATCAATGTAGCCCTCGAAGCCTGCTGTATTTGAGATGGTTTCTGGATTTGAGATCTCCAGCAAGAAGCGCTGCATGTTGGTCCATTCTTGCTCCAAGAACTGATTCATGAAGGACATGTACTCCTCCTTATTACCAAACCTGAACAGAGAGTAACAGCAAGGCTAATTGACAAGTTTATTAACTTAATTAGCGACTTTAATATAGTATTGTTTGTTAATACTTTGTTGTATATAAATTACAACAGTCACTGCAGTTAAAGTCCTTTAATCTGAGTGTCGTTCCAAGAGTATAAAGCCCAAAGTATACTTCAGTTAGACTCGTGACGCAAATCTTGTCATCAGCAGAGTGCTCGAGCACTGAACGGGCGCAGCTTGTTTTTATAACCAAAAAAAAAAAAGCCTGCGCACCTGCCTGGAATTATTTGTTTCACCGAAATCACTCAAGTGTTCCACGATTTCAATGTTTTCAATTTCCGGTCTCCAGTGTTCTCACTCGCATTGCTATATATTCTTAGCGTTTAGGTATTACATATGTAAACATCCTATTTTTTTTATGTGGCTCTATAATGCTGATACTTTACAGAGTCAAGACGACCATTTTTTATTGACAGTGCCTCACCTGAATGTGTAGATGACATGAAGCGATGGTCCAAAGTTATTTACGTTGATATCATTAACTACTTTAAGTTGTTATGTGTAACAGCACAAGTTGAGCCTGAAATAAATGTTTGCCCCCCCAAAAATTCAATGGTTGTTGTCCTCCATCTGGATCGCTTGTTTCGGTAGCTTTTACATTGTGTTTTGACACCAGAAACAGAAAACAGGCAAATCGAATTATCATGGTGCCGCCCAGTGGTTGCTCAGGAAAAAAGCAACAGGTGGATCGATGTGGGGAAATCCTGGAGAGGAGCTTGAGAGGAGGGATTACAGAATGCTTTGAGCAGTTGGGAAAATTGCTGTTGCTCCACTCCACTCACACTCAGGTTGATGCTTTAGCTTCTTTTCAAACTATTTACGTGTATATTGGTGGGGGCAAAATAATATGCTGGACAAATCTAGTCTGAAATGCATGTTACGCGATAATAACTTCTATCAACTGCTTCTAGAAACGTTAAAGCACTCCTTCCCTACACACACACACACACACATATAAAGTAAAGTAAATCCATTAAATAACATTAAATCCTTACTTGGTGAAGTTTGCAAGGTTCTGCGTAACCTTGGCGATTAGAGTGAGTGTGCGTGCTGTGCGGTCGTCAGGGTATTCCTGTGTCAAGTTGAAGAGTGAAGGCGACATGATGGCCGGACACAGAAATCGCAAAAACAATGAGGCACTGATAAGACGCTCACTGATGTCCGGTCGTCCCCGGTTACTGCATTCCTGTCTCCATGATGCAAATACCTCCTTAAGTTCCCGTGGAAACACACTGTTTAGACCAACATGGAGAGTTGAATGTTGATTTAGATGGAACAATTTAAAGGATAACAAACTTGTAAAAAGTAGAGCTATTATAAATTATGTTACTCTTACTGATATGGAATATTTTACATTAAAGCTGCTGTAAGTGATTTGTTTTTTATGGAAAGGTATGCAAAACAAATTCCTACTCCCTAAAAGAAAATAAAGAAATAAGTGTCGTGAGATATCTCATCGGTCTCTGTGACAGCTCTAGACTCTGTAAACGGAAAACTAAAATGTAGAGCAGGCTCATTGCGAAGTGACTAGTTTTATAGTAAATATTTGTTATTTTCAAAGCATTTTGGGAAAATCTACATTAAAATCCTAGTTCCATCTTGGTGAAAGCTAGTGATGCTTTGAACCATATTTTAAAACCCAAAGTGTAATTGAGCAGTGAAATTGTTAGATAAATAAATGTGTTTTATTTAAAATCACTATTATGGTAATTATTGTTCCCTTGAGCTGGCACCTTGGCAAATATATTATTAAATAATATTCTTCCGGTCACTGTAATTGCATTTTAGTAAAACAGTTTTTTACTTGGAAGACAAAAAGCAAAACTTAAGATCAGACTGTTAATCTGATTATAACTTGCAAATGCCACTATATGTGGCTACAGTCGAAGTCATTATTTAAACAAATATTAAAATGGTAAGCATTTAAAAAGAGTTCTGTAATGTGATTTTAGTAAACTGAGTATTTGTTGTTTCTGGTGAACCTATGAGATGTCAACCAGACACATGGATTTTAAAAACTCAGCATACAAAACTCAACAATGGTGAAAATCAATAAACAATCCTTTAGATAAAAAGTCAAATCTGAACAATAAAAGCAAGTTACTAAAACTGCAACAAAAACAATAGCAAAATAAACCAGTAAATTGGGGGAAAAAATATGTAATTTCTTCATGCCGCAGTATACTGTAAATATACAAGATATTACTGTACTGTGTTGCATTTGCACAGACAGTGTGCAGCAGTATTAATACAGTGTAATAATGAAATGTACTGCAACAGTAACAGCTGCAGGGCTGTTTGATATTTCATGAGTACAGTAAAACAAAAAATGACATTTGAGCTTATTAAGAGTCTTTTATAATTGTAGTGAATTGCTGGTGAAATTGATAAAGTATTTTACTATAAATCTTACAGGATATTTTTTTTTACAGTGAATGTAAAAGACTCTATAATCCTTCTGTAATGTATATCAACATTTGTCTCAACAATTGTAAATCTATTTTCTATTTCTCCTGAGAATTTTAAGGGGAACATCTGAGACAATGTTGATACTTAACTAAAACATATCTTAGATCCTAAGTTATGAAAACGCAACATCTAAGCAATAAACTGTGTCTTAACATCTACAGACAGCTGTGAATGGTTCATTGTAGTTAGGGTTACCGGTAAGATTCAATGATCTTGCAAAAGGCTAGTTCACAGCACATCCTGAGGTTGCTCTGGTGTTCTTGAAGATCACTAGATGAACATTTGGATTGATCAACCTCACAGTTCTCATCAGATTCATACAGAGCTTTTATAAACTCCCCTACAGTGGAAGATAAGAGAAAAAACATTAAACACACTGATGTTTTTCAACAAATGTATAGGGTCTCAAATCTATTCAAAAAAGGATATAAAAAATTGATGGTGTCATCTATTGACTAACGTTGACATGATTCTGCACTTTTAATGGCACAACGATGGCTGACATTCAAACCACAATCATCTTTCACTCAAACAAACAGGCACACAGTAATTACCCATCTTGAACAGCTTTAGCATAATCCTTGTCATTTATAAAGTACCAGTGAGTCAAACTCTGAAAACGTCAAAAACTTAGAACTAATGAAGGAACCTTTCCTGGGACTATAAAACAAACATTTTGCCGATCCTAAGCAAACAGCACAGCCAGATCTCACTCTACAGGGACTCCTGTTTTTCTCCGTGTTCTGTTGTGAATGAAAGCTTGAGAGAAAAATAAAACTAGTGAAGTAATAACCATGTGGATGTCCAACTGATCTAGAATGGAGCTGCATTCTTCATTCCTTCCCTTGCTGTTAGAGAGAACCAGACACTCAGTTGCCACCTTATTAGTTCTACAACCACACACAGACTTACAGGTTATATTGAGCTTCAGATCAATATATAATACATTAACACATGGTCAAGGGGTTTATTTGAAGATTTCTCGATGCTGGACATGGTAGTATCTCAGATACAGCTGAGCATCCAGGATTATCATGCACTACAATCTATTGACTATACAGAGCTTTGCGTAACAAACATCCTGCGAGTGGCAGTTTGTTCAGCTGGAACAACTTATAAACTTGAGAGGATAGAAGTGAATGCTAGACTAATTCAAAGCCACAAATACTGCAATAATAACTCAAATAACCAGGATGGAGGCCTGCAGCAGCAAAAGAGAGCGCTGGATTTCTCCAGTGTTACTACAGTGGTTGACAAAATCAGACTACTGAAGGTCTAACAAGGTTTCCTTGTATGACCAAAATCAATATCTGCGGCAACTGGGGCTGGGAAAAATATATTTAAATTATATTTTTATATTACATTGTATAATTAAAAATAGACAGGGACTATTTGCACTAAGTATGAATAGCAATAAATGCTATTTGCACTGTGTATATAGCAACAAAAAGCAAGTGCTATTTACACTCCAGTGCAAATAGTGGCAGATACTATTTACACCCCTTATTAAATACTAAAATGCAGTGATGGGGGATCACTGCAGAAGTTTCTAGCTCTATTTTCGGATAGAACTGGGTGTGTGCAGGGCTTAAACCGGAAGTGCATCAACACTAAATACAATTTTGTATTTTTAAGTGATCCTCTTATATTTATAGTTTCTATTAATAAAATATGCCTTGTATATGCCTCATAATAATAGCCTAATAATAATAATAATAATAATTATTATACAGTTATCATTTACAAAAATATAATTTCATTATTTTTATTTTTTAGGCTGCATTAACTGTGGAATATGTTGTTGTTTGGTTTCTCCAGGTATTTCTGATATTAACACGTGCATCAAACATAATTTTCGTTTCTCTGCATGTATAACAACATTATTCTGGAAGCAAGAGGTGTCAAGCAAAAAAAAAAGGGGCATGTTTCAGTTTCTTTGTTTTACATAATGAGGAATATTCCTAATAGATGAATACTCTATGGAGCACTTTAACTTAAAAAAATTTCAGAATAAAGATTTAACCAGATAATTTCCATAATCGCTGATGTGGACATAAATGTGGTCAACTTTAAAGATGGATAGATGGGCTCTGATGTAAAATCATCACTTCAGGTCAGGAATTTAACATCGTGCTCAGGTTTAGGCTATAAATAAAACATGGGAATTACATGTAAATCATGTGATATATTAACAGATATTTTAAAGGGGTCATGACATGTTTTTTTTTATTGTATTATTATGTTCCCTTAGGTGCAATTATAGTATTAATATATTTTTTTTTAAGAAAAACTTTTAAAATCTAGTGATTTATGACCTTTTCCCACCCTGTTTCTCATCCTCTGATTCAAACAGTCTGTTTTGGGGGCGTTTTCCATTTAAGACTTCAGTGTTAACGCCCACTGTTATGATTGGCTAACGTCAGTGCCTATGTATCAATTATTGACGCCCCAGCCAGAACAATATGCAAGTAAACTAAGTAAAAACACTGTGATTATTCATAATGAATGAAATTGCGCTTTAAAAAGTAGTTTAAAGTTTAAAATAGATTACTTACAGTTTGCGTCGTCGTTGTTCCCAGAATAGTCTGCACGGACTTATCTTTGAGCAACAGTTTTCTGGCAAAGCCAGCATCATATTGAGATTTGTTGTCAAAACAGTCATCCTTAAAATGTACAGAACAAACGCTTAAGTTAACACTGCCATGACTGGAACGTCCGCAAAAAATAAACTGCATCCATTTTTCCCTGACGTCTGGATCTTTCGGCAGCTTATTCAGAGGTTTTGTTTGACCACAGCCAGGAACAGCACATCTGTGTGGCATCGTAATTTTCCTGTGCACAAGTAGTCTCTGTCAGAGCTCGCTGTCCATCGACTGAACACTTGTGAGGCGACGGCGATACTGAAATGAGCGTAGTTGTCTTGCGCTTAAATCGTAGTTATCTTGTGCTGGAGGCGGTCATATGCAAACGCTGTTACGTCACTTCTAACCGACACGTCACTTCTAACCATGAATCCAGAACGAGCTGTATTTTGAGCTTGATTAAATAAATGATTCGTTTAGAATGGGGAGGACGTCTTAAAATATTAAACTTGCAGGACGTTTTAATGATACAAAGACCTCTTATATACCAAAAGATCAAGGCAAATTTGGTTTCTCATGTCATGACCCCTTTAAGAAGCTAGTTAATGTTACACTTGATAAGCTCCAGTTGCACACAATAAACAGAGACTGCAAATGGAGTCGAGACGCTTCACAGGCTTGTTCACTCCTACTACCCTCAAAGGGCAGAGCGGCTAAGGGATATGTCGAGCTTCCCAAGGTACAGCGCATCGTAGTGGTGCATTTATGCCCGCAGGCACACCGTTACTTGCGGAGATGAGTGACGCCGAGAAAGTCCGGTTTCTTTATGCGCCCATCTCTCAAGGGGGGATTTTTGACATAACCGTTGATGATTTTACCCATCAGCTCTCGATGGTGAGGAAGCAGACTGAGGCGATTAAGTACATCCTGCCGTGGCGCGACTTGTCTGCCTTCAGTCCACCAAATCCCTGCGCCCCGTCTGCTTCTCGCCAGAGCCATTCTCCTGGGGTGCCGACCCCGGCTCGTGTTCCATCAGAGCCCGTAAGCCGGCCTCAGAGAAAGAGAGCCTCCCATGGGAAGTTGGCTCCACCTGCCTGTCAGCCGACCCCCAAGATCCCCAGATGGGCTTTGAGGCGGTCCTGATACGGGCAGCCCAGGGATGAGACAACTGCTTCTGACCGGTCTTGCCCGGGTGAACTCTCCAGCCCCACCATCGCCCTTGTGACAGCACGTGACAAGTATTTCATCGTCTCTGGGCCTCAGCACCCACATGGTCAATAAAAGAGCTGGAACGGGATGCAGAACACCTAGAGGGTCTTACCTGCCCCAATGAGAGCCCCCTTCGAGCCCCTGGAGCAGGCTGAGCTCAGCACTTTGTCTCTGAAGATGGCCCTCCTGGTGGCACTCACTTCTGTCAAGAGGGTGGGAGATCTGCAGGTGCTCTCTGTCACCAGCGAATGCCTGGAGTTCAGGCCAGCACACTCTCACGTGATCTTGAGACCCCGGCACGGTTACATGCCCAAAGTTACCACCACTCCCTTTCGGAACCAGGTGGTGAACTTGCAAGTGCTCCTTTCTTAGCGCACTCCACTAGAGATGTTGTGTCCTCCTGGGCACTGGCAAGGGGGACCACTCTAGCAGACATATGCAGAGCTGCGGGTTCGGCTACACCCAATACCTTTGCAAGGTTTTACAACCTATGCATAGAGCCAGTTTCGACCCGAGAGTTATGCGGCAACAGCAGGTAGGCCGGGCGGTCGGTTGGGTGTACCACTTGCATTGCGCCTTTCCCCTTTTTCAAAGGTGATAATGTGCACCTTTTGTCCACAACAGTTCCCCATATCCGGTGAACCCCCTCATTGTTTGGGTATGAACTTGGCGGAGGAGTTAAGGCACCAGGCCCAGTACTCATGGTATCCCCCTTTTCAGGTGAGCCCATGTACCATGTATTATGCCCACTTCAGAGTTATAAATTTATGTATTGGGTTTCGCCTGTTTGTTCACAACGTGTTCGTAATTGCTGACATGCCCTGTGTGTGGTCAAAGTAAGCCGACTCTGTGACTCAGCTGCTCTCTGAATTAGGTAACACGGAAACAACAATGCTAGGACTGTTTTGCTCAGTTCATTCTCTTGTGATGGATGTGGAATGAAAGCAGACTTGTCAAGGAAGTCCCACGTTTTGTTTTTTTATTTAAAACGGAATTGATGCATTACGTCTTTCAACTTTTTGCCTAAAAAGGCAGAAATAAAGCCATTATTTACGAGGCACGCAGCAGCTTGCCCGTGTCCACTCTTCCGTACCTCGTGACACAGTTCAGCGCCTGCGGCATTTCCTATAGGAACCCCTAGAGTCACTACATAGACACAATGTCTTGTTCCCTCCATCAGGGAGCAGGGGCTACACCAATAACCCAGACGTTCTCCATCACAATCTCACACACACAAGCTCTTACCCAGTGCATCCTGCAGGTATTTCTGTCCGACCAGTTTGAGGTACTCCTCGATAGCTTTAGTGCCCAGCGTGTTCTCTCTGAAGATTAAGTGCTCGTTCTCCCCACATCGATCCACCTCTGACATCATCAGATCCGTCAGGAAATCCTGCACCAAACACATAATCAAGTATTAATTAAATGTAGTATGAATATGGGCTTAAAATGTACAATTATTTAAAAAAGAAACACAGCAGAATAGACTGCATGGAGCTTTCTGTCATTGTAATTGAAGCTGTTGTGTTGGTGATGCCTGTTAGAAAATAAAAAGGAGAGAGAGATGGTAGCGCTCAAGTGAAAGGCGGCTCTGTTCAAAACGATCTGGCAGGGAGTCTATCAAACCCGGCAAATGGGAGTTAGAGAGAAAAATCAGTAGTCTACTAGCATTTGACGTATGCCCACTTTCACACACACTCCAGATGCCCAGCGTGACAGTGTCCAAAATAAGATTCTGCAGGTTTGTGCATTTGTCTGTGTCTGAAACTCTATATTTTCAGCGATGATTCATATAAGGTGGCCGAGAGCCTATAGTTTTGGAAAAATTTAATAAAACCATCATAAAGTTTTCAAAATAGAACATACAGTGGCCCTAAAAAGTACTTGGGACACTAAAATCACACTTAATGTCTCACCAAATAGCATCTGCAAACAAATGTTGGTCAATCTTTTGTGAAAACGAACTTTTTTCAATTATTTTCCTATAAAGCTCTAACTTTTTCATCAATAAAAAAACTGAAATTATATGAAAACTGACCCCCATGGGCTTGGGTCAGATATAAGACATCTATACAGGAAACATCTGTTCTTGCTGTATGTGAATATTTTGTATTTAACCACAGATCATTTCTAAAAGGAATCACTGGAAAGAGAGAGAATATTTTAGATTAAAGGAAACAAAACATTTATTTCCAGGGAAAGCATTTGTTTGAAATACAGGAGGAAGAAAGAGTGGGTGGTGTGAATATACTGTGACATCAGAAACCTCCCTCATGAGCTCAGATGCAGCGAATGTTCACCACTGTAACTGTAAACAAGTGACTTTTCCCATTATCCTTTGGATTCCAACCCATGACTGTGCACATGCATGTTAGCAAGGTTCCCACACTTTTCAACCAAGCAATTTACATGACTTCTCCAGTTGTTCATTATTACTGGACAAGGATTTTGGAATCATTTTGATTTAATTCAATAATTTTATAGAAATTTCACTCAAAAAGAGCAATTTCTGGCCATTTAAATATTTCAGAGCAGAGCATAACAAGAAAACAGTATACTTTCTATGAATATTTCCTACAGTAATTTCCATAGCATCTTAAGATTTAGCTCAGTTAGATTAGGGCTTGAAAATGTAATGCTGTTTTTTTTTTTGTTTTTACTTCCTGAACCTTCACCAATGTTTTTTCCCACTTTCTGTGGCTTAAATTAGCATATAGACATTTCCAGTAGGTAAACGCATGAGTCGAATGCACATCCGTGCACATACATGTATTGTGTGGAAAAGTGCACACTTTCATTACGCGCAGCGCATGTCTCGGCTTAATAAGCACGGGAGTGGATTTACTGTAGGAGAATGGAGACTCACCTGCAAGCGGTGAGCTAGGTGTGGAGGAGATACATGCAAGCTGCCGTATCTCTTCGCATTGCACCAAAACACTCTCTCACTGTCATCAATGATAATTTTGAGATTTTAAACTTCAGCAAATTAAACTTCAGCATTCATTTAGCTTTATATCTGTGTATAGTGTCTTATAATGCATTGGAAATAACTTAAGTTATCTTGCCAATAAAGGTTGATATAAATTAAATCTGCACATTTGATACTATTATTATTAAAGTCCACTGGAAAATGGCAGAAATTTTGTTAAACATTTATTACAGCATGTCCACTGATTTTAACATATACTTGTATCAAAGATTTATACCTGTAAAGATTTGCCCTCTAACTCTAATTTTTTGTTACTAGGAATGGGAAAATTCAGTATGGCAGCAACTTTTTCTTCAACTGGCCTTACTTGTCCTTGGCCCACCTTTTTACCCAAGTAGGTAACTACAGCCTTCGCAAACTTACATTTCACCAAGTTTAACGTCAATGACGCATTAGACAACCTACCAAAAACTTGGTTAAGACTATTTAGGCCTCACAGTTGGTCACTCCTGACTACATTGTACATATTAAAATAATTGAAGGTGCTCTCAATATTCTTTCCTCAATATTGAACTTCTAAAGACATTAAATGTAATTTTGCAATATATATAGGAAATCATAACCACATTTAAATGAAGACCCCAGTCATATCAGTAACCTTATAAAAGCAGTTTTATTCTACATGGCTCCATATGAGAATCACATGACCAGCCGTATAGTTCTCGCTTAATCTCAGTAACCTTCCTGTTATTTGACACTTTCACTCATTGATTAAAGTAATCATGGCTGACTGTGAATACTTTATTTCAATGAATTACTCACTAACTCATGTTGGTCCAAACATGTATGACTTTCTTTCTTGCAATACAGAAGGGGATGTTAGGCAGTCTCAGTCACTGTTCACTTTCAATACAATGAAAGTGAATAGTGACTGAGACTAACATTATGCCTAACATCTTCTATAGTGTTCCACAAGGAAGAAAGGAAGTCATACAGAACTATATGAGTGGGAGTAAATAATGACAGAATTTTTGTTTTGGGATGAACTATCCCTTTAATTATTAGAATCACTAGGATTGTGGATAAGAATGACCGGACTGGTAAATTGTCAGGTTATAAACGGTATAAACTAATTTCAGATCAGCACAAAAACAAATAAAACAAATATATTCAGGACTACAAATATATGAAACCAGTTGCACAGAAGGAAATCTCATAAGCCTTAAGATACTCCCCTCATCCACACACACAGAGAACTGGGGACTATTAAGAAAAGGCCAAGAAAATTCTCCATTACTGTCACAGTTAATCAGCCAGACTATCCCACACCCTTGATCAGAACAAGACGAGAGAGCGTGACACAGGAAGCAATAGAGATGAGAGAGAGAGAGAGAGAGAGAGAGAGAGAGAGAGAGAGAGACAAAGACATTAAGTGCAGTGAGACATAAATACACATTGAAAATAGAAAGGACAGCAGAAAAATACAAATAAAGCAGGTGAGTAAAAATAGGTTGTGTACAGCTAAGCACAGCCATGCATAGGGCAATGGAAGAAAAGAAGAAGGCAAGCAGCATGAAGGATAAATGCTAATGAGAGGATGGAGGGATTAAAAAGAAAAGATAAAATCCCTTAGGCCTCTCTGCATTCCCTGGAAGCAAAAACTCATAAAGAAAAAGCCATCTCACCGAGACAGCAGTTTGTGTGCTCTGCTGAGTGCGTGTGAGTGTATGAACCCAGAATATAGCAAGGGCCATTTAAAGACCATTTTTTGTGCATGACATCTACAGGGCAGCATACAGTATGTCTGAGTGTGTTTGTTTGGATCAAGACTACCGAAGGATCCTAAGTATAAACACAAAATGTCACTAAGCAGACTACACATACAGACACACACAAAGCCTCATTAATTCTCAGACATAAGATGATAATAACTCATATTTTGGGGAAGTGAGAGAAAATATATAGAGAGAAAGGGGACAAAAGGAGGGAAGTATAGGGCAGTAAGAGAGAAGACAGATATGATTGCAAATGTAGGGCTGATCTATAGCATTCCCACACCTTTCATTGGTTTTTCCAGTCATTCAAGATTACATAGCTATACAATATGTAATTAACTACAGATGTCCATTTAATGTCCATGACTTGTTCAGATAATATTATTTTATATCACTTTTCCATGCCTGGAAATCACAATTTTAAAATTCCCTGACAGTTCCATGGGAACCATGTGTATGCCAAGCCTCACCATAACTATATCTCACAAGTTCATATAATCACTGAGCGAGATAAAGATGAAAATATTTGGCTTGATGTTCATCATAGAGAGCTTGAGCACGAGACTCAACTCGAGCTCTAAATAGCCCCTTTGAACAACTTAATTGATAAAGATTATTTAAGATTTAATACATAACCGAAATTAATCAAATTACAGGAGGGATTACAGGTGACGATGGCGAAATGTCAGAAGATGAGTCACATGAGCGAGGTGAGCAGCTGTTAATATACACGTGCATTGTGAATGACAGAATGAAATTAACATGCTCTTCCGAACTTGTTCTAAACACCATTTCTCTATCTTTCATTCACTCTAAATTAGCACTATACTACATCAGGCACACAATAATTCAACATGATCTACTGAAAAGTAAAAAGGAACTATCAGTAAATGTCAAAGATGAATACATTTCATTCCATTTCATCATAATTTGTGTGGGTGTCATTTTTCTTTTGATCTAAAGCCAAGCTGTAAGCTGATACGGAAGTTGTTATCCCATTCCCTCTCTATCTAAAAAAAATTAATAAAAATAGAGGTCAGAAAAGGTCAGGTGCTATTCAGCTGACAGGAGGGTCAAGAGAGAGACAGAGAGAGTATGCTGTACTGTATGTGTGTGGTGGTCCTAAACACTTCTGGGGTAGTCAAGTATCACACACTCTATAACCTTGAGTTTTTTTCTGTTGCACGTGTGCAAATATGCATGTACAACTGTGTTAAATGCAGCTGTGTGTGTTTGTGTGCACTCTTTGCCCTCAGTGAAATGTAGGAACTCTCGGCTAATGAAATGCTGTGCTGCAGGGAAGTTTTATCCAGCATGCTTTATGAGATAAGGCTGATTGTTGTGCTATATGACTAAAGTGGGTCAAACAGACATTGCTTCAAGGATCAAACAACAATATATGTCCTCAACATTTACTTAAGCTTGATTAACAGAGTGCATTTCATCAACATGCCTAATCTAGATACTTAAAGAGCTGGTGCAGGGTTTTACCACCCCCATTACTCTACATTATAATGCAAAAGAAAAACTCAATAACCAAAAAACAACTCGATCACATATTCATTGTAATGTTACAATTGATAAGACTTGTAGTGTAAGTCTTAAACACATACACCTTAAAAAGTCATTTATTCACTTTGAACTTGTAGTAAAACGTATGATTTCCTTAAAAGGGATAGTTCAACCAAAAATGAAGGCATTCTTGTATTGTTTTTTTATACAATAAAAGTGATTCACACTCTGCCTGACATCTCCTTTTGTGTACCATAGAAGAATGAATATATATAATGTGTATATATATATATGTGTGTGTGTGTGTGTGTGTGTGTGTGTAAGGGATAATGTAGTCAGCCTGTTATCACAAAATTAACCCAGACAGGGTGATCAGGTCCCTGACGTGAAGCTGAGTGTACATTATTCTGCTCATTCCATGGCTACTAAATAAATAAATGAACATTAAACATTAATTTGCGTTAAAAAAAAATCACTGAACAGCTGAATTCCACTTCCACATTGCATCAACGTTATAATAGTTTTAATAATTTTTTATAAATTACTGGAAAGTATACTGAACAGTATATACTGTAATTATATATAAATACATACATTGTATTAAAATATGTAGCTAAATTCAATATAACATATTTTAGTATTCAAAATGTTTTACTACAATTTTACCACATTTTAGATATTTGTAAAATGTACAAATTCCATATAGATTTTTCTATGTCATATTGCAGGTGTAATAATGATATGACTTACCAGTGCTTGAAATTTCTTGTCAGCTACACATTTTTACACAAAATTTGTAATGCTGAGACTTAGTGCTTGTACTATATATATATACACTCACCTAAAGGATTATTAGGAACACCATACTAATACTGTGTTTGACCCCATCTCGCCTTCAGAACTGCCTTAATTCTATGTGGCATTGATTCAACAAGGTGCTGAAAGCATTCTTTAGAAATGTTGGCCCATATTGATAGGATAGCATCTTGCAGTTGATGGAGATTTGTGGGATGCACATCCAGGGCACGAAGCTCCCGTTCCACCACATCCCAAAGATGCTCTATTGGGTTGAGATCTGGTGACTGTGGGGGCCATTTTAGTACAGTGAACTCATTGTCATGTTCAAGAAACCAATTTGAAATGATTCGAGCTTTGTGACATGGTGCATTATCCTGCTGGAAGTAGCCATCAGAGGATGGGTACATGGTGGCCATAAAGGGATGGACATGGTCAGAAACAATGCTCAGGTAGGCCGTGGCATTTAAACGATGCCCAATTGGCACTAAGGGGCCTAAAGTGTGCCAAGAAAACATCCCCCACACCATTACACCACCACCACCAGCCTGCACAGTGGTAACAAGGCATGATGGATCCATGTTCTCATTCTGTTTATGCCAAATTCTGACTCTACCATCTGAATGTCTCAACAGAAATCGAGACTCATCAGACCAGGCAACATTTTTCCAGTCTTCAACTGTCCAATTTTGGTGAGCTCTTGCAAATTGTAGCCTCTTTTTCCTATTTGTAGTGGAGATAAGTGGTACCCGGTGCGGTCTTCTGCTGTTGTAGCCCATCTGCCTCAAGGCTGTGCGTGTTGTGGCTTCACAAATGCTTTGCTGCATACCTCGGTTGTAACGAGTGGTTATTTCAGGCAAAGTTGCTCTTCTATCAGCTTGAATCAGTCGGCCCATTCTCCTCTGACCTCTAGCATCAACAAGGCATTTTCGCCCACAGGACTGCCGCATACTTGATGTTTTTCCCTTTTCACACCATTCTTTGTAAACCCTAAAAATGGTTGTGCGTGAAAATCCCAGTAACTGAGCAGATTGTGAAATACTCAGACCGGCCCGTCTGGCACCAACAACCATGCCACGCTCAAAATTGCTTAAATCACCTTTCTTTCCCATTCTGACATTCAGTTTGGAGTTCAGGAGATTGTCTTGACCAGGACCACACCCCTAAATGCATTGAAGCAACTGCCATGTGATTGGTTGATTAGATAATTGCATTAATGAGACATTGAACCGGTGTTCCTAATAATCCTTTAGGTGAGTGTATATATATATATATATATATATATATATATATATATATATATATAATTATTTTTATTTATTTTTAAATACAGCTGTATGAATATGACCTGCAATCTCTTATTTAAGACTGTGGCCATGGGAAAGTGAACATACACAGTGACAGCAAAACATTTAAATTCCAATTTCACATGTTCTACAAAGAAATTGATCTGCTTCTTTCAGCTTGTTGGACATGCATTTTCATTTGGGCATTTGTAACTTGCGTTGGATGATGACAGAGAGCAGCAGAGAGCGCCAAGTGCGTGAGTCGTTGTCATGGTAACAAGATGAGCGGATTGCTGTGCATTGATAGAATGAAAGTATCGTCAAATCATAGTGCAATTCAATAAAATATCTTCCCTTCCCTGCAATCGATGCCAGGCATGATACCAAGAAGGACGTTGATGATATTTAATTTCAAAGAAAAAACATCAGTGAGCCTAACAGCTGAAACCAGGACAATAATAATTTCTATTTTTAGAGAAATGATGGGACACACCTCACAACCGGGACAGAGTTCTGGTCACCATAGTTTCCTAACTTCTATGAGTCTCTCCATGATGTACTGTAGTGATTCTCACCCGCTCTATCTTTGCTGGTGTAATGAGAGCAAACAGGCCATCTGCTAATGCTATCGCATCTTAGTGGCATCTCCATGTTAAGGTGATAGAGAGTTTAAAGGTTTAAAAACCTATCACAACAAAAACAAAAACAAAATATTTGTAGTTCCTTTTTTTAGTTTTAGTTTTATTATTTTAGTTCTTTCAGTGCCATGAAAAGTTATTTTTTCTAAATTATGTTGAATTGTATTTTTTATTTCAGTTGATGAAAATGATTTTTTTTTTTTTTTTACATTTATAGTTTTCGCTTTAGTTTACGATAATAACCTTGGTTTGCATCAAGGTTTATTTTGTGAAAATGACAATCTGACTCCTCATTATACAGCTAATACAAGACTAGTGGCAAAATAAATAAATAAATGTACATGAAACATTGATTTGAGTTGAAAATTATTTTCTATCTTATTTGTAGAGATCGAAGAGAGAGAAGTAGGAAAGATTACTATTGCGTATACCCGGATGACCAGTCTGATGTCTGCCACATACTGATTATCAGAATTGAGTATTTCAGAGACAAGTGTTTTATATATATATATATATATCTCAGGGCTGTCCATTTAACGCATTAATTCAGTGCGATTAATTTGACAAAAAGTAACGCGCTAAAAATTTTTCCGCAATTAATCACAATACCCCCGGACCATAATAAGGAAGATTCCTGAGAAAGGCAAGCTTGTAGTACCACCTGTTTACTCCAGAGGGCAGTAATTGAAATTTCAGCTGCAAGAGCAACGTGCAGTTTATTCAGTGAAGAAAACACTTCAGTAGGCAGAACAACACAAACATGCGTTACGTTCTTGCATTCAAAACACTTGAAGGAGCGCAAATGTGAACTAAGGGATCTCAAGACGGGTTTAAAGATTGAGTATTAAACTATATTTAATTTGACACAGTGACCTAAACATTTTATGTTTATGACGTAATGCACCCGAGACACTACACAAGCATGTCTGATGCAGGTGTAAATTGACGTGTCCTTAAACAAGCCCTCATAATAAATATATAGTTATATAATTTTTAAATATTTAAAGATAACTATGTAATATGTATAAATATGTATAATCATTATATATTGAATTATTGTTATATGAGGGGCTTTCTCAGCAAATATTTGTATATGTGATTAAATGTGATTAATCTAGAATTAACCTTGTTTATACGTTCATGTGAGTGTGGCACTCCCAAGGCGTTTAAACTGCACATGTTCTTCAGAAGGCACTCTGAGTGTGGTTCATGACATTTCATGGCATTTCTATGTTTGCTTAAAGGAAATGATTACAGAATTGTCATGTTTTTGGGTGAAATACCACTTTAAATCCGTGGTTTGACCTTAAAGTGCACAATCATCATAGATATCTCAAATAATCGTGATTAAATTACATAATAACATGTATTGTATTGTTTTTTCTTGCATTGCGAAGTCAATATGAACATATTAGATTATGATGTCTGGGTCTCATAGACTGTATATATTGCAGTGCATGTGATCAGCTCTTGCCAGCCATAGTCACATGTGTTTCAATGGAGAGCAGACATGACATAATGTTTACATCATATCATGAAACAGATTAATACCTTGTTAAAGTGTGTGCGTGTGTGCTTGGAGAGCCCGTTCAAGTGGATGTCATATCTACAGCAATGCACGACTTCTGTAATAGCTGTCAAGGCAATGTGCTGCTTCATACAAGAAATGACATCCTTTCAAAACCAGCCTGCCTGCCTTAAAGAGTAGCCAAGCGAGAGAGAGGGAGAGAATGGCAGAGCATGAGTCTAAGACAAGATAAGGAGATAGAGAGGTGATGGGGAGCAACGGAGAGAGGCAAGATGGGGAAAAATTAGAAAAAAAGAGAGTGTGACGGATGAAGAGAGAAAAGATATGTGAACTGAAGGAAAAAAGCAGATAATGACTCGCGTGTCGTGTCTGTAATAGGAAGTTAATGATGGAAGATACCAGTTTGGCTTCTTAAAAGCTTTTCTGTAGCTTTGCCTCGATCGAGTCAACTTGCGATTCTACAAAGTACAAACATTTGCATTTATGCATTATCAGATGCTTTCATCCAAAGCACTGTGCGTTACATTAAAGGTATACATTTTATCAGTAGGTACACAGCTCAAAAGGCATAGAAATGTATGTTTTGTTTTTACAGAGAAATCTTCTCATTGCACTGTGTATTTCATCTTCAGCAAACCAATTTTAGAGGTGGAGAAAAAGCCAAAGGAAATGCCAGTGCTTAAAATGCAACAAAAGAACAGTGTTAAGGTTTTAGGTAAGATAAGGTTTTAGCTGTTGATTCTGTGTAAACACTCAGTACGTGCACTTTAAAAGTTAGATTTCATTCAAACTACAACAAAAATGTAATGTAAGTCCAACTTTGCAAATAGAGATTTCAGTTGTATTAAAGCATTTATGTGGCATAAAACCCCCCCAAAAAAGACAAGTTATTGTTTTAGTCTGACTGAAATCGAACAATTAAAGCACATGTGAATTTGTGATTGTAGTTTGGCTTCATTCATCATGTATAATCATTAATCAGACCACAATTGGCAACGGTATTGTGTGCGTGCGCCGAAAGACAGAGGTGACTGTAACGTAGTCAATGGAAAGGAGGAGGCAAGAACCGGCTTTTCAATATAAATAATATTTTAATGAGAAACTTAAAAGACAAACACACACGACGGACATGTCCGTAAACTATCTCTCTCTCCGCACAATTCTCCGCAGTCGGCCTTTATCCCTCTCGGAGGCTTGATTAGCCTGATAAGGGACCGGGTGTGTATAATCACGACCCGGCCCCGCCCTCCGCCCTGCCACATTCCTCCCTCGTTCTCTCAGGCAGGGGAGCCCCCAGCATTGCGTTCACCCCCCCCCCCTTTCCCTGGGGAGGGGCGTGCCTTTTGCCCCATCTGCCGGCAGGTCATCCCCATCTACCTGGATGAGGGAGGGGACAAGGGGAGGGAAACAGAAATAATTAAATAGGGGGAAAAGGCCAACGCGGAGCGGCAGTGAGAGAGAGAGAGAGAGAGAGAGAGAGAGAGAGGAGAGAGAGATAAAAAAAAAAAACGTACTCGCCATTTCTCCGATACGCCGTAGCTTGTTCCTTGGCCACTCCTCCACCCTCTAACGGACGACAGCCGCGCCTCTCCGGGCGGATCGAGTGACAGACCTCCAGCCCCTGGCGGACGGAACGCCCCGCCACGTTCTTGGAGAACGGAAGGGGTCTCCCCCATCACTGGCAGCTGTTCTCCCTCTCCAGGCGGTCGGCAGCGAGCCCCACCCCCCTCGTGGTCGGTGGTCTCAGACCCCGTCGCGTTTCAGTGGCTGGTAGGGGACTCCTCCGCCCCTGGCAGTGGCCCTGACTTCTCCAGGCGGTCGGTCAGGAGCCCCTTCTCCCCTCGCGGTCGGCAGCCGTCGTCCGCTTCCAGACGGTCGGGCTCCTCGTCCCCCGGCAGATGTCCGCGGCTGCTCCGTTGGGGTGGACGGTAGTGGTGAGAATTCTACTACGGCGTATACCCCTACTCCTTCCCGGATTTCGGCACCAGTGTAACGTAGTCAATGGAAAGGAGGAGGCGAGAACCGGCTTTTCAATATAAATAATATTTTAATGAGAAACTTAAAAGACAAACACACGACGGACATGTCTGTAAACGTTCTCTCTCTCCCGCACAATCCTCCGCAGTCGGCCTTTATCCCTCTCTGAGGCTTGATTAGCCTGATAAGGGACCGGGTGTGTATAATCACGAACCCGTCCCGTCCTCTGTCCTGCCACAGTGACAAACAACGTGTACTTAATACTTCACCATCTTACCTTCCTTCAAATCTTCTATTATGCCTCGTGTCATGTACACTTTGAGAGACTGTAAAAAAATTGTTGCTAAACTATGCCAAAACCCCTTCTAGTTTCATTACAAGTACTCATGTACTGCATCAGAGCTGCTGTGATGTTGTTATGGTACTTAATATAATTGTATCAACAGCAAATGATGGTTTAACAGATGCAAAAAAAGAGAAAACCAATTGCAATTAAGTATGCAAATAGATGTAAGAAAAAATACCAATAGGAATTCAGTACGCAAATATTACGTTAAGCAGTTAAGGCTGAATTAATTTCAGAAGTTGTAGAAGTTTAGAACAAACATTAAACTGAATGTTTAAGGAATATCTGCCTTGCAAGCACTGTAATGATGTACCTTAAAAATCAGACTTGCATAAAAAACAAGCAGGTGATAAATGAGTGTTATTGTGTCCTCTAGGGCTAGTGTTCCCTGTGGGATATCTTTTCCCTTTATTTCACATCAAGAGAACACTGGACTCAAGATCACAGTGCAAAGCCAGGGGAATACAGTACCTATATATGGCTGTTTTATAAAAAGTCCTATCTATATGACCACTAAAACAATTTCTTAACAGACCGAGTACATTATCAGAGAGGAATGTTGATAGTAACAAATTACATGTAATCTTGATTACATAATCAAATTTCAGAAATCATGTACTTGTAATTATATTACATTACATTTGATAATACTCATAATCCGATTACATCTACTTTTGATGGATAACATGACAATTATTTATTAATCAGGCAACAGCAATAAAATGCTTATAATTTATTGATCCCCTTAATTCTTCTTTTTTTTTTAATTCTAAATCAGCCTACTGCTGAGATACGTTAGACCATGCCTTCTCATGATGAATAATTATGCACGAATAATTATGCATGTTCAAAAACACTGCTGATGTATAACTATGAAATACTATGTCTACATTATTGTGAACTTTTAAATTGTGGAATCTGTACAAATACATTTCAAAAGACATTAGTTTAAAAACAAAATCCTCATTTAAATAAGAATAATTCAAACCATCTATTTTTGCCATCTTGTAACAGTGTTGCTAATAAAAGTGCTCAGTGAGTGTAAATGCAAGTGACATCAAATAAACAACAGTTAGGTCAGAGATAATTCAATTAGAAAAACGATAATCCAATAGATTACGTCACTGATTACAATTTTAGTCCTGTAATTTGTAATCAGTACTGGATTGCAATTCTGAAATAATCTAGCACTCTGAAATACAGCACTGTCAAAGAGTCAGCCAGAGGTCAAGATTCTTTTGGATAATACTGTTCTCAGTGAATCAGTCACAGGAAGCTTTGTTTGGCAGTTCAACTAACCGCGTCCAGACTTTCTAAAGAAACACAATCTGACAAGCTCTATTATCCACACAGATGAGATGGCTTCATCTTCATTTCAACCTAATTTAGCCCAATTTCATTTTAGTTTGTCAAATTATGCGTCTGTCTGAGGCAGACAACAAGCTGTCTGAAGCAGAAATAAGAACTCCCAAAAAACATCCTATACAGTATATCTGCTTTAAGAGCTCATAACATGACTAAATTGAGTGAGCTCTTAATCACATGGAAAAGGTACACTGAAGGGAGAGTGACATGTTGTCAGGAAATTGAAGTGCTAAATTGAGTCTTCATTCCTTCCATGCAACACTCTGGAGAACCACATTTTTTTTTCTTCAGAATTATTTATTTTATAGGTGATGAAATATTTTTAGAGCAGACTGTAACTACAGTAGAAAAATTTAAATCCACTACATTTACATGACTTTTAAAATTTTGTTAAATTCCATTACTTTTCATGGCCTTGAAAACAATTTTAAAATGTCCTTGATAATTTCAGGGGACCCTGTTTATAGTGCAAAATTGAAAATAAATTAATAAATAAATACAAATCCTTAATCAAACATTGAAATTCATTCAGGAGACACTGTCGGAGACACTTCATGAACACTGCACCAAGCTGAGGGCTGTGGAGTCAAAAGACCCTGCTGACCTGAGCAAGTATCAATCGCTTCTCTCTTTTTCCACCAGCATATCTAGTGCTAAAATTGATTATTACCAGAATAAGATCAATAACACTTCAGATTCCTATAAACTATTTTCAACTTTCTCATCTCTTCTCTATCCTCCTCCACCACATCCTACTACTTCTCTGACTGCTGATTAACACAGTAGTGAGAATCAGCAGCCAGTTATCTACACCTAACACCACTCTCTTCCAAGATCCCATCATCTGTTCTCCTATTTCTCCATTCTCTCTGAGACTGAGGTCTCCAAAATGCTTCTTTATAACCGTCATACCACCTGTCTACTTGACCCTATCCCTTCACACCATGAAAGCTGCCTCAACAAATCTCTCACAACTGGAAACTTTCCCAATACTTTAAAGCATCCTCGAGTTACCCCACTGCTCAAAAAATCAACACTATATTAATATTTTATTAGATGGCTATATTAATTTTATGTAACTAACTGAAAAGACATTCAAATATAAGCTGAAAAAAGGAAATAATAGTTTTGGATGTGCTGCATTTGGATGAATTTCCCATGACATCATAGAGATGGAAAATGCAGTAACTAAAAATGACAGCAAAGATTTCTTTGTTTGAGATATTTTCTGTTCCCAAAAGCTACAGAAATCATGTACTAAGATAAGAACAGCATTTGAATAAAGATTATCTGTGATGTGCACTTGACTCTGACTGACGTGAAATGGCTTCGTAAAACAGACAGTATAAAACACTATAGCACTGCAGCTGTCCACATTCAGTAGTCGAATGGCCCATTGGAGAGGCATGTCTCATCAGAAACAGTATTTTACAGCTGCAAACAGGTACGGCAATGCACATAAAATGCACATCAAATGTGCCGCCTGCTCCAGTTCATTCCGACCCTCATCGCATTGAAACCCCCGTTCAGCTGTTTTTTGAATATAAAATACCAGTCAAATATAAAATCTTAGTAATCCTATGATATCAGACAATTCAGCGCAAAGAATTTTAATATTTTTTGTTTTGTTTCCAGTATTAATTATTTAACTTCTCAATAAAAACCCCCTTATAGCTATTTAAAAGGTTTTCTGAGAAGCAAAATTGCTTGGGGTTAGATTTATGCCTGCAACTAGGGCTGCACCTAACGATTATTCTTTTATCGATTAATCTAACGATTATTTTTTTCGACTAATTTGCCGATTTTTCTATTATTATTACTTGATTAATATAACAATTAATTAACCCAAAATAATTATAAAAACTTGTCATTAATATTTCAATATTTTAATAAATTATCTTCACTTATACACAAACAAATGTACAAGAAACAAAGTGTGCACAGCAGGGCATTATTCTGCAACAAAAATAACCCTGTTTTAACTGGTGATCTCCATTTTACAGTCCAACATTAATTTTATTTTGGGAGATTTTATGTTGGACTGCTAAACTCGAGGTTGCACAATGTTTTGATATTCCTCCTGAAAGTGACTTGCATTTTACATTTGTTTCATTTATTTTGTTGTTGGTTTGCTAAATGTAGATTACTTGAATTTTATTTTGGAGTGATTTTAAGTAAGAACTTGTTCAATTCGAGTAAAAAGAAAGTGCAATCTACATTTAGCAAACCAATAACAAAACAAATTAAACAAATGTAAAATTCATGTCACTTTCAGGGGGAATATCAAAACATTGTGCAACCTCGAGTTTAGCAGTCCAACATAAAATCATTTTACAGTAAAGTTTGTGCAATTTGAGTAACACAAATGTTTTTCTAACAGGAATAACTAAAACTTGTGCATTCTTAATCAACTCTCAGTAATACACACAGCCAATTTACCACATACACACAACCTCTCTCCCCCTCTTTCTTTTCCTCCCATCCCTCCACATTCCACCTCTCCTCCTCTATCCCTCCCCCTCATCTTACAGTAACATTAGTGCAATTCGAGCAACAGTTAACTTTTTCTAACAGGAATAACTAAACCTATTGCAAACTGCATTAAATCTCAGTGGGGCAAGGAATATAATTGAAATTATTTACAGACTGTAACAGTCACATAGTTTACGGCATTTTCTCACTCATACATGGCAACCCTCTACGATCATGTTAGAGAAAGAATCGTCATTGGCTAGTAAATTTTAGTTTTTACTCGCCAGAATTTTGACGTAATAATATGTAAGCAAAATGTAACTAAAAATATATTAAGCAAACTGAGAGAGGGGTACTCTTCATATATATTCACACAATATAATGTAAATATTTTTTATTTTTTTGCTTTTAATCACATTTTAGCTTTTTAAAATTTTACAAATATTACATTCTATCAATTTATATGATGTCATGAAATCGCATTTTTAATAATGATACAAGCTGTTGTCATTGTTTGAAATTTTGTGCACATTTGTAACAAAACAATTCACAAGGTAGGAACCTAATAATGAAAATTAGGGGTCACGATTGTGAAATTTGTCACACAAATAATTGCGATTATGACTATGATTACTGTTTTAGGACTATGATGATTAATTGTCTGTTTTAGGTGTTTCACGAATATGATGATTGAACCATACAAACTCACTTGTGTGCTTCATTTATACAAATTTAGCTTGGGTCATATAATAAAATAAGGGTATATAATTTCCTTTTCAGGCTTCAAAAACATATGAATGATAGTCAAATAAAATTTTAAATAATTAAAATAATATTTTAATTATCAAAATATGTCTAAATAACTAAAATATATCTCTCTTATTTGTCCAATTTACTTTTGATCCATTGGACTTTCAATGTTTTGTTTTATTTTGCTTCTTTTGTAACCCAGCTAACCTGTATTTATATTATATTATGCAATAGTAAAATATTTCTGACTTAAATTGTTCACTTTCACACATTATTTTAAGGCTCTCTGATTAACTCACAAGCCCTTATTTCTCATGAAGGAAGACTTTGAGATTCTGTTTATGCATGTTATTAACACTGCTTAACTAAAACCACAATGACCACAGACATTTTACATTACATGGCTGTTAAGTGACACTGGAGCGCTTTGCATTCACAAAATTAATACTTTTATACCTTGTTTATATTTTGGCGGGAGTTTGGCGCAAGTCTCTGTAGACGGATTGCACATCAGAGCTCTTGAGAAGTGGTTCATCTTCACACGCGCTCAAAAGAGCTGCTCTTGTGACGTCCAAGTGCGGTTCCCTGAGGTGCTCCGAGTTCAACTGAATGAGACACAAGTGCTTTTTCCTGCGTGTTCATGAGACAGCATGCAGGGAAAGACAAGGCTGAATCCAGCTTCTTAATCAACTGCTTTTAATTCAGTAAAGGGGCCTCGGACACTACACAACTCTATCATTGGCGAGTGAAATGTTAATATTTACTTGCGAGTGGCTAATAACAAACGTTTTTTGGTCGCATAGTGCGAAATTTTATTTGGTTGCATGCAGTTGATTTAGTCGCAATGTAGAGGGCTGCATGGCCGTTAAATTAAACAGAAAATATAAAACGGCCAAATAACAAAATTAGATGACGCATGGTGTAAATTTACGTTAGCATTTTAGAAATTACTTTTAACATGGGGCGATGAGGAAACATTTAGAAAATCTATTTTAAGTGACTACTACTAACAGAAACACGTGTTGTAATACTATATCATGTTTGGGTGGGTGGGGACAAAAAGTAAACAGGACTTACGCTGCTGCCGTCATGACAAGCACTCCGGGAAGCTTTCGCTTCAAGTGTTCATTCATGGCGGTTGTATGGCTGTGATAAGCCATTTCCAATTTGCATATCTTACACAGCACCACATCGTTGGGTCTCTGGTTAAAATACTCCCACGCATTAGATCACCATGGGCAAGTATTTTTTAGCTGCAGTTTGTTCTTCGGGGAATCCATGCTTAAACCGGGTGTTGCCATTTTAATTATTCCAATGCGACCCACCGACGCATGTTATGCAAATCTACGTATTTCTGTAATCGGTGACGTTGATGAATTGTCCCAGCCCAACCTGCAACGATAAAAACATTTTGCCAAGGGATATTCAAGATATACAGTATTATCTGAAAAAAGTTCATATCATATCAGTGCTTGAACCCCTCCTCTTCTTGATATACCCAACATCACTCGGACAGATCATTGAGGCATATGGCTTTCACTGCCACTGATCCTCAAGATGACACGCAGCTCTACCTGTTTTTCCTGCCTGATGGCTCTTCTGTCTCACATCGTATCTCTGCCTGCCTCTCGGACATTTCAGCCTGGATGAAGAAATGCCACCTTCAGAACAACCTTGCCAAGACAGAACTCCTCATGATCCCAGCCAACCCATCTGGTGACCACAACCTCACTATTCATCTTGGATCAACTACACTAACACCAACCAGAACAGCTGGGAACCTGGGAGTGGTGGTAGATGACCAGCTTAATTTTACCGCCCACATCTCATAAACCACCCAGTTTTGCAGATTTGCGCTATACAACATCAGGAAAATCAGACCTTTTCTATCTGAATATGCTGCTCAGCTCCTGGTCCAAGCTCTGGTCATTTCAAGACTGGACTACTGTAATGCTTTGTTGGCTGGCATCCAAGCTAACACAATTAAACCACTGCATATGGTTCAGAGTGCAGCAGAATGTCTGGTCTTTAATCAGCCAAAAAGGGCTCATACCACCCCACTCTTGATTTCCCTTCAGAATCAGAATCAGAATCAGAATCAGCTTTATTGCCAAGTATGCTTACACATACAAGGAATTTGTCTAGGTGACAGGAGCTTCCAGTCAACAACAATACAAACAATACCAAAAACAGCAGCAAGACATAGGTAATTAAAAACAAAAAAGAACACAAAATAAATAATTATACATATACGTACATACACTCACCTTCATACATACCCACATACACACACGTAGTGCAAATCTAATACAATCTGTTATATAAAGAACAAAAACCTGTATATTATGTACAGAGCAATGTAAGTAGAAGTGGCAGAAGTGGATATGTCGGATAATATAAATTAAAATTAAAATTAAACTGTGTATTGCACATAATTATTGCTCAATGGGGCAATTTAATTGTTCATTAGATGGATGGCCTGAGGGAAAAAACTGTTCCTGTGTCTGACGGTTCTGGTGTTCAGAGCTCTGAAGCGCCGGCCAGAAGGCAACAGTTCAAAAAGGTAGTGGGCAGGGTGAGTGGGGTCCAGAGTGATTTTACCAGCCTTTTTCCTCACTCTGGAAGTGTATAGTTCTTGAAGGGGGGGCAGGGGGCAACCAATAATCCTCTCACCAGACCGAACTGTCCTTTGTAGTCTTCTGATGTCTGATTTCGTAGCTGCATCAAACCAGACAGTTATTGAAGTGCAGAGGACAGACTCAATGACTGCTGAGAAGAACTGTTTCAGCAGCACTGGTGGCAGGTTGAACTTCCTCAGCTGGCGAAGGAAGTTCAACCTCTGCTGGGCCTTTTTCACAATGGAGTCGATGTGTATATCCCACTTCAGGTCCTGTGAGATGGTAGTGCCCAGGAACCTGAATGACTCCACTGCTGCCACAGTGCTGTTTAGAATGGTGAGGGGGGACAATGTTGGGGTGTTCCTCCTAAAGTCCACAATCATCTCCACTGTTTTGAGCGTGTTCAGCTCCAGGTTGTTTTGACTGCACCAGAAAGCCAGCCGTTCAACCTCCTTTCTATATGCAGACTCATCATCATCTCGGATGAGGCCGATGACAGTGGTGTCGTCTGCAAACTTCAGGAGCCTGACAGAGGTGTCCTTGGTGGTGCAGTCATTGGTGTACAGGGAGAAGAGAAGCGGGAGAGCACACATCCCTGGGGGCACCAGTGCTGATGGTACAGGTGGTGGAAGTGAATTTTCCTGCCTCACAAGCTGCTGCCTGTCCGTCAGAAAGCTGGTAATCCACTGACAGGTAGAGGTGGGAACAGGGAGTTGGTTTAACTTAGTCCGGAGTATATCTAGTATGATTGTGTTGAAAGCCGAGCTGAAGTCCACAAAAAGGATCCTTACGTATGTCCCCGGTCTGTCCAGATGTTGCAGGATATGATGCAAACCCATGTTGACTGCATCATCCACAGACCTGTTTGCTCGATAAGAAAATTGAAGGGGGTCCAGAAACGGTCCAGTGATGTCCTTCAGGTGGGCCAACACCAGTCTCTCAAATGACTTCATGACCACAGATGTCAGGGCGACAGGTCTGTAGTCATTAAGTCCTGTGATTTTAGGTTTCTTAGGGACGGGGATAATAACTGAGCGTTTGAAGCAGCATGGGACTTCACACTGCTCCAGTGATCTATTGAAGATCTGAGTGAAGATGGGGGCCAGTTGGTTAGCACAGGAACGAAGGCAAGCTTGTGAGATGCCATCTGGTCCTGGAGCCTTCCTTGTCCTTTGCTTCCGAAAGACACAGCACACATCGTCCTCACAGATCTTGAGTGCAGGTAGTGTAGCAGGAGGGGGGAGGAGGGGGGTTGCAGGTGGTGTTAATGGTTGTGTGAAATGAAGGTCCGAGTGCATGTGGGGTGTGAAATCGGGCCTTTCAAATCTGCAGTAAAACACATTCAGGTCGTCAGCCAGTCGTTGGTCCGCCACAGGGTTGGGGGTAGGAGTCCTGTAATTAGTAAGTTGTTTCAGGCCACTCCACACTGATGCAGGGTCGTTAGATGAAAACTTGCTTTTCAGCTTCTCAGAGTAGCTTCTTGTAGCCACTCTGATTTCCTTCTTCAGTGTGTTCCTGGCCTGATTATACAAGACTCTAACCCCTGGTTACTTGTAGCTGCCACGCATCAAATTCGAGGCTTTGACTCTGGCCTTCAGGACAGCCAATGGAACCGCACCCTCTTACTTCAATTTACCTTTCCACGGCTATGCTCCAACTCGCTCGCTGCGGTCTATGAACTAACGACATCTGGTGGTCTCAAGATTGTTCAGTTTCTCTGTTCCACTGTGGTGAAATGAGCTTCCAGCTTCACACTATCTGCTGATACCATCTCAACATTCAAGAACCAGCTGAAAATACATCTGTTCCGTGAGCACTTAACCAATCCACACTAATTGCACTTCCTTTTGAAAATAGCTTGCACTTACTGTGCACACACACACCAAAAATCCTTCTCTGTCTCTTTCATCTGCGCTAGCGCCTATACTACTCCAGCCACCTTGAGAGCTTGGCAGTACAACACTGTAAATGTTGTTGAACATTGTATGACAAATTGCTTTCTATGTTCCTCATTTTTAAGTCACTTTGGATAAAAGCATCTGCTATATGACTAAATGTAAATTTAAATATTTTGTTTATTATTGATTTCTAAATGTCTCTTGAATTTTGTTCTGGGTTTTTGGGATGTCCTTTTTGGTATCTGCATAAGGGCCCAAGTATACTTCATATGAAATCGAAGAACAAAGGGGTGTGACATAATTTAGAACAAAATCTGGCCAAAAAGAAGATGTTTTTGCATTTGTTTCATTGGATCGTAACAGCTCGCCTGGGAAAACTTTTGGGAAAACTTTTAGCAAAACTTCTTACCGGCTACTAAACACCTTACTCCCATTGGTCCACGTCATCAGAAGGTGTGACCTGGAGCTCCACCTACCATAAGGCCAACAGTTAATTTTGTTTATGTTCAGTCTGTCAAAATTAGTCAACATGAACACACCAGTGTGTTATTAGCGAGTTATTAGCAAGCTGGTGAAAACGGTCCTACATCTGTACAATTGTTTGCTTAAGAGAAATTTTCCAAGACCATATTTTGCAAAAAAAAAATCTGTTTTATTAGTCTACAAAAGGAATCAAATCTACTCAAATACTCTCAAGTGCCCATTGACTCATGTGCCATCTGCAGCGAAAGACATTCACACATCTGCCCAAAGTAAGATATGCCTATCATCATTCTTTTTTCTTTATTCTGCACATTAACACTTTTATGCACTCATCTTATAACAATATTATCAGTGTCATCCAAAAAATTACAATCAGGTACATATTATGGCCGGGTATAGAATGTAAACAAGACAAATTAAAAATGTCCTATTCATTTTACTGTAAATCATCATCGAGTGCTTAAAATTACTTATTTTACTGATCTCAAGTGAATCCTATACTCAGAATTAGGAATAACGTAATTGATAACATATTTTAATGTCACATTAGTTAAGGTTTTCCAGAGTGTCTTCATATTTAAATATATTTCTAAATGCCTCCCACAGAATGTCCACAAACAGTGTACCATTGCTCGGCTATTTAGAATTTCTTTTTACCCCTGAATGAAGAGTTATGATTAAGCTGTATTTTACAGCTGTCCTCATAACAAATGACCTTGGACAGCTTGGGCGATTCCATTGGTTTAACATATTTTTATGGTCAATATCCCTCAATGCTTCTATAACAAGCACAGATATTAAGGAGCAGTAATTAACAGCATTAGACTAACAGCCCCAAACGACCCCACAGAACCCAGGAGGACAGTGGATAAGGGGCAAATACTGTAGTATATGAGTGATGCAACTGTCCGATTATGATAACCCTATGTGAAGAGCAGTTGGTTTAGTAATAGCAGATTACCCCCTTATCCAGTAGTTAAAGAGGTAACGTGCCAGCTCAAGCACAACAATGTTCGCTACTGCTTCAACTCAATGTTAGCAAGTGAAAATATGCTGCGATTACAGTACATATTGAATTCTGTGTTCCACTTTCCTTAAGTGAATGAATGAAACTATTATGTGACAAGGAGCAGGGTGGGGCCGAGCTGTGACCAGGCACACCCGGTCCCCAAACAGGCTAATCATCCGAGGAGAGGAATAAGTGCGGCGAGATACGGAAGTTCGAGAGAGAGCCATACGCAGCTGCCATGTGTGTGTGTGTGTGTTTATGTTTGTGTCTTTTTGCTTCATTAAATGGTAAATGGTCTGCACTTATATAGCGCTTTTTTAACCTTAGCGGTTTTCAAAACACTTTACAATGTATCTTATTCACCCATTCACAAAAACACCAATTATGTCAGAGCTGCCATGCAAGGCACTTTAAACATTAACATTAAACATTATTTTGATGGTTCGTCTGGTTCCCTCCTTTACATTGAACCTTGTTACATATTAGAATTAACTAAATAACATGCTATTTGATTCTCTATAAAACATGTTATTTCTCAAAAAAACATCATAAAGCCACCAAAAAAATTGCAACAGCAAGTATTATATTCTCCTCCATGTTGTTCATTGACCACAGAAACATAAATGCCATTTGACTGGTTGTAAATAATAATAATACAAAAAAAATGAATTTTACCCCCAAAATCCTGAATCCCTAACATCTTTGCTTTAAGTAATTCTAACATAAATTCCACAAGTAATTCATGGACAGAATTTCCTAAAAATAAGGCAACAAAAACAACCTCTTGGGAAGCGTAATGCCTTCTATATGTAACGATTAACTTCAGATTTGCACTGACAACACAAATGAACATTGCCATAGAGAAGACCAACCCGTTAGTAAAAAACCTGTTTCATGCTTCATTTAACTGATTCTCCATGGCTAGAGCAAATGGCAACAGAAGAACTATTCGACTGCAAGCTTTTGAATTAAACATACTGGCCTGTAAATCAACAAAAAAAAGTTGGTCATTAAATCATGACCCTGGTCATGACCCTTCTGCCTGGACCCTGATTAAAAACACAGTGGCAGATTAACTCACTGAAAAGCCTGTTTCACACTTAGTTTGTCTAATTACACTCCACATATAGGCTATAATAATGAGAATATTCAGTAAAAAAAATCTAGGCTTCATATCTAAAAAGTAAGCAGCAACAATATCTTTGGTCTGTCCTGTTCTTTCTCATAGATGAAAATGACAGGGTTAGTGCAATCTAAACATGCTCTTCAGTACATGCCTTACATACACTAGAGGATTATCCACCACCATCTAAGGTCATTTCGCCTTTGTGTTTATATCATCCTGTGAGTCACTATAAACATTCCATCTACAACAACCCAGGATCTGTCAATCACAGCCTGATAGAAGCTAAACCAGCCAATAGTGATAAGAGGTGCTGTCTTATTCCCTCCCTTATAATATAACAGGGTAATCCCTCTGAAATGCCCCTCAGCATGAGAAATAAATACAAAAATTCATAGATGTAGCCAACACAAACTACACAAAATCTCTTTCATGTCCATAGGATCCCTTTTTCAAGCTGGATAGCAAGGAATAACACCAGGGATGCAACAGCAGAGATAACAAACAGCGACTGGATTGCTTTTGATTCACTGTGACCTCTGAAGTTCAATAGGAACATCATTGAATTGGCAGAACATAGAAAAAGCAGGAATAGGCAAATCGATTTGTAATATTTACAAAATGCGAAAATAGGTAAGTATCATCATGTAAACATTAAGTAAATATATACATACTAATAACTGATCAAATATTTTCAATAAAAATGTACACATCCCCACTCATTTGTTTTATGATAGGTCAAAACGGTATAACATTGAAACATTGGAAAGTTGCAAGATTTATGCAGCTAAAAACTAATGAATCACTATATAAAGTTTATTTAGGCCATCATGAGTCATGGGACATGTATGTGTCAGCGATTTCCAGATAAAAATGCAAATTTGTTCCAGCTAAATTACAAAAGGGCAATATTTGTGTCACGTTCCTGTGTTGTCTGGCCTATGTTCTCCGTTTCACCTATCACATTCCATGTCACATTCCTTGTGGTCCGGTCCGTGTTTTCTGTTTAACTCAGCACGTCAAATTCCATGTCACGTTTTCCTTGTTGTCCGCCCCGTGTTTCACTGTCTGTGTATAAAACTACAATTCCCACAATTCCTGGCCTCTCTCACTGCCTGCACTCTTCATTGGTCTCACCTGTGTCTCGTTTAGTCGTCATTGTGTTTGTGTATTTAACCCTGTTTGTTTCACCATTCCCCTGTCGGTCTTTGATGTTTGTGGATGCCTGTCTCCGTGCTCCCCCTGATGTTTAATCCTGCCTGTTCTACCTTTCATGTTTTCCGTGTTTCCAGGTTTTAGTGTCGTTTTACCCATCGTGGTCATTTCCTTTGTTCCTGTTTGTTTTGTCTCACTTTGATTTACAATAAAGTACACTGCATTTGGATCCAACCCATTGTCTGCCTCCTCCTGCATCGTGACAATTTGCAGTATACAGACACTGACTCAGAACATGTCTATGACCTTGAAGGTAGGCTAGTGGTTAAAGATCTGAAAATGTAAACAAAGAGAAGTAAACCATGCAAGGGAAAATCCATGAACAATCACCATTGTGACCTCATGCAAGATACTCCAAAGGGGTATTTTGAAGTATTTCAAAGTATCATGATAATTTATCTGGCAATATTGTATTGATATTTTATGTCAATAATAGACATTTTTTGTTTTGTTCTCATTAATACCTTTAGGAAAAAAGAGATTGACCACCACGCAGAGAAAGTGTGCGAGAAGACTAATTCTATTTAACCAAAATGCAATCTCAGAACAAGCTAAGAATTTAAATTAATATTCCGGGTTCAATACAAGTTTTAATCAATCAATAACATTTGTGGCATAATATTGATTACCACAAAATATATTTTTGCCCCTCCTTTTCTTTAAAAAAACAAAAACAAACATCTGGTTTACAGTGAGGCACTTGTAATGGAAGGGAATGGGGCACATTCATAAACATTAAAATACTCACTATTTCAAAAGTATAGCCACAAGACTTAACCAATATGCATGTTAACATGATTTTAGCATGATAAAATAATTTACTAACCTGTTTAAAGTTATAGCCAATTTTACAACTTCGTTGCCATGATGATGTAGTCAACAAACCCTAAAACTACTGTTAAAATGAAGATATAAACTACTTTACAGCTCAAATAATACATGAGTTTTAACTGAAGAATTAATGTAAGTGCTTTTATAAAATTATAAGCTTCACACTTCTGCAGCTACTGCAAGAGACTGCAATCCTATGATGCATATGTTTTATCCAAGGTACATTGTTCCCTCACATCACATCAGGTATTTTTGTGACACTTATGTGCCTGTGCTCTACAATACTACTAAAATACTATTTGACCCTCTGATGAAGTAAACATTAAGTTCAGCACTTGTTTTGCAAGGCAAGAGGAACTATGAAGATGAATGAGAAACAACAGAGTAAAAGTTTGCAATATATCACAGTTTCAAATCACAATACACCAAACATAAAGAATTGTGATATTATTGCTTTGCAACCCAGATATCAAAATAATATTGTATTGGTTTTATTATTATTATTTTTCTTCCCCATTGTACCCTCAATTTGGAATTTTTGCAATTTTGCAAACTGGAAATCCCAGTGTGCTTTTAAGTCCTCGTGGTCGTGTAATGATTTGTCTCAATCCGGGTGGCAGAGGAAGAATCCTAGCTGCCTCCACATCTGAGACCATCAACCCACACATCTTATCCCTTGGCTTGTTGAGCGCATTACCACAGAGACATAGTGCATGTGGAGGCTTCACTTCATCCACTGCGGCATCCACACTCAACTCACCAAGTGCCCCACCGAGATCGAACCACATCATAGTGACCACAAGAAGGTTACCCCATATGAATCTACCCTCCCTAGCAAATGGGCCAATTTGGTTGCTTAGGAGACCTGGCTGGAGTCACTCTGCAAAATAGCAAACTCCGGGGGTGGTAGCCAGCATCTTTACCACTGAGCTACACAGGCCCCCTAATATTGTAATATTTCTGATGGCCACATCTGTATTGAGTTGCACCAGATAAAAATCATGTTGTTGAGGAAAAAAACAAAAAACAAACAACACTCTTAGCAGGTCAAGCCACTCCGTGAAGCTTAAATCAAGATCTATTTATTTATTTATAATCTGGAGCGTCTGGTTTAACCCTTGTGCATCCTTGTGGACATTTTTGGCTTTTTCAGTTTTGTTTTTTTGATAACTTTGTCTGTGTTAATGCTAACTGCATAAAATTTTCCACAGGTGTGAATTTTTATTGGAATTTTAATATTTCACCCTATTTTCTTTAAAAATATATTTTTTGCACTAGTTACACAAAATACTCCCTCTTAGCGTCGTTTTGGACAAAAATGGCCCCATTGAAACCCTATAAAATTATGCAATATTTTTTACAGATCGTGCCATTTTTTCAGGTTTGGCATATCATCGCTTTTGTTGTTGTTTTCTGCTGTTTTTGGCTTATGCATATTATAGAGCCAATTAGATACATTATGAATATATAATTGTGTGAGTGTGTTGGTATGGATTTCAGAGTGTGGTTTGTATGTGTCTGAGGCTCTAATAATAAAAATAAAAAAAATTCTGTTTAGCATTTATTAAATTGAAAATAATTATAATTATTATATTTTTTATAAAAAAACAACAGTGGCATTATGTAAACAAACCGGCTAAAGAATTTTAAAGTGTTAAAATTCTGAAAATAAATGAATGTTTGGTAATTATGATTAGAACTGATGCTGGTTAAAATATAAGTCAGTGAAAGTAGAAAAAAATATTATTCTATAATATTTTTATGACACTTTTTTGACATGGCCAAGTGGTAGCTTTTTTTTAAATCTGATACTGCATAAAAAATATGAAAGCATCAAAATGAATGTTGTTGTTAATCATTGACATATCCGAGGCTCTAATAATCAAAGAAAAAAAATTCTGCATAGCATCTATTAAATTGAAAATAATTATTATTTTTCATTTTTTCCTAAAAAAAACAACAGTGGCATTATGTAAACAAACCAGCGTTTAAAGGGTTAAAATTCTAAAAATGAATGAATGTTTGGTCATTATGATTAGAGCTGATGCTGGTTAAAAAAATTATGTCAGTGAAAGTGGAAAAAAATACAAATCTATAATATTTTTATGACAGTTTTTGGACATGGCCATTTTTGTCCATAATGAACCTATGTGTAACTTTTTTTAATTGATGCACAAGGGTTAAATAATCACCTGTAACCACTTTAAAGTTAATGAAAAATGCCAAATTAATTTATACTATATATAAAAAAACTTATATAACATGTGACTTACAATATATTCCAGAAAATAAGGTAAATGGCAAGATAGGTATACTTTCACTTTACCTTAGCTTTCCCGGTGCTCTGCAATATATGCACCAGAGCGCACGCCATCTCCTCTTTGTTCTTAACGCTGATGACTGGCTCCAGTGCAGAGCAGAGCAGCATGTAGTTGTTTGTGGTGTATTCTGCAAACTCTTTGTAGAGTTCCATAGGCAAGATGTTCATGCTCTGGTACCGGGCCTTGATGCGGACCATAGGGCCTGCTGTTTTCCCTTTACCCGGATTGGGCTGGCTGAGCAGGTACCATTTCTCAACCAGCTGTCTGCTCGTGACAGTCACCACTGGAATGCTAACCAGTCCCACATAGTTGTTCTTGTCCTTTTTCTTTTTTTTGTCTGAGTCCCTATACAGGTGGACGGTGATGTTCTGGACAGTAGGGAGGTTATTGAACTCAAAATGTTCACCCCAAAAGACATTATCCGTTTTCAGTTTGCAGGTTGTGCGTGCGTAAAGGGCATCATCCAGGCAGAGTTCACAGAAGTACTTTTTCTTGGCTGGAAGGTCCTTTGCTTCGATAATCCAGAGCTGAAGAGTATTCTCGACCCGCCGAGTGTTGTCCTAGAGACAGGAGGCAAAGTGAGGTCATTGGACTATTAGGATATTATGCCACGCATCATAAAAGATTATTACCGCGCGAGTGTGACATCTAATGGGGTCAGTGATTTAGAGATGGTGCTCTATTTGATTCACTAATACCCTCTGTTTCCGATCACCCACCCTTGGCTTGAAATTATTAGGCCCTTTATTTTAGATCACTTCATGTCCTTCCTATAAAGATAGCAGGAAGGTTCAGAAAATATTGCATGACATCATCCAACAGTGAATGTCATTCTCTGGCCTTTTTAAATAGAGTCTTTCCAGCATGAGGTCATGAGGTTTAATATACGAGGGACAGACATAAATTTGACCTGCATCATGCTGCAGTCCAGGTTTAAGCGTTTCTGGATACCTAATAGAGGTTAATTTATAGATATCCCTTTACAGTATAACTTAAAAGGCAGTGGAGGATGAGATCAGAATAAAACTAAATGTCACGGTTATTCTGAGGCCACAGAGCATTCATGAAATCACTGAACTGCACAGACTAAGGCTTGACTGATAGTTGTTGAGTGTACTGAGAAATTAATATTGTTTAGGGCTTTAGTGCTCACAGATATGCCCCACACTAATAAACACACACTAAGGCAATTGATTTAGCAAAACCTGGTATTGAGGTGCTCCACTGTGTGCCCTCATCACAGATAATGAACTAATTAGGCCGACAGAAATGGGCCTGTGTTGCAGCAGCTATAATCTTCTCCACACTACGACAGCATCAACATCTCGTCAACTGTTTACAGCAAAGGTCTCTAATGCCTGGCAGCGGTGCTCACCGCCAAAACCCATTGAGTAATTAAAATGGATGACTGAACGATGAGGAAGATTGGAAGAAGGCACATACTGTATAACTTGAACGTTGTGCTTGATTTTTACAATCAAATACATTTTTTTAATCATTGATTGGTGAAATGAGCTGTCGGATAAGATTTAATTCTTGCCGGCCTCTCTAAGCAACCATATGTTTTGCAGTTTCTCTCTTGTGCTTATATCAAAGTGAGAGAGAAGGAGAGAGAGAGAGAGAGAGAGAGAGAGAGAGAGAGAGAGAGAGAGAGAGAGAGAGACAACACTGCTCTATATTTATAAATACAGATTTCTTTTTATACATCTTTCTCTTTTCTTTTCAGTGAACATTTTATAATTACAGTAATCAGATTTCTACATTTGTCAAGATATGTCATGTATTACTGTTTGTCAATGCAGGTATATAAGTGATGCCTTCCAGCCCTTCCACTACAGGAAGGCAACTTTACCTTATTAGGGTGGATAGCTCGTCGTAGGTTCTCCATCCATTTGTCTCTCTCTGCGGCTGAACGACAAGAAAAGCACTTACTACCTGTGGAGGTGCTCACCTGGAAAAAAAGCCAATAATTGTCAGCCTACTGCAGGAATGTCACAGCGTCTGTATTGCTTTCAGCAATGGTACATCCAAGTATGTTTCTGTTGCTATGTAAGTAACAAAAGAACAAGCATATATTGCATTTCAGTGTAATCTGAAAAGGTTTTAAACTGGCAAGAACAAGGTGCAAAATGTGAGCGTTTTAGCCATTTTGTGTTCTTGAGCATTCAACAGATAAATTAACTGAGTTCCATCACTTGGAACAGTGAATGTAACTCGGTTGAGCTGTTCTGTGTCTATGTGTCCTGTGTGTATGCCTTTAATCCTCTTCAAACAGAGTGAATTTCAGTGCTTTTCCAAGATGGTTTATGCTGGTAAGTGCTGGTTTAGTCCTATTTCTTGTATGATCAGTTATTACTGTCACTTCCAACACTGTAAAAAGTGGTAACCTGCAATTGTTAACTTATGGTTCTATTTCTACTTGATCTAATGCTTAAAAATACTTTTGTTGTGTAACCTAATGTAATGAAGTTAATGTAGTCATGTTATAATTTTGATATAAATAAAATATTATTTTATGTTAACAAAAATGTCATGTGATAAAACAAACAAACAATTAACATCATGTTAACACATAAAGCAAAAAATATTTAGTAACTTGAAATTGACAATTAATTTTTTCAGTGTACTCGCATACAAAAAAATAAAATAAATAAATACTGAACCATATTTATTGAGAGATATTCCTCAAATTCATAGCGCACTTCTCACACACCTTACAGTCTAGCTGATCCCACAAAAGCTCAATGGGTTTAAGATCCATAACACTCTTTTCCAATGATCTGTTGTCCAATGTCTGTGTTTCTTTGCCAACTCTAACATTTTCTTTTTGTTTTTCTGTTTCAAAAGTGTCTTTTTCTTCAGAATTCTTCCCATAAGGCCTGCACCTCTGAGTCTTCTCTCTATAAAAACTGGTGTTAAGCAGGTAGAATTCAATGAAGCTGTCAGCTGAGGACACATAAGGTGTCTATTTCTCAAACTAGAGACTCTGATGTACTTCTCTTGTTTAGTTGTACATCTGGCCTTCCATATCTCTTTCTGTTCTTGTTAGAGCAAGTTTTTCTTTGTCTTTGAAGACTGTAGTGTACACCTTTGTAAGAAATCTTTCAATTTCAAGCACTGTATAGCGGTCAATCCTCAAACAATGATTGACTGACGAGTTTCTAGAGAAAGCTGTTTCTTTTTTTTGTGCCATTTTTGACCTAATATTGACCTTAAGCTATGCCAGTCCATTGCATACTGTGACAACTCATAAACAAACATAAAGACAATGTTAAGCTTCATTTTACAAACAAAATAGCTTTCAACTGTATTTTATGTAATTGCAAGTGATTTTCTAGTAACAAATTAGCAATTTAGCATGATTACTCAAGGATAAGGTGTTCGAGTGATGGCTGCTGGAAATGGGGCCTGTCAAGATTTGATAAAAATAAAAAACTTTTTTCAAATAGTGATGGTGCTGTTTTTTACATTAGTAATGTCTTGACTATACTTTTTGATCAGTTGATTGCCGCTTTGGTGAAATAAAGATTTTCTTCCAAAACAGCACAATCTCTACATTATTCCAAACTTTTGCCGCCAGTGTATGTACACTCTCGGAGCACTTTATTAGGAACACTATGACCTCTCTCATCAACAAGGTGTTTTCTTCCACAGAACTGCCACTCTGTAATGGTCCTGTCACTCTGTCAGTATGGGTTTTTGTCTGACAGGACTGTGGCATTATCGTCCCATGTCTGTCTTGTGTTTTGTTGTCTGTCTTTGTGTGAGTGAGCAGTTTTGGTTGTATTCCCTGCTGCGTGCTCTTCAGTCTGTCTTGTTTCATGTCTGGAGTATGGTGTCTGTGTCCTGACTTCCTGTCAGTTTCGATGTCAGGATCTGGACACTCATGCTCCATGTCTGTCTGTTATTGACATGGGTCCGTTGTGCTTTTGGCAGCATGCATTCACATCAATAGTTTATGTTTGTTTCTCACGAAAACGGGTGCGCCTCGCAATGCGTCTGTCTTCGTGTTGTGCTGAAGTACACTTTGGTCTGAGATTTCGGGTTTGTGTGTGGCTGAACTCTTGCACAGGAGTTCTGTTTGGTTTTTCTCACCTGTTGCATGAATCCCTTGGTGTTTGTCTTGCAATGTAAGCTCAGGTTTTGTTTAGCGTGAGAATGCGTGGCATTTTTTGTCAGTTGCCATGGGCTTATATTGCCTTATTATCTTGGTGATGTGCGCTCATGCCATTTGGGTGTTTTATCGTCTTGTGAGACCACGTGGCTTTGTTTTGTTTCTGTATTGCCACGTGTCTCTCTTTCTTACATCATACCCTGCCTCCTTGTTTGCCCATTATTAGTTTATTAATCACACCTGCCCTGTCTTGTTAACCTGATGATTTCTCTCCCTATTTTAGTCTCCTTGTGTTTGATGTCCAGTGCCAGTTCGTCTTGTTTCCAGTCATGTTTTCCAGTCGGTCCTGTGTATTTGTTTGTTTATTCCAGTCAGACAGTCTGTCGGTCGGTCTGGTTTCCTGTTTTCTGTTCCCTGCCTGGTCAAGTTGTTTCTGTTCCTTGCTGCCTTCTGCCCCAGCCCTAGATTACCTTTTTCCTCTACAAGATAGTTTATGTTTGTTTTTTCCCCCTTGTGGAAGTTTTGGTTTGTTTTTGCCCTTTTTGTGTTATTAATCTTTTGTTTTTTAAAACTCTGCACTAGATTCCTGAGCCTCACTCTCCAATTATGATATGCACACAGGATGTTTTTTGTTTTTGGCACCATTCTGAGTAAACTTTAGAAACTGTTGTGTGTAAAAATCCCAGGAGTTCAGCTGTTACAGAAATGCTCAAACCAGCCCGTCTGGCACCAACAATCATGGCGCGGTCTATATAAATATTTTTCCCCATTCTGATGGTTGATGTGAACATTAACTGAAGCTCCTGACCTGCATCTGAATGATTTTATGCATTGCACTGCTGCCACATGATTGGCTGATTAGATAATCGTATGAATTAGTAGGTGTACAGGTGTTCCTAATAAAGTGCTCAGTGAGTGTATGTCAGTCCCTTCAGGATTTTGCAATCTTGCAATCACAAGAATTAATGCTAATTCAACCACTGACTGCATTTTTTGTGGTAGCTTGCAATTTTGCATAACTTCTGCAATTGCTTTTCTGCATTCTTGAAAGTGGAAACACAAAATGTTTAAATCTCGAAACAGTGGAGAAATATCCAACTGCACAGCTGCTATCCGATCATCTCCACCTCACAGTAACAGCAGTGACTGACCCTGCACCACAGATTACACTCAGAACAGCTCATAAAGTGCGTGTGAATATTGAATGCTTGCTATGATTGGTCCTGCGAAAAGTTTAGACAAGGATTTTGATATTGAATGCAAAATGCTCTGGTTTCACTTTAATTTAACATTTGTATAATGGCAACTGTTCTTGGTTGTTGTAACAGTGTTAAGGACATGTAGTGACACAGATGAAAAAATTAGCTGCTGAGCTTTAGAGTGCCCCATAATGCACTCTTGCACCTGTAAAAAAGCATTACCTTATTTGGATAGTAAAATGTATTTGTCATTTGTGTTTTTAGTTTACAGTTTTATTGTAGGTCTACTATTTTAACCTATTTTAAGGGTCTTTCACTGAACTCGTAATATATCACAGGTTTTGTGACAACTCTTAAATGTATGGTATTTATGTGTGTATTAATTCAATTATGCACTAAAATATTAACAGGTAATTGCACTTAAACAATCATTGCCAGAAATTACACAAATATAATATAATTATTTGTGAGTTTTCACTGCAAAACAACACAAAAAACACTGCAAATTCTGTTGTTTTGCACCACAATAATCAAGAAAAATTGCAGCAAAATCCTGGTGGGACTGGTATGTGTATAAAGTCAAGTGTAAGATGTGTCTATACCTCAAAGCAGAAATCTTGTCCGAGGATGGAGCTGTGCACTGGTTTAATAAGGACCTCCTCCTCCATGCTGAGGTCCAAAGCTTCTACTGCACTGCTGGGACTGATCAAAGACTCGTGAGAGCGTGACTCCTTCAGCCTGGGCATCAGATGAGACCTGAGAAGGTAACAGACACAAATCAGTGACTTAGTGTCTCTCTCATACACACTTGCTCGAGCACTTTCAAAATCCTAAACAAGTAAACTCTAAACAAAATCTAAACGAATTCTCTTAAAAGAATTCAGTTCAGTATCACCATTCAGTGATATTCCAATTAGTTCATGAGAACTCCATGACAACTATATAGCAAATATTAACGTTACCTAATTTGCAGGTGTAATATGAGGACACGTTTTCTGGTGCTATCTGGAGACACATTTATGCTGAGATAACAGTGACGGTAGGTACACTAAAGAGACTTAAATGACACAGTAGTTTCTAGGGTAAAAGAATAACAGATGTTATAACAAACAATATAGGTTGAGTTTTCACAGTGTGAAGGAAATACCGATAGCCAGTTTTCTCCTAAAGAGATACAGTGGTCCCAAAATGTATTTGGACAATTTGGACAATATATAGCAATATATATATATATATATATATATATATATATATATATAAAATCTTGAAATTATACATGGCTTACATGCACAGTTTTTGCAAAGAACACCAGTGTGATCTTGTATACAGTAGATTACAATTTGTGTAATTTTTCTACTGTAAGTCTTGTAAACGCTGGAAATAGAGGTTGAGCACTTTTCTATATCCAGCACTTAACCAGTTTTAAATTAACACTCATAAGTCAAATGCACAAACACTCACAAAAAACTTGACTTCCAATTGAGAATTTTAAGGTAAATTCTGCCATGCATTTCAATATTGGTTAAGTTACAAATACAAAATGCAGGAGATAATGGTTCAGAACATAGAGGAAGATCTGTGTGGTGTGAGTGCTTGCAAGCATGTGTGAAGAATGAAGCTATTTAAAATGTCAATATCACTCCTGTCTCACCAATTCAATATGTTCCGCATCCATAATAAACAGTGATGGCAAGATAGCAAGCATATCATTGGAATATTCAACATGTTTACAGCTGTAATTAGAGTGTGAGATCTCATCTAGGACATAGACTGTGTTGATCTGTACTGATGTTAATTAGTGTTTGCTACAAAGCAGATCGGATCTGTTCAGATCTGAACAGTTCCACAATTCAACCTTGGTATCAGCTGTAAAGAGATGTTCACAGAAACTAGGGGAGTTGTGGTTAACTGACACACATAGGAAATGTACTGTATAAGGTCTTTAGACACAGGTGATGCTGTTGGTAGATTTTATCAATCTCTCTGCCATAAACCCATATTTATCTCTCTGCACAGAGAGATAAATCAACTTTCAAGCAAGAGATTGCTTTGTTCAAAACCTACTGAGCTGCCTCTGGAGGCAGCATTTTAGGCCATCATAGGCACACTTCTGAAAAAAGGCTTTTCCAAAAGGTAGGCAACTTAATAATGCTGCCTCCTAATAGGCCGTTCACACCAAACATGTTTCTGCATCTGCCTGCACTGTTTTTTAATTGTTTTTCTATGCACTAGATGGATGGCTTTGACCAGTGCGCCATGTCTTGCTGTTTTTACAGCGTGTTTTTAAGATGCAACTTTAAAAATGTGTTTTTCAAGACACCAGCATTCTGTTTTGTTCATTGTGTTGCATCATTTATTAACACAAGTATGCATTCTAAATACCCCTTAGGATACCTAGTTTTGTCTAGATTCTAAGGCAACATTCTATGTATCCTTCACGAAGAAGGCAGTCCCATTATGCACTCCAATGAGCACAGTAAAACAATAAAAGTATAGTTCACCCAAAAATGAAATTTCTTTCATCTTACTCACCCTCATGCCATACCAGATGTGTATGACTTACTTTCTTCTGCAGAGCAAGATTGCATTTTGTAAGATTTGTACATTTGATTTTGTTAAAGATTAAGAAATTCAATTAGATGGAAAGTGTTATTCAATTGAAATGGATACATCTTGAAAATAGGCAAAAATATTTTTTTGAGAGTGGTTAAACCAATATCTCCAGAAGTGATATACTAGGTGTGGATGAGAAACAGATTGGTATTTAAACAATTGTTTTACCATAAATCTCCACTTTCATTTTCAAAATATGAAAATATGAAAGTGTAGATTTATAGTGAAAAATTACTTTAATATTGATCTGTTTGTCACCCACACTTATATCACTTCAGAAGATATGGATTTAACCATTAGAGTTATAAGGATTACATTTATGCTGCCTTAATGTGATTTTTGCAGATTCAAAGGTCTGGTCAACATTTTACTTGCATTGTAAGGACCAACAGAGCGTAGAGATTTTCCTCTAAAATTTGTGTTCTGCAGAAGAAAGAAAGTCATACACATATAGCATGAGGGTGACTAAATGATGATGGAATTTAAATTTTTAGGTGGACAATCTCTTTCATTCCAAGGTGGAGAAAGAAGTGAGAGAAATTTTCATTAAATATATATATATATATAAAAAAAACGTATTCAATATTGATCCATTTAAAAAAAATATATGGTTAAAAATAATAAAAAAACGGACTATTTTACCACAAGTTTATGTATGTTATGAATATTTATGCTTTTTATAGTATTGCGTTGTTCCTCTGGCATCATCTATATTGAAATCTTATGTGTGCATCACACAAAGAGTGCTATTTGTATGCTGCACCAAGCTGTTGCCTATGTAGGACATTCTAGATCAGTCACTTACAGTATGAGGTTCCATGATGGTTAGGATTCTGCCATAGAAGGCAGCTGCCTATACTGGTTTTAGAACAATGCTCTATATCTGTCTCCATAAACAATCATCTACTGTCTATTGCTCTCTGTGTTTTTCTCATAAATTATGTACTATTTTCTATTACCCTGAGCCCTTTCTTTACCCCCCACACCCTGTTTTCCTTTACTTGCTATTTCCACTCTCCATCTCCCTCTCTCTTCTACTAAGATCTTCAGATGCAAGACTATACTCATGAGACAAACCTAGTCTCTTAACCACAGAAGCTTCAGAGAGTAAAGTGTGTATGTGCATGTGTGTGTGTATACAAAGTTCACTGGCTTATTTCTGATTGGCTGAAGTGAACGAAGCAGAGGACTGCAAGAGTAATTGGAGCAAAGGGGATTGTGGGATTTATCCATGCTTGAAGCACTGTTTGAGAGATGGAGCATCAAGCTAGCACTCAAACGACAAGTTGAGTTACAGAACAGGGAAAAACCAATGTCGGTTTTCCTGACTGGCGTTAAATTGACGGGATGACACTGACAGGAGATTCTGGGAATAGCTGTCAAAAAACAAGCTTGAGCGAAAGAATGTAGAAGGGAGAGGGAAATATAGAATGAAACAGTGTTTGTTGGTGGTGGGGCTTCATCTGAGTTTTACTTAGTGACTGGATACCAAATTTTACTCAACATCATCAAAAGAATGTTCTCTTTGGTTCTCAAGAGATGAGCTGCTGATTTCTGAATGAAACTAACAGTTTCCTTGAGTAGGACTTAATATCAGCTCTTCAAGTCTTTATACAGTGGTGAGAGAAAGAAAGGGAGAAAGAGGGATCAGGGGTGAAAATCGGTCAAAGAGACTTGTTCTCCTCAGAAGCACTTATTTGGCTAGCAAGTTTGGGAAGATCAATTGCCATGGAAACAAAGAGAGAATAGTTCACTGCTTTCCACGTGCCCTACCAAAGCAAAAAAAAAAAAAACTACCAAATATTTCTTTTTCTCTGAGAAATAAAATAAATGTCTGATTGTGCATTTTGAAGTTTCTATGTAAGATGTATCAATATAAACTTAATAATGTATGTTATTATGTAAGGAATAATATACAGTCAGCTGGTCATTTTTGCCAAATAAACCCATACAAGGTGATCAGGAGAGGCATGTATCATCCTGAAGGGGTTTATTTTGCAGTAATGACAGGCTGACTGTACATTATTGCTTATTACTTGGCTACTTAAAAAACAAGTAAAACAAAAAGATGATAAATATTGGTTTCAGTTTAAATATTTTTTTAAGTGAGAAGAAGACTGCAGAGTGCAATAAGAGACATGAAACTAGCACAGTGTAGGAAATTGGTTGCCAAGGACAATGGTCAATTAAACTGTTTAACGCTCATTATACAAAAATGTTTGACTGCAGAATGCCAAGTTTTCCAGAGAGCCGTGCAATAAGAGAGCATTCAACCATTATTGCACTATACATATTAAAGTATGTGCAAATGCATTAAGTAGGAATAAAGGATTTACAGAATAGCTATTTGATGACAATTCAATACTACTCACCATTAACTTACTGTTATTTCTCATTACAAGAGTAAAAAGTTTGTTATAAAAATTTTGAGGAAGCTGTGCTTCCGGTGCAGTCTTAAAGCAATCGCCACAGCTGTACTACTATCCTTAGTCACGCTTTCATTTTTGTCAAATTAAACTAAAAGTTCCAATGCTTTTCTTCAACAATATAAAGTGGAAAGAAAAAGTTGCTAAAGATTAGTAAAATGTGTTATTTGTTTCTACAAATTCACAACTGTATGTACAGTATGCATGAAACTACATAAACTAAGGTCAAATGCTTAGTTTCTACATAATAACAAGGAAAAGTTAGTAATACAGGTCTAGTAAAATACTGTATGCATTAAACGACATAAACTTGTAACATACAACAACATTAATTATGTGTTACACTGAGCTCTTATAACTAATCTTATATCTCTTAATTATTTTGAAGCACACCCAGGATAAGCACGTTCTCAGTACTGATATGATGTAACAGCACATTTTGGATCATCCAAATAGTGACTGGGCAATTTAGGCTCAGAGAGAAGTGCATTCTGTGAGTAACAGGTGAGGCTAAGAGAGGAAAAGGACATGTGCAGACAAGAGGATCGTGCAGAGGTGTACCCACTATGGAATGTGTTTGTGTTTTGTCCTTGGGTGTCTGCGTGTATAAATATGTCTGATTTAAAGGCATTACAAGTAAAACTAATATGGAGATGGATGTAGTACACAAACACATGGTAACCCACCCACTTACCTACATGAAGTGTGTTTCTAGAAGGTTCACTGTCACATTAGTCTACCAGAATGAATGTTAATGTCAGCATCGGAGGCAAGGAACGACACCGTATGAATGATAATATATCTCCTCTAACTGTGTCGACTGTGTGTGTGTGTGTGTGTGTGTGTGTGTGTGAAAGAGAGAGTGTATTTTATCCTGTTAGTGGGATCATGTTAGTGTGCTCAGTGATGTGGTGTGCATGCTTAATGGCATGTGCAACAACCTCTTTGATGTTAGTGCAATTCCTGCCAATAAAAGTGAGTGTGTGAGTGTGTTTGTGTGTGTTTTCGTGGTGGAGATGTATTTACTCAAATACTGAACTGTGAACAGTGCACCCCCAACATACTTATCAACTCAAACAGAGCAACACGCATATTCAGTCTGCTGAGAAGCGACTGACCTGTTTGTCCTTGAAAAAAGAATCCTTTTCATTACACTTTGCCATGGTTTCTCTCTTTATCTTTCATTTTCCCACATTTACCCAGAATCCTCTTCTTCCTAAATGGATGTCCTGGTCGTGTCCCGCACGCACACTTTCTGTCTGCACTGGCCTCTATCTCTGTCTCAGTAAATATTTCAGACACTGTGCCAGAAAGAAGTCATACACTTCATCTTCCATTCCTCATTTCTGTTCTTAATTTTCATCCAGACCACTTATTTTAATTTCAGGACCATCATAAAAACACAAATGTATAAAATAAGCATCAGTGATATGTCTGAAAATAAACATGAAAAAGTTAGAAGTGACAGTGATATGTTGGCATAACGTTGCATTACAAAATGGTTCTTTTGATTCAGTGACAGCACTAAAGTAAGAGAAAGGAGAGAGAGACTTTGAATGTTCTATAAATACAAGTTTTGAACCAGATTATCCAATTCAATTCTGAATTTAAGTCAAGAAGGGAAACATAGCAACCCTTGACAAAACAACAAACACATGCAATGAGGTCACCCAGTAATAGCAGGCACAAAATCAATATCTATTTTTATGAAACAGAGACTCTCAGTAAGAGTAATAGACATTGCTTGGCCCTTTATCTTGTTCTCTGACTTCGAAAAAAAAAAAAGAAAAAAAAGATTTATACACCATGAGACAAAAATAAGTTATTTCACTGTTATTCATGCAGTGTGATCCACGCAATTAGGGTGTGAAAACTTCACACCCTGACTATTCTTGTTAGACTCCCTGCTATAGTGTGTGTGTGTGTGTGTGTGTGTGTGTGTGTGTGTGTGTGTGTGTGTGTGTGTGTGTGTGTGTGTGTGTGTGTGTGTGTGTGTGCGCATTACACACACTAGTATCAGAACACTAATTTAGACATTTGACAAATAAGATTCCATCTGTGATCTCAAGCCATTTAGCATCTTCATGTCAAATTCAAACATCAATAACAACATAAGAACATAGTAAGAAACATTAAAAATTTAATTTAGGGAGTATTTTGAGAAAACAATTTGCACTGTCAATTAGGCTAAGTAAAATATTAAAAAATCTTAAAATAGATGTGCTATTCTAAGTTGTTTATGTTCAGTAAATTTCCACCATTATTAATGCACGTTACTGTAAATTAGGGGACCTACAGACTAGAATGCATAAGATAATGCGACAAATCCATTGTTTACAATGAGAATGGTGCATTACAAAGATGCAGAGGAAACATGCAAGGGTTTGTGAAAGCGATACGCCATCATGCAACCAAAAGCTAAGAAAGTATGACATTTTAGAGAGGTGGGTCTAGTGGTGTATTCAGGAATAAGATTTGCTGGATATCTGCTAGATTTCAAATTGACCAGGCTCTTTCCCTCAAAATACATGTTATCCATTTGTATCTGTCAAATCCTCTGACAGATTCTTCTTTCACCCATGTAATATACAGACACAAAAAGTGGAAGATTTTTGGGAACTTTAGAAGGTGTTATGTTCATTAAATATATACTTGATTTTAGCCTTCATAAGTGCCTAAAAATGTGCAATTATGTTGTATACATTTTTTGTATAGACCACAGAAGTTGGATGGATTGAGGAGATTTTCACTCTTGTGCTAAATACATTTTGGTCATTCTTGCTTGAAAAATGCATAAGCCCACAGGGTTAGTTTTGTAGACTCAGAACAAGCTTAGCTGATCTAGCTATGAAGCCTAGTTGATCCTTCGTTGAATAGGTTTACAGAAGAAATAAACTTGGCTTAATCTCAAAGGAAAACCAGTCCCAAATAATACACTGAAGACCCATCTCTAATTGCAAGTTTATTAGAGAAGTTAGACTTGCATTTGTTCAGGGATGCAGAACGCAAAATTGTTTTTTAAAACAATCTTGAAAATTGCTCTTTAATCTCAGAAATTTTCCATCCATCAATATATGCTTCATCTAATGTACTCATCTTATTGTCACCTTGTGACCTTAGCAGGGATAGAAGCACCCATTACAAAATAGATGAGTTCACAAATCAAACTGACCTTGACCTTGAAAGAAACAGTAGGAAAAAGAAAAACAGGAAGACAAAGAGGGATATAGATGCTCCCTAACAAACAGGAGGCAACTGCTTGACACACTGCTTGATACACACAATTCAGCCTTCCAGAGAAAAGTTAAGGTCACGAGCATACAGATACATTTAGCATGGTGGCTGGAGACTGAAATGGCACCTTTCAGACACATATGTACAGTGCACATCTCTGCATTTACTATGAAGACATTTGTGAGGTCACTGATAACAGTGATTACATGGCTGACAGACTGACAGCAGTTACTGAGTGGGTCAGCGATGGAAAAACAGTGATTAATATAACATGCTCAAAAAAATATTTTAGCCTATTTTTAAGATGTATCCATTTCAATTGAATATTTTTTATTTTTTTTTATCGAATAGTTTTGAAGAAAATGTAATTAATCAAACATGCACTTTGTAAGATTTGTACATTTTATTCTGTTAAAGATTAGGCAATTCAATTAGATGGAAATTTGTTATTCAATTGAAATGGATAAATCTTGAAAATAGGCTAAAATATTTTTTGAGTGCATGCTTTTACGTGTGCTGTAATACTACATACACACAAAGTTGCAAAATGTCTTAAAATGTTAATTATTTTATAAAAGTGATTAAAATAAGTAGATTATAGCGGAGTATAGGGTGGTGGAATATTAAGTCAATTAGTGCTCTAATGTTCCTTCTATCAACAATTTTAAGCCAAACATCAGAATTAAAATTCGGCAACATTTAAATTAGAATGCTTTCTAATTTGCATGCTTTCCAATTCACTCAGTTGGGCTTCTGTATAAGGGCCTGGCGAAATAGTGTTGGGAGACAACAAGAGGGTGATAATATTTACTGAGGCTGTTCGCAGCATGGACATGGCACAGACATAACAGACATTACAAGCTGACAGCATTCCAATGTTACAAAAGTTTTTATACTTCAAGAATGAACAAAGTGACTTCGATGAGTTTGCAGGTTTGTGAATGAAACTGGTGTAACTGCGCAAACTGAACGATTAGAAAATGGCGATGTTTATTATGTAATTTCTCTAACAGAATGCAAAAAATTACTATTACTTGAACTACTTCAAAGAGTTCTCATCAAAAAATCCTCCACATGCAGTAATGGCAGCTTTTCACTGAGCTCTATAAACACTGATAAAAAACAACACTCAGCACCCAAAACAAACACACACACACACACACACATATATATATATATTTAAAAACACTGGCGACCAAATGTTTGGGATAATGTGCAAATTGGTACTTTGAGTGGCATTCACTGATCACAATGTATAGTCAGGACATTAATAACGTCTAAAATTACTATTACAATAAAATAAAAAAAATCTGAACTTCTTAAACTTCTTCAAAGAGTTCTCCTAAAAAAAATCATTGACATGCAGCAATGACAGCTTTGCAGATCCTTCTCATTCCAGCTGTCTGTTTGTACAGATACTCAGGTGACATTTCATCCCACGCTTCCTGTAGCACTTGCCATAGATGTGGCTGTCTTCTCGGGCACTTCTCACGCATCTTACAGTCTAGCTGATCCCACAAAAGCTCAATGGGGTTAAGATCCATAACACTCTTTTACAATTATCTGTTGTCCAATGTCCGTGTTTCTTTGCCCACTCTAACATTTTCTTTTTGTTTTTCTGTTTCAAAAGCTTTTCTTTGCAATTATTCCCATAAGGCCTGCACCCCTGAGTCTTCTCTTTACTGTTGTACATGAAACTGGTGTTGAGCATGTAGAATTCAATGAAGCTGTCAGCTGAGGACACGTAAGGTGTCTATTTCTCAAAATAGAGACTCTGATGTACTTCTCATCTTGTTTAGTTGTACATCTGGCCTTCCACGTCTCTTTCTGTCCTTGTTAGAGCCAGTTGTCCTTTGTCTTTGAAGACTGTAGTGTACACCTTTGTATGAAATCTTCAGTGGTTTTTTGGGGGGGCAATTTCAAGCATTGTATAGTCTTCATTCTTCAAAACAATGATTGACTGACTAGTTTCTAGAGAAAGCTGTTTCTTTTTTCCATTTTTGACTTAATATTGGCCTTAAGTCATGCCAGTATATTGCATTCTGTGGCAACTCAAAAACAAACACAATGTTAAGCTTCATTTAACGAAGAAAATAGCTTTCAACTATGTTTGATATAATGGCAAGTGATTTTCTTGTACCAAATTAGTAATTTAGCATGATTACTCAAGGATAAGGTGTTGGAGTAATGGCTGCTGGAAATGGGGCCTTTCTAGATTTGATCAAAAATGAATTTATTCAAACAGTGATGGTACTGTTTTTCAGTAATGTCCTGTCACACTATACATTGTGATCAGCTGAATGTTACTTTGGTGAATTAAAGTACTAATTTCCTTCCGAAACAGCAAAATCTGTACATTATTCCAAACCTTTGGCTGCCAGTGTATTACGATGATAATACGTCTGATTATCAATTTGTGATTGTGATACCAAGCCTAATTCAATGTATATGTATATTTAAAATAAATTATAATATTAAACTGTTATAATAAATTATTTTTAAATATTATTATATAATTTCTATAATTATATATTTTAACTATTTAATTTTAAATTTTTAAGTTAAATACAGAACAAATTTCTTTTTTGTAATATGGAATTTTATTTCAAAATTCTAACCAAACCATGAAACCTCACTGTAAAAACGAATCCAACTGAACATAACCATAACATGGCGCCAGTCAGTCAGGTCAGTTGAGTAGAAAAATGAGATCAGAAGTAACTGGTTTGATGCTGCTTTCTTTAGACATTGAATACTAATTAAAAAAAAGTCTTTCATCATTAGCAAACTACAATGGCCAAAATCACAATGTCAATTAATGTAGTATATGATTAATCGTGCAGCCTGTGGGTTCGCTCTCATCACTGCACTCCCATTTAGAGAGAGAGAGAAAGAGATCTCTACAAGGCTCTTTCGTTGTTTGGCTCTACCATCGAATGGACCGCAACTAGGAAAAGGTGAGTTTCCATGGCAACTAGCCGACAGGTACAATTTTAGCCCCAAAAAGAGAGCACATCCCATAATGATCTGAGTGAGGCACTGGCAATCGTCACATTTAGTGAAGATGAAAAAGAACATTTGATGAATGTTAGCAGTTTATTACTGTCATTTAAAATATCAATAAATTGCTATCATGCACTAAATCAGTACTGAACTCTTTGTGTGATGAAGGGGCAGTAGGGATTGGTGGATCGATACTAAAAGTATCAATACTTCCGATACTGATGTGGTATAAAGAATATCAGTCCTCACATAAAAAATATAAATTCTGAAGTTGTTTTTTTTAAACTAGTGATCTTATTATTTAGATAACATGAATATTAATGCATCTCATAATCTTCAAAGTGGAAAAAAAGAATTTTATTAGCGAATTGTTGCATAGCACCCGAATTATTTTTTTCTTCCGCTCATCTTGACGCACAGAAATGCTAAAATACACCAGCAGACAGACAGCGCTCACCCTTTCAGTCAGTAATCGTTCAAAGAGGGAACAGTGCTTTCCTGAGGTAATGACAGAAAAACAGCATCTAGAGTTATTCGGACTAAGTAATGACAAACCTATAAGTGACATTTATTATAATGGGCTGGTTTGACCATTTTTACAGGGTTTTTTTTTAATTAAGAGGTGCTAAAACATTGATAATGATCTTTAATCCTCATTAATAAATGATACCCTCATGAAAACTACCCATGGATTTACTGTAATAATATTGTATTAACCATGACTAGTAACCATGAATGTAGTAACCACGTTTTACTTTTACGTAGCCAAGGTTTTGCTACAGCATTACTGTAGCATCCATATTGTAACTTGGTTTTAGTAATAGTAACCATATAATAATATTTATGGTATTATATGTTGCTTATATGTACTCATTTTTAAAAGGTAAACAAAGGAGCCTAATAATTTTCTGCTTAGGCCTATAAATACATACAAAATTAAGTAATAATTTAAGTTACTAATTTTATCCAAAGAATTTATAAAAATTAAATGTATTAGAGGGATCTTTATTGGTATCGATATCGGCGATACTGGTCTAAAAGTGGGGTGGGGCCGGGTCGTGATTATACACACCCGGTCCCTTATCAGGCTAATTAAGCCTCCGAGAGGGATAAAGGCCGATTGCGGATGGTGGTGCGGGAGAGAGAGATCTGTTTCCCTACCCTTGTGCCCTCCCTCATCCAGGTAGATGGGGATGACCTGCCAGCAGACAGGACTTAGGGCACACCCTCTCCCAGGGAAAGGGGGTACGTCATGCCGTGGGCTCCCCTGCCTGAGAGAACGAGGGAGGAATGTGACAGGGCAGAGGGCGGGCCGGTCGTGATTATACACACCCGGTCCCTTATCAGGCTAATCAAGCCTCCGAGAGGGATAAAGGCCGATTGCAGACAGTCGTGCGACGAGAGAGAGATCGTTTACGGACATGTCCGTCATGTGTGTGTTTTGTCTTATGTTTAAGTTTATCATTAAAATATTATTTATATTGACAAGCCGGTTCTCGCCTCCTCCTTTCCAAAGTGGTATCGGCCATCCCTAAGGGGCAGTGTGCATACAACTGAGGTTTCATACAGCGAGGGTTAAATCAGTATACCCAGACCCTAAACAGCCAGGACAGTGAAAAGAGTCAAAGACATAAACTGGGTACAACATTTTCTTTTTTCCCCACTGTGCCTGATTTTACAAGCCACTTTTATTTTTCAAATACTGTACAGATTATATGTTTTATCTACTGTATATCTTATATATAGTAGAAATGAATAAATATTGAGTATGCTGTATATTTGAGAGCATATATAACAAATATTATAATTTTTATTATGTTAAATTTGCAGCATACACATAGAAGCTAAAAATTATACAAGCAGAAAAGAGAAACGTCTTGTTTAAGCACCATATCTGAAGCTGTTCTGAATTATTATGACTACACGAGACAACTGACCTGAATCCCAATGTCGCTGCATTCCCTTTTCTTTTGTACGGTAACATGTGCAGCAACAAATATCTGGAATAATAATGTCAAAATGCAGTGAACCTTGTTTAACATAAGCTGTTTAGCCTATATAATGTCACACTTTGTTGCTCTAATGTAACTATCAACCCTTCTTTATTCTACATCATATTCGATTAAAAATTACTTTTTTACTCATTATAGAATAAAAAAAACACAAAATAATTCAAAGCCATTCTACAAAAAATAATTCAACAAAACAATTTACAAAAACAACAACAACAACAAAAAACACCTTAGAGTAAGCTATTATAACCCAATTCCATTCATCATCATATAATGATTACAAAGGACATCACCATTATGTCAGCTGAACCGGATGTTCAAAACAGAAGCTAAAAAAAAAAAGGTTAGGATGAATAATGCCACTTACACTTAGACTGAATTTCTTGTAACACCGCTTCATCAATCTGCTCTCACGGCAATATGTTTTGACTCTGATTTTGATCTGAATTTGCGTTTCGCTTCATGGACTGTTTAGGAGAATTGTGTGTGATCTCTGGCCTTTGCACTGTGCTGGAGAGAGAACTTCCCATGGGATAGCCGATAACACACCTCCTCCTTCACACGCCCCATTTAATCAGATAATGCTTGCTTTCCCCACATGGAATTTGATAACATTTTAACTTTCTTATTTCATTGGACTCCAATGTATCATCTCCATGCCATTTAAATAGTTTTTCATATGATGCATTTTTCTGACGTTGAGGAAATCTGTTATTAACAGGGTACAGGTTGTTGTCTCTCAAATGATAGTCGTATTGCATGTAGCAGCCTAATGGCATGTGCACTATGAACTATGCACTCAATAAAATGTGGTAATAAACTGAAAGTACACACGATATCCTATATGCACACAATAACATGTAGTAATGACATATACAGAATGTACACAATTACAGGTAGTAATAAAGCTAATAATGAGTACATTAAATACTACATAAGAGTGCATGTTTATGCAGACACACACACACACACACACACACACACACACACACACACACACACACACACACACACACACACACACATTATTATTATCTTTTGCTTTGCTACAGTGAGTTCAACAAAAAGCATTAGACATGGTAAGCATTGATTCTAAGAAAAACAGAAAGGAAGTGTACAGTGTCCAGTCTTTGAACATTAAACATTCCCTGATTCTAAAGTATCAATAAGTGCGCCTAGCAAGAAAGGACATGACATCAAGACTCAGATATGCAGAACAAGAGGGGGAAAAAAAACAGCACGAGACATAATAATGTTTGGGGGAGTCATAAGGTCATTCAGACGTGCAGCACAGGGCTTACAAATACACATAAACAGATGCATACACACATAGATCTACTAAAGCTTTTGTGAAACTAGAGGACAGCATCACACATTCATGTAGATTTCCTTGATAAACAATTTGGCTACAACATTCTCTCTTCAAAAAAGATAAAGCATTCCCTTCTGAAGTCACCTTTACTCCCTAACCAAAAATAGACCAACATTTCCATAAGGCTTTTGAATGATTACATTGTAAATAATGCTAACCTAAAAATGTACCTAACAATTTATTCTCAAATCATTAATATAAACTAATAACTCTACAACACACCTATATATAATAACATTTTTTTTTTATAAAACACAGTCGTAAAATTATCTGGTTTGATTCAAGTTAAAAACTTTAGTAAACATATCTGAATCAACCTGAATACATAAGGTTGCACCAATACAACTAACTGTTATGAGTTAAGGTAACAATTGCAGGTTAACACTTTTTACAGTGTAACAAGTGAAAAATAGAACTCCACATTTTCATTTTTAGTCAATTTTGTGTATTATATATGAGAGGAAGGATATATTTCTGCTTTCATGCAAACCCTTTAAACACACACTCGTCCCATCACATCTAACATTACCACATGGGCCAAATGGTTAATTTCACAGTTATATCATGACAGAGGAACACACAGGTAATGGATGCCAGTCTCTCCATATGCATATAAAAAGGAAATAAAGCTCCAGTTGGTGCCAAAATGGAAAACAGAGAGTGAAGGATGCTGGAAAATTCAACACAATGACAGTGCGAGGGAAGACATGTCATTCTCATGAGAAATGGGCTAAATGTGCTAAACAGCAAAAAAATTAGCCTTGGCTTGAACAAATCCTCTTTGAATATGGCAATGCCACACACACAAATGCCTTTGTCTTATCACAAGCAAACAGTTGAGCCCTGGGTGTTTACTGGGCATCTGGTTAAACGCTAACCAAAGGTTGTTCTGGACTGGGCACTTCCTTGTTTCAAACACACATTAACACATACTCAATGACTTGCAAAGCTAAAATAGGGTACAGTATATGCAAAGAAAATTTGGACATTTGCATAATTTTTGATTATAAAAATATGGCCACAACCCTTGGCCACGATACTACACTTACACTAGTGAAAACTACTAAAATAAAGAATAACTACATAAAGAATTGTGCCTGATTACAGCTGTCTCCTTTAAAAGTTTGGTTACATTATTTCGATTTTAAATAATATAACGTGTAGTTTGAATAGATACAATTTTTAACTTAAAGTGGTGTTTGTAATTTGCTCTTGTGAATCATTCAAATGTGTGTTTATATGTTTGTGTTTGCATTATTCAAATGTGTTAATGTGTAAGCATGCAGTATCCACTTAATGTGAAATAACTACGGCTGGGAATCCAATATTTTTTTTTTACTAATTCATCGCACAATTTGCTGTAATTAATCGCAATTAATCGCATTTTCCCACAAGCTTGTAATCATCAATATTTAAACATAGAATCACCTAATTAAATTAATCAACACAAAGGATGTATAATATATCCAGTGGCGGCTGCTGGTCTTTCAAAGAGGGGAAGCTCATTTTCGGCCTACATTATAAACTTATTTACCCTATTTTTTGCACTAAATCAATCTTAGGTGTTGATCTGCCCTGCTGTTTAATTCTAATTTTTTCCTCGTAAGGAAGACTTTCAAATGGCTTCGCCAAAATCAGGTCGATAATATTAGCACCATCTGCCATCGTGCGCAGTTTCACCTGTACGACGCTAGCCTAGCCTACTGTATGAATGAATGAATGAACGAACGAACGAACGAACGCTCTAAAACAAAATACATTAAACTTGTTAAAACTGAAACAAGGAATGTGGTGTATAATTGTGTGAAATGTATTATGCAAATTGACTAGCAATTTCGCCAAACAAATATAAAGAAATAGGTTGCAGCAGTTTGTCTTTCGACTACACTTGAGAAATCCGCGATGGGACTGAGCGCGAAATAGCTTCAGTGACTTCTTATAGTACAGATTCGCTGTCAATCAAAAGGAGATGCAGTCTTTCGACAGATCCTCCAATCATCACGCGGAAGCCCGGAGTCCGGACCAGCCCACTCCTCATTCACCCCCAGAGACGCTGAGCGTCCGTGGGTGGGACATAATCGCAGCATTTATCCAATGACCGTCTATTTTCGGAGCACTGAAAAAAACTGTTCAGAGCAGCCCCATTGAAGTCAATGGACGCTCGGCTTCAACAGTGAAATGCACTGACGCTACGGGAATGTATGAGAAGTAAATCGAGTCAGCCGACCTGCTATATGTAATGTAGCTGATTCTGAATGAACTCGTCTTCGAGATGAACGTGTTCTTACGCATTTTTAGTCAATAAATTGTTTACACAATAGTACATATTTGACCATTATTTTTTTGACATTATAGGGGAAGCTGAGCTTCCCTTGCAGTCTTAAAGAAATCCCCACTGAATATATCCCATCAAATATATTACATGCAGCAACATTATAAACAACAAAGTATAAGTTGGATATTAAAACCATGTTGAAACATGCACGCACACAAACACACACGCACGCACACAAACACACACGCACGCGCTCACACACACACACACGCGCACACACACATACACACAGGTAGAGAGATCACAAACACTAGAGAGAGAAATATTAACTAACATGCAAGGTTCAAGAAGTTCCTCCAGCTTTTGCAGTTTAGCGAGCTCCTGTGCGGTCAACATGGCAATTTTATGACATTTGGCCAGAACACTGTCGAGTCCACAGTCATGAAGAGAAATCGTGACTGTCATTTGCACACGGTGCACCATGCAGGGCAGGTGTTCAAAAGGTAGTACTCTCGCGGTTGCCGTCATGTTCCGAGCACTGTCCATCCCAAGTGTTGTTAACTTTTGCTCTACTTTCAGATATTTGGCGATTCTAAAAAATGTTCAGCGAATGCCTCCGCAAAGTGGCGCTGTGTGGTTCACAGTAAGAGCAAACAAACGCAATCACCACTCTGCTGTGACGCCAGAGTAGTTGTTATTGCTTACCCTTGAGCAAAACTCCACCCTTGTCCTTCTCCGTCATGCCAGGATGACTTGACTCAAGGGTCAAGGGCACACTCACAATAGAAAAATGTAGTGTTTGTGATTGAGGCAAAAAAAAAGCACTACGTCAATTTATCTTTTTAATACGTTAATCATTTCAAATTAATCACAAAGATTAACACGTTAATTCCCCCAGCCCTAGAAATCACATGATGGTTTTTGTGGTCTGAAGCAAGCAATTCATACAAATTTTTCTGAAAAACTTTTACCAGAAATGTAAGCGCAGCGTAGTTCTAGCGGGAAGACTCGCAGCTGTACATCATCGCACTATTAGCTAGGTAACACCTAGCCAATCACATGTAAGCCATTGCTCTATAAGTCTGCTCACAATCTTTCACATTGCTGTTTCAGTGTGCTAACAATAGCAACCTCTACTACCCCATCACCACCGGTCAAGTCCCGTCCTGCATGGGGATAGGCTCCTCGCCCCTGCCTCCTATCTCTGGCAGGATATGATAGTTCCTATTACAACTATATGATGGTTCCTATTACAACTTCTTTGGACCACCAGACTCGGCTTACGCCAAAGAGAGACTTTACATTTCTATTTAATAGTCAAAAATAAATGTTAAAAATCTTAAATTTCATTCAAGTCTGTGAGTCTTCCTGATAGAAATACTTTTCCATGGATAAAAACAAAGCACATGCACAAACATGTAGCTTTGGAGAGGAAACATTCCAGGCAGGTTCTTTCATGTGCATGCAATCATAGAGAGGAGAAAAAGACAGAGAGAGAAAGAGAAATGTCATGGTTAATGTTGTAACCTCCATTCCACGAGGGAAGGAACGAGACGTTGTGTCGAATGAAGTGACAAAAGGGGTCTTCCTGAGATGCCAAATGTACCTCTGAACCTGAGAAAAGGCCAATGTCTAGTTGGCAGACAGAATTTGCATGCCCCGCTCCGGACATACGGGTATAAAGGGAAGCGGGACAGCGAATGCCAGTCAGGATTTTGCACTGAGGAGCCTAAAATAAGGTACGGCCGTTTACAGTGGTAGGTCTAGTGCTGTAGCAGGAGGGACACATCGTCTCGTTCCTTCCCTCGGGGAACGGAGGTTACAACAGTAACAGTCCCATATAAAAATGCCATGCACTGAACTACGTGAACTGCCAAGACAGGTGCAAGTAGGCTACTGCGTGCTAGAGGCAACTGTGTTTGCTGCACGTAGCCCTCCCCAATGCCCTCAAAGAGGTGTCACATACAGACCTTAGGTTCCCTGCACCCCTGAGGGGGGGGAACAGGTGCTACATGACTAGCATGGGAGCAAGCCCGGCAGCCGCGCCTTTTCTCTCACTGTGTCTCTTCCCTTAACGCTATGAAATGCATCTGGGAAGGCGGTCTTTCCCGGTCCTATTCTTTCAGGGGGAAAAGATCCTGCGGAGGCCACATCCTGCCCAGTCTAGGGGGAGGTAACATGTGGCAAATACAACACGAGGGTTGTGAAGCCGTACGTGGGAAATGGTGCGGTGGTTTGTCCAGCCTAATGAGGGGGGACTATACAAGCACGGTGACCGGGGCAGCGGGGCTGCCCAAGGGAAATGCGGGTCCGTCGTCATGGGGACGTGCTTGTATAGTCTCACTAAGTATAAATTAGCAATAAAGGCAGATTTACTTCTCGTGAATTTACATGCGCTGAATTCTGTGTCGAACCTACGCAGATTATTTCAAATAATTTTATGACACATGCATGGCATCACCCTTATTGAAAGAAAAGACAAAAAGCATCCCCCTTCGCCCCTTACCATCCCCTCCATATTTGGCATGACAAATGATAACAGCGGCCTCCCATTTCTGGATGCATGGAACTTACACAATGTGAGAGTATTAGAACACTTTAGCACTTCAGAATGCCACATTTATTATTACGGTCAATTCTTTCTGAAGAATTTTTAAGTCAAAAAATGAGAATCCATCAATGTTTCTCTAAATGTGCACACTTTTGCTTATTTATTAAATTAATACTTAATTTGAGAAATTAAGACATTTTCTCTCAGTGCACTAACATGGTACACACACCAACGCAAAACTATAAATGCAAACTTCGCGTAGGCCACTGTAAAGAGGCTACGGCGTAGGTTTGACACAGAAGTGTAAATCAGCCTGAATATCACTAAAAATAACTTATTATTATAATTTTTTTTTTTTACTTTATTTCTAACTTTATTTATTTTAAACTCTGTATATTTGTATTTGTCTTAATTGATGTAGTTTTGCACTGTATTCTTTGTATGCAGCAAAGCTGCAGATGCTTTGGCAATATGAATGAACAATTAGCTTTCATGTCAATAAAACACGTTAAAATGAAACAGAGCGAGATGAAAAGAGAGTTGCAATTGCATAACATGCATCATATCTCTACTCTCTCTCTTTCATGTGTGCGATTTAAGAATTACATAACCGCAGCCAGCCACCCAGCCCGGTCTGGGCCATTAACTACACTGTCCATCCATCTATTCCTCTCTTATCCCTCACGACTCCTCCCTCTTTCATCCATCCCTCTATCTACCAGTCTAGAAAAGCTGCTTACCCACACAGTAGCCCAAAAGAGAAGATAATATGAGAAAGCACACACGCACACACACACACACACACACAAACACACACACGTGCCTGTACACATGCCAGAACGGACTAAAAATCTACATATAGACATTTATACTCAAAGACATCCATTCCCTTAGGTGTAAGTGATTGGATTATTGATGAATCGGAGGGGATTTTCTATTGAAAGCCGGCTATTTGTGCCATGGCCTCCTGTCACAGTGCTATAGAGAAAAGCCTTACTAAATAACTCACATCACACATGATTTATTCATGTCGCCACGTAAAAGGACAAGACACAATGTGAGAGGACTGTGTCAATCTGACAGTTACTGTCAAGAAAGAATGACAAACGCAACAAAGTTTTATAAATATATATATGAATTTATTTTATGTATGAAAAAAGCTGAACATAAATGCATATAAATTGAGTAGAGTCAATAGAGTAGTCTTCTGGTAAGATCTGGTAAATTGACGTTGCTTTGGTTTCTGGGGGTCTAACTCACCTCAAAGTCCACTATAATTGTTAAGGTGGCTGTTCTATGTGTTTTTCTTAACACATAGGAAAGAATCCCTGCCTGGCTCTCATTTAAGTTATTACATACTGGAGATTTTGTTACAAAAAGAAAAACAACAACATTTTGAACGAAACAGAACAATAGGTCCATATCCTGGATAAATTCAGTGAGCGCATTGAGCGAACTGATTGCATTCCAGTCAGTAGAAGGGCCATAGCGCACTCTTTTTATCTGTTTCCCTCCATCTTTGATTTTTCTCTCTTACTCTCAGCTTGTTTGTCTGTTGTGACCACATTTGCTCCAGCCTCACAGGACAGGAATAACCATTCTAAAATGTCTTGATAAGATTCCCCCGTATTTATCCTGATGCATAACACTAACAAATATGGTAGCATTCCATTTTAAGCATGTAACACAGATTAGGCAAAATAAACAGGCTTTCTATGGCAGCATCTGATATAGCTTTTATGTCTGTATGTCTTTCTGTCTGTCTGGCATCCTGCATTGAAAGTTTGTGTTCCTATTTATTGCACTCTCTCAAGCGTGTCTGCTTGTCTCAAAGTGAGTCCTCTCTCTCTCTCTCTCTCTCAGGGTCAACAAAGCTATATCTGTATGACTGTTGCAACTAGGGCTGGGTGATATGGCAAAAAATATTATCATGATTTTCTTTCTCATATCATTCGATATCGATATTTATCACGATATACATTAACATCTGCACATTGCACATTTTTTTTTTTATTAAGTTGGCAGAAGAAAAGGAAAAATAAAACCCTAAACAGTCAAAATAGTCAATACAAAACTGCATTGGGGGCCCAGAGACAGCCAAAGCAGTGGTGTCTGAGGGATCTTCTAAATATTTAAATATTTTATAGTTTATCAATCGAGTACAGTTCAAATTATTTTCATATTTCGTTACATTCAGATACCCAAGTATGGAGGCATAGAAGCCCTTGTGACTGAAATTCCTTGAAGGGCTCTTCTCAAGTCTGTTCGGCATAACAGGCCATAAGCTGGAAACCGAGCGAGCTCACGGAGTTCCGGCTCAGAGATCCACGAAGGGAGACAGTCCCTGATCAATTCTGGTCATATTTCTGAGAGCATCTGATAAAGATATTGTGTTACGGGAGGTGAGGAGTAAAGGAAAGCTCTCTTGGAAGAACCACAGCATTTTCTTGTTCCCCGACTTTGCGAATTCGACAATAAATAAACGTGAACGATTCAGGGAATGCAAGAATCTCTTACATCAACGAAAGATCGCATTTCCTCTGATGTTTCTGGCCAAACTGAGAATCGATACTAAGACTGGCCGTAAAATATTGACATGCCCACATCAAGCATTATCCTACATAAAGACATTGGAGTGAGTAAGCTATTTGGTAATTTTCATGTTGCCACCTAGTGGACCTGTCTCACTGAAAAGACACTCGACTGTCCGAGGAAACTGAGTGCCTTTTTCGTTTCGTTTTCTGCTGGTTCGCCTAGTGGCTGGAGTTTGTTTTGACAGCATATCAGTATATAGTCAAATTACGTTCAAAGTTAAGGTAAAATTAAAAGAATAATTAAAATACACACTAAATACAAAATATAATCTCTTCAAGTCAGAATAATAAATTGTGTAAATAAAAAATGTCAATCACTCGTAGACCCTATTGAGATGCTGGTGTGGTGCTACCCACTTTCTTTCTCTCTCTCTCTCTGTCCTCTTTTGTTTAAGCATTCTCTTTTGAGACATCTTTATTCAGACACTCTGGTCAGGTCAGATGTGCAGTGAACATTCTGAGGGTGACCCTCTCCTGAGGAGAAGATGCCCTACCACCCTCATTGTGTTCCAGGAGACCAAAGGAGTAGACACACCCCAGTAGCGCACAACAAATCAATAGACGAGAAAGATTGGTCTTGACAGTGCAATTACAGAGGGACAGAGAGAAAACGAACAAGAGAGAAGGAGAGAGAGAGAAAGAGAGAGAGACAGGGAAAGCATGATAGCGTTGATTTGCAGTCTATTGCGCGTTTAGAAAACATGTTTTATCCTGTTTTTATCATGTTATACATCTCTAATTTGCCATTGCAGCAGAACTGAAGAGATGTCAAACAACAGCTGGTACTGAAGAGACTCATTTTCACATTATCCTTTTCTCTTTCTCTCATTCTGTTTCTCTCTCTTCCCCTTAGTTTGGAGGTGTTGGTCAAATAAATAATTTTGTCTTTCCTTAAACATTTGCTTCTTTCTTATTTTCCCAGATATTTGCTATGTGTTTATCATGCTATCTTAACCTAAAATGGGCTTAATGTTCTAAATTAAAGAAATAGTTCAGACAAAAATAAAAAACTTCTGTCATCATTTACTCACCCTCATGTTGCTTCAAACCCGTATCTCATTCGCTGAACACAAAAGAAGATATTAGGCAGAATGTTAGTCTCAGTTACCATCCGCTTTCATGGCATCCTTTTCCCAAACCGTGACAATGAATGTTGACTGAGTATGTCATTCTGCCAAACATCTACCTTTGTTTACCATGAAAATAAATAAATAAAATATGCAAATTGAACAAAATGAGGGTGTGAAAATTATGAAAGAACTTTCATTTTTGGGTGAACTATCAATTGAACTTTTATTCAATTGTTTTATTTGAGTCAAAAATATGATTTAATATGACAGTTAACCTGGGTACACTAGGTTACAACAATAAAAGTAATTAAGCTACTTCCTGCACAGATTCACTTACTAAAGTGTAAAATACTTTTACAAAACTATACAAGACTTACCTTTTTCTTAGGATTTTGAACTGGTATGTTTCAGATTTATGGTATGCTGATGTTTCAAAGAGAATCTAATTGTTCATTAATAAAGCTCCAAATCTATAAATGCATGGAGGGCGATGAGTTTGAAGATGAGTCTGTGTGTATGTGTGAGAAACAGAGAGATTCAGTGTTATGAATGAGAGCATCTGTTCAACTGAAATGTAATTACAGAGTGAAACACAGACACATATGCTCAAACACAAGCTGACAGGCTGAGGAAAGTTCATAACCTCATGCCATCAATGACAGCAGGTAAGAGCCCCAGCATGCACAGCAAACATCAAAACAACAATAAAAAGAACAACCAGAAAATAAATGACAGTCTGCTCTGGCAAAATAGATATCCTACAGCAAAACATTTCTTACCACAAGAAGTGACTAGCGATCTGTCAATCACACACCATCCAGTTGGAATAAAGTTTAAATTGAACTCTCTGTTAGTTTAATAAGACGCTGCCATTTAAGTAGCCCAAAGTCCTAAGGCAGATGCAGAAGCAGTAGCTGGCTAAAGTGACCCCACATGAGTCCAATGACCCATAACATCTAATGTGACCAACATCCCTGTCACAATTATCATAGAGGGACCTGACAAATTTCCCCTCACCAGAATATTCCACACTTTCACAAACACAATATTTAGAACAAATATAAACACATACACTGCGTAAAGGTAACAGATCACTATATGTACTGTAAACAGTGAGTGTACTTCTGTTTTCATTATCACAATACATTTATGTACAAAGAGGATCTAGACCGTCAAAGCCAAAGATGCTTCAGAAATGAGGCAGGCGGATCGTGTCAACAGTCTCTGAGCACTCACCGGCAATCATGTGAATTCAATGCAGCAGTCAAATGGCAGACAGGATGGAGAGAGGACAGAACTCAGGAGGTAGGAACAGAGACGAAGTGATCTACTGGCCTGCTCTCTTACAGCTCCATTTTCCTCTTCCAGCTGCTGAGTGCTTCCCGCTCTCTGCTTCTTTCTCGCTCTCTCACACTCACGCTGCTCCCGGTTCTTTTCTGGGAAAGGCGGAGCAGAGAAAAAACTCTCTCTCTTGTTCTCTCGGTCTCTCTTTCTTTTACTCCCTCTTCCCACCCCACGATATTTCGCTCTCTCTCTCTCTCTCTCTCTCTCTCTCTCTCTCTCTCTCTCTCTCTCTCTCTCTCTCTACTGCCCTCTTGTGCTCTATTAGTCACTCTTTCTCTAAAAATATTTTCAGTGTCCTACTTCCTTTCTGTATCTCTTTCTCCCGTGCACTCTTTCTGCCAGTGCTTGATAGTGTGTGTGTGTGTGTGTGTGAGTGTTTGTGCGCGTGGGTGCGTGCTTGCGCGTGTGTTAGCATAATGTATTTTTATTTAGTTTTTTATGATTTACTCGGTATTATGTTTGTTTGAATAAGTCAAAATGTTAATTCTTCAAACTTGGGTAAGGATTTTTTCCAGAATCCCCAAATCTAAGAGCTTTCAAGCTATACTGACACCAAACTCACCACAGACCATCAAATTGTTCTGACTCAGGACTTTTCAACGATTGATCAATCCATCTGTCTGTCTGTCTGTCCTGGCCGTTGGGCCTGTAAAAACTTCAAACTTAAAGCTTTTAAAACTATTTGAAATGGTCAGGTCAGGCTTTTTAAAGTAAACATGATTTGTCTTGATAAACTTCACCTGTCAAGTTACTGCTCTCATAAATATAAGCATGCTGACAATGTCTTGCTGTTTTCTATGTGTACAGCACTGTTAGTCCAAGACAAATACCTTTGGGGACAATAAAGTATATTTAAATTTCATTTGAATCAAAGATTTCACTCACACTTTTACAAACAAAAGCACATGTGACTCTCATATTCAAGTTTTATTTAATCAGATGTCTGACTTTCATCGCAAATCAATACTCACCATGACTGTGACAAAGTACACTGCATATAATCCACCAAAGCAACTTTTCTTGTGCTAAATATTGTTGGTAATTTCAGACTTATAGAACATAAATAATACAATAACACGCAATTAAAATGCAGACTTCATGAAAACAGTCAGGACAGGGTCAGTCAGTCAGTCCAATCGAGTTGCTTTAAACAAAAAAGCTCTATAATTATTTACTCACACTCATTCCTCTTAAACTCACAAGACTTTTTTTTAAAGTGAAAAACAACATGTAAAAGCTACTCTTTTATAGCCAACAAAACTGCATTTGGCTTAATGATTGTTCAGTTGCAATTTTGCTATATAAAATTGCTGTCAAAATATCATCTTAACAAATGGGATTATTTAAAAATGTTTAACGTGTACATTTTTCTTAATCGCGATTAATCCTTTTACCAATTTCCACATTCGTTTCTTACATTTTATTTAGCTTCATGTGAGTTCTAAAGGTGGAACTTTTGCAATGTGTCTGGTGGGGAAATTATACTGATGTACACCCCAGAAAAACACAACAGTGATTCTGTGCCAACGTTCAAGTGATGGAAAAAGGACCTTTAACAAAACAAACCAGATGGGACAAAATTAAGTACTTTGCATCCTTTGCAAATTGGAATTTTACCACAGAAGGACATCAAATCTTACCCATCACCTACAAAACAAATATGATATACTGTAAGGCACTGATAAGGGACCGTAGGACACAGCATGTTGAAGTCTTTGACACTCTGCTCAAAGTTCATATAATGTCAACTATGTACCCATTGCTGCTGAGCTTTCGAAGCATCAGCTAATGATGACAATTTGTATGAGGTATCATTATTCGGGCAGTGTCAGTGCTAAAAGCAGAACAAGACATTGGTCACTTTTGGGATGGCATACTACGATTCTACTCTTACTATTTCCGTGATATGACAGATTCTGTCTGCAGCGCTTTTTGGAGTTTAAATCAGTGCTTGACCCCCTGATGCGAATCATGTGAATTCCATATCCAAAGTGGATAGCCACAGTCTGCTTGCAAATTAATAATGAATATGCAATCTATGGGGACTTAGTTAGCCAACTTCCCACTTAGACTTTGGGAAACATTAATGTTACTTGAACTGGAGCTATTTTAGTGCATTTAAATCTTTAAACTGTTGAAGGCTTTGTTAAAAAACATTTTAAAGCATTATTGTACATTTTGTTTTGTTTTATTTCCTAAGTAGGAAATAAATGCATTTTGACAGTAAAAGAAGTATATATAGAGTCTAATTTCAGCAATTTCTAAATCTACAGTAAGCTATATAAAGCCCCATGCCAACAGTGGATTACATGCTTATACAGTTAAAAAAATATGTAATGAGATGGTGTTTTGCTTTCACTTTTATTAAAGAATGCACAGATAATCTAGTCAAAATAGTAGAGGCCTTATTAAAATCAGTCATCATAAAAAATACATATCGACTTTGACAGTTTGATTAAAAGTGGCTCTAGCTCAATCTTTAAACTTTATCCTCAGGAATTAGTTCCTCTTTTATCAAATTAAATTTACTAAGCAATAAAGCAATGCTGAGATGTTTTCCCTGATATGACAGTTACCTTGACAACATCACCTCTCTCCTGATCGGGAGGGAGAGAAAGGAGAGATGTGTTATAGAACAATAAAATGAGAGGAGGTAAAATTGACACAAACATTCAAATGCTTTTAATTTTGATTTTACCTGTAAAGACATTAGATTCTATGAGAGGCACCTAAGAGCATAACATGAAAAGGGGTGCCAGTCTATTAACTTTATTAAAGTGTGCATGCATGTGTGTGTGTGTGTGTGTGTCTGTCTGTCTGTCTGTCTGTTAAAGGAGAAAAACTTTTTGGTCCTATTTTGTTTACTTGTCTATTTGTGACCACTGTCAGTTAATGTTATGCTTCCCACCATGCACAAACTCACACTCTTCTATCTGTAAAATGTGCATTTATAATTCATATTACCTTTCAAGGTAACACATTATGTAAAATATTATTTCCTTTGTTCTTCAGAAATAAAGGAGGTCGATACACAGTACCTTGTAGACCTACTGTACTTTAACTTTCACAACGCAACGATCCATTCCCAGTCCATCCTCCACAGATAATTTATGAAGATTAAGCTGCAATTACAAAGTATTTATACCCATACCAAGAAATCGTCATAGTGATGACATCCTAACAATTTACATTTGGCCTATTCAGTTTTCAGCATCTAGGAGGTTATCTAATCATAACATTTAGATGTAATTTATAAATGTAATTATTTTACAACAGCAAAACAGCATTTTTAATTCTATGAGTTGAAACTCATTAAAAACTAAATTATGACTACTTTTGGTGCAACTTTGGCTAATATCATAAGCCAAAATCAGGGACAAAGATAAAATGCTAAATTTTTTTAGAATACAGCCCCTTGATAGACATTTTTGAAAAACATCTATTGAGCTAATTTGAAATCTCAGTTTACAGTTTACTCTGACTGATAATTCCCTCCTCTAGAGCAGCCTGGTTTCTTAGTAAATGGTTCAGCTTGTGGCTGGTATCATGTTTCCTAAGTCTCTAAGTGCCATCTGTGCCAGGAAGACAGACAAACAGCACAAACTAAAACTCTGAGTACATAATGGATGAACATTTGAGAGAAGAAGATGGAAAGAAAGAGACAAAGAAAGGGATGGAAGGTGTTGTGCATAAAGAAATAGTGAGGTCAGGCTGAAGCTAATAAACTTAAATGTAAATCTATATATTGCATTCTACAAAATTGGTGCAGATAAAAATGTGTGTGTACTACATACACTCTCGTGCAAGCAAAAAGCAAAACACATATACAATATGCCCACTCTTACACACACAAAAATCAACACTAAGTATCACACACACGCAGAGTTGTTCTCTATTAAGAGTTCTTTCTAATAGAAGTCACAATCAGACTGTCTGGAAACACAAAATGCAGAGTCATTTTCAGACATTTGAGCATAATAATGCAGAAGAGATAGATGGAGACAGAGAGAAAGAGAGAGAGAGGGAGGGAGAGAGGGAGTGAGGGAGAGCAAAAACCTCAAGTGCACATCAAAACAGCTCCACTCACATCAGCCGGGGCATCGGACACAGAATTTCAACAAAAATCCATTTGGCCCCACAGAAGTCCAGAGTACTCATCCCTCTATCTGTACAAATACAGCCATTCATAGTCTGCTCTAGTCAAATAAGCAAGCACAGACAATTACTACACTTAATCCAGTCAAATGAGATGCTTTTGGAATTAGCAGCATCCGCACATATAATCTCATTTTGGGTAAAGAATAGATAAGCAGCTCAGGCTGAGGGTTTAGGTTAGTAGTCAATGTTAATGCGGCAGATGTAAGGTAAAATAAGCTAATGGCTAAAGCTAAACTGGGGAAATGCTGCCAGCTAATGCCCAGATTATTGAGCGAAATGCCAAATCTTGCACAGAGTGCAAATAAAGTACAAACTGGGGCTGTTAAATGGCCAAAATTATAAATAGAAACAAGTGACTCCTGGATTTCTTTCACTAAATTTGTGCTTTCAGTGATTAAACTTCATAATAATAATATGAGGAATAAGTTGATTATGTTGAACAGTGGAGCTTTTTCTTTAAAAGGCTAATACATACTGATACATGATGGATTTCTTTTTCCCTCTGCTTTTCTGTCCATAGGGCTTCTCACACTAGGCCAGGAGTTTTAGACCTTTAATGACCTTTAATGAAATCAGAACATCCAAATACAACCAACACACAACAATGTTCCCAGTATTTTTATTATTATAATTATTTTTATTTCCAGAATGAAGCAAATCACTTTGAACACAAGTTGTGTGTGACAAAATGGCATTTTAAATTGGCACTATTCCTGTGGTTGAGATTCATTATGTTATTGCAAGGCTCTTATCAGTCCTTTGACAGGCCCTTTGCAGATCTGTGGCAGAACCCTGCCAGAGCAGCATCCAAAAACTACACATGAGCAACAATAATAACATTTAGAAAGCATTACAATGTAATGCATGTGTTAATATTTACACTGTGTGGCCAAAGGTTTGTGGACACCATATGTGCTTGATTAAAATTTTATTTCAAAACCATAGGCATCAAAACCTGATCTGGATACACAACTTGGCAAGTTCAGCAAAATATACTTAATTACGTCTTCATTCGGTAGACGCCATGTGGATCTGATATTGCATATTTTCATCAGCCCAAATATTCAAAAGAGACCTGATTTAGTCTTCTGACCAGTACTGATGATTCTCCATTCTCCATTGATCTATTTTGGTTTAGCTGGAAATTAAAGATTTGGAAATGAGTATCTTGGTGCTTTTGACATTGACCATGCCTCAATCCAGTTGGCCTTTTTTGGCAAAATCGGCAGGCCAAAGACTATTGGCCTTTGGCTCCGGGGAAGCCAAGAGGGGGCACGATGATGCCCCGGAAGTGACAATGGGAAGGCAACTGGCCATGACATGCACTAGCATGCCCTCATTTGACCCGATAGTGGAAGCACGGCTAGTAAGGTTAGGACCTGATGTTGGGTAATGGGGCCTGGCTAACACTTGGCATTCCAATTCAGGTTCAGGTCTGGGCTTTGTGCAGGCTAGTCAAGTTCTACCACACAAGACACAGTAAACCATTTCTTTATGGACCTGGCTTTGTGCACAGAGGCATTGTCATGCTGGAATAGAAAAGGGCTCTCCCCAAACTCTTGCTATAAAGTTGGAAGCACACAATGCCCGAGAATGCTATTGTATGGAGTAGAAATATGATTTGTCTTCACTGGAATGAATGGAGCAACCAAACTCATTAATTAGAATGGGGTGTCAACATACTTTTGGCCAAATATTGTGTATATATATCTATCCAGAGGTGCAAAGGACATCTCTGTCAGACTGGTTACATTCTCAATACTATTCTCAAAAATATCCAATTTGTGCTGGAGCCAGTGTTTCTGAGTCAAATGCTGGCAAAAATGTGTTTACTTTGAGAGCAAATAGAATAATTTCTCATTTCAATCTTGACCGCATAAATAAATGCTGCATAAATTCATGCCCTCTGACTTTCAGACCATCACTCATCATTCCTCTCATCTCACAATACACAATTTCAAAAATTTAAATTTTTACTTTAATTGTTAATTTTAATTATCAAACAAACTAAATTTATGTCAATATATCTCTAGTTTTACCACAACAACTGTCACTTTTCTTTGCATGAAAATGAGCGGAAGCTGAAGAGTAGGGCACAGCTGCAGTCTGTTTAAACTGAGGGATATTTATGGAATAAGAGAAGGAGAAGGATGCATGAAAGAGCATCTTAGAAAAAAAGCCAGATGACAGATTGGATTGCAAAGCTCTGTCGCTTTTCACTGACAAGAAAGGCATGTCAAAAGTGACCTCAATAACCAGTCTGCCAAACAGACACATACTTTCACACAGTAATTGTTGACTGTGTGGCAAATTATGCAGTACGGACACAAGGAAATGCAAAATCACAAATTTATACATAGAGATTTATTATAAAAACATGCCAACGGAATGCAAACACATCTATACAGACCCTTCCCTATTCAGTCTGTATAGTTGATAAACTACTAGGTCAATTTTATTTTATTGTTTTTACTTTTGGCTATTGAAACAATTAAATCTGCCCTCAGGATAGTTACAATTCTAATTAGCAGGGCTTAACAGAATGGCCGCTTGTAATGTTTTGTTGGTAAAGAAAACCTAAAGTTGATGTGTGGATTTTACATTTTATATATATTGTTTTTAATTAAACATTTTTAAACGCAGACTCAATTATAATTAAGCCATTTGTAGGTTGATTTCACCCAAAAGTTTAACACTGTGGAATTGTCAAAACATTCCTGTTTGTTTGAGTGGCCCATCAAGCCCGACATAGCAACATTGGTTCAACCAACGATATGAGTTTACGGTGGACTATCTGTTTGTACAAACAATGGAGGATTGGGGGAGTTTTCTGGAATCAGTTTGAAAACTATAATTCATTTTATTTGCTGGTTCTAGTGGCATAATACACTTCATCTTTAACATTTAAAGGTGCCTACCACCCCTGGAGTCATGAGTTTGAATCCAGGGCATGCTGAGTGACTCCAGCCAGGTCTCTTAATCAACCAAATTGGCCGGGTTGCTAGGTAGGGAAGAGTCACAAGAGTAACCTCCTCGTGGTCGCTATAATGTGTGGTTCTCGTTTTCAGTGTGGCGCATGGCCAGTTGTGCATGGATGCCGTGGAGAATAGGCGTGAAGCTGCCAAATGCGCTATGTCTCAAGTCACAAGCCACCCGATAAGATGCGCAGATTGACGTCACAGAAGCGGAGGCAACTGAGATTCGTCCTCCACCACCCGGATTGAGGCGAGCCACTACGCCACCACGAGGACTTAGGAATTAGGAATTGGGCATTCCAAATTGGGGGAAAAAATATATATATATATTTAAAGGTGCTCGCAGTCGTTTGTCTATGTGTAATCTTGGACATACATTGACACCTAGCGGCTTGGATGCAGCATAATTTAAAATCTGTAGTTTTCAGTTTCAGATGCCATTGTAGAAATTAAGTAGTCACAGTCAGCCATGATTACTTTAATCAATAAGTGAAAGTGTCAAATAATAGGATGGATACTGAGATTAAGAGAGCAGTATTCGGCAGGTCATGTGATTCTAACATGTGGACCCTCTCCATGTACTGTAGTCTTTATGACTGGAGTCTTTATTTAAATGTGAGTGCTCATGATTTCCTATATATTGCAAAATTACAATCATGTTTTTAGGAATTTTAGGAAATATTTAAAGAGTGCATTTGAATGAAAAATAATGTTGGCAGGGCAAGAAAAAAATTATATATAACAACAACAACATAAAGAAATCCTTAGTGTAAAGACCTGCACAGTGGCTAAATAAAGGCTTGAGTAAATTAATTGTTGTTTACCTGTCGTTGTCTACAGGTCTGAAGCCTGGAAGGATGTGTCTGAAACTGCTGTTCCTGTCCAGTTTAGGCTGACTCTTAGTGCGTTTTATAGAGCCCTTTAACCTGCGACTCAAAAACCCCTAATGTGAGAATGAAAGAGAGAGACATCAGAATAATCACAGGCAAACAAAAATTTATTTCCTCTGTTACTCATTTCATATTGATCTTTCACCACCATCTAATACATTCATTCACTTATTAACTCTCCCACTTTATTCACCCTATTTCTGTTAAAGCACCTGTCACATTTTGCGGCTCAAGACTCAACTTCCTTTAGGCAGCAGTTACCATGGAGACAGCAGGTTGGCATCAAGGGCATGGGGAAAGGGAGGCATAAAGTGAGAAAAAGAAAAAAGAAAGAGTGAAAGACAAGGGGATAGAGAGGTACCATAAGACAAGGATTTGAAAGTCAAGGACAAAGTATGATTCTTACTGTGAGGCTAGTATAGTAGAGCGAGAATATGAAAGAATATAAAAGAAAGTGTGAGTGAGAGAGAGAAGGTGAGGAAGGAGCTTTGAGTGCAAAACAGAGGTGAGATAGCATAGATAGCATCAGGCACTAGCACAAGTTTCTGATAAGAAAGTGTTAGTAAACAAACAGAAAGCAGACTTTTCCCCTACCAATTAACAGGTCTGCATATTCTACATAATTAAAGCCCCCTACTGATTACTATTCACAATATATGCAAATCATCACTCACACAGACATCTTTTAATCACAGAGCAATCAGTCAGAGTGTTTCAGCATACCGAGAAGGACCGATAGAGACAATGATAAGAAGATATCAGAATAATAAACAATCCCACCATTTAAACATAACACAAATTTTGAAAATACTGCAGGAGATCTGAAAAAATAAACTATGGAGGGTCAATTGTTCAGTCATGGTATGCAATGTTAAGCCATGTTAATAAGCAACTATCGAACAGGTCTGTCAAACAGGTCATGGATGACAACACTTATCCAAAGCGACTTAAAATGTATTCATGGTATTCAATCAGCATACATATTCCCTGGAAATCGAGCCCATGACCTTGGTGGGTTAATATTGCCAGAACCATGCTCAACCTGTTGAGCTACTGGGAGACAAAAACAGTACAGAACTATCCCTTGTTCTTGTCTTTTCCCACACATGGGGCGAAATCACAAATTAGTTGCGGCATTTTGTGCATGGAATTTCACAATTAAAACATATTCTTATTCACTAACCCCTCGCAATCTAGTTTAAGCAGGTGCAAGCAGCGCTGAAATAGCGCTGTGTCTTCAGTATTTAAATAAGTCATTACCGTTCCTTTCTGCGCAAACATGCCTCTAAATTAGGCTCATTATAGATTGCGCTTTATTCACAAAACTCTTTGAAGTATGCTCTATGCAATAAAAATCACACTACCACCAGAGGAAAGCAGGCAGTAAGCAGAATTTTATGTAAAAGAGATGTTTGTGTACATTTACTTTTGATCATGCCAGCAGCAATTCATCAAATAATGATCAAATGATGACAAAGAGCGTTATAACCAAGCATTTATCAAGATGTGTGCTGTAACACCCATCTATATTGCAAGCAATTCACTAGCATATGTGACCAAATTTCTCGCTATTCGATGAAAATATGTCTGTTATTTGCCCCTGACAAGTAAATGTTCAGATTTCACTTGCCAGTGATTGAGTTGTGTATAGGCGAATATCTTAAGCACAGCTATCCTTTTACTGAATTAAAAGCTGCCATTTAAGAAGCTGGATTCAGTCTCGTCTTTTACTGTGTGATGTAAAAGAGCTCATGAGCATGCACTCTAAAGAAAATGTACCTTATTTGGCTACACTGGGACCTGCAGTGTCATGATTGTACTGCCTCCATTGCTTAAGTTGAGCCGTGATATACAATAGTTACATTTACCTTGCATTTAATGATGTCAACTCTGATTTAGCTTAAACTTTTCCAAGGACTGTTTTCACAACATTCTCCATTTTACAGCATGGCTACAGGCCGAGTAACGTGACATATTATAAATTGATAGAATGTGAAATTTGAAAAAAAAAAAAAACTAAAATGTGATTAAAATGATAAAAAGCAAAAAAAAAAAAAAAACCTTTGCATACTATATCATGTGGAGTCATATGAATACTTTATATATGTGAAGATGCCCCCTTCTTGGTTTGCATCTTATCTTTTTCAGTTTTCAGTTGCATTATGCTTACATGTTTTACGTGCAAATTTACAAGCCAATGGCGATTCCAACTTATCCATAGAAGGTTGTGTAGTCAAGTGCACATTTAGCATGTTAAAGAGATGATTAAGGTCACTGGATCACAGTAGTGAAGTGATTCTGCTGCATCCTCCGCTATATAGTGGTCAGTAACGGCCTGCAAGATCTGAATAGCACAACTTACATCAAAATTGCATTCAGTACAGATTTTAAGGGTATATTTGCGCCGTTGCCTGATAATACAAATCACCACATTCAAACAAACAGCACTTTTACCTGGTGCAATTCATTCTAAGGGGATTGCACACTTTCTCACACTTGTTCAAACATGTACATTAATAAAAAGAATTAGGATGGAATTTCAGTGTTATCAGATTGTGGACGTCAGAATTCAAAGCTTTCGCAGGAGATTTTTGCAAACCAATGTGCCCCAGTTAATTTATTACACACTAGACGACAAATTGGGCCTGATTCTGCAGATGTCAGAAGCTAGAAGGTCAACCTGCTCTTGATTCACAAAGAGATCTCATTTAAATGTAATTACATCTGCATTCAGTTAAATGATGAGCAGCAACCACATTAAAACCTAAGAAAACGGCCACAATCACATTCTACAGTCACTACATGAGACTGAGTTAAGATACAAAGGGTGAAAACTACTGAATATCACCTGCTGTTGATTGCTAAGGATTTTCTTCCTGTAACCAGCACATAATGTGAGACACAATTTGAAACAATTGCTTCCAGCCTGCCTTTGAATCAGTTTTTTTTTTTTTTTATCTCTTGCTAATAAAGCTCACACTCATAAACATATAATTACAACTTCATAACAATTACAGTTCATTCACACAATGTTAATTCTTCCCTAATGCCATTAATAAAATGTCACTTTGTTCTACATTTTGTTCAGTTCTACAGTGTTCACATGTTTCATACATTTGTCTGTATCTCTGTCTAATATCCTGATGTAAGTCTATAAACTATGTAGCCTCTGTTTAACATTAATTTAAAAGCCTATAAATGTAGCCTGGATCTACATATCAGCTCAACATTTAGAAGATTAGACTTGGTCTTAATACTTTATTCCATGTAAAACATGTTGAGTGACCTTGATTTGTGTATTTTCATTCAAAAACAACACTACAGCTCAAGTTTATAGTCTACAGTAGGAAATTATCATTTCACAAAATTGCTTATTTAATAAGGATTGGAGCTTTTATATGGCAGATCTTAAGAAAAAGTAGCAATAAAGATGCCACATATGTGTGTCCTAGTATGAAGTGCACATCTGCAGTCCAGGCTTCATTTAATCAGATGCACACTCTCTCACATACAGACACACAAAAAACACTTACTGTGACCCTGAAGGGTGTAGCAGCAGCAGCAGCAGTTGGCTCCATTGTGGGTGGGGCTTTGTCAGGGGCGGAGCCTGGCATGCTACGCCTCCGCCCTGTTCTCTCAGGTGGAGAGTCTGTTAGACAGAGAGAGAGGTTTTTTTTTATTTACAAAAGAAAATCCTAACCAACACTGCCTCATTTTAAAGGTTTTTACTACTACCAGTCATTAGAGGGCAGTAAGCGCAACGTGCAGCTGTACAGGCAACAAACCACACTTACTCAGCAAACAGCACAAGATGAGGATGGACACGTTCTTGTGTTCAAACACAGCTGGACTGAGCACAACTCCAAATGTAGGGGTTTTGAGCATGTTTTTCTAAGTTTCAAACTATGTTTAACTTGACACATTCTCCGCCTGAAACACTGTGATTATGGTACGCGACGCAACCAAAATGAGACACTCCAAAAGCATCCGTCTGACACATGTGGACATAGACAAGACCTTAGAAAGTCTACCTCGGACAGATGGATGAATTCAATTTCAAAATGTATTGCTGGGTACTGGCCAATGTGGTTTATTGATTTGGAAATAAACAATATTTTGCCTCCTAAAGCCACTTTTTGTATTGTCTTAACAATGCTGTACTCGTCTGCAATAATAATGTAATGTATTTAAATTATCAGAATAATTTTTATTGTTATATATTTGATTTATATTTATTGAAATATAATTATTTATAATTATTTGTTAATTGCGATTAAATCCATATTATTCAATTGACACCCCTAGAGCTTAAACATAATATCACAGACGCAACTAGGGAAACAATTTCAAGGATATTTTAAAAGCATGTAAACACCAAGAACTATGGTGACTCCAAGCACCTCAAAAGCTTTATAACATATTTAAGAATAAACTAACACACAATCTTTTCACACTTATCTTCATCAGAAACACAAATCCCAGCATGCTGTCCAAGAGTGCGCAGAGTGTGCTTGGTGCATGTAATCGGATACACGACAATCAACATGACAACACCTTCCTTTCAGTGACTGATCTTCCACTGTCATAATCAAAAAGCTGTCTGTCATAAACATCCTCACAGCCCATTCATAACGTCATCAGTATGCAAAGCTACTAAATCCTTTCACTCTTCCTCAATGTCCTTCAATGGATCACTGGTGTTCACACACTGGGAAAAAGAATCTTTTTCTCAGTAGGAAAAAGACTTACTGCTTCATTCAATCAGTGTCTTTGGACAGATACACTGATCTAGAAACAGATTATAATAAATGCATCACTCTGATCTCTATACCACATACTGATTCTCCAACAAAACAATATATGAACAAAGTCTTCAGTCAGAACTAATTTTCCCATCACATACTCACACTCATAAGGATCGTTTCACTCAATTTCCCAAATTTCATCCATCTGGTATTTTGCATGAATTTCCAGATGGCTGACAAATGGATAGTTGAAAATAACATGGACAGGAGTTTTTTTTTTCTTCTTCAACCTTCTACATGAATGTACGTATCTGGATTAAAAGGTTTTCTACATAAACATGCACAAGACGAACGGCTCTGACCAATAACATACAACTTGCGCATGCCAATTTATATCTCTAAAATGGAGAGCCCTATTGTGTTTCATTCAGCTGGGCAGTCATGCTATTGTGATGTTTTGAAGGTGTCCTGGACCATTTTTGCACACATCTGTGCACTGTTAATTGTTGGTCTTTTGTAAAAATTGAAGTCTTTGATCGTATTGATGTGTTTCCACACATCAGCGGTGATGTGCATTGTGTTTTAAGAGCGGTACAAGCACAACTTTTAAAAATATGTCTTATTCTGCTGCTGCCACTGATTCTGAGAAACACATGCAGTCCTGTGAATAAACAAACACGGATGATGTGAGATATGAAGACAAGCGTCTCTGCGTTGGCCTGCTGAAGCCGGCTGAAGCATCCAACATAACTGTGGATTGTATTACATTCACGTTTTCAGATTTCAGCATGGATTGTATGTTTTTGGCTCATATGAGTAAGTAAACTATTTAATTCATGAATATTTCATATGTCATGACTGTTTGATAGTTTATGGTGCTGCTTGAGTGAACAGTTTCATATATCCAGATAAAATGTGTTGGATGTGGGCAGGGGCGTGTCTAGGGGGAGGCTGGGGGAGGCAGTGCCTCCCCTAGGATAAGCTCTGCCTCCCCTGAGAATTTGAGAAATAATCTGTCCATCTGATCAGAGGCGGCGGCAGCCGATTTTGCCGGGGCTTCAGGCCCGAATGTTTTGAATGTAGCCCCGAATGTATTTTGAATAGTTGACTGACAAATATGAAACCGGACAAAAGCCTATGTAAACCCCCGAAATCATAAGTTGACTTATTTCATTGTGCTTTGGCTTTGCACATACTGCATACAGCCTGTAAAAATAGACATAGGCATAATCTAGCCTATAGAATAAGTTCCTTTGCTGTCGGTAGCCTATGGGCGACTCCGTTTCTTCCTCTCTGTTGAATATGCAGCAGGTAGAGGAGGAGCTTGCACAGTCGTTGACATCAACTAACGTTACTTAGTGGCGAGTTAACGGCAATTAGCAGGAAAGACAGCAAAAATTAAGCAAATGAGGCTTTGGGGATTTTTCCGAAAGAAGTCAGTGGGTAAGAATTCACATTTGTTTTTGTCCTTAAAGTCTTAAGATCATCATCTAGCTGGCTTTCATCCACAGTAGGCTAAACCTCAAGAGTTGTAGCCTCTAACCTCCTTGTTTAGATTGACGCAGCTTGGTAGCTCCGAGTTAACGCAGTCGTCTCTCACGCCGGAGACTGCGGTTCGTGCCCCGTTTGGAGCGTACTTTTCTTGTTTATCAGGTGTTGTTTTCGCTAAGGATAACCAATAAGCATTAACATAAAATGTATGTGTGACTTGTTTCGTGAAATTAGTTTGTAGGAAATATACACTTTGATTTGATTAAATGGTTTTGTAGAGGGTAGCAAAGATGAGCAACAGACTGAGGAGCAGCAGCAGCAGCTGTGCCAGAATCAGGCATGGAAACTGGTAACAATTAATAAGTCACTTTACTTTAGAGAAAGTTAAAAGTGAAACATTGTTTATCCCAATGATCCTAATGAAAGGATTTTGTCAGATGAATTATTCTCATAGAGATGATGAGAATGATATACAGTTCGATGCCATAGTGTGTCAATGAACTTAGACTAAAGTCATTCATGTATTGCTTTAACTTAGGATCTTATACATCATTTTGACTATTTATGTCAAAAAATATAAATTATTTATATTCAATATTTTTTTTACCTCACTTTACTCACTATAATATAACTCTTTTGTGATGACTTTATGTTAATGTACATGAAAATTCAAGAATCATGATAGATCTTAGGACAATCCCACTGATCTGCTCTTCCCAATACATTTTCTTCAATGGTATTGGTCCACAATTTGACATATGTAGCACTTGATGAATTAGTTGTTTGAAGCTGATTTGCAATAAGTTATGTGCTGTATCTGTTCTTTTGCATCACAGATGATTTGGGGAGGAGAGAGGATGAGTTAGTCGAGGATAGTACTAGAGTGGAAGATTTAGGAACTGTAGAAACAGGCCCAGCCAGAGCAAAACTCAAAGAATACCCTCTCACCAGCTTTGGACTACAGGGAAGTGGTTGCTAGTATGAAAATAAAATTGTCTGGGCTAAGCCCCGGATGTCCTTCAATGCTGGAAACGCCTCTGCATCTGATGATAAATTACAATTTAAAAGTGGATTGTTTTGTGCATATTTTTCCATCGCTAGCAGATGAGTGAGGTCTGACACAACAAAAATCCAGTTTAAGCCCTATAGTCTAATAGGGGCCCTGTGCCTATCTCTGGGTTCCTGGCTTAGAAAAAGATATGCACTAAAACAGATTGTGTTTAGTATAGCTTAATTTTGCGCCGATTTTTTCAATTGTTTATGTTGCCCCCTCAAACAAGCCAAATGCCCCCCCAAACAAGCCAAATGCCCCCCCAAACATGATATCCTGGTAACCCGTCTGGATGTGGGTTATATGTTAATCCTGATTTTCATTTTCTTCGAATTGCATTTAAAATATGTCTCTATTGCAAGGGCAGCATGATGTTAGCCAATCACAAGAGTGGGAATTTACATTGAAGTCTTAAAGGACCAGACAACTTAAAACCTAGCATTTCAGACAGAGGGCCAGAGACAGGGTGGAAAATTATTATATGACTAAAGTATGATTGTTTGGTGCAAAAACAACTTTACTAACATTAAAATTGGACCTCAGGGAAGATCATAAAATTATATATATATATAGAGAGAGAGAGAGAGAGAGAGAGAGAGAGAGAGAGAGAGAGAGAGAGAGAGAGAGAGAGAGAGAGAGAGAGAGGAGAGAGAGAGAGAGAGATGACCTTGCAGGACAGCCTGAATCTGCTGGTGGGTTACTGTCAGACCTGGGTCCTGTCAGTCAACCACCAAAAAACAAAAGTCATGATCTTCTAAAAGCGATCCAGATCTCAGGGACTAACAAATAAATTTTCATTATCAAACAGGAGCATTGAAATCACAAAGACTTACACTTACCTCTGCCTAAAAATCAGTTCTACAGGTAATTTAGCTTTGGCTGTGAATTAACTCAAAGAGAAAGCACAAAGGGCTTTTTATGCCTTTAAAAAATCCATTAAAATTGATATTCCAATTAGGATCTGGCTCAAAATATTCAAATCAGTCATCGAACCAATTGCATTATATGGCAGTGAAGTGTGGGGTCCACCTGTAAAATTTGACTTTTTAAATTGGGAAAAACATCCCATTGAAACTCTGCATCTGGAATTTTGTAAAAGAATAATTTATGTCCAAAGAAAAGCCCCAAATAATGGATGCAGGGCAGAATTAGGCCAATACCCTCTCTTTCTGAACATTCAAAAAAGAGCCATCATTTCTGGAAGCACCTAAAAACAAGTGACCCCAACACATACCATTATAAAGCCCTAAAGTACCAAGAGCTGAGCTCAGTGAAGAGTCCCCTATGCCAGCTTGTCCTGAGACTGACTGAGGTCACACCTGAGGAGATCGTCCAGTCTCAGGATAACGGCACACTCACAAACATTCGGCCTAACCAAATTATACACAAAGAAAAGGAAAAATACCTCACGCATTGGACAAACACCATTAAAACTCAACACAAACTGGAATTTTATTCGGCACTAAATCGAGAGTACACAGTGGCAAATTATCTGACCAAAGTTACTGACAGAAAATTAAGAAAAGCACTGACGATGTACAGACTCAGCGAGCACAGTCTGGCTATAGAGACGGGCCGCCGCAGACTGCCACGCGAGGACAGACTGTGCTCCCAATGCAACCTGGGAGTGATTGAGACAGAACTGCACTTCCTCACAGAATGCCCAAAATACCAACCAATTAGAAACAAATATTACCACAAAATTAACAACATATGCCCAGAGTTCAATGAATGTACCCCGACACAAAAAATGTGTTTTATTCTGGGTGAAAAAGAAGAATGTGCAAATATAGCTGCAAGATTTGTAGTATCCTGTAGAAACCTGAGGGACAATCAGAACTAAAATAAAATAAATAAATAAATAAATAATGCAAATAATAATACATGAATGTATTGATGACCCCTGACCCCCAATCCCCTACCCCTGTTTCCAACCCTATATAATGTTGCATTCATTCTGAATGTTATCTCTTTATAGTTATTATTGTTCTCATGTCCTTGTTCAGTTCCTGTTCTGTTTTTCTATGTAATTGCTTTGGCAATACAAAATGTCTTTGTCATGCCAATAAAGCTCGTTGAATTGAATGAGAGAGAGAGAGAGAGAGAGTGAGAGAGAGAGAGATAATATGTCATGACTACTATAAAACTGGCTTTTGTGTTTGTGAAATCTTTCTTTAAAATAAATGACCATTGTTTGATATTCTGTTGTGTTATGCAATAACATTCATACATTTTTAAGTTTCCAAATACTTTTTGTGTCCACTATAAGTGAAAGTGTATATTTTGTGCTGTGACTGTTCACCCTTGTTTTTAATATATGTATATTACACACACACACACACACACACAAACACACACATATTGTGCTGTTGAAGTTAATGCGTTATTAAATTTTGTTTAATGACACAAATTTTTTTTAATGCCGTTAACATGATAACGCCGTAATATGACCCTTTGAATAAACTGTAGTTCATGAGAAGTGAGTCAGTTGGTGCAAACACCACTAATGTCACATGCATTGCCGTCAGGAAAGCAGATGGTGAGAGACATTATGCTGAGACCTGCGCAAGCATTTTATTAGTGTAGCAGAGCAGTAGAACTTGCCCGCAAAGCACAAATAGAGCTCCTAACATTGTAACATCATTGCAGCGGCAAGACAGCTGCCATTTGGACACTAGCCTTGCACTGCGAGGCGTGGTGTGAGTGCGAGGCCAAAGTTGCAAGGCGCAGTGCGAAGAGAAAGTGCGAGGTGGTTGTCTGTGTTCTGCGACTGCTACCGGGTCCTTGATTAACATATAACGTGTGAGTAAGGGCAGCCGGTGAAGTTTCTGGTGCCCCCCCTAGGGAGTTGGTGCCTTAGGCAGACTGTGTAATATGTATATAGGGATTGTTGGTACTGATTACCGGCTGGCGGAAACCCTGCTGTTTTTGCCAAGGTTCTGTCACAGTGTCTGTTTGATAGTGCACTAGCCAACGCAGAAGTTGGAGACATTGCTGGAATCCTGAAGGTAATCTACACTGTCATTAACCCATTTAATCCTAAAAGGAGTTTTTGATGTATTTTGCACAGAGTTGTCAATTGTAAATGACAGTGCAAACTTTTCTGTCATAACTCCATATAAAGAAGCAAATAAATCCATAATACACTCACAACTACCATATTTTGTACATAATTTGAATTGAGTTGTGCGGTGTTAATTTTCTACTCTGTTGGTGGGGTAGGTTTTGTGTGGATGACTGAAAAATACATCTGGATAAAGCATATTTTGTCTACTCATGATTATAGAGATATTGCAATGAATTGCAATTAACTACAAAAAATTACGTGATTAATCATGATTAAATATTTGAATGACAGCCCTAATATATATATATATATATATATATATATATATATATATATATATATATATATATATACACATATACAGCTCTGGAAAGAATTAAGAGACCACTGTAAAAATATCAGTTTCTCTGGATTTACTATTTATAGTAGGTGTTTAGTAAAATTTTAATTTTTTGTTTAAATCTATAAAGTACTGACAACATTTCTCCTAAATTACAAATAAAAACATTTTCATTTAGAGCATTTTTTTTTGCAAAAAATGACAACTGGTCAAAATAACAAAAAGATGCAGTGTTTTCTGACAAGTTCAAAACAAGTTCATATGAATTTTTTATTTTTCCAGGGATTTGATCTGGCGGTCCTCCGTCCACAACTTGATTGACATAGCTGTGTAGCATGGAGCAATGTTCTGCTGGAAAAAAACAATCATGTGTCCTTCACAAAGACGAATCTGCACGATTCCAGCCTTGCTGAAGCACCCCCAGATCATCACCGATCATCCACCTGGTGTGCGTTTCCAAAAACTATTGTTAGCCTGTGGTTAGAAGGACAGTTCCTTGTTAATTTGCATTGTCAACGTCATTGATTTCGCAGCAGCTGGGGGGTGATCTATTCAGACTTATCACCCATATGCCCTATTCCTTTCAATCCACTATGAGAGTTTCGGCTCTCATATATATATATATATATATATATATATATATATATATATATATATACTAGCATTTAGGATCACTGTAGAGCAGAGGACGGTGGGGCCGGGCTGAAATGATGGGGAGCACGAGGGATAAAGGCGGCCAGTGGCGACAGTTAGAGAGTGAGATAATTACGGGCAGCTGCACTGTATGTGTTTATGTGTGTAAATATGATGTATATTATTAAGCCGATTCTCGCCTCTGCCTTTCCATAAACCCCCTTACACTGGTGCTGAAACCCAGGAAGGAGGAGGAAGCCCGTCGCAGAGTCCTTGACACTGCCGTCCACCCAGTGGAGCGCCGCTGCTATCCGCCGGATGACGGAGTAGTCCGACCGCCCGGACGTTAGGAACAGCCGCCATCCACGGGGCGAGTGGGGACTGGACTCCCCGACTGCCTGGTGACGCCAGTTAGAGAGCGAGAGAATTACGGGCAGCTGCCCTGTATGTAAGTCTTTTTATTTAATTAAATGTTGTTTATATTGTTAAGCTGGTTCTCGCCTCGGCCTTTCCATTAACCCCCCTTACACACCTTTAAAATGTTTTGCAGTTCACGTAAATAGTCATTCAATGTGGCATTTTAAAAGTACAGATATTTCAGTATATATAGTCTTTCAATTAATATGATGTCATCACAGCATAACAAGTATAGCAGGTCACACTGCAGGACACAGCTGTCACTATACTTGACAAGTACTTAAAAAACAGCAGCAAATCTTCTCTCAGATCACGATTGCTTTCAAAATGGATTTCAAAATGATAAACATAGAACGGAGTAGAAGGTGGGAAAGGTGTTAGTGAAAATATTGCACATTATCCTGATAAAAATCCTTTCAACAGCAGATCTTTAAACTTTAATCAAGTCAAGCAGTTTTCACCAAGCCCAGTGGAGATGTGTTAAGAGAATTTAACAGAGAGAAGCCTTATAGTTTGATCTGCGAGAGGATATGTCCTTCAATCTCTCTCGGTGTAAGTGTCAGCGGTGTATATATCTATATAATCATGAGTGGACAAAATATGCTTTATCCAGATGTATTTTTCAGTCATCCACACAAAACCTACCCCACCAACAGAGTAGAAAATTAACACCGCACAACTCAATTCAAATTATGTACAAAATATGGTAGTTGTGAGTGTATTATGGATTTAGCTCAGAGTGAGAAAGAGTGTGTGCTTGATATTGACATATAAAAACAGCGTCCTTGTGGCTATTATGTTTGTGGCTCTAGATTAATGTGAGGATCAGCATGGATTCATTAAGAAATTCTCACCTCAGGAGAACATTGTATGCATGGGCATAACAAAATACACACACACACAAACATAGGGACAAACACATAGGCTGTTTGTGTATGGTATTACTATGGTACAATGGGCAAAAACATGGTAATCTCACAGTACTTTTTGTTAGATTAAAATGATCAATTAGTCAAATAATCAAAGAAAATGCTCCTATCATCAAAGAAAATCAAAGAAAATAACCTCATCATTTACTCATTCTCATGTTGTTCCAAACTCATATGACTTTCTTTCTTTAGTGGAACACAAAAGGACATGCTAGGCAGAATGTTTGACATTTCACTTTTATTTAATACTTTTTTCCATACAATGAAAGTGAATGGCGACTGAGGCTAATATTCTGCATAACATCTCCTTATGTGTTCATTTGTAGGTAAACTTTTCCTTTTTATTCCGGCAATTAATTTCATTTTCCTTACACACTGAAAACATTTTACATTTACATTTATGCATATGGCAGACGCTTTTATCCAAAGCGACTTACAGTGCATTTACTACAGGGACAATCCCAGGGAGCAACCTGGATTTAAGTGCCTTGCTCAAGGACACAATGGTGGTGGCTGTGGGGATTGAACCAGCAACCTCCTGATTACCAGTTTATGTCCTTTTTTTTGAGTGGTGGTGGCGATAAAGGGCCATTACTTTGGTACAAATGTTTACAGTAGAATATCTTTTGTTGTCTAAACAAAATCATAAACAGTGTCATAATTCAACATCTGTAAAACATAGAAGAAAGTCATATATACACAAAGATGATGAACACACTCACAAACAAACCCCCGCATATCTGTCTCTCTCTCTCCTTGAGATTAAACATGTGTTTCCATTAGACCTGCTTGTCCTTGGCGACACCTTGATTGACAGCTACCTTCTCAGTGGTCATAAAGGACAATAGCCTAGCTCTACTGTTCCCATAGCAACCACATCTCAAACCTGCAGAGAATTCAGCAAGTCTTAGAATACTCCGTTACAGAAACAAGGTCAACTGTAAGCAAACACACACATGAGAGGTCAGAACACACACTTCCTGTGAGTTGTGGGCTGGGACACAATGTTTTCAAGTTTTCCTGTATAGGACATTCCTGAGCGAGAAGGAGGATGCAGAACATGGCTCATGTTCTAACATATATACTTGAACCACTGTGCATACAACTCAACAAAATATACTATACAGTACTACTCATCGTGAGCTAAATCTGACGAAACCCCTCCTTTGGGGACATTTGGGGATGTCCTCATTTGGATAAACAATTTATAAATGAAGCAAGTAAAGTTTTATATTTGTATACATACATACATATATATATATATATATATATTATTCTGATAATGCAAAAGAAGTTTACTTTTAGAAATAGGGTTAGATCATGGGGTAGGGTTTCAGTCACACTTTATAGTGTCTTTAAATGCTATGTATACAAATTAAAATACATTCTATACAATGCACTTATTGTGGAACTACAAATTGTTCTGGAAAATTCTCACAAGAATAACATTTGCTGCTACTGAGGTTGAAGTACGAGTAGGTTTAGGGGTGGGGTTAGTGTTTAGATCATACCTGTCAACACTCCCATATTTCACACCCATCTCCCGTTTTGTTATTTCTCCATAATTCGTATGGCCCAAACCTCGTTATATGAATAATCACATGAATATATTATTCAAAGGTTGTCCAGTTGCCTGATCTTGTATGAAACGCCTTCTACTCACACAATCAGCACATCATACAAATTTCAACCTATTTGTGACCTCAACCTGGCAACCTACAACCCAGTTGTGCTGTTGATATCTGTGGAGGAAGTGGACGCGGGAAGTTGAATCAATGGTAAGCACCCCCACCCCCACCCCACCGCTCAGAGGTCTCCCGGATTTTGTTACCCAAATGTTGACAGGTATGGTTTAGATAAGGGTAAGGGTTTAGATGAATGGTTAGGGTAGGTTTGGTTTTAAGAGTAGGCATAAAGTTAACAGAGTAACTACAGATGTAATAAAATACAGGAACTTCAAATGCAAGTACAATGCAATTACACTCTATCAAATACTTAATACATAGTAGTTAAAGACATCTAATATAAAGTGGATCCCAACTTTCTGTGTAAATTATTGTTGAATGTTTTTACACATAAATCATCCAATTTAACTTAATGCAGAAATTGAAGTAAGAATAGTTTTATGTTTGATTTTTGTTCTGTTCATGTTTCATGATTGAGGCCTATTGAGTCATTATCACAATAGGGACGTGTTGTATATATTAAGTGTGTGTGTGCATGTGTTTTCTCTGTCCAGTGGTTCCTTTTTCTAACCAAACATTCCCTGCACCTGCTCCTGAAGCTCACTCTGCTTGTATGACTATATAGCCATGCAAAACCCCAACAGCACACATACACAAATGCATACAATCTCAAAAAAGAAGAGAGCTTTACTCTGAATAGAAAAAAAAAATAAGTTGAGCAAAACATTTTCTATGAGTCAGTAATAATTCTATAATGTTCACACGTCCATTTTTTCCCTTCAAACTTTTTCAAATCCATGTCTGGTGTATCAACTTCATAATAGTGGTCATAGTGGTCGACCGATATATTGCAGAGGCCGATAAATGGATGATATTCCGACTTTTTTGTTTATTGCGTTGGCCGATAGATTTTCCCGTTTGTCCGATATATTTCGTGAGGGTCCTGAGAATCGCTTGCTTGCATGTGAACTGACTGACACATGTAAATTACCAGTCACGGTTAGTTTTGTTGTTACGTTCCATCATGTTACTAAAATAATAGACCGGTGTGCAACACATTTAAACGGTCTGCATATCAGAGCTGCGGCAGATGCGTTTGAGCTCATCACGTTAAAGTGCTCGCCTGTTTCATTCACCCTCTCCTAAACAGTTCCACCAACTTTTAACTGTCTTGTCTAATAATAAAAAGGCAAATATCAATAAAACTATTATTATATACTGTCTGCAAATATGTGCATATTTCATTTAAACAGAGGCAATAACCCAACCTTACACAACTTCAGCAAATCCAGCATCCTGTACATAGCTCATATATCTTCCTCTAAAGCATGTATTCTAACAGACTCTTCTCAATAGTTTGCTGTCACCTTTAACTTTCTTTTCTAATGATAAAAGGCAAATATCAATAAAACTTGTATTATATACTGTTTGCAAATATGCAGATATCTTGTGTAATTAATGAACTCACGAAAATCGAGCGTTTTCTTTCCGTCGAGCGCTAACCTATTATCTTCCTCTGAACCGCATATTCCATCAGCCAGAATAAAAAACGTCAGGATAAGGATAAACATTTCTGATACACCAATCATGACGGTCAGACTGTGTCAATCCACGCAGGTGATCCAGGCCATTTAAACTGTCTGAAGATTGTTGCTCGAGCTAGATGCGCTCAAGCATGAAAGTACAACTTCGAGGCTGCATCTGAAACCAGGAAAATGCTGCCTCTGGATGCTGTATACGGAGGTAGAATGAAAATAAGTTGCTTTTCAAACTGTTCGGAGACCAGTTTCCTTAAGAGTTCCATTCATTAAAAACAGCTGCCAGTTAAGCCATTAATTGATTAGGCAGCAAGTCAGCTGCATACGTTTTCGAATGCAGCTCAAGGTAAAAGCCTTTCACCTGTGCTATAAGTAAATGTCTTATTCACTATTCACTGTATGCACAATTGGTTTGATTTGTTATTTTTTGAGTAAATGCAATTGTCAACGTGGACATGTTATCCATGGTTGCTGGACTACTGTGTGTACTGTTATTTCCTTCTTCCTAATATATTAACAATTTATTCATGTGCAAATAACTTACTAAAATGTGCTGACTAAACAGAAATCTGAAGAAACTGCTATCTACCATTTAAAAAACAATTACATTTTTTAGTTTTGTGTGAAATTGAGTAAATATAGTGCTAAATAAGAATGTATATACACTGGCGGGCAAAAGTTTGGAATAATGTACAGATTTTGCTCTTATGGGAAGAAATTGATAGTTTTATTCACCAAAGTGGCATTTAACTGATCACAATTTATAGTCAGGACATTAATAACGTGAAAAATTATTATTAAAATTTGATTTTGTTTTTCAGAACTTCTTAAACTGCTTAAAAGAGTTCATAAAAAAAATCCTTAACATGCAGCAATGACCGCTTTGCAGATCCTTAGCATTCCAGCTGTCTGTTTGTCCAGATACTCAGGCGACATTTCACCCCACACTTTCTGTAGCACTTGCCATAAGTGTGGCTGTCTTGTCAGGCACTTCTCACCCACCTTAAAGTCTAGCTGATCGCACAAAAGCTCAATGTGGTTGTGGCAGGGCGGAGGCCGGGGCCGGGTTGTGATTATACACATCCGGTCCCTTATCAGGCTAATTAAGCCTCTGAGAGGAATAAAGGCTGACTGCGGAGGATTGTGAGGGAGAGAGAGATAGTTTACGGACATGTCTGTCATGTGTTTGTCTTTTAAGTTTATTATTAAAATATTATTTACTTCGACAAAAGACAACAACACACACATGATGGACATGTCCGTAAACGAGCTCTCTCTCCCGCACAATAATCACAACCCGGCCCCGCTCTCCGCTCTGCCACAGTGGTTAAGATCCATAACACTCTTTTCCAATTATCTGTTGTCCAATGTCTGTGTTTTCTTGCCCACTCTAACCTTTTCTTTTTGTTTTTCTGTTTCAAAATTGGCTTTTCTTTGCAATTCTTCCCATAAGGCCTGCACCCCTGAGTCTTCTCTTTGCTGTTGCACATGAAACTGGTGTTGAGCATGTAGAATTCAATGAAGCTGTCAGCTGAGGACACGTAAGGTGTCTATTTCTCAAACTAACTGATGTACTTATCCTCTTGTTTAGTTGTACATCACGTCTCTTTTTGTCCTTGTTAGAGCCAGTTGTCCTTTGTCTTTGAAGACTGTAATGTACACCTTTGCATGAATTGTTTTTGGCAATTTGAAGCATTGTATAGCCTTCATTCCTCAAAACAATGATTGACTGACGAGTATTGAATACTATGGCAATTCAAAACAAACACAAAGACAATATTTATCTTCATTTAACGAAGAAAATATCTTTCAACTGTGTTTGATATTATGGCAAGTGATTTTCTAGTACCAAATTAGCAATTTAGCATGATTACTCAAGGTTAAGGTGTTGGAGTGATGGCTGCTCGAAATGGGGCCTTTCTAGATTTAGCCAATTTAATACCAATTTCTTTCCAAAACAGCTAAATCTGTACATTATTCAAAACTGTTGGAATTAAGTTTGTTATTTACTATAATAAATTGTGTGATATATTGGCATTGTATCAGCCTATTGGCCACCCTGCTCTCTGGATATCAACATCATCAAAGAAATCTGTTTTGTAATGTGGTGCAAACTATTAACCGAGTCAATGGTTGTAGTGCATAATGTAGGGGTAAATGAGTCAGAGAGTGATTTCTATCTGTTCTCTGCAGGGGCTGTGGTATGAAAGAAGTGAAATCCATTTTTGAGGACAAGCCACTCACCATATGCTTTCTACCCAAATCAACCTACAGTACATTAATAACAGGAACACTTCATCTGGAGCAGCCCGAGGAGTAGTGACTTGCTCAAGGCATAATGTTGAGCTGATTTGTGATCTCAGTAACTGTCCACTTCCTGGTTGACACTAAGTAATTGAATCTGTAAGCTTTGCATTAAAGACCTAGATTCATTGGAATAGAGAGCAACAGTTGGATTCTGGAAGTAAAAGCTGCATTCATTTTCTCAATAGAGAAATTGTTTTTGTGAGATAATGTTTAAAACTTTTAACACAGACCTACCTATTCAGAGTTCAGAGATGTTGTAAGTGATGGTCAGTGTTACAGTTTGTCCATTTAGCAGCTGGTACTGTGGTGATGTAATGCCATATTATCAGAAATGAACAGCGAAAGGGAGGGTGGAAGGAAGGAAGGAAGGAAGGAAGGGAAAGCCAGAGAGAGAAAGAAAGAGAACACACTCCACAAACACTCACATGCAGCTGTGGTGGATATTTGACTCTGTACAAATGGCTCTCCAGATCCTGTTCATTTTCTCAAATGTGTTCATACTCGGGATGTACAAAACTACATATTTTCAAAACCGACTAGTTGCCTGAACGATTAGTAGACTTAATGATCTTAAGGAAGCCCTGTATAATTAGACTGGCTTTGGGTTCACCTGACCCTGATCTGATGAGATTCTTAGGGGGTGTTCACATAATACACATTCTAGAGTTCAAAAACAGCTAGACAGAGTGCAACAGAATGGAAAAGAATGTTGTTGTCTCAAGATACTTTCTCGAAAGTTGGACTATTCATAACTTGGCACACCATCCAATATGGTCACACAGGAAGGTGTAATGTTGCTTCTGAATGTTCCAGTACCATGACATTGGCCCCATTATGCCGAGTTACTGACCAGTGTCTTCTCCCATCTGTCATGTCTAGATGTGTTTTTGTTCATGTGGTGTTTTCATGTCTTTTATTTTGGAATTCTAGTTACTGTTTCATGTAATGTGGTTCCCTTGTCATGTGATTTCATGTTTCCCATCATGTTCATGTGTCTTGTTTTCATTGGTTTATTGTTTTATCAGTTCTAGTTTGTCATTGGTTATTAGTCTTGTTATCTTGTTTATAGTTCTACCCAATATCTGTGTATTTAAACCCTCATGTTAGCCATTGTCTCTTATCAAGTATTGTTAATATAACCTTGTTGTTAGTCAAGTCATTGTCAAGCCAAGTTATAGTTAAGTCTATTTCATGTTCATGTTAGTTTCACGTGTGGATTTACGGTTGAAATAATTGTAATAAACTGCACTTGGGTTCTCACTACATCATCGTCTCTTTGTCTGTCGCAACCGGAAGCATGCAGCTTAAATTGCGTGGGAGACTCATGTTCTCGCCCTGCTTTGAAACCTGTAACTAATAATATTTGATTAATCAGGAACGAGGTGATTCAGAGGTTACATTTTCACTCTAACAATACATTTTTACTTCATTGACAGTTAGATTTAGGTTTGGGGTTTGGGGGTTCAGTTTTTACAATATGCATTCCTCTTCACAGCTAAACACAACTCACTTAACAACTTACTTTTTGAACCCCTCTGTGGGCATTTTACCCAGAATCTGGAGCTAACACATGCCCTTACATTAAAAAATCCTTCCAGCTTTCGGCAACTGGGGCAGTGCTATAAATCTCAGTAGGCACACAACCAATATACTGTAGCTCAAGAAATTCAACCTGCTGTTTCTGAATTCACTGTGATATCAGTCTGCACAATCCTACAAATTGCAAGACTGTTGGTAGGATGCTCCAAAAACTGCATTAGACATGCAATGGTCAAAAACATCATCTTAAATGTGCTTGACTGTAGTGCCAGTGCTTAAATAGAATGAATTCAAAAATGCAACTTCTCAGTGTGGGTTTCACTGTGCAAACTGTCTAGCAGGGTTGTGTCTAGAAGTGAACACTCTTTCACTGCAAAGTCTGGCAAGAGTCACATGCAAGGTATTGTGTTTATTTGGAGTCCCATACACTGTAAAAAAAAAAAAAGAATAGTTGAGCAACCTTAAAAATGTAACACAGCATGATACAGTAAGATTCTTTGCTTCTATAAATGACGTTAGAATAATTATCCTCAGTAAAATTGCTTTGTTAAGTCAATGCGAATTTGTTTGTTAACTAAATGCAAAAAATCTTGTTCAGAGAACTACTAATTTCTAGTTCAGTCAACTGACAATTCAGTTATGAGAACTTTCATTTTATCACCATTTAAAGTACTTTTATATGAAGTTACCAGAAATCTTTGCCTCTGAAGAGAGAGGTATGTCTTGCGAGGCAAGGTGGTATGAACAATTGTTTGATGTAGACACACAATAGACCTCAATCCTTAACACACAATCCTCAATAATGGTGACAATCAACAAACCTCATAAGTTAAAAGATGAGCTCCTATCACCACACATTTATTAATTTACTATTATCTAACAGTGCCAACAGTGCAAATAACAACAACAACAACAACAACAGAAAGCATAAATAATGTCAGCAAACAGCAAGGAACAAGCCTAAAACACTAACCACATTATTAATAACCACAACACATCAGCAACACTGTTGCAACACACATTGTTAATTCAGACAACTCTGTTTGACTAGTTGGGACAACATTTGTGGGACTATTGTTGGTCAAACATGTGTTTCTATATAGATGCAAAGTACTTACAAGTTTTTATTTTCTGTGGTTTAAAAAAAAAAACATAAGCTGGATAAAATGCAATTAAATTTTTTACAGTGTAGAAACCCTACACCTAGCTCTACCTCTAAACATAACCTTAGCCATACCCCTAAAAAACTAGAAACAAGAAACAAGTCAACCCAACAAAGCAACTGTTGTTGGACGAGTAGTGAAGTAGTCAACATCGTGGTCCATCCCTTGCTCATACAGGGGTATTATGTGTGCTTACACACTGCAGTGATGTGAGTGAGGCATATGTGTGTGCGGTAACAGTGGTGTAGCAGTGCTGAGCTCAGGTGAGCTATAGCATTCCCTCATTGAGTACGCCTGCAGTATTTGAATATTCAGATCCAAATGGCCACCATCTTCATAACGTCATGTATGAACTGATAAGCTATCAGCCAGGAAAACCAAACAAGTATCAAGATAACAAAGCTCATAATTGTGTTCCATTTACACTTAATTTGCATGATCCAACAAGTGACATATCATGTTCTCACGTCATGAGACTCAATGCAAGAATAATATGTAGACTTATAACACTTTACAATAAGATTCAATTCATTAATTAAATAATTATGGAATGCATTATGTTTCATGAACTAAGGGGTATGGTTAAGGTTATGTTTAGAGGTAGGGCTAGGTGTAGGGTTTCTACACTGCAAAAAATTAAATAGCATTTTATCCAGCTTATGCTTTTTTGAACAATGATATTTCACAGCATTTATTAAACTTGGTTAATGTTAATTAAAAAAAAAATATTGTTTATTCATGTTTAATATTACTTTAATAAAACTTTAATTAGTATAATGCAAAATGTACAAATAATAAGTATTAATGAATGCTGTAAAATATTTTTTCATTGTTAGTTCATGTTAACTATTGTGTTAACTAATGTTATTACAACCTTGTTATAAAGTGTTGCCACTTATTGTGTTTTTAACATGAATAAGAGCCCAACAATAAACAACAATGCACAACAAGAAGTGATTCTTTAACAAACAGGTTCTTAGTTGGGCAGATACACACCAACACCCACAAAAACATGCAAAATCATTCCATTGGAAAACTTCTTGATTCTCTCCCTCTATCTCTATTTCACTGTCAAACTAAAATCTTAATAAAAGTAAAACCCACTCATAATTGCACAGACAATAGTAATAATACACACACAGACAGTTAGTTCTGAGCAGGTACGTTTGTACCCCACTGTTTTACTGAGCAGGCAGTGTTCAAACAATGTCATTTCAACAGAGCAAAAAAATATATTCTCTCAATAGTCTCTCAATATTCAGAACAAACACACTTTATGACATCCACCTTGATGGTTACACTGCCAGAGCAGCCTGCAATCACTTCTTTTGTTTGCTCAAACCCCCTACTTCAAAGTCTACCACAGAGGTGTCACCTTGAAGCCACAAAGCCCCCTAAAACAGCTGTACCATTACAAAGCCCTTTTGCAAACCACCTCATCTTCTACACGAATCGATTCTCTGTCTGACTGAATTGAATTGAATGAGTCAGGGATCCAAATCGACCCCCTGTGTAATGAGCCCAGATAGCCATAACCTGGATGAGGGTTTAAAAAAGTCATTCACAGCCATCAAATCTGAAATGACTCAGCGGGTGAGTGTGTGTGTGTGTGTGTGTGTGTGTGTGTGTGTGTGTGTGTGAGAGAGAGAGGGAATATGGTAGGCCATACTGAAGAACTTTAGTTATTTAAGACTATCCTGCTTGACTGGTTTGGAAAATTGGGTGAGTAAGAGCATGTTTGCTGTATTGGGATTAATGCAGTACATGTGCCTGGTCACCTGTCTTATTGTTTGACTGTAAAGTTATAACTGATAATAACCCCCTCACAAACACATATGCTCATTCCACCTACTAGTGAAGGCTTTTTAACTTTGCTTTACAGCTCATGCAGTGTTGTGCTGATGATAATTAAGTGTGATGAGTGGCACAAGAGTGACAGTGTACTGTGTAAGAGCTTTGTGCACTTTTCTGAATTTGGGAAATATTTAATATACAGTGGTTAATATACAAAAAAGTCTTTGACTATTTTGGACACAAAAATTGATTTAATTGCTTTAGGAACAAAATATTAAAGCAAGTGGTATCTGCAAACAAATTATGCTAGACCTTTTGTAGTATGTATGAAGTCAGTTTCCCTCAGGTCTCCTAACATAGGAGAAATGTATGCAAACACTAAAAAAAAAACTAACAAAAATACATAAACCTAAAAATGTGCTTCACGTGGTAACATCTAAATTAACTGGATTTGTTCAAATAATAAAAATAACATTTAACATCCCTGAATCAACCTGAAATTTACACCAACAAAACTAATTTTAAAGGAATATACAGTATTGGGTTCAATACAAATTATGCTCTTTCGACAGCATTTGTGGCTTAATGTTGATTACCACAAAAAATTATTTGACTCGTCCCTCCTTTTCTATGAAAAAGCAAAAATCAAGGTTACAGTGAGGGACTTACAATGGAAGTGAATGGGGCCAATTTTTGGAGGGTTAAAGGCAGAAATGTGAAACTTATATATTATAAAAGCAGTTACATTAACTCATCTGTTAAAACGTATGTATTATTGGAGCTATAAAGTTGTTTAAATAGTCATTTCTAAATTTGTTTTATGGTTTTAGGGTTTGTTGACATGACATCATCGTGGCAATGAAGTTGTAAAATTGTATATAATTATACACAGAAAAGTTTAGTAAATTCTTTTATCGCACTAAAATCATGTTAACACACATATTGTTGATGTCTTGTGGCTATAATTTTGAAATATTGAGTTTTTTAACATTTAAGGATTGGCCCCATTCACTTCAATTGTAAGTGCCTCACTAAAATCCAGATTTAATTTTTTTTGTTTTAAAAAGGAGGGAAGAGTGGAAATACATTTTTGTGGTAATCAATATTATGCCACAAATGCTGTCTATTGAGCTTAACTTGTATTGAACCCGAAATATTCCTTTAAGAGTTAGATCAGTTAGGAATAACTCATTAAGGAAAGAATGGCAGGTTTCCAATTTTTATAGTGTAGTTTATCACATGAATTATAGACATGTTTCACAAGTTTGACAACCACAATTTGTCTTAATGCTGACCAACATATCTCTTGTTTTATTACATTTGGAACCTTCCAACGTTTTTGTGAATTGTTTTGCTTGAAGTAAATGCCACTTGGTTTGATATTTTCTTATCTAACGCCAATCCATTCATAAACTTTTAAGTGTGTCTAAAGTGTCAATACTTTTTGGCCCATTGTATAACACACACACACACACACACACACACACACACACACACACACACACACACACACGTTTGGTTTCCATGTTTTATGGGGACTTTCCATAGACATAATGGTTTTTATACTGTACAAACTTTATATTCTATCCCCTAAACCTAACCCTACCCCTAAACCTAACCCTCACAGAAAACTTTCTGCATTTTTACATTTTCAAAAAACATAATTTAGTATGATTTATAAGCTGTTTTCCTCATGGGGACCGACAAAATGTCCACACAAGGTCAAAAATTTCGGGTTTTACTATCCTTATGGGGACATTTGGTCCCTACAAAGTGATAAATACACGCTCACACACACACACACACACACACACACACACACACACACACACACACACACACACACACACACACACACACTCAGACAATGTTCCAAGAGAAACACATTAATAGCGACACTAAATTGAGCACATAGTTATAGAGGAAGTTTTTGCATCCAGGTTTCTGGATCCAAAGAGAAGTGCACATTAAAGTGAGTTATATTTGCTTCAGTCAACAAATGTTCCTCTTAAGAATTTAAATAATATACAATTTTTAGAATCAAAAAAACTAAAAACTTTTCTAGACAAGTGAAGTACTATAAGAGTGTTGCCATAAACAAAGCAGTAATAACTGTGTTTATGAAAACAGAAACCAGTTGCACTCTGATAGAAGGGCTGTTATGATGTTTTACTACTGTGGAAGCACAACAGTAATCTCACACCAATGTAACATACTGCATCTTAGTGTGACATATATATATATATATATTAGTTACGACCCTGTTACCAAAATGTACTGCAGCATTTATGAACTTAACAGCACGGAAAATTTTTAAGGGTAAAAAAAATTAAAACATGATGTTTACCCCTATTGTTCGTGGCTCTGCTTCTACTCCGGGAACGACTGCGTTGTCTCTGTAGCCTAGTTCGACCCAGGAGTCTGTAGTAATAACCTGGTCTCCCAGAACCTTTCCTTGTAACACCTGACATTGCTCCAAGCACACTCCTTTCACACAAATACACACGCCTCAAACCACAGCTCCACTTATCCCAAAGTACACACACGGTTCTGTGTGGTTATCTCTCTGGCCAAAAACTTCCCTAAAGATCCCTTCTGTGCGTAAAAGCCACAGTTGTGCAGTGGCATCCAAAGTATCAGAGACAATCCATTCCAGAACTGTTGATATATGGGAAAAGTCCAACTGCAGGAGGTAAAGTTTGCATTCTCTATCTCTCTATCTCTCTTTCCCTCTGTTGCTTGATTTCTCACTGAGGAGTGAAAACGCTCACTCAGGCTCAGGCTCTCCAATGCCACATGGTGTCACTCTCTAACACTCTCTCTATCACACACACTGTCTCTAAATAGTGGGACTGCAGAGGTATGCCATTGAACATAGAGAGGGAGAGAGGCAGAAGACAAAGTTTGTATGAAGAGTTAGTGTGAAAACCAGGACTGGATCAATAGAAGGTGGGTAATGACTGGACCCGAATGTAAAAGCCAGACTGCACGTACCAGTATCCAGGAGGGTTTGGCAATTTACACATAGAAGCTTGGATTGATAGAGAATGATAAGAAGCAAGATAATAACATTTGTGATGTTGTCTTAAAATGACTGACTGGTAAACCCTACTGAAGTGAAATCGTTTTGTTTTTACAGTCACAAAGTGGTTCAAGAGTTCTTGGCATGGCGCAGATTGTCAGAGAACAGACAAAAAGTGATATAATCACATCATTAGGAATCAATAATTTAATATGTATTTGTTTTAATTAGTTACAAGCTATGAGAAGCTTAAATTTAACACACAATTCACCTTTACATACATTTCACAAATTATAGAGGTTGCAATTTGAACCAAATTAAATTATGTAGAATTAAACTAGCTTACATTACTAAAAAAATATTTTTTAAAACTACAAACAATGGAGTCTACATTTGAGGCCACCCTACAACATATGGGGAACATTTGTCAGCTAAACAATTACAATTTTCTGCACACATAAATAATATCAGACTCCACAGTTAACCATTCGCTTCAATGGCACAACAGAGGTATTTTTTAAAAGTCCACGTGCGAAGCGAAACCAAACTTGTCTGTGCAATAAAAGACTTGGCCAGAGTCAGGAGGTTTTAAACCTGTCTAGATTTGGGGGCCTGGGAAGCTCAGTGGTAAATCTGCTGGCTACCACACCTTGAGTTCGCTAGTTCGAATCTCAGGGCCTGCTGAGGGACTCCAGCCAGGTCTCCTAAGCAATCAAATTGGCCCGGTTGCTAGGGAGGGTCGAGTCACACGGGGTATCCTCCTTATGGTCCCAATAAGGTCGTTCGATCTCGGTGGGGCGCATGGTGAGTTGAGCGTAGATGTCGCGGCGAATGCCGTGAAGCCTCTACGTGCGCTATGTCTCTGTGGCAACACGCTCAACAACCCACGCGATAAGATGCACAGGTTGACGGTCTCAGATGCGGAGGCAGCTGGGATTCGGAATGAGGCAAATCACTTTGCGACCACGAGGATTTAAAAGCGCATTGGGAATTGGGAATGCCAAATTGGGAGAAAAAAAACTGTCTAGATTCTATCTCAAAATTGTACCTTCTGTCAAATACTTGTCTTCTGACAAATACTGACAGCCAGTCTTACTCTAAACTGGTATGCCTCTTTCATTGGATGGAATGGATTCCTTTATTTGTTTATACAGTTTGTTTAAAAGATAATTATTGGACATAGACACAAATTTAAAACCTGGGGTCTTAATTAAGGCTCCACTCCAGGCTTACAAAAACTCTTGTGCAGGTTTTACGTGTGCATCACATAAGGGGCCCAGACCAGCTTCCTAAGATATAGCTCTCAGCAGCCAATCAGAAGCCAGTGCTGAGGGTGTGGGACAAGCAGCTGGAATACAGCAGAACAGATGGACACAAAGACACACACACACACACACACACACACACACACACACACACACACACACACACACACACACACACACACACACACACACACACACACACACACACACACTAATATACAAATGATTTACAAATCTCCAACTACTTGAGATAAAGACTGTAAAATGTGTAAACAAACATGTCCTTAAGAAGGATACCTACAGAGAGTGTAACAGAATCATCATATTTGGCATACTTAAAATCTTTTGATGTGTCTTTGCGTATTCTGATTACAAAGTCTATACACAATTACGCTGATTTCTTCAGTATTTTCTATACAGTCAGTCAGAGGGTGAAACTGCTGTGCAATTGTTTGAATGAGTTTATTTTTTTCTGTCACAGTCCATTATTGTCCCAGATAGCACACGTAGGTATATCTCTGTGATGGCTGTTTAAGAGCTTTTCATCTGGAAAGCATTGCATTCTAATTAACAGCTGCTAAACATCTTAAAAAGAACAGATATACATACTTTCTAATTCATAAAGTTCTCAAAGACATCTGATAGATTTTTTGCAGATTAGCAAATATTAAAAATAAATAAATACATTTTTCAGATATAAACACACATCAAGTAGATGTCTGGGTGATGTGCTCTCAGGGTTGCTATCAAACATTTCAGAATAAATCACTGGATTTGCTTGTTATTTTAGCTTAACAAGCCAACATACTGTAATTCTACAAATGCGGTTTAGGATTTTTCCAAATTGTCTAATTTTATTTTCTAACACTTCAAGCTACATCCACCAAACTTGGCACCACACTTCAACCAATAGTGATTTAGGTTGCTATTCACAATATTTTCTAACTGATTGGACTTAAAGTTTTCCTGTATTGGACAATCAAAAATCCCAAATGTCCCATACTGTAGACTATGTCCACACTAATTCATTTTTATATGAAAGCATATATTTTATGGTGGTAATTCTGCTAAAAGGGCCTCATTGCATAGAAAGGTGAAACACAGACGGTACTCTTTGGTTGGTTTTCCTTCAATAGCATATAGAAAAATAATCCAATGCACTTATTCTGGTGGAAAAATAAAAAAGACTTTGTTTGAATTGGCTCGTCACACTGACAATAAAAAAGTAAACAAATCAGTAGCTTTACACTGTGGGATTTCAGGCTACAAAGCCTCAGAGTGTGACGCACAGACACACCAAGTTACATATACAATCTATATGTAGTCGTGCATAACCAGATCTTGCCTATATTAGTGTAAAGTTTGATCTACTGATACATTTCGGCCAACAAAGCCTTCCCCAGAGTCTGTCCAGACACAAAAAGTAAAGAATTAGTAGCTGCACACAGATGCATTTCAGGCTACGAAGCCTTCCTCATGTTTTTGTAATGCAATATAGTTAAGACTCTGGCTATGCAAGGCAACATATGTATTGTATTGTATTGTAAGTAACTTGGTGTGTCTGTGTGTGAGTATCAACATTTTTGAAGGAAGATTGATACACAGCAATTCAATCCCTTACAATTTGCCCATTGTTATTCATTTAACCCTCTTTCAAAACATTCCCCATCCAGCCCCCATCTGTCTGACTGCTGTAACTCCCCAGGTGACAACAACCCCTATGCCATAAACCAGTCAAACAGTAAGTTATACAAAAATACTCCAATATGTGAAGCCTGTGTATCAGTATTACTGCCGGATATTCCTTCATTTGTCCCTGTAGACCTACTGAATCACACACACACACACACACACACACACACACACACACACACACACACACACACATGTTGGTCTACCTATCATTATGAGGACTTTCCATAGACATAATGACTTTTATACTGTATAAACTATAGATTCTATCCTCTAAACCTAACACAACCCCTAAACCTAACCCTCACAGAAAACCTTCTGCATTTTTACATTTTCAATAAAACATTGTTTAGTATGATTTTTAAGCGATTTGAATTATGGGGACACTATAAATGTCCTCATAAATCACATTTATAGCATAATACCCTTGTAATTACCAGTTTGTAACTTACAAAATTGTCCTCGTAAATCACAAAAACAAGCACACGCACACACACACACACACACACACACACACACACACACACACACACACACACACACACACACATTTCCACTGTTCTTTACAGTGAAAACAAGCTGTTTTCTTGGGGTCACATTTGGGGGGGAAACTCTGAATCGAGGTCATTTCCTGTTCTCATGATTTTCCTAGACTTAGACACTTGGGACTCTTGAGACTGAATTCACCACAGATTAACATTGTATACTCTGTCTAATTGCATCATTTAAAGAAGAACATGACAAAAACAAGAAACATAGCAGAACACACTATCAAAACAGACTGTATTGAAATGAACTGACAAAGATTCAGACATCTGGGACATTATATACACAAAGACTAAGAAGGTTCACAATAATAGTACAGGGCTCGACAATAAGGAGTTCCCAATGGCTCAGGGCCACTGTGAAAGAGATTCCAGCCAGTTGTAAGCGTAAGCGTAGTTCTAGCAGAAAGATTGGGATTCATTCTATCAGGCATTTCATCAAATCACAATACAGCCTCTGCTTTATAAGCCTTCCCAGCTGTCTCTAATTGTTGAAATATTTAGTTTTTTCACCCCCCTCCAACCCATTACCACCAGTTTAGGTCCTGGGAGGGGGTAAGCTCTGCTCTCCTGCTGTCATCACTTCAAGCAGGATCTCACAGTTCAAGCAAATCTGAGCGCTGAAAGTAGGCCAAATGATATAAGTATTTCTATGTTTGTATTAACCCTCTGGGGTCGACGGACGCTGGATATTTTCGTCATTACAGTGGAAACAACTTAAAACACTCCGTCATTTTTGGGTATACAGATAAGTGTAAGACATCATTAGAGACTATAAAGGGTCTACTTTTATTTTTGTACACACACACAATAACAACAAAACCTTGTGCTTTTGTAAAATAAAGAAAATAAAAAGGGTGAGCTTTCAGCAGTCTCTGTGTCAGAGAGCATATATCTGAAACACGTCAAAAAAATAAACTGAAACTCTGTGAATACTTATCACACAAACATGAAACATATGTCTAAAGAAAGCTAAAAATGTCTACTTTTAAATAAAACGATTCAAATTTAAAACAAATATTCTCCTGCAATGCAATCTGTATTAAAAAAAGCGATTTACAGTTTTTACTGGTCCATCTAATTATCTGTAATGTGATCCCCCCCACCAGCAGAGCGTGCCATTCATACGCTAATGTGCTGAGACAATCAACGCAAATGTACACACCCCCGACTGCGAGGTTTGATGTAAACATATTTCATAAATTTTTCTGCACGTTTGTAATGATACACAGGCGAGGAAACTCCTGGATAGTTTGGAAGAGTTAACATTTTCCTCAGAAGAAGAGCGGGACTCCGATGAATGTTTGTATTTTGAAGAGAGACTTGATCCAGCCGAAGATACAATTTTGGATGAGTAAGTCATTTAGTTTTCATTAGTTGACATGCTATTTTATATAAACATGTACATATTTTACTAGTGGGACTGTTTCCAGACGTGCCAGCCAGGATTCAGAGTATTGACATTTGAAATATGTCCTAATAAGCAAGTTTTAGTTACATTTAAAAGCTTGTATGCTGTATGATATAAATATGATATGTAATATGATATAAAATTATATGAATGTTAGAATATATTTAATCTAGTGTTTATGCTGCCTCATTATCATCAACAAAGCTTGTGCTTGCAAATATCTGTTCAGGTGTAAATGAGTAAAATGCACTTTAAATATGACCATATTAGAAAATTACCATCTTATAATGATTTCTGAAGGATCATGTGACACTGAAGACTGCAGTGATGATGCTGAAAATTCAGCTTTTATCACAAATGGCATTTTACAATATATTTAAATAGAAAAATGTTCTTTTAAATTGTAAAAAGAGTTCACACAATGTTTTTACTGTATTTTGGATCAAATAAATCCATTCTTGGAGAGCAGAAGATACTTCTTCTAAAACTTTTAAATGGTAGTGTAGGTATAAAATTAAGTTAAGTCTTTATGTAAAGAAAATATATAGTCAGATTACTTCTTTTAACTTAAAACTTGATTTTGATCATTAAGTCTCCTCACATTCATTCTCTTTCTGTCACATTCCTCATTGATAGGCCCAGGGGAGGGGTCTTTGTGTCCTCAAGTGTGAATCACCTCCATATTCATGAAAGATCACGCCTCCTCGCATATGAACTTTCAACACTAAAATTGTCTTACAAAAGTTAAATTACTATATTGTTTTGTATGAATGAGTGATCAGGATGGTTTTCACATCATTTTGTAGCAAAAACTCTAGGCTACAAGATCCAGTTCTCAAAAGGCTTGTGGACAAATGTTTAGTATGTGTTATATGGCCTTATTTCAGTGACTTAAAATTTTGTTTTTTCAAAAAGCATGCATAAACGTTATTTTCCCAAAAATACTTTACCCATTAATATGTTTTTAAGCAACTGAAAAAAAGCACAAATGTCAAAGCATGTCAAAATTTCTCCAGGGCCCAAAACACCCTCAGACCCCAGAGGGTTAATACCAATAATCCTTTTATGATAGAACTGTAACTTGTCCACTTTATATATATATATATATATATATATATATATATATATATATATATATATACAGTATATTTTACACACAGATTAGAGCACAGCGTTTTAAAATGCATTGTTATCTTCACAGATTCCAGTAGAAGTTTTACACTATGTGCTAACCAGGCATGGAGGTAATAAAAGCTGTTCCATGTAAATTAAAATTTTTGTCCTAACTTGCTTCAACCAAGATACATGAAAACAACAAGACATTTGACTCTCACTTGGTTTCTATTTCTAGTTGCGCTAGGTAGCCATGCCCACAGTAAAATCTCATCCCACATTAAACATAAAATATGCCCTGATCGGACATACGCCCCCCGTCTCCAGGACCCCTTCCAGGACCAGGAAAGCTCCGAACGCTCATGAGATGGGAGACCCAGGCAGTCAGAAGTTCACTCCGGAGCTGGTACCAAGATCTCTCCGCACCCATTGGAGGGCCAGGAGGAGAATCCTTGTTTCATTTGCCGCACCGCCTTCGGCTGCGGCATCCACATTCTCAGAGATTGATTTCCTCACACCCTGGATCATCCAGCCGGTGCTCGCCGTTCTCACAGCACCCCGGCCCCAAAACTCTACAGTCCCAGCTCCCCGGATGCAGCTCTCTCACCTCCAGACCCGCGACTGCCCTGGCAGGTCAGCGCTGACGAGTTCCGAAAAAGCCTCTCTAGGACCTCTTCATCAGTCTATAAACTGCCCCCTGCCGGGTGTGCGGAGCAAGGAAATCGCTTTGAGTCTTTTCTCAGCACCCAAGCCTCGAGACACTCTTCTGCCTCCCGACGTGCTATTACCTGCTCCCCCCACTGCGAAGCCCCGCCCAGTACGTCAAAAACAATAGTCCCGTTAGTGCCCCCTCACGCGGAGTTTGGTTTGCGCGGTTCCCGACTCATTTCGGCTGTTTTTGCTCCACCTCCGTACACTGCGAAAAAGCCATTACAACTCTGATTCTCAAGGATGTGATAGAGCCCATCCCTCCAGCCGAGATGAAGAAGGGTCTCTACCGCCCTTACTTCATCGTACCCAAAAAGGTGGCGTGTTGCGACCAATCTTGGACATGTGAGTTCTCAACTGGGCTTTGCACAGAGTCCCGTTCAAAATGCTCACACAGAAACACATTCTTACCTGCATTTGACAGCTGGATTGGTTTGCGGCGGTAGACCTGAAGGACACGTACTTCCACACCTCCATCTTGCCTCAACACCGACCCTCCCTACAGTTCTCGTTCGACAACCAGGCGTATCAGTACACATGTCCCTGCCCCCTCGCATCTTCACGAAGGTCAGAGGCAGCTCTTGTCCCTCTAAGGGAAGTGGGCATCCGCATACTCAACTACCTCGATGACTGGCTCATCCTGGCTCACTCTTGAGAGTTACAATGAGAAGGCTGGGTCTTCCTCCTCCCGGGACAGGTTGCCCAAGGTTCCTACGACCCCCTTCAGGGACCAGGTCGTGAACCTGCGAGCAAGCTGTTCCGGGAGGAGGCAGACCCAGCCTTCTCATTGTTGTGTCCAGTACATGTTTTGCGTATCTATTTGGACCGCATGCAGAGCTCTAGATGTTCTGAGCAGCTCTTTGTCCGCTTCAGCGGATGGCGGAAAGGGAACGCCGTCTCCAAACAGAGGTTAGCTCACTGGATCGTTGATGCTATTTCCTTAGCTTAACACACCCAGGCTGTGCCTGCCCTCTTGCGAGTTGGAGCACACTCTATGAGAAGTGTGGCATCCTCGTGGGCACTGGCCCATGGCACCTCCTTAGCAGACATCTGTAGAGCAGCGGGCTGGGAAACACCCAGACTGGGCAGGATGTGGCCTCTGCAGGGTCTTTTCCCTCTGAAAGAATAGGACCGTGAAAGACCACCTTCCCCAACGCATTTCATAGCGTTAAGATAGATCCAGCCGCTTCACGTCCTATGTGAGAGACATAGTGAGAGAAAAGGCCGTGGCTGCTGGGCTTGCTCCCATGCTAGTCATGTAGCACCTGTTCCCCTCCTCAGGGGTGCGGGGAACCTAAGGTCTGTATGTGACATCTCTTTGGGGCGTTGGGGAGGGCTAAGTGCAGCTGACACAGTTGCCTCTAGCAAGCAGTAGCCTGCTTGCACCTGTCTCGACTGTTCGCGTAACACGGTCAATGTGAGTGACAGAAGGGGAAAGTCGTGGTTACTGTTGTAACCTCCGTTCCCCGAGGGAGGGAACGAGACGTTGTGTCCCTCCTGCCACAGCATTAGACCTACCTCTGTAAACGGCCGTACCTTATTTTAGGCTCCTCAGTGCAAAATCCTGACTGACACTCGCTGTCCCGCTTCCCTTTATACCCGTATGTCCGGGGCGGGGCATGCAAATTCTGTCTGCCAACTTGACTTTGGCCTTCTCTCAGGTTCAGAGGTGCGTTTGGCATCCCAGGAAGACACCTTGTGTCACTTCATTCAACGCAACTTCTCGTTCCCTCTCTCGTGGAACAGAGGTTACAACAGTAACCATGATGTTTCTCACAATTCCTGACATTTAATGTTAGATACTATTCAATACTATTCAATACTAATACTATACTATTTTCAGTTCTTACCACAAATGTTCTATTAGATTGAGGTCAAGGCTTTGTGATGGCCACTCTAATCCCTTGACTTTGTTGTCTTTAAGGCATTTTGCCTCAACTTTGCTGGTATGCTTGGGGTCATTGTCCATTTGGAAGGCCCATTTTTGACTGAGCTTTAACTTCATGGCTGATGTCTTGAGATGTTGTTTCAATATATTCACATAATTTCTCCTTCCTCATGATGATCTATTTTGTGAAGTGCACCAGTCTCTCCTGCAGCAAAGCACCCCCACAACAACCCCCACGTGATTAGCTTTGTTGTGCTGGGTAGCATTAGTGTGTGAACAGCTTTTTCCCACGGAACGGATAGTTTACAGCATGTATATATTTTGAATGCTGATGCGGAAGCGACGCATACTGACACACCGGCAGGGGTGGAGGAACAGGTTTGCTGATTCATAACAACTGGACCTTTCACAACACTCGTCTCTATGTAACAATACTACTATTGAATTCCAGGCTATCACTACATTAAAACCCACAAATACATTTTGTTGTCATCTATCCCCCACCAGGTCAGCTGACATACTTTCTTGAAGAGTTGGATGTCCTACTATCCTCTTTACCGGAGGATGGTAGGCCACTTGTGGTTCTTGGTGATTTCAACATACACCAAGACAAGCCCCAGGCCACGGAACTAAATACTCTTCTGGCCTCATTTGATTTGGAAAGACTACACACTGCAGCAACTCACAGATCGGGCAACCAGCTGGACCTTATTTTTACAAGTAACTGTATAAACTCAAATATTCTTGTTACATGTCTCTGATCACTACTGTGTTCAATTCAACATGACTCTCCCATCTACATTCAAACAGACTCCACCTTTGGTTTCTTTTTGCCATAACCTACATTCTCTTTCACCCTCTCGTCTTTCCACTGCTGTCTCTACCTCTCTTCCCACACACAATGTATTTTCTATGGTTGATGTAAACACTGCCACAGACACACTAAACTCAACTCTGACTAACAGTGAGGTTTACAAACTCCTCCTCTCCAACCACCCCCCACCTGTTCCCTTGACCTCATTCCCTCTCATCTTTTCCAGGCCATCTCTCCATCCATCCTACCTGCACTCACACACATAATCAACACGTATCTACTTACAGGCACTTACCCCATTATATTTAAGCAGGCTCGAGTAACCCCACTGCTGAAGAAACCTGCACTTGACCCTACACAAATAGAACACTACAGACCAGTCTCTCTCATCCTATTCATGGCAAAAACACTTGAAGAGCAATTTTAAAATCTCTGCCTATCTCTCACAGAACAAACTGCTGGATGACACTATGTCAGGCTTCAAAAGTAGACACTCCACTGAGACTGCCCTGCTGTGTGTCACTGAGTCGTTGAGATGGGCGAAAGCTGAATCCAGATCATCCGTCCTGATTCTGCTGGACCTATCTGCAGCCTTTGATACAGTCAACCATCGGATTCTGCTTTCCACCCTTTCCTCGCTGGGTATTACAGGAAATGGAAGTGCAACGTAGTGCAGCTTTGTTCTAGCGGAAAGACTAGGAGCTGTACATCATCACTTCATTAGCTGGGTAATTTCTAGCCAATCACATGTAAGCCATTGCTTCATAAGCCTGCTCACAATCTATCACATTGCTGTTTCAGTGCGCTAAAACGCAGGCAACTAGACGCGCTTCAACGTCTCCAGGCCACATATAACCAGTGCACAGCACTTCTCCGGAAGCCCGCCTTCCCTTTCCAACGACGTCGTCATTTCATCTCAACTTCTGCCAACATCAAACCCATGGGGAGTAAACAACCAGCAAACATATCTCATTCACTCAGGAGATCTCTCCCAATCGCATTGCACGACCCGGCGATGGAGCGCGCAACCCGCGAATCCTGCAAAATCATTGGCTTAGGCAGCAGCCGGCTTCCATCAGAAATAAGCTAAGTCATTTTCATATCCATCAAAAGCATTCAGATCTAGTCATGGGTCTAGACCTTCCGTTGCCATGCAACCTGTTAATCACAAAGTTGCAACGTTGCCTGTTCATCATAACGCATTTGCATCAATATCAAAAGCCAGTATTTCACGTCAACAGCGCATTCACTCATAGTATGGCAGACAATCGCGTAATCTCATGAAGGCAAGGTTCATTCACTTGTCATTCACAGTCCGCATGCCCGAGCGTTCCCCATCGGGGAATTAAGATAATTATTCAGGCATATCATAATGTACAGTCAACGCTTATCATACGGGCTCTCATTACTCATTCAGTAAGATTCCCCCATTTTTTTGTTGCCGCCTTCGCCCAAATCACGTAACGGGTGCGTTCCAATCCGATTCATCATCCCTATGCCCTACTCACTAGGAAGACCGAGCCCACGATGTGAGCTTTCCGAGGGAGCATGACATCAGTTTCACCCGTCGATGTGCGCCCCCCCTTTCCGAGCACAATCCATGCAAATTACATACACAACTTAAATGGCTGTATCTACTGGCTCCCCTGGAGTATGGACACCGTTGTAATATCTTTTGAAAGAAGACACTTCGGGCTTCACTTCTCAAGTTTCAGAATTAATATATGTTGTTATTTAAAAAAAATAAATAAAAAAAAGTTTTGGACTTTGAGATGGGCTCATTCTGTTTAGAAGACTTCATATAAAAGATAATATACAGTCGTACAACAGGTAAGACAACAGTGTTTACAACAGAATGCTGCTCCGGTTGCATAGTCTGTCAAAGAACGATGAAGTGTAATTCTTCCTGGTGAGATCTCATGTAAACATGGAGAACATATCAAGATTTATAATTGCGTACAAAAGTGCTACTGGACGTTATAGAATGAATTCTGTCACGGACAATTGACCCAAGCAGGCTGAACTGGATTCATCTGGCAATCGCTATTTCATAAGGTATGAAGTCCGTTTGTGATATTGCATGTTGCCATCCGCACTTCCGGCACAAATAAACAAATTGCTGTTTTGGAGGACTGTTATCATGCAACAGAGATCGGATATCAACGTCGAACACTTAGACCTTTGAAAAGACATATAATCTGTTATCATTAATTGCATATTCATGCATGCATGTATCAGAATGCAAATCTATTAAACGTAAGCAGAGTGACTTCACTCCCGAGCGCAAACAAATACGTATCAACGGGTTAATATAGCCTCCACCAAGCCTTGTGAAAGAATTTACTTAATTCAGGTCAACATTCAATGAGGTTCCCAGAGCGCCTCCAAGGGCGAATTTACGCGATCCATAAAACGCAGCATTTTCTTACTCCAGACGTACTTCCATGTTTTCATCGCTAGCACCACTGTCGCGGCGCGCCTCTGACACCTAGAGGTAGGCTCCGCACCGCTTCCACTATTCTTCAGATTATCTACCACCAGCGTAAGGCATTCTGCTATGAAGGACATACAGCGATTAATTCCCATCTCATGGCATACTTTCATTTTATTATCATTCAGGCATCATCAACGAGCAGAAATTCATTGGCATGTCTTCACAAATCATTCACTCATCGTGGTCTGACCACTACAGCAACCACTAATCCGAACCAATATGATTGACAGCGTAAATGCCGGAATCCAGCCATACATGTTTAGGCGTGCGTGTATCTGGTCTCCGACATATGTCAGAGACAATGGTAACTTGGCACAGCAGCCGTCGAATCAGCTATCAAGCACATTCGGAAGGAGATTTGCAAATATTCAGAAAATATAAAGTGCGATACTGCATCTTCAGGTCGTAAAGGTGGGACATGAACAGCCGGAACTGATCCATGCTCGAGAATCACATCCTGAAGATCCCGATTCATATCAACCCACATTCACAAAGCAGTCTCGTGCAAGATGATTTGCACAAACTTGCACACATTCTTGTATGTTTTGGGGCACACCTCCTTCAAAAATTAAACTGTCCACTGCATCTTCAGGGCTCTATGCCGGGAGTACATGAAGACTCTCATGTTCCTTTTACAGCCAACAACTAAAATCATGAAGCTGAGACATTATTCTGCCCACCCTATTTGCTCCATCTCGAGGAATAAGATGGAGGAGAGCGAGAGAGAGGAGAGAGAAAAAGAAACAAAAACTCACAACAAGCCACATCTCTAGAATTCTAGACATCACACACCTTCTCTAACCATGCAAGCTTCCCCCCTAAAGAAACATGACAGGATCAGGTCTATTTTCACATCATTCCCTGGTCCGTTTGGGTCTCCTAACGCAATCTCCAGCCCCATTAGTCCACCTCAATTTTGCCATGCTTATCATTCCTCAAGGCCACTCCGCTGTTTTTTCCGCCTCCTCACACTAGCGCATTCCATAGACGGCCTCTCTTACCCACCAATCGATGAATTTATGGACGACACGCACCTATTCTCGGACATGGCTCCCTCCATAGGATTCAGGGGTTGCCGTCTAGGACCATGGTTCACAGGGGAATGGCCAGAATGATACTCTCTTCAATATAGCTTCCTACACTCCAGACGCTTTCTTCGTAAGTATTCCCACTGCTAGATATTTAATAATTTAATGTATTTAACAAATGATCTCGACCTACAATCCCAGCCTCAATGCGGCTCAGCCGAGGGAAGAAAGAAATGACAGAGAGACCCAAGCTTCAAATCCTCCCTTGCCATTCGTATAGCACTTCATCATACGGTCCAGCAAACAACCTTCCCCTCTACCCTCCAATGAAATGGTTCTTTACCCCATACAGGGTAAAATATATGTTCGAGTTCAGAAATATGAAATACACTCGCAGAACCACTGCAGCCTCGTTCCGCGATGACACCGCAAGCTACATCTATATAGAAGTTTAAAATGGGCCTTCCTTATTCCACACCCATCATCACGGCCAGCGTCATATGGGTCCCCTCAACGCATCGTAGTCATGCGACAATTCCACAGTAGTTACTACAATCAATAAAGTATGGCCCTCCTCAAACCATCATGTCCCCTATGAGTCAAGTCAAGTCAAGTCAATTTTATTTGTATAGCACCTTTCACAACACACATTTCAAACACGTTTCAAAGCAGCTTTACAGAATATCAGCATTAACAGTAGATAAAACTGTAATGTCTATAAAGTCGATTAATCATCATTGTGTAATTTAGATAAAATACGATTTTTAATAGTGTTTAAAAATAATTTAATGATAATTGTATTAATAACCCCAGTGAGCAAGCTGTAGGCGTCTGACATGGTAGTGCATTTCCTGTGACATCATCATCCCAGCCAGACACATTCCCGGGTTTCTCAACTTCCCTCCCTCGCTTCGCAGGAGTTCCACAGACCAGCTGGACGGGCACCCTTCGAGGTATACCGGAATCTACTATGAAGATGCTCGGCCGCAGCTCTCCCTAATCGTACCTGAAATGGTCAACTTGACCCAAATCATCAAACAAGCTCAACTCTACATCAGCCATAAGTTCTCATGCATATCTGGTGGTGGTCGGTGGCTCTTCCCCAGCTCATCCTTACCGCTCAAACCAGCCGCCCTCACCGGAAACTCTCAACAAGGTATGGCACGGCAACATCGTCATTATCGTATGGCCTTATGTATGCGTTCACTCTGGCAAAGATAACCATCAAACAACTTTCCCTCGTCGGAGGGTTTTCAAATCAAATATTTTCTTTCAACAAAGGGATTGCACGCAACACCGTCATTATCATACAGCCCCATGCATGCCATAACCCCGGTAGGTTATATTTAAAACAAAAAACAAAAAAACAAAAAGAAACAAAAACAAAACACACACTTTATCACTACTTTCGGAGGGTTTCACAGTTAAACGTTTCCTTTCAGCAAAGGGATTGCACGAAACGTCGCCAATATCGTATCGTAAGTCTGCTCACAATCTATCACATTGCTGTTTCAGTGCGCTAAAACGCAGGAAACCTCTGCCACCACACCACCACCAGCTTAGCCCTGTCCCGCGATGGGGGTGGTAGGCTCCTCGCCCCTGCCTCCTATCTCCGGCAGGACATGGCGGTTCCGGGCACAACTCCCTCGGACCACCGGATGGGGCCTACGCCAAAGAGAGAGACATTACCTTCTGTTTTACATTTATCAAATAAATGGCATCTTAAACCTCACTCAAGCCTGCGTGTCTTCCCGATAGAACTGTGCTTGACTGGTTTAACACGTATCTCTACGGTAGGTCCTTCAAGCTAGCCTGGAGAGGTGAGGTATCCAAGCCACATCTGTACTTACTGGGGTACCTCAGGGATCAGTGCTTGGGCCACTTCTCTTCTCTATACAACATCACTGGGACCCATCAATAAGACACATGGTTTCTCATTCCACTGTTACGCCGATGACACACAACTCTACTTGTCTTTCCAGCCCAATGACACCACTGTGACTGCTCAAATCTATGCCTGCCTGGCAGACATCTCGGCCTGGATGAAGGAACACCACCTGCAACTTAATCCAGCCAAAACCGAACTCCTGGTCTTTCCACCCAAACCTGCTGTCGAACACAACATCAGCGTGCAGCTGGGTTCGACTACAGTAACGCCTTCAAAGATGATCAGAAATCTAGGGATAACCATTGATAACAAACTAAATTTCACAGACCACATATCAAAGACCGCAAGATCATGTAGATTTACACTCTATAACATCAGGAATATACAGTCAGGTCCATAAATATTGGGACATCGACACAATTCTAACCTTTTTGGCTCTATACACCACCACAATTGATTTTAAATTAAACGAACAAGATGTGCTTTAACTGCAGACTTTCAGCTTTAATTTGAGGGTATTTACATCCAAATCAGGTGAACGGTGTAGGAATTACAACAGTTTGTATATGTGCCTCCCACTTTTTAAGGGACCAAAAGTAATGGGACAGATTAACAATCATAAATCAAACTTTCACTTTTTAATACTTGGTTGCAAATCCTTTGCAGTCAATTACAGCCTGAAGTCTGGAATGCATAGACATCACCAGACGCTGGGTTTCATCCCTGGTGATGCTCTGCCAGGCCTCTACTGCAACTGTCTTCAGTTCCTGCTTGTTCTTGGGGCATTTTCCCTTCAGTTTTGTCTTCAGCAAGTGAAATGCATGCTCAATCGGATTCAGGTCAGGTGATTGACTTGGCCATTGCATAACATTCAACTTCTTTCCCTTAAAAAACTCTTTGGTTGCTTTCGCAGTATGCTTTGGTTCATTGTCCATCTGGACTGTGAAGTGCCAATGAATTTGAGTCCAATGAGTTCTGAAGCATTTGGCTGAATATGAGCAGATAATATTGCCCGAAACACTTCAGAATTCATCCTGCTGCTTTTGTCAGCAGTCACACCATCAATAAATACAAGAGAACCAGTTCCATTGGCAGCCATACATGCCCACGCAATGACACTACCACCACCATGCTTCACTGATGAGGTGGTATGCTTTGGATCATGAGCAGTTCCTTTCCTTCTCCGTAGTCTTCTCTTCCCATCACTCTGGTACAAGTTGATCTTTGTCTCATCTGTCCATAGGATGTTGTTCCAGAACTGTGAAGGCTTTTTTAGATGTTGTTTGGCAAACTCTAATCTGGCCTTCCTGTTTTTGAGGCTCACCAATGGTTTACATCTTGTGGTGAACCCTCTGTATTCACTCTGGTGAAGTCTTCTCTTGATTGTTGACTTTGACACACATACACCTACCTCCTGGAGAGTGTTCTTGATCTGGCCAACTGTTGTGAAGGGTGTTTTCTTCACCAGGGAAAGAATTCTTTGGTCATCCACCACAGTTGTTTTCCATGGTCTTCTGGTCTTTTGGTGTTGCTGAGCTCACCGGTGCATTCTTTCTTTTTAAGAATGTTCCAAACAGTTGCTTTGGCCACACCTAATGTTTTTGCTATCTCTCTGATGGGTTTGTTTTGATTTTTCAGCCTAATGATGGCTTGCTTCACTGATAGTAACAGCTCTTTGGATCTCATATTGAGAGTTGACAGCAACAGATTCCAAATGCAAATAGCACACTTTTATCTGCTCCTTGTAAATTGGATAATGAGGGAATAACACACAACTGGCCATGGAACAGCTGAGCAGCCAATTGTCCCATTACTTTTGGTCCCTTAAAAAGTGGGAGGCACATATACAAACTGTTGTAATTCCTACACCGTTCACCTGATGTGGATGTAAATACCCTCAAATTAAAGCTGAAAGTCTGCAGTTAAAGCACATCTTGTTTGTTTAATTTCAAATCCATTGTGGTGGTGTATAGAGCCAAAAAGATTAGAATTATGTCGATGTCCCAATATTTATGGGCCTGACTGTACATGCCACACAACTGCTTGTTAAGTCACTTGTCATAACTAGACTGGACTACTGTAACGCTCTCATTGCTGGCCTCCCTGCATGTGCAATTAGACCTCTGCAAATGATCCAGAATGCAGCAGCATGTCTGGTCTTTAATGAACCAAAGAGCGCACATGTTACACCACTCCTTGTCTCTCTCCACTGGCTACCAGTTGACGCACCAACTGGTAACAACTGGTATCAAATTCAAGGCTCTGATGCTGGCATACAGAACAGTCACTGGGTCTGCTCCAACATACCTAAAATAATTTCTGCAGAGCTACACACCCACTAGAAGCCTGCGTTCAGCTAAGGAATGTCGCCTTGTTGTACCAACACAAAGAGGCACCAAAACACTTTCTCAGACTTTCAGCTTCATCATACCACGTTGGTGGAATGACCTCCCTAACTCCATCCATGAAGCAGATTCACTCTCTGTCTTCAAAAAATGACTTAAAAGCATCTTTTCCAAGAGCACTTAACTAGTCACTAACAAAAAAAAAAATGTTTATGTTTTGAATACTATTCTGATGCTAGTGAAACTTTGTAATATGGCTCTTTTGTACCACTGTCTCCTTAAGATGATTTGCTTACGTTTTCCTCTTTTTTAAGTCGCTTTGGATAAAAGCTATAGCCAAATGAATACATGTAAATGTAAAATGTAAATGTCTGACCCTCTGGAATTGTGATAGAGTCAATTAAAAGTGAAACAATCTGTCTGTAAACAATTGTTGGAAAAATTACACGTGTCATGCACAAAGTAGATGTCTTAAATGACTTGACAAAACTAGAGTTTGCTAATATGAAATGGTTAAAAAAAATAGTGGTTAAAAAAATAGTTTTAATGACTTCAACCTAAGTGTATTTAAACTTCTGACATCACCTGTATGTGATTTGAAATGACATGAGAATGAGTAAATGATGACAGAACTTTTATTGTTTAATTTTTTAGGGTGAACTATCCCTTTAAAAAGATAGAAAGACAGAAATGTTGGTCTACATTGGTGTGTTTGTGTGTTCTGCACTATAGGGCACACAAAACTATGATCTTTATTTATTTTCTCTACAAGTCCATTTCATTCTTTTCTTCTTTGTGTGCCTTTATTATCCTTCATTTTAATGTTTGATTGTGCAGGTCTGTGTGTTTGAGGGAGGTGCTTTGTCTTTTCATAGAAAGAAAGCATAAAGTTTTGGTTGGTCTGGTTGATTATCTGTATCTTAGATAAATGACCTTTTCTCCTCTGCTATATGTGAAGAGCATCAAAAGATCTATTTTACCAAAGAGAAAGAGAGAAGACAAATCTGTGCTGAAAAAGATTTTCCATTTATCTTTCTATTGACAGTCTGTTTCAGCCTCACACAGACGTGCATGCACTGAATGGCCCTTCCAAAATCTGAAAAAGAAAGAAAAGGTCGTAACATCACTTATAAGACCGGAAGTAGGACACTTTTTGGATAAAGTAGACAAAAGAATAGAGAAAACTTAAAACTTTCGAGCAACCATTTCAAGCAATATAATGGCTCAAATATAAATTATGTCCCTTCATTTTTACTCAGTGGACAATGTTAATATAAAAAAATGAGTACTGAATACATGCACTAACCATTACCAAAATATGACTAGATCTGTATTAGTCTATATAAGCCTTAAATGCTACAACCAGAGAATGTCCAAAGTCTATTCACTGACTCTGTGATGCATTTGCACACAAAAATTTGAAGACCCAGCTGAAATAACAATTTTGTTTTAGATGCTTAGTATCAAGAAAACTAGATATCATGAGCAGAACTTCATATTACACGTTGCTTTTCAGTTATGTCCATAAAATAATCTGTACCGTAATTTCCGGACTATAAGCCGCAACTTTTTTCCCACGCTTTGAACCTCGCGGCTTAAACAACGATGCGGCTAATATATGGATTTTTCCCGCTTTTAAATGTTATTTAAAAAAAAAAAAAAACATTCTGTGACGTGCTCAGTTTTTTGGCGGCATGAAGCTTTCATTAGACCAATGAAATTGCCGAACGGGTTAAGGTCAAACAACTTTTTTGTTTACTGTTTAGATTAAATCGAGCGCGCTCAAACTTCCCATCATTCTGACTATGGTAGTCATTTTGTCACCCTCAAGACACGGAGAAATGCATATGATGCAGCTTTCAAGCTGAAGGCGATTGATTTGGCTGTTGGAAAAGGAAATAGAGCTGCTGCATGGGAGACGTTGGAAACAGCAGCGTGATGAATTGACTCAGTGCAAAAAGACAACTAAAGCTGAGGCTATTCAACTCTGACACCGAAGGAGATGACTTATGTGGTTTCATGTGCACAAGAGGAGGAAGATAGTGACCAATGACTTTCTTGCTAGGCTACTGTTTACTGCTAATTTTTAATTTTTTGTTACAAGCCGTGTGTGGCAGCGGGGGCGTGGTCAAGCGCCCGTCCGGGAGAGAAAAGTGGTAAGGGCGCTTACACCTGAGCCTAACACCTGTGTCTAATTTCAGTAAGCATGGGGAGAGCGGCATAAAAATGCAGCAGAGAGAGAGAGTGACAGACAGACACACGTCAGTCTAGTGTTGGCGCATAGAAGTCCAAGAATTTAGAAACTTTATAAAATTGATTGTAAACATTGCTGTGGCCATTAAAAGTCTTACCTGGAACGTCAAGTGCCCTGCTTCACGTGTCCTTCTTGGGAAAACTGTCACACTGGCACCAGTGTGACAGTTTGCAGCACTTGATGTAAGCGCCCTTAATGCTTTTCTCTCCCGGACGGGCGCTTGACCACGCCCCCGCTGCCACACCGTGTTTCGTTAAAGCCTGTGTAAAGTTCATTTGTTTCAATGTACCGGAAGGCACCTGTGGCTTATAGACAGGTGTGGCTTATTTATGTTCAAAATAATATTTTTTTTTAAATTCAGTGGGTGCGGCTTATATTCAGGTGCGCTCAATAGTCCGGAAATTACGGTACTTATTAGTCTTGGATGGACAGAAATCACGATTACAAAGTCTACACACATTCCCACTAATTTTGCGGACCGACACTATTGTATGTTAAGCTTATATTACGCATACAGTATATTAAGTTTACTATTAGTTATTATCAATATATATCAAATAGTAAATAAAAATACTATTATTTTGAAAAGTAATATAAATAAAGTAATATAAGTAATATTAATATCTTAACTTTTGTCTTTGTGTCATCTTGGACTTACACTAACTAGAGGCTTGGATGCAGCATCATTTAAAATCAATAGTTTGAGTTTCAGATGTTATTGTAGAAATGCAGTATTTACAGTCAGCAATGATTACTTTAATCAATAAGTGAAAGTGTCAAATAACAGGATGGTTACTGAGATTAAGCAAGTAGTATTCAGCTGGTCTAACACGACAGCCCTCATGTGCGGACCCACCGACATGACAAGACTCTTCATTTAATGTGTGCTCATGATTTCCTACATACATTACACAATTACATGTCTTTAGGAGTTATATAGGAAAAATATTACTGAGTGCACCTTTAAACTATCCTAACTGTATACTTACAGTTGCCAAGCAGCATAGCAACTAGATGCTATGTTGGAAAACTGGGAATGTGATGCACAAAACAGCTTTTATGATACTTTTGCGTAATGTTTTATGCTTTAAAGTGATTCACAATCAACTGCCATTATAATACAAAGATGGACTAGGATATGAATTATAATTTATCATTTTGCATTATAAAAAAAGTTATATATGTTTGGAACGACATAATGGTGAGTAAATGAATACAGAATTGAAATTTTTGGGTGGACTTTTCCTTTATTGTAAAATGTGTGGTCATCACAGGCGTTTATAGTCTTTATATAACGGCTTTGAACACGTCTCATGCAAAAGTACCAAACAAGCTCTTGAGAAAACCCATTTGCACACCCAAACACAACTGAGACAGACAAAGGTGTGAGATAGAGATAAATACAATTAAATTAACTGGTTGAATACATGTGAATGAAAGGAGAAAAGGGGAAGTTCAAAGAGTGAAACAAGAGGGCAATGAGAGGGGGAGAGGTTGAAAGAGAGAGGAGTGCTATAGAACAGCATTCCTCTTCTCAGTCTACTCTGTAATGAAAAACAGCACAAACAAAAGTGACAACTTCAAGAGCTCTCTTTCACTGACACACAAATTACAAACAGCCTAAAACAGTGACACACACTGCGCTATTTAACTGCTGCAGACGAAGGCCCTGATGGCAGAACAAAGGTAGAGAGATGGGCGGTGGAGAGGTATGGATAACATATAACTCACGTATTCTTCAAAGACTGTGAAAGAAAGAGAGCAGAGAAAACGAGGTGAGACAAGATAGATGTTCTAGGGTCAGTTAGATGTGTCTACTTACACTGACTTCTAATTGCTTCCTGTATGCTGTCCTGCAAAAAGCAACACAGTTGCAACAGAGATTGTGTGTTGAACACACAGATATTTTGGTGTCCTTGTCTGTATCGGGTTCTAATTATTTTTCTATGAAATCACTAGAGCAATTTCTCCACTGTGCCTGCAGTGCCATCTTCTGGAGAGTAAAGAGTGTGATTGATAAAATGGATAGTTCACTCAAAAATGAAAATTCTGTAATCATTTACAAAACTTTCATTTAGTTTCAAACAGGTAGGTCTTTTTTTCTTCTGTGGAACACCAAAGGAGAATGTTAGCCTCAGTCATAATTCGCTTTCATTGTTTAGACAAAAGAGGCTAACATTCTACCAAAGATAATTTTGTGTTTCATGGAAGACAGAAAGCCATACAGGTTTAAGCAACACAAGGGTGGGTAAAAGATGACAGAATTTTAATTTTGTGAATAATTATTCTTTAAGCTTTAAAGGAATATTCCGGGTTCAACAGAAGTTAAGATGAATCGATAGCATTTGTGGCATACTGTTATATTGATTACCACAAGAACATTTGTTGACTCATTCCTCATTTTCTTTTCACGTCCAATAGAAGGGAATGGGGCCAATCCACAAATGTTAAAATACTCATTGTTTCAAAAGTATAGCCACAAGATGTAAACAATTTGCATGTCAACATGATTCTAGTGTTATAAAATCAAAGTTATAGCCAATTTTACAACTTTATTGCCATGATGGTTTAATTTCAACAAACCCTAAAACGACTGTAAAAATTACGATTTAAACAACTTTGCAGTTCAAATAATACATGAGTTATAATAGAATAATTAATATACGTGCTTTTATAAAATGACAACCTTCAAATTTCTGTCTTTAACCCTCCAAAAATGTACCCCATTCACTTCCATTGTATAGGTGCCTCACTGTAACCTTGATTTTTGCTTTTTTTAAGAAAAGGAGGGATGAATTGAAATTCTAATTATTATTTATTCTTTGTATTTTTTGGGGTAATCAACATTATGACACAAATACGGTCGATTGAGCTTAACGTGTATTGAACCCAGAATATTCCTTTAGGAGAAGCCAATGCACAGCCAAATCTGTGAGATTTTACATAAAACATCTCAATAATTTTTCCTAAACAGCAGTGATATGAATAAGAGTGCAATTGAAGACTTAAGTTTCCATTATATCTCATGCTTCTCAGATTTGTCCTCTGAAAAAACGTCCCCAGTAATCAATCAATCAATCAATCAATCAATCAATCAATCAATCAATCAATCAATCAATCAATCAATCAATCAATCAATCAATTTATTATTTATAGAGCACTATTAAAAACAAATACCAATGACCAATGAGCCACAGAGTCACACATAATACAAAAACAGAGCAAATACAGAAAAGCATCACGTCACAAATTGTAGGCCAAATCAAATAAAAATGTTTTTGCTTAGATTTAAAAATAGGCAGTGTGGGGGCTAATTTGACTTTGTAGGCTGTTCCAAAGTTTGGGAGCTGCTACTGCAAATGCCCGATCACCCCTAGACTTTTACTTTGTTTTTGTAACCACTAAAAGGCTTTGATCGGCAGACCTGAGAGCTCTCACTGGGTGGTGATCTATCAACAGGTCAGAGAGATATGATGGTGTTAAATTGTTTCTAGACTTAAAAACCAATATGAGCACTTTAAAATCAATTCTATAGTGAACAGGTAACCAATGCAAAGACCGTAAAACAGGGGTAATATGTTCCCGCTTTCGAGCCCTTGTTAAAACCCTAGCATCCGCATTCTGAACCATTTGAAGGCGACCTAAAGAAGAATGGCTAATTCCCAGGTATAGAGAGTTGCAATAATCAAGCCTAGTGGAAATGAAAGCATGAATCACCCTTTCAAAGTTCTCAAAAGAGAGAAAAGATTTTTGCCAAGGCTCGCAATTGATAAAAACTAGCTTCTACAACCTGGTTAACTTGTCTATCAAGTTTTAGTGCACTGTCCAAAAGGACCCAGATTTTTTACGTAAGGCTTAACATAGGGTGCTAAGGCATCCAAATTTAAATTGGCATTACTCTTGTGGTTAGAAGAAGTAAATACTACAATTTCTGTTTTAGACTCATTTAAACTTAAAACATTTAAAGACATCCATGCTTTAACATCCACAAGGCAAGCTACCAAGGGGTCTAAACTGCTCTATTGAGGCAGTGGAAGATACATTTGTGTGTCATCTGCATAACAGTGGTAAGATATGCCATGTTTATTAAAAATAGAACCAAGTGGTTGTATATAGAGTGAGAACAATATGGGAGCTAGAGTAGAACCTTAGGGGACACCGCAAGTCAAAGGAACAGACTCAGAGTGGAATTGGCCTATATTAACTGAAAAACTCAGGTTTGTAAGGTATGATTGAAACCAATTTAAGGCTGAACCGTTCATGCCCACAACCTGTTCTAGGCAAGAAAAAAGAACATTATGATCCACAGTGTCAAAAGCAGCACTCAGATCTAACAGTACTAGCGCTACAGAATCTCCGGAGTCAGTGGCTAATAAATCTCACATGTGTCTCCTCTAAAGTTGCAGAAGAGACAATAATGTATCAAACTGTGTTAGGGATTTCAGCAAAACTTCATAATTTCTTTTCCCATGCCTCCAATAAAAAATTATCTGAGATATGCTATCCACATTAATTTGATGTCTTTATATTCTAACTAAATGTCAAAAAATGTAATTTTCTTCCGGGCACACACAGCTGATCTGCACACACAGTCACACAAATGCAAACATCCTAAATGTTTGTTATTTATTTTGTAGATGTGTTTTCTTCCTGTTTTCTGTTGTGCAGATTACAGGGCCAAATATGAAAAGATTTAAGCTAAGATACACACAATGATCTGTGATGAGTTGAGATGAAAAACAAGGTTAAAGATGACTGAACTTATATAGAGCAGCCAGATGCTGACGCGATCAAGCCTCTGACTCTACTTTACACTGGACACTTTATTCCTTTAACCCTTTCATGCTGCATTCTGAGACAATTCTACTTAAAGATATCGGAGGAATTGACTAAGAATGAATTTCGCCCAGTTGTTATTTGCACGGCTGTCTGTACTGCTATAGTGCCTGATTCACTAAAGGAGTTAAAGTATGCAGGATCAAGTAACAGCATGAACGCATCCAAAAATCACTGCTGAACGCAATTTGCACATGCAATTCTGATTTTGCGGGCTGAGCAATTTTTGTGAATGAAGCGCAACCTACAGTATAATGAGCTTAAATAATATATAAAGGAGCCGTGTTAGCACTGAAATAAATGACTATGATTAAATACTCATAACACTAATTTACTCAAATTTCAGTGCTGATGCACCTGCTTAAACTATATTATGGGTGGTTAGTGAATAAGATGCAAGTTTTGAATAAGACATGAAATACCATATGCAAAAGAGGCACAACAGTTTAGTGAATTCTGCCCACAGTATTTAGATGAAAGAAAAGCAAGGAGAAAGAAACACATTTCTTGGACCATGGTAGCTTTCACCCTGGGATTCTGGCCTCCACAATATTTGATACCTGCCAGTTTGCTGCTCTACCAGACTGATAAGGCTTGTCTGTTGGCTGGATTTAGAGGGGTTTAGGGCACTTGTCAACTGGTCGGACTGGAAAACCCACTAGATCAGCTAAAGACAAGCTTGGCCATCTTGACCTGATTAGACCAGCAAGCCATGCTAGTTTAAACAGTGATATTTAATCATCAGGTGAACCGTTCTAAATATTTAAAACATTTTGTGATTTATCTCTCAAACAACTAAACAAAAGCTGAAAGACCAAGTTCTTTACATAAATCTGCCTTTACTAAACTGTCCATCTTTTGAAAGATGAATACTTTTCATAAAAAGGTGGAATTCTTCCCTTGTACAATCTGCCTGGGAGCACCAATCTGCACATCACATGCTTTACTTCACCACAAGAGGCCACTATGACAAATTTGTGTGTGTGCAGTCTGTGCATGGGGAGCAAAAACATAATTTGGCAGTCTAATGTAAACTTTGAAACTTGTTGATATCACACTCTAATGCAATGTTTATGATGAGTCAGAACAAACAACAACAAATAAACAAACAAACATAAACAGATCAAGTTGATATCAGGGAACATTAAATGGGGGGATAACATCAGCACCCCTGTAGTAGTGATTTGTATACTGTAAAGTTAACTAGATATACACAAGAGGAACTTTATATTACGCATTGTTTCTGAGTTTGTTTTGTTTGTGGGGTTTTGGAATGGTTTTTTCTAAAATAGTATTGGAAAAACTGATTAAAACAATTACAGCAGTTGCCATTCTGAAAAATCATTCCAAGTGACTTGAGGCTCTTTTACACAAGAGTTGTAATGGTATGAAAGCAAATCTGCTTGTGAAAAAAACCCTTGTGAACTGCTATAGAACTTGTATATTTTAACACAATGCATTTCACATCGCTGCCTATCTCAACAGAAACTGCCCTTCACCAGCCACTTTTCTTCAATTTCCTGCACTAGACAGATGCAAGTGCTATTCTCTGTGTTAAGCTTTGATGGTAAACGAAAGAAACAAAAATGGAAAAATTGTATACGAAATTGCAAAATATCAAAGTTTTTAAATTGGTCTACCTATCTGCGGCAGGGCGGAGGGCGGGTCCAGGTCGTGATCCTACACACCAGGTCCCGTATTAGGCTAATTAAGCCACCGTGAGGGATAAAGGTCGACTGCAGAGGATCGTGCGCGAGAGAGAGATCGTTAACGGTGGATTAATTAGCCTAATACGGGACCGGGTGTGTAGGATCACGAACCGGCCCCAGCCCGCCGCCCTGCCACACTATCATTATGAGGACTTTCCGTAGACATAATGATTTTGATACTGTACAAACACACATCCCCCACAAACACACACACATAAGTGGACTTCAGAGATCTAAAATGCTAAAAAAACAAATTGCCATAATTTCAGAGTAAATCATTTGCCATTACAAAATCAAGTGTTTTTAAATGGAGACAGATGTTTCTTTAAACTTGGTTAGCTGGTAAATATATTTTGTTATATTATCAGGTTTGGGTGGTTTATGAGGGCATTTTTAGTGTCCCCATAATTCAAATCACTTAAAAAACATAATAAACAATGTTTTTTTTTTTTTTAAATGTAAAACTATAGAACGTTTTTGATGAGGGTTAGGGGATATAAATTATAGTTCATACAGTATAGAAATCATTATGTCTATGGAGAGTCGCACCAACGTGTGTGCGTGTGTGTGTATGGTCAGAAAAACTTAAAAACAGAGAGAGAGTGATTAAACTGCAGGATGGTGTGTGTCTCTAAAAGTCTTTCCAAAATCAAGAGAGACTGTAGTAGCTGCCATTTTTGAGGATGTGTTAATGACATGTTTAGGGGTTTAAATCTACATACTCCAGACGGTTTTCTCTGTTCATTTTCTGCTCATTCTGAAAACATTTGGCACTTAAAAAAAAAAACGTTTATATTAGTTGTTGTTGCAACATTTTGCTGCTTTAAATTTATCTGAATTCTGCTGTAAGGCAACAAGTAGTTGAGGCTTATTTCAGTTTTCTTAGCATTTACAGCTCTTTACAATTAAACCAAAATCCAAGGCATTATAAATATACTGTAATTCATATTAGTTAGGCCATTATTATACTTTTTTTTATTAACATACCCACCTCACTGTCAAAATAAATAAAACCAGTTAGCAGCAGTGGGTAGAAGTGAACATAATACACACATATAACAAACAAACACCACCAAGTAGCTCTCCATTAAAAGCCAATCACACCATGCAGGAAAAGCATAGTGGTAATTAGCTAATCTGGAAAGTGTAGTGTGGACTATACAATTGCACAAATAAAGTTTTGGGGAAAATATTTTCTGGCTTCTTATTGGCAGAGCTCATTACCAAGGTGAACAACAGAATGCCACGTTAGCTTCTAGACCGCTCTATGAATGCACTGATTGCATTGATAAACTGCTGACATTTAAATTAAATTATTACAAATTTAGAATTGTACAAATATACTACATGTACTACAATATGCTAAAATTTGAAGAGTAATGAGGGGAGAATAAATAAAAAACTGTTGTGACAACAAGCAGAGGTTTAAGATTGGTTACACAGGCTGTAACTAACATGTATCCATCTGCAAAATAACTGCAGAGGATAGAGGAAGAGAAAGAAGAAAATAGGAAACGACAAACATTTCAGTTTCGTTAATTATTCACGCTGAGTTACAGTCTACCTTTTGAAATGTGCACACACGATACCAAAAAATCTTTTGTCAGTATATTTGAAATTGTTATTTCTTATCCACTCTACACACAGCAAAATAAGACACTCTTTTATCTGAATGTTTTTCATGTCTTTCTTCTCTGTATGCAGATGAGGTAGAGAGTGACGTCTTTGATAATCTCAGTCATGTATCAATACCTCAGATTATGCAAGGTTCTGCAATATAACAACAATCCTGCACATGCCCTAACCTACCATATACACAGGAGCATGTACCTGAAGTAAACGCACTTGCACACAAACATGTCAAAGACATAAAGACAAACATTTTCTTAATCATCCACACACACCGATGTTTGTCCTTGTGTAAAGCAAATGAAGGTAATTAAAGAGCTGCAGAGGTGTGTTATACATCCCTGGTAAGAGACCTGAATATAACAAACTTGTTTTTATGAAATGTCTATAAACATGTCAGAGAAATATGCATTTCAGCCTAAAAAATTCTAAAATGTAATTTCAATTGTGATTGAATGCTATTTGCAAACAGCATATGCCATATTTATGGTTTGATGACAATCTATAACTTTGTTGCATAAAAACTTTTACAACAATGTTCTCTTACAATTTGTTAATGCCATGGAATATATGTAACAGACATGTTTAAGACACATGGACCCTTTTCACATTTACAGGTTTGCAATAGTGAATTAAGCAACAGCAGACTAAACTTCTATAGCGGTGAATGGGACACCACGGCAAATAAATATATCGTATGTAACCTCCGTTCCCCCGATGGAGGGAACGAGACGTTGTGTTGGAGAAGCGACACTAGGGGTCTCTCTTGAGCGCTGATATATATACCTCTGTTCTATGAAAAAAGGCCAATGAGAAGTTGGCAGACGGTATTTACATATCCCGCCCCCGGACATTTAGGCGAGGCAAATACGGGAGTTCATTCAGGATTTTTCTGAGGAGCCGGAAATGGTCCAGCCACAACAGTGCTCAGCGTAGTGGCTCAGCGTAGTGGTGGGGAAGACACAACGTCTCGTTCCCTCCATCGGGGAACGGAGGTTACATACATAACCTACACGCTCCCCTTCTGTCGCTCTCTACACGCACTATTTTACCTCGGCTGAGAGAAATGGCGCTAGGCGCAAGTGATTCACCCGATCAGTTCGTCAGCGTGTTACCGAGTACTACGGGCTCGGACCTGAGAAAACACAGGACGATACTGACTAAACTCGGAGATTGTATAATCTTGTGAAAGTGTTAGGTGTTGCACACCCTGCTGCTCTACAGTCTGCTAGGGAGGTACCCCTGGCCAGTGCCCACGAGGACGCAACACTTCTGTTTGAGTGCGCTCGAACCCGCAAAGGGGGGTTTGGCACGGCCTGGGTGTGATAAGCCAATGAAATGGCATCGACAACCCAGTGGGCGAGCCTCTGTTTGGAGACAGCGTTCCCTTTCTGCTGTCCCCGAAGCAGACAAAGAGCTGCTCAGAAGGTCTAGAGCTTTGCATGCGGTCCAGATAGATACGCAAAGCACGTACCGGACACAGCAACGAAAGGGCTCTTTCGTTTTTTTTGATGGAGGCGAGCGCAATCAGCAGGGCCGTTTTGAGAGAGAGGGCCCTGAGTCCAGCTGAATCTAGCGGCTCGAAGGGGGGGGGGGGGTCTCCGGAGGCCCGTGAGGACCACCGAGAGATCCCAGGAGGGAAACAGGCTTGGCCGGGAGGGAGTTAGCCTCCGGGCGCCTTTTAGGAACCTGATAATTAAGTAGTGCTTACCCAGAGACTTGCCGTCTATTGTGTCATGTTGAGCCGCGACAGCGGCGACCTAACTGTGCACCTCTGTGGGTCTTTAGCCTGGGAAGAACACAAATTTGCGAACAGATGCCTGGTAGAAGGGGCTCTGGCTTGGTTTATTGTGTCTACGACGATCGATGTTTGACCGGCTAGACCTTCTGCATCCTGTCCAAGGGCCAGACGTGGAGGTTCCAGAGGTCTGGGTGCGGGTGCCAGAGCGTGCCCCGTCCCTGAGAAAGAAAGTCCTTCCCAGGGGAATTCGCCAGGGAGGGGCTGTCGCGAGAAGCGTGAGATCCGAGAACCAAGTCCGAGTGGGCCAATAGGGGGTAACCAAGGTGACTTGCTCCTCGTCCTCCCTGACCTTGCACAGCACCTGTGCAAGAAGGCTCACTGGGGAAAATGCATATTTGTGCAGCCCCATGGGCCAGCTGTGTGCCAATGCGTCTGCCCCTAGTGGAGCCTCTGTTCGGGCATACCAGAGTGGGCAGTGGGAGGTTTCTTGGGAGGCAAACAGGTCTACCTGGGCCTTGCCGAACCGTTCCCAGATGGACCGACTGGGGGTGGAGCCTCCACTCCCCACTGGGCAAGCGTTGTCGTGACAGCACGTCCGCTATCACATTGAGGTTACCGGGGATGTGAGTGGCACGCAGCGACTTGAGTCCCCGCGGCTGCGTGCCCGTTGCACACTACAGAACACAGCAGAAACTAACTGGCTAATTGCCTAAAGGCTTGACAACATTTTCTGGAATTTTCCAAGCTGCTTAAAGGTACAGTTAACTTGTAAATTCTGACCCACTGGAATTGTTATATAATCAGTTAAAAGTGAAACAATCTGTCTGTAAACAATTGTTGAAAAAAGTACTTGTGTCATGCACAAAGCAGATGTCCTGAACAACCTGCCAAAACTATAGTTTGCTAAAATGAAATCTGTGGAGTGGTTAAAAATATATTACAATTAGGTTATTAAAATTAGTTTTAATGACTTCAATCTAAGTGTATTTAAACTTCTGACTTCAACTGTATATACATATATACATAACCTAACCCTCACAAAAAACTTTATGCATTTTTAAGTTTTCAATAAAACATAAGCGATTTGAATTATGGGGACACAAGAAATGTCCTCATAAACCATATTTATAGCACAATACCCTTGTAATAACCAGTTTGTAACCACTTAAAGTTGCACACACACACACACACACACACACGTTGGTCTACCTATCATTATGAGGCCTTTCCATAAACATAATGGTTTTTATACTGTACAAACGATATATTCTATCCCCTAAGCCTAACAAGACCCCTAAACCTAACCCTCATAAAAAACTTTCTGCATTTGTACATTTTCAATAAAACACCGTTTAATGTTTTTTAAACTACAGACAGACACACACAGACAGACAGACAATATCTACAGACACAAGCCTTCTACATTTACATTTATATTTATTCTTTTGGCATATGCTTTTATCCAAAGCGACAAACAAAAGAGGAAAACATAAGCGAATCATCTTAAGGAGACAGTGGTATGAAATGTGCCATACTACAAAGTTTCACTATCATCAGAATAATATACAAAACAGATTTAAGTGCAACAAGAATTGTAAATAATACATATATTGTTTTTTGTGACCATTCTTCTACAGACACAGAGCAAAAATAATTACTTAAGAAATTACTAAAAACAGGTGTCTGTAAATATCTGTCTTTCCATTTATCTCTTAATTTTTCTCTATTTCTTTATTTTTTTATCTCACAAATAAATGTTCAGAACTTGCTCTACATTTACAATGTACTCGTTTATTTCTCAGCTTTGGAAAACTTTCTTGTCTAAGTTCTAAATAAGAGACTGTTGATATTAACAATATTCATCAAAGACAGGATCTGTGATAAATATTCATATGTAGTCTCACTCCAGTCATACATCACAAGAAATTTATAAGTCTTGCAAATTAAAGTAAAAAGTTCTGCCACATATAAATATTTCACCTTGATGTTTGTTTGTTTGTTTTTTGTAGGGGGGTTGTTAGGAATACCTAAACCAACACACATATACATTCACATTTGGAGCGAGACTAAATACTCACTTTTACTATTCAAATATTCGGCCAGATTTACCAATATAGGTCAATTTTACAAACTTGTCTACACTTTGTATTTGTGTCTTTCCTCAGCCTATTGCCACCATCACAGCTTATAACATGCCACATACCTCTGTGTGTATGTATGAATGCCTGTTTGGGTGTGTGTGTGTCTGTGTTCAAGGAAGTCAAATTGCTCCAGTGGAAATAATATACATTCTTTTCTTTTCCTGTTGTGACCTCACACAGTTATTTGTGTATGTGTAAATGCCTTGCAATTGTAAGAATGTGGGCATTCAGTGACCCCAAAAAGTCTTCGGACACCTAAGCCACACTTAAAAATATCTTAATGTCTTATTATCTTAAACACAATATGTTAAAACAAGTGGCATCTGCAAAAAATAAAACAAAAATGATGCTAGACCTTTTCTCAAAATTAACTCTATTCTCAAGGTGGTTTAGTTGATGTATGAAGTCAGTTCCCCTCATGCTCACACAGCTGTCCTGGCAGAGAAACTAAAAGTGTAGTATATCACATTAACTATGGACACATTCCACTAATATTTGACCACCTGAAAGTGAGCAAAAACTTTTGTGTTCATATTGAACAATATATCTATTTCTTTTATAATTTGAGCCAAACAATGCTAAATGTGAAATGTTAAAACGTGTATTTGTGCAATATTTCTTTAAAATAAAAGGCACTGCCATTTTGTAATATAATGCCAAGACATTCATGTATTTTTTTGTGGCCACTGTGTATGAATCATAGCTTGTCCTTGATGCTTTTAGAAGCACCAGGTTTTCAGAGTAAATAAATCTGAGTATGTTTGGGAAGGAGAGAATGAGTGATATCCTAGATAACCGTAAACCATTGAACTTGATTTAAACAACAAACAATGCTTGAGGAACAACAGACTAAATTTCCTCATCCAAACACTGTCTGCATTCTGATAGGTCATGACTGAGTCAGACACATGTGTTGAAGGGTGAATGTATTTGTGGAGGACAAATAAACTAAGCATGAATGTCTCTTCCTGTTTTGTTCAAGGACAATCACATTGGGCATTGTGTGTGTCTGGATGCCCGGGTCAAAGTGTCAAGCACATTTTACTAACAGCATGAGGCATCACAGCAGTTATCAGAGCTTTCCACTCTACCTTCCTCACATACTCACTCATTGCAGTCTATGTTGACCAGTATGGTTTTTTAAAGACTGATATCAATATCTAAAGAGCAGCGTAATGTATATACACTCATTAAGCACTTTATTAGGAAGACCTGTACACCTACTTATTCGTGGGATTATCTAATCAGCCAATCATGTGGCGACAGTGCACTGCAAAAATCATGCAGATACAGGTTAGGAGCTTCAGTTAAATTTCAAATCAACCATCAGAATCAGGAAAAATTTGATCTCAGTGATTTCAACCGTGGCATAATTATATCTGTAACTGCTGATCTCCTGGGATTTTCGAGTAAAACAGTCTCTAGAGTTTACTCAGAATGGTGCCAAAATCTGCAGTTCTGCAGATGGAAACGTCTAGTTGATGACAGAGGAAAACATAATGGCCAGACTGGTTCGAGCTGACAGAAAGGCTACGGTAACTCAGATAACCACTCTGTACAATTGTAGTGAGCAGAATACGTCTCAGAATGTACAACATGTTGAACCTTGAGGTGGATGGGCTACAACAGCAGAAGATCACGTCTTGCACTTTATTAGGGCCATAATGTTTCTATTGAAGTGCTCAGTGTATATATATATATATATATATATATATATATATATGTAGTATTTTGGAGAAAATTTTGTTTGTTTGTACGTACCTCTATTTTAACTAGTTTTTCTTTGCTTTATAAAGACATTTTATTTGGTTTTCACAGTTTTGATAAATTAAGCTAATATTTTTTGATTAATCTGTTTATTTTTCTTGCCAAGTTTTTTATACATAAGTGTAAATTTATGTCTATAAAGACTTTTTTGCAAAGACTTGAAATATTATTTAAATACTCTTTGTACCTCCAACAACTCCAAAGCATTGAAAACCATTGCACTATGTAATGAATATAATGTCTTGGCATTATTGTAAAATATATCTGTAGTTCCCCTTCTGTCGCTCTCTCCACGTTGTGTCGGAGAAGCGACACTAGGGGTCTCTCTTGAGCGCCGATATTCACCTCTGATCTTATTGAAAAGGGCCAATGGGAGTTGGCAGTCAGTATTTGCATACCCCGCCCCCGGACATACGGGTATTTAAGCGGGGCAAATACGGGAGTTCATTCAGAAAATTTCTTTGGAGCCGATGGTCTGTCTGCAGTTTGCTGCGAGTTACACGCCACTTAAACGTTCCTGTTTTCCTCTGATGATCTGCATGCTGTTGGATCTTGACGGCGCACAACAGCGGCTTTCTCCTTCTCAGTGCACGGCGTGCATTGTTGCCCCTGTGTCGTTCCTGGATGCGGTAGAGTGCTCTCCGCTTCAGACGGCCACAGGCGCTGTCTCGTGTGTTTGGGCCGCGATCACACCGAGGCGGCGTTTGTGGATGGTTCATGTTCTCACTGCGAGAACATGACCACGTTGCGGTCGTGGCTTGCTTTCAACAGAAAGCAAGCCACCCCAGCTGCACCCCGCATTGCTCCTTCTTCCCACGGGATTAAGGACGGTGCGGTTGGTGCTGGGGGCGATTTGGGGGCGGCAGCAGGTGCAGTTTCGCCGGTAACCCCCTCGAACCTCCCGCTCCCGACACGCTCGCTGGTCTCCGCCCACGCCAGCGGTGATAGCGGCTCGCCTCACGGCCCGGCTGTCTATCCTCCCGAGTCCGAGCAGATGAGCTCGCCGCTGCATCGGCGAAGTGCGGTGTCTGATGCCGAGGACTCCCTGGACTGCCGCTCGGGCCAGCAGGCCCAGGCTGAGGCCGACGCCAGATGTCCGACATGCTTGCCCGGCCGCCTTGAGTGTGGGGTTGGATTGGAACCCTCCATCCTCCCCACAGCCTTCTCGGTTGGATGATTGGTTCCTGGGGCAGCGCGCGTCGCGGCCTCGCGATCCCCCGGTCCCTTTCTTCCCGGAGGTGCATGATGAGCTGACGCCTACGTGGAGAGCCCCGCCTCCGCTCGTCTAGGTGCCACCCGCTCCACTCTCTCCACCCTCGGCGGCGGAAGCGCCACGGTACGACGCGATTCCCCAGGTTGATAGGGCAGTTGCGCACCATCTATGCCCCGGTAGCCCTACCTCCTGGCGGGGTCGCCCGTACTCCCATCCAAGCCCTGTAGGACAATATCCTCGCTAACGCCAAGGCCTACACTACGGCTGGACGGCTGCCTCCGCCCTGCATGCGATGGCCCTCCTGCAAGTCCACCAGGCCAAAGCTCTCAGAAACATGCACGGGGTGGACCTGATCCTGATGTGCTGCAGGAACTGCGCTCAGCGACCGACCTCGCCCTGAGAGCGACGATGGCCACAGCGCAGGCACTCGGACAGACGATGGCCACCCTAGTGGTCCAGGAATGCCATCTTTGGCTCAACCTGGTCGAGATGCGTGAGGCTGACAAAAACCGCTTCCTGGACGCATCTGTCTCCCAGATTGGCCTTTTCGGTGACACCGCCGAGGACTTCGCCCAACAGTTCTCCGCGGTGAAGAAGCAGACGGAGGCCATTTCAGCACATCATGCCCTGCCGCAGACCTGCCGCTATGGGCCCTGCCCGCCTGCCCGCCGAGGGCGCCCCCTGCGAGGAAACTAGCTCCTGCTCCGCCTCAACCCGGGCCCAGCTCTCAGCCCCAGCTGCCGAGCACTCCACAGGCGGCGCACGCCCCTGTCTCACGAACCCCTCCAGGACCCAGAAGGCTCCTAAGCATTCCTGAGACAGCCGACCCAGAGCCGAAGACGTTAGCTCCGGAGGTGGTAAGACCGCTCCGTCCCCCGGTGGAGGGCCGGGAGGAGAATCCTTTGTTTTTCCATTTGCCACACCCCCTGACGGGGGCTGTGGTAACCACATTCTCAATAAAAGAGCTATTTTCTTTGCCTCTGGGTCACCTGGCCCGCAAATGCCGTTTTCACAGCAATGTGCTTTCAGATCCCGGTACACCACGACTGTCCCCCAGCCGGCCGGTTCAGACGAGTCCAGAGGACGCCAACATCAGACCTCCTCCTCAGTCAAGAACCCGCCCCCTGCCGGGCGTGCGGAGCAAGGTAAGTGCTTTGAGTCTATTCTCAGCACCTCAGCCTCAGGCCGCAACGAAGCCGCCCGACGCTGCATTACCTGTTCCGCCCCGCTGCGAGGCCCCGGCGGGTACGTCCAAAATACTTGTCCCTTTGGTGCCCCTAGCACAGAGCTGGGAAGCATGGCTTTCACTTCCCAAGGCATCACGCTGGCTGCACCGGACCATTCGACTCAGTTACGCAATTCAGTTTGCCCGGCTCCCGCCCCTTCAGGGCGCCCGCTCTCGCAGTACACGGCGAGCACGCCAGTTCCCTGCGCACGGAAATCGCGACCCTCTTAGCCAAGGGCGCGGTAGAGCCCGTCCCTCCAACCGAAATGAGGAAGGGTTTCTACAGCCCTTACTTCATTGTACCCAAGAAAGGCGGCGGCTTACGTCCAATCCTGGACTTGCGAGTTTTCAATCGGGCCTTGTTAAAACTCCCGTTCAAAATGCTTACGCAGAGAAATATTCTGGCTGGCGTTCAGCATCTAGATTGGTTCGCAGCGGTGGTCCTGAAGGACGCGTACTTCCACATCTCAATTCGGCCACGACACCGACCCTTCTTACGGTTTGCATTCGACGGCCAGGCATTTCAGTACAAAGTCCTCCCCTTCGGCCTGTCTCTGTCCCCTCGCGTCTTCACTTGCCCCACTACGAGTAGCCGGCATCCGAATTCTCAACTACCTCGACGACTGGCTCATCCTAGCACACTCTCGAGAGTTACTATGCACACACAGAGACAAAGGTGCTCCAGCACCTCAGCCGCTTGGGGCTTCAGGTCAACTGGGAAAAGAGCAAGCTCACTCTGGTTCAGAGCATCTCTTTTCTCGGGTTGGAGTTAGACTCAGTCTCAATGACAGCATGTCTCACGAGCGAGCATGCTCAGTCGGTGCTGGACTGCCTTGCTTCCTTCAAGCCAGGCACAGTGGTCCCTCTAAAACTTTTCCAGAGGCTCCAGGGGCATATGGCGTCCTCCGCGGCGGTCGCGCCACTGGGGTTGATGCATTTGAGACCACCCCAGCACTGGCTCCAGACTCGAGTCCCGAGACAAGCATGGCACCGCGGCACGTATCGGGTAAGGATCACCCCCGCCTGCCTCAAAACACTCCGACCCTGGACAAACCTCTGCTTTTTACGGGCAGGAGTGCCCCTGCAGCAGGTGTCCCGACGCGTCCTGGTCACAACCGATGCCTCCCGGTCCGGGTGGGGTGCCGTGTGCAGCGGGCACACAGCAGCGGGCCGTTGGAAAGGGGCCCCGCTGCGTTGGCTCATCAATTGCCTGGAGTTGCTGACCGTCCTTCTTGCTCTCAGGAAGTTCCTCCCGTTAGTTCGGGACAAACATGTCCTCGTGAGATCGGACAGCACCATGGTGGTGGCGTACATATAATCGCCAAGGCGGCGTGACGCCCCGCCACATGTCACAACTCGCCCGCCGTCTCCTCCTATGGAGCCAGACTCAAGTCGCTGCGTACCACTCACATCCCCGGCAAGCTCAACGTCGTAGCGGACGCCGCTTATCACGACAACGCCTACCCGGGCGGGAGTGGAGGCTTCACCCCAGTCGGTCCAGCTGATTTGGGAACGGTTTGGCAAGGCCCAGGTAGACCTGTTCGCCGCCCAGGAAACCTCCCACTGCCCGCTCTGGTACGCCTCTAACAGAGGCTCCCTCGGACAGACGAGCTGGCACACAGCTGGCTCCTCGGGCTGCGCAAGCACGCATTTCCCCTAGTGAGCCTTCTTGCACCGGTGCTGTGCAAGGTCAGGAGGACGAGGAGCAAGTCACGTTGGTGGCCCCCTACTGGCCCACTCGGACTTGGTTCTCGGAACTCAGGCTCCTCGCGACAGCTCCTCCCTGGCGAATTCCCCTGAGAAAAGAACCTCCTCTCTCAGGGATGGGGCACGCTCTAGCACCCGCGCCCAGACCTCTGGAACCTCCATGTCTGGTCCCTGGACGGGACGCGAAAGAGCTAGCCGGCTTACCGGCGACCGCTATGAATACCATCAACCAAGCCAGAGCCCCTCTACCAGGCACCTTTACGCCCTAAAGTGGCGCTTGTTCGCAGATTGGTGATCTTCCCGAGCCGAAGACCTGCAGATATGCGCGATTAGGTCAGTGCTTCTGTTCCTACAGGAGAGGCTGGACAGGAGGCTGTCCCCGTCCACCCTCAAGGTGTATGTTGCCGCTATCGCCGCCCACCACGATCCTGTAGACGGCAAGTCTTTGGGTAAGCACGACCTGATCCTCAGGTTCCTGAGAGGCGCCCGGAGGTTGAATCTCTCCCGGCCAGGCCTAGTTCCCTCCTGGGATCTCTTGGTAGTCTTGGCAGGACTCCAGAGACCTCCCTTCGAGCCGCTCGAATCAGTTGAACTCAGGGCCCTCTCTCTTAAGACGGCCCTGCTGATCGCGCTCGCCTCCATTAAGAGGGTCGGGGACCTGCAAGCGTTCTCTGTCAGCGACACTTGCCTGGAGTTCGGTCCGGCAGATACGTCTGTGATCCTAAGACCGCGACCGGGTTATGTGCCCAAGGTTCCTACCACACCATTTCGAGATCAGGTAGTGAACCGGAAAGCGCTGCCCCGGGAGGAGGCAGACCCAGCCCTTTCGTTGCTGTGTCCAGTGTGCGCCCTGCGCATTTACCTGGACCGCACACAGAGCACCAGACGCTCTGAGCAGCTCTTTGTCTGCTTTGGGGGACGGCAGAAAGGGAATGCCGTCTCCAAGCAGAGGCTCGCCCACTGGGTTGTCGACGGCATCACACTGGCTTATCACACCCAGGACGTGCCCCTACCCTTGCGGGTCCGAGCTCACTCAATAAGGGGTGTTGCGTCCTCGTGGGCACTGGCCAAGGGCACCTCCCTAGCAGACATCTGTAGAGCCGCGGGTTGGGCAACACCCAACACCTTCGCGAGGTTTTACAACCTCCGCGTTGAGTCGGTTAGCGCCTCGTGTTTTCTCAGGTCCGAGCCCGTGAGAACTCGGTAACGCGTGAGACCGACCGGCCGGGTGGATCGCTTGCGCTCAGTGCCCTTTTCCTGACGCCAAGGTAAAGTAGTGCGCCTTCTTCCCAGGGCGCTCCACTCTGAGTCGGGTCCCTGGTCGATTCCTCCCCAGCCCTCCGGGTCCAGCGGTTCAGCGGAGGAACTCGCCGACCCAAGCCACTGCGGGTACCCTGATGGCTACCCTGTACTGGTATAGGTGCTCCACAGGTAAGGCCTCCTGCTCGGACTCCCCTGTGTGTAATTCCACGGTTCTGTCCCCTTACGAGCGGACCCCGTGTCTCCCTTAGGCAGTTACAGCTGCCTCGGTCGCCGTGCTGTAGCAACTCCCTCCTTTCGAGGCTGGATCTACCACCGCACCATACTTTCCACACGAGCCCTAAGACGGCCGTGTGACGTGTCTACCACTTTTCCTCCCCAAGAAAAAGGGCAGGTGTGGTCTCCGCGAGGGTCTGGGTAAGACCCCTTCCCTATATGCGTGTAAGGGCCCCGGCCGTGATTGCTCTATGCGAGAAACATAGAGAGAAAAGAGGCCCAGCCAGGCTGGCCCGTTCCCATGTTGGCAAACATCGCCTTGTTCCCCTCCCAGGGTAACTAGAAGGACTCCGATGTTCTTATGGGGCATTGGGGAAGGGTACGTGCAGCCAGGTACAGATGATGCGTGGCACTGGATGAAATCCCTGCCCGCCTCTGTATCGGCGGTCCACGTACAAGGTTCAGCGAATGGCAAGATTGGAATGGGTCCCCTAGTGTCGCTTCTCCGACACAACGTGGAGAGAGCGACAGAAGGGGAACGTTTGGTTACGTATGTAACCTCCGTTCCCCGAGGGAGGGAACGACACGTTGTGTCTTTCCTCCGCCATGTCGCTGAACCGAGCCACTGTTGTAGCCGGACCATTTCCGGCTCCTCAGGAAAATCCTGAATGAACTCCCGTATTTGCCCCTCTTAAATACCCATATGTCCGGGGGCAGGGTATGCAAATACTGACTGCCAACTCCCATTGGCCCTTTTCAATAAGATCAGAGGTGAATATCGGCGCTCAAGAGAGACCCCTAGTGTCGCTTCTCCGACACAACTCTTTACCCTCCTCCCGTCTGGCAAGAGGTACCGAAGCATTCGGGCCCTCACGGCCAGACTGTGTAACAGCTTCTTCCCCCAAGCCATCAGACTTCTCAATACTCAGAGACTGGTTTGACACACACGTGTCCTGAGTTGCACTTTAATAACTGTCACTTTATAACTGTCTGCTACCTCAATAACTGCTATGTGCATAGAACATTATCTCATAGTATGTTATGTTTACATTTTTAGAAACTGTCATCTTTTTGCACTACTGAGTACTGGTCGGCGCTGCACTGTCTATTGTCCTGTTCATTGTCAGTAATTTGTTGTACTGTCCCGTACTTTTTGCACATGTTTGCACGTGCACTTTATATAGGTAGTTTATATAGGTATTTTATTTCGTTGTGTAGTCTCATGTGGTCCTATGTTGGTCCTTTGTTGTTTTTATGTAGCACCATGGTCCTGGAGGAACGTTGTCTCGTTTTGCTGTGTACTGTACTAACTGTATATGGTTGAAACGACAATAAAAACCACTTGACTTGACTTGACTTGACAACGTGTCATTCCCTCCCTCGGGGAACGGAGGTTACATACATAACCAAACGTTTTGTATACCTTTGGCATGTTTCTAAAAAAAAAAAAATTAAATAAGCCCTCATAATAAATCTCCAACTGATTGACAAATTCACTTGTGTAATGGATTGCGGTGAACTGTATGCAAATGATTGACTTATGATCAATAATATGGTAGTAAACAATACATTGTATTCTAAAGCCGCTTTCAGAATTGTCTTATCAATGATGAACTCTTCTGCCACAAGAATGTAATGCATTTTAATTATTATAATTTATATAATTAAAGATAACTATGTATAATTGTTTAATCCTTATATATTGAATTATTGTTATTTGAGGGGCTTTCTAAGCAAATAATCGCGATTAATTAATCGGGAGACCATGTAATTCATTTGATAAAAAAATGGAATCGATTGACAGCCCTAATATATATATATATATATATATATATATATATATATATATATATATATATATATATATATATATATATATACAATGTAATGAAAACAAGTATGATTCGAAAAAAAAAAAAAAAAATTTTTACTTAGTAATTTGGCATAAAATTAAAAGATTTGTTTGACTTTTTAAGCATGCAAGAAGACCAGGGTTCCAACTCTGACCCAAGTTTAAACAAACCAAAGAAAATTGCAACTGAACTTGCCAGACAGTGACAAACATTCATTGTATGAAAATTAACAATCTTGACATATCATTAGGCTTGGGATCAATGCCTTTTTTCCCAATGATTATCGATATATAATGGGATTTTTTTCAGAAATAATTAGGGCTGCCCAATGCACAATTGTTTTTGTCTTTTCAAATATATTCTCAACACAAATTTGAGAAAGTGTAAGCGGCAGGGTAACTTAAAGGGTTTGTGCACCAGACGCATGCGCCTGGCAGACAACATGGCGTGTTATAAAATGTGTATATTATTATATATATGAGAACAACTGTAGCATTTCCATCACCCTCCCTTCCTCCATCTAGACCTGTTGACACCTCTGATTCACACACACACACACACACACACACACACACACACACACACACACACACACACACACACACACACACACACACACACACACACAGAGAGAGAGACACACAGAGAGAGAGAGAGAGAGAGAGAGAGAGAGAGAGAGAGAGAGAGAGAGAGAGATTTCGGCAAACACCACTCACAAATTATTTTCTACAAAGGTATGTACGCACCGCATACGTTCAGCATAAAAATTCTGCAGTGCTGTGGAGAGTACATAGAAAAAACATAGTTTTCCTTTAATTTAGACCCAAATAATTTTCAAAGGACTACGATTATTTACTCTATCCATCACTGGATAATATACTGTTTATAAGCATCTTTCACATAGTCTACACAATGTATTTTCAGCTACAAGTAAGCCGTTTTGTGGTTTGACAGCTTGAATAAAAGACCTATTCAAAGCTTCTGCCTGAGTGTGTTTAGATACAAATTTCTTCATAGAATATCACAAAGCATGTGATAGAAATAAATGAGCCAGTTATTTATTTTTGGCTTTATTATCATTTTCATTCATAGGAAAGTACAGTACATGGGCATATGACACGGGCCAGACTCGGTCACATTACCCACATGAACTCCCAGGCCATGGCTCCACACAGCCTGATCATTAATTTCAGTGTATGTGTGACTAAACTCTCTAATGACCACTTTTTCACAATAATGTGTAAGTTGCACTTTATTAATAGATTCCGTTTGACCAGTCACGAAAGGATGAGATGACCAACTGATTGTTTGTACAGAGGATAGAACAATTAGCTGTCTGTATAAAACCATTCCATCCATGTCTGAAACATGCAGAATCAAGATATGATTATGAACAATGACAAATTATAATGCAATTCTGTTGTTCTCTTCAACAGCCAACATTTGTGAGGCAAGTCTTAACACACTTTAAAAAGTGAACGCATTTAACACTCATGTTCTGTCTGTATTTAATAACTGTATTTAATAATAAATGAAAAATGTTGCAGTTCTTATGTTTGAGGTTTCAGAGACCCCAGGTAAAAAACATGAATAAATGTATGAATTTCAACAAGATTTTCTGATACACAGTATAAGTAAACTCCTGCCAAATGTTTAATTTGATTTATTTTATTTTATTTTTTACAATGTGATTTTGCTGGTGGAAAAACTGGAATAAAGCTTTGATAATATCTGTGAAATAGGTTTTGATTAGGGTCAGAAGAACCTAAAAGAATGAATTTTTACACGTAAAGCACCTGCAAATTACTAATATAGAAATAGTGACACTAGCAGGACACTTAAACAATCCAAGGCTTCACAGAAACATAAAACAATTTCATGACTGGTGCAGGTCAAAGAATGGGGTGCTGGGTTGAGCTCTGGCTGACAGAAAGGGTGAAGAAACAGACGTGCAGAGAGAGGGATGAGAGAGTTTTGCCAGTGGGCGGTGAGAATGTGTGTAGAGTTTGTGATGGATAAGAAATGAAGGCAGTTAACATTCCACAGGTAGAATCCCCTGCTGAATAAACCAAGAGTTTGCACACTGTCATAACTCATACATGAGAGAAAACTCACAAAGAGTTTGAGATGGATGTTTTGCAAGTGAAATTAAAATGTCTTATCTGGTCACTCTTTCTGAGGATCTAGTGATTAACTTTCATCCATATCTTCCCCATTCAGTATGTGATTGACCGTACATATTGTCACAGCTGCGACAGCTTCGCATTATGCCTTGGAGACCTGTGGTCTTTCTCTCTGGCTTTCTGTCCATCTCCTTTGTTTTATTCTGGTACAACAGGATAAGATTATGGATAAGATGTGCGAAACGGTGTTACTCTATGATGATGATGCACTACACGGACAGCTTTCTCTGTTGCACACCATCTCCGTGTTTATATCACCATCTCCTGCTGAAGGCTTTAACATGCGCTCCTCCCGCAAATGCCACCGGGGGAGAAACAGGAGGCAGATGCCCCAAATGAAATATCACATCCAAAAGCAGCACAACTATTTAGTAAATTTGCCCCTCAATGTTTAGCAAAAAATTCACAATGTTTTAAAAAAAAATCCAAAATATTAGAAAAATTTAAAAAGTGCAATGACCTCTTCTGTTTTTCAGTCAATCCTTCTCAGCTATTGTCTAATCCTGATAATCTCAAAATGGCCAAATATCAGCCAAATTATCAGCCTGGCCGATATATCGGTCAATCAATATTGCAGTCTGATTCTTTTACCAGCAAAGTTACTACTAACTCCCTGACCACCACGTTATTAACTTTAGCATTCCCAAAAAGAACAGTACCAGGCAATGGGCAGTGCGGGGCCCCTGGTGCAGTGACCCCTGGTAAGCACGGTGCTCTCCAGGCCCACTTCCTTCCAGCAGCAAACTCATTCCCTGCCCTGCCTTGGGGCTATTAATAGAGCAACAATGATCCGCAAATACAGTCCTGCATGGAGCATCCTGCGATAGAGGCCATGAATTTGGAAAAACAAGACTGAAGGTTGGATAAAAGACAGATAGGATGGATGTGGCATTCACTACATTCTTCTCACACATGTGCATTTGGACACAGGGCAGGCTCTTGTGTTTACATGCAAAAATGTATTCACATTTTAGGTGTGCAGTAAGAATTCATAAGCATGTGTAGTTTGACATACCTGTATGTGGAATATATTAATAGTATATATATATATATATATATATATATATATATATATATATATATATAGGAGACAGGAGACTAAAAAGCGATCCCTTACCTCTAAACCACTCCAAAAGTGAAAAACTCCTCACAACATCGCTGTATCAGCACATGAAGAGCCAACAGTTACACGTAATGCTGTCCCGTTACAGTCCAGCTACATCCAAACTCTGTTTCTCTCTTTTTGCCCACCTTCTTTTGCATTCACACACTTTCTTTCTCTCCCTTTGTAGCTGGAGTAGCAGCTTTGTGTGTACACGATTGTGTGAGAGAGCGGGAGAGAGTGAGAGTGTGTGTAAGCTAGCACTAGAATCCGGTAGGGGCATTCACTGCAAATAGAGTCCAGACCCTCCCCTTTACACAAGATATAAGCCATGCAAGCAGAGAGAGAGAGAGAGAGAGAGAGAGAGAGAGAGAGAGAGAGAGAGAATGTGTGTTATGTGTGAACAAGAGCTAGATAAAAGAGAGAGAGAGAGAGAATGTGTGTTATGTGTGAACAAGAGCTAGAGCAAAGGAAAGGTTTGGCTTTCCTTCAGTGACAACAATAGTAAAAGTCCTTCTTTTTAACTCTTTTCAGCTTCCAAGAACAAAAGACATGAAGAGTTTTCCAGACAAAAAAAAACTTTTCCAGTGCACTTTCATTAGGTATTCAGTCATAAGTCATTAGGTAAAATTGTTAAGAATAAAAGGATTTGTGGTCTCTTATACTTCTCTTTATACTCTATAGACGACACACACACACACACACACACACACACATGCACAAGTGGCTGTGTAAGGGAATGCCGTTGTTCATTGACGCCCTCAGGGCAGAGAGAGGGCGGGGTCAAGAGTGGGGAAAGCAAAATTCCAGATGGATATTGGACCAATCAGAAGTCAGGTTGTGGTTGAAAAGGCAAAGACATCAGGACTGGATTCTACTACAGCCAAAGAAACAGAACACTACACAAACACCAGCTCTTAAACTGACCTTTCATATAAAAGAATCATTACACTGAAACACAACTTATCAGAAATCAGTTTGTGGGAAGACACTAGAAAAAATATTGTGTTGTAAAAGTATGCTAGACAAAATTACATATCTTCTAACACACACATATATAAATGCACAGTCACACGCACAAACAAACGTATGCGCACATGCACACACACTTGATGTCTCTCACAGACAGGACGAGACATTTGTCTTGAGAACAACTTTAGCATCTTCATCACCCTCCCTTCCTCCATCTAGACCTGTTGACACCTCTGATTCACACACACACACACACACACACACACACACACACACACACACACACACAGAGAGAGAGAGAGAGAGAGAGAGAGAGAGAGATATATTTCGGAAAGTTTTGCAAACACCACTCACATTTTCTTAATCTAGTTTCCTTCATCCTTGCACTATCAAGCTGTGTACTCATCACTAATAATCACCTGTCTCCTCTCCATCTTGAGCTTTGCATGTTTTTATGTCATGCTGGAAAATAAATCTTTAAAGGAATAGTTTACCCAAAAGTGAAAATTCTCTCATCATTTGCTTGCCCTCATGCCAAGAATTTTAGAAGAATATTTCAGCTCTGTAGGCCACTAAATGCAAGTGAAAGGTGACCAAATCTTCGAAGCCCCTAAAAGCAGACAAAGGCAGCATAAAAATAATCCATAAAACTCCAGTGGTTTAATCCAAGTCTTCTGAAGAGATCTAATCAGTTTTGGGTTAGAACAGACCAAAATATAACTACATTTTCACTATAAATCTTGACATCAACAGTCTCCTTGGCAATCATGATTTCAAGCCTGATTACACTTCCTAGTGCCATCTAGCGTTCTGCGCATGCGTCAAGCACTAAGATGGGTAATCAAGCTTGAAATCATGATCGTGCCTAGAGACTTGGGTGGTATTTGAGGACATTTTATTGGTTATTAACAGGTAATTACAAAGGTATTATGCTATAAATGTTGTTTATGAGGACATTTATAGTGTCCCCATAATTCAAACGCTTAAAAAAACATACTAAACAATGTTTTTTTGAAAATGTAAAAATGCAGAAAGTTTTTTGTGAGGGTTAGGTTTAGGGGTAGGGTTAGCGGATAGAATATCTAGTTCGTACAGTATAAAAATCATTATGTCTATGGACAGTCTTCATAAGGATAGCCGCACCAACGTGTGTGTGTGTGTGTGTGTGTGTGTGTGTGTGTGTGTGTACTTAGGTATAGTATATAGACAAAATAGTCTTCAAAAGTCAGCTAAATCAAACAAAACCTCCCTTGGGGGACAATCAGGGACATCCTCAAATGTAAAATTTATTAATAAATAAAGCAAATGCTTTAAAATTAGTAATGAAAAGGGAGGATTTTCTGAAATTCAGAGGCTGATATAATCAACACTGTGTAGTTGCAGCCCAAACTTTCATTGCTTAACAGAATATTGGCCATTGGCTTTCAACTCAAAATCCTGATGTCACTGTTCAGAGGTCATTCACACTAGAACAGAAGCATCAGAACAAGAGATGTCTTTTTACTGATTATAAGATTGCTTTTTTAAATTACTTGGGGGAAAAAAAATCTGTTCGCTACCTGCCTACAGCCGCCTGATTTAAAATGCTCACATGCGTATATCTGCGTGTGCTCTATAGAGTGCTCAAGTCTTGTGGTCAATGCAGTGAAAGTGTTTTCAGAAGTTTAAGTGTGTACAAGCAACTTTTTGAAAACATTTGAAAACAGCAGTGTGGATGAAGACAATTAGAAAATGAAAACAAAGTTTTCAAATTTATCCGGATTAATGTGGACGTAGCCTCAGATGTGTTGAATGGCTTTAGCTAAAGTCTTTGATGGTAAACAGGAGTAGGAATGCAGGTTTTGAAGAAGCCTTCTTGAGCCTCAGCCCTGAGAAAGAATGTCAACAGATGTCACCACAGAGACAAAGGCCTCCCTGTGACTGACCCAAGAGAGGTGTTGGATGAGCCCATGTGAGAAAGGCCAGTCATCCTAATGAGTGTCTATTCTGGAAGAGCCCACAGACTAAGCACCTTCATTCCCACCTGGAAATGCACAAGTGTAACATTCCAGTGTCTGAAAAAGCCACATCTCTCTAGCACCTGAGAGACAGACAACAGAATAGTCCTTCAAAAGCATGAAATCTGGCTTAACAGAATTGGGCTGAGACACTCAAAATAGAACAGGTCCCAACATTCTCCACAAAGGGTTATGCTACATGCCAAACTTCCTCTTTTTACACAAAACAGCAGATTGATATTCCACAATGGACCTTTGTATGGACACTTATTAGCATATGGACAGTTGCGTAACCAATAAAGATGATCATTTGAAGTTCTCTTGGCCATGAAAAAGTGTATTTCTCAGAATACATCACAACAGTGCCTGCCAACTTTTTCAGTTTGGTTCAAAAATTATTTTTTCCTGTTTATTTTTTCCCCTAGGGATATCATAAAGTACTTCATAAAAGAGTTCTAAGCCATAAAGCAAACCACCCAGCTCTGAGGTGAAATACAACACTGTAAAATTCGTAAATTGGAAAAAAAGACAAAGGTACAAGACTGTGAACTGGTACTTTTGTTTTTCAACAAAAATACCACGAAACATTGAATGATGTAATCGACTACAAAATTATGGTGAAAAAACTAGAGGTCGACCGATGGTGGATTTTACCAATACCGAACACTAAGGTGGTGGAAAAGGCCAATAACCAATTAATCTGCAGATAGTTTTTAAAATAGATTTTTAGAATGTCACAATTGTTTTTTTAATTTTTTTTTTAAATGAGTCAAAAATTAATAAAATCCCACGTGCAGTTTTTTGTTCAAACAAAATTCTAATAATAAGAAAAATTATTTGGTGCATTACACAGGAATTTTAAGTGTAAACAAGCCCGAAACACACCGGGGACACTTATTTTGAAATGTTGAAATGATGAAAAACTATTGTCAACAATCGACATATATTTTTTGGTGATAACGCAACTATCGGCACAGATTAATCGCTAAAACCGAAATTTCGGTCTACCTCTATTAGTGAGAAATATCAGACTGGCATTGACTAATCAGAATTGAGTATTCTACAGAGCCGTGTAATAAATTTAATTATTAACCAAATGAAGCTTTTGACAGCCTATATATTCACTAGATCAAGGGTTTTGTGTATATATATATATATATATATATATATATATATATATATATATATATATATATACTTTACCAGATGTTGAGACATGATATATGTAAAAATTATGCACATTTTACATACATACATACATACATGTATGAAAAACTGATAAATCGGCCTACCTCTAAAAAGAAAAACCTATTGTATTCAGATGTATGCAAATATTCTGTATAAGCAGTTTGAGAGAGTAGCTTGCATCATTATGGAAGTTGGCAATGCTTCTGGGCTCTTTTGCTGTGGTTTGCTTGCTGCGATTCTCTGATTGGTAGATTTTACCCCTCAGGATCATGGGTAGTGTAGTTTTTCTCCAAGTGGTTTACAATTAAATTTAAGAAAATATATTTAAAAAATTAAGTTGAAAAACCATGTACTGATAGCTTCAGCAGAAGCATATACCATCAATAAACAACCTCAGAGCTCAAGATAGATCTGTCTTTAAAGGTCTATCAGCTATTGTTAATAATCAAATCATCTATGGAAAAAGATTATGGAATTTTTACTTCTGAAACCAGACTGTTGCACTCTATTGAACGTTTGGTTACGTATGTAACCTCCGTTCCCCGAGGGAGGGAACGACACGTTGTGTCGGAGAAGCGACACTAGGGGTCTCTCTTGAGCGCCGATATCCACCTCTGATCTATGAAAAAAGGCCAATGAGAGTTGGCAGCCGGTATTTGCATGTCCCGCCCCCGGACATACGGGTATTTAAGCGGCGCAAATACGGGAGTTCATTCAGGATTTTTCTGAGGAGCCGGAAATGGTTCAGCGACATGGTGGAGGAAAGACACAACGTGTCGTTCCCTCCCTTGGGGAACGGAGGTTACATAAGTAACCAAACGTTCCCCTTCTGTCGCTCTCTCCATGTTGTGTCAGAGAAGCGACTCAAGGGGACCCATTCCAATCTTGCCATGTGCTGAACCGTGTACATGAACCGCCGATACAGAGGCGGGCAGGGATTCATCCAGTGCCGCGCATCGTCTGTACCTGGCTGCACGTACCCTTCCCCAATGCCCCATAAGAACATCGGAATCCTTCTAGTTACCCTGGAAGGGGAACAAGGCGATGTTTGCCAACATGGGAACTTTGCCTTCTTGGGGAGGAAAAGTGGTAGACACATCACACAGCCGTCTTAGGGCTCGTGTGGAAAGTATGGTGCGGTGGTAGATCCAGCCTCGAAAGGGGGAGTTGCTACAGCACGGCGACTGGGGCAGCTGTAACTGCCTAAGGGGGTCCGCTCGTAAGGGGACAGAACCGTGGAATTACACACAGGGGGAGTCCGGGCAGGAGGCCTTACCTGCAGAGCACCTATACCAGTACAGGGTAGCCATCAGGGTACCCGCAGTGGCTTGGGTCGGCGAGTTCCTCCACTGAACCGCGGACCCGGAGGGCTGGGGTGGAATTGACCAGGGTCCCGACTCGGAGTGGGGCGCCCTGGGAAGAAGGCGCACTACTTTACCTTGACGTCAGGAAAAGGGCGCTGGGCGCAAGCGATCCACCCGGCCGGTCGGTCTACGTGTTACCGAGTTCTACGGGCTCGGACCTGACAAAACACGAGACGCAACCGACTCAACGCGGAGGTTGTAAAACCTCGCGAAGGTGTTGGGTGTTGCCCAACCCGCGGCTCTACCTCCCTGCTAGGGAGGTGCCCTTGGCCAGTGCCCACGAGGACGCAACACCACTTGTTGAGTGAGCTCGGACCCGCAAGGGTAGGGGCACGGCCTGGGTGTGATAAGCCAGTGTGATGGCGTCGACAACCCAGTGGGCGAGCCTCTGTTTGGAGACGGCATTCCCTTTCTGCCGTCCCCCAAAGCAGACAAAGAGCTGCTCAGAGCGTCTGGTGCTCTGTGTGCGGTCCAGGTAAATGCGCAGGGCGTGCACTGGACATAGCAACGAAAGGGCTGGGTCTGCCTCCTCCGGGGCAGCTTGCAGGTTCACTACCTGATCTTGGAAGGGTGTGGTAGGAACCTTGGGCACATAGCCCGGTCGCGGTCTTAGGATCACAGACGTATCTGCCGGACCGAACTCCAGGCAAGTGTCGCTGACAGAGAATGCTTGCAGGTCCCCGACCCTCTTGATAGAGGCGAGCGCGATCAGCAGGGCCATCTTAAGAGAGAGGGCCCTGAGTCCAATTGATTCAAGCGGCTCGAAGGGAGGTCTCTGGAGTCCTGCCAAGACTACCGAGAGATCCCAGGAGGGAACTAGGCCTGGCTGGGAGGGATTCAACCTCCGGGTGCCTCTCAGGAACCTGAGGATCAGGTCGTGCTTACCCAAAAACTCATCTACAGGATCGTGGTGGGCGGCAATGGCGGCAACATACACCTTGAGGGTGGACAGGGACAGCCTCCTGTCCAGCCTCTCCTGTAGCAACAGGAGCACTGACTTGATCACGCATCTCTGCGGGTCTTCAGTTCGGGAAGAACACCAATCTGCGAACAAGCGCCACTTTAGGGCATAAAGATGCCTGGTAGGGGGGCTCTGGCTTGGTTGATTGTATTCACAACGGTCGCCGGTAAGCCGGCTAGCTCTTCTGCATCCCATCCAGGGACCAGACGTGGAGGTTCCAGAGGTCTGGGCGCGGGTGCCAGAGCGTGCCCCGTCCCTGAGAGAGGAGGTCCTTTCTCAGGGGAATTCACCAGGGAGGAGCTGTCGCGAGAAGTCTGAGTTCCGAGAACCAAGTCCGAGTGGGCCAGTAGGGGGCCACTAACGTGACTTGCTCCTCGTCCTCCCTGACCTTGCACAGCACCGGTGCAAGAAGTCTCACTGGGGGAAATGCGTACTTGCGTAGCCCCGAGGGCCAGCTGTGTGCCAGCGTGTCTGTCCCGAGGGAAGCCTCCGTTAGGGCGTACCAGAGCAGGCAGTGGGAGGTTTCCTGGGAGGCAAACAGGTCTACCTGGGCCTTGCCAAACCGTTCCCAAATCAGCTGGACCGACTGGGGGTGAAGCCTCCACTCCCCGCCGGGCAGGCGCTGTCGTGATAGCACGTCCGCTACGATGTTGAGCTTTCCGAGGATGTGAGTGGACAAACTTGTGTCGCTGCTGGCTCCATAGGAGGAGACGGCAGGCGAGTTGTGACATGTGGCGGGAGCGTACGCCTCCTTGGCGATTTATGTACGCCACCACCATGGTGCTGTCCGATCTCACGAGGACATGTTTGTCCCGAACTAACAGGAGGAACTTCCTGAGAGCAAGAAGGCCAGTCAGCAACTCCAGGCAATTGATGTGCCAACGCAGCGGGGCCCCTTTCCAATGGCCCGCTGCTGCTTGCCCGCTGCACACGGCACCCCACCCGGACCGGGAGGCGTCGGTTGTGACCAGAACGCGTCGGGACACCTGCTGCAGGGGCACTCCTGCCCGTAAAAAGCAGAGGTCTGTCCAGGGTCGGAGTGTTTTGAGGCAGGCGGGGGTGATCCTTACCCGATGCGTGCCGTGGTGCCATGCTTGTCTCGGGACTCGAGTCTGGAGCCAGTGCTGGAGTGGTCTCATATGCATCAACCCCAGCGGCGCGACCGCCGCGGAGGACGCCATATGCCCCAGGAGCCTCTGAAAATGTTTTAGAGGGACCACTGTGCCTGGCTTGAAGGAAGCGAGGCAGTCCAGCACCGACTGAGCACACTCGCTCGTGAGACGTGCTGTCATTGAGACTGAGTCTAATTCCAACCCGAGAAAAGAGATGCTCTGAACCAGAGTGAGCTTGCTCTTTTCCCAGTTGACCTGAAGCCCCAAACGGCTGAGGTGCCGGAGCACCTGGTCTCTGTGTGTGCATAGTAACTCTCGAGAGTGTGCTAGGATGAGCCAGTCATCGAGGTAGTTGAGAATGCGGATGCCGGCTACTCGTAGCGGGGCAAGGGCCGCCTCTGCGACCTTCGTGAAGACGCAAGGGGACAGAGACAGGCCGAAGGGGAGGACTTTGTACTGAAACGCCGGCTGTCGATTGGCAGAATTGAGACGTGGAAGTACGCGTCCTTCAGGTCTACCACTGCGAACCAATCTAGATGCTGAACGCCAGCCAGAATATTTCTCTGCGTGAGCATTTTGAACGGGAGTTTTAACAAGGCCCGATTGAAAACTCGCAGGTCCAGGATTGGTCGTAAGCCGCCGCCTTTCTTGGGTACAATGACGTAAGGGCTGTAGAAACCCATCCTCATTTCGGTCAGAGGGACGGGCTCCACCGAGCCCTTGGCTAAGAGGGTCGTGATTTCCGTGCGCAGGGAACTGGCATGCTCGCCGTGTACTGCGGAAAAGCAGACGCCCCTGAAGGGGGGTGGGAGCCGGGCAAACTGAATTGCGTAACTGAGTCGAATGGTCTGGAGCAGTCAGCGTGATGCGTTTGGAAGCGAAAGCCATACCCTGGGGAATCGCCCCGTACCCGTGGCACTCTCCGCCGTCGAGGGTGGTGAGAGTGGAGCGGGTGGCACCTAGACGAGCGGAGAGCGGGGCTCTCCACGTAGACGTCAGCTCATCATGCACCTCCGGGAAAAACGGGACCGGGGGGATGCGAGGCCGCGAACGGCGTGCTGCCCCCAGGAACCAGTCATCCAACCGTGAAGGCTGTGGGGAGGATGGAGGGTTCCAATCCAACCCCACGCTCACGGCGGCCCGGGAAAGCATGTCAGACTTCTGAGAGTCGGCCTCAGCCTGGGCCTGCTGGCCCGAAGGCGACAGTCTAGGGGAGTCCTCGGCATCAGACATCACACTCTCCGATGCAGCGGCGAGCTCATCTGCTTCGGGCTCGGGAGGATAGACAGCCGGGCCGTGAGGCGAGCCGCTATCGCTGTGAGCGTAGACGGGGACCACCGAGTGTGTCGGGGAACGGAAGGTTCACGGGGGGCTACCCGGCGAAACTGCACCCGCTGCCGCCCCCAAATCGCCCCCAGCGCCAACCGCATCGTCCTCAATCCCGTGGGAAGAAGGAGCAATGTGGGGTGCAGCTGGGGTGGCTTGCTCTCTGTTGAATGCAAGCCGCGACGGCAACTTGGTCATGGTCATGTTCTCACAGTGAGAACATGAGCCATCCACAAATGCCGCCTCGGTGTGATCGCGGCCCAAACACACGAGACAGCGCCTGTGGCCGTCTGAAGCGGAGAGCACTCTACCGCATCCAGGAACAACACAGGGGCGGAAGGGCATCTTGAAAAAGACGCGTCCTGAAGAGGACGTTCAACGCCGCTGTGTTTTGCTCTTTTAGAGAAATTACTCTTTTAATAGGAATTTACTCTTTTAAATACACAATGTGTGTGTGTGTCTGCACTGTCGAAGCGCTCAGGGGCAACAATGCACGCCATGCAATGTGAAGGAGAAAGCCGCTGTTGTGCGCCGTCAAGATCCAAAAGCATGCAGATAGTCAGAGGAAACAGGAACGTTAGTGGTGTGTAACTCGCAGCAAACTGCAGACAGACCATCGGCTCCGAAGAAATTTTCTGAATGAACTCCCGTATTTGCGCCGCTTAAATACCCGTATGTCCGGGGGCGGGACATGCAAATACCGGCTGCCAACTCTCATTGGCCTTTTTTCATAGATCAGAGGTGGATATCGGCGCTCAAGAGAGACCCCTAGTGTCGCTTCTCCGACACAACGTGGAGAGAGCGACAGAAGGGGAACCTTTGTTATGAATGTAGGAATGCAGGAGAAGGCAGATGGGAGGTTTGGATCTAAATGCGGTTTTATTGCAACAAGAACTAAACAAACACAGGAACAAAAGAAAGGTTGAACAAAACAATGGGAAAATCAAACTAAACACAAAAGAACATCCAAAGGGTAAACAGACTGAGAACACATCCACGGAGGGCAAGGTAACATCTGAAACATCCACGAAGGGCAAGAGAACACATCCACGGAGGGCAAGGTAACATCTGAAACATCCACGAAGAGCAAGGTAATCCTCGAACGAACATTAACAAACATCAAGGAACATCAGCAACGAACATGAAACGTCAACGATCGACAAAGGAGAGGAGGAACAACAGGGTTTAAATAGACAGACATGATTATGACAAAATAACAAACAGGTGCGGACAATAACACAGTGCAGGCAGTGATGAGGGCCGGGAAACATGGGAAGTGAAGTTTCTTTGACAAGGACTAGTGAAAAACACGGGGCGGACAACAAGGAAAACGTGACATGGAATGTGACAAGTGAAACAGAAAACACGGGGCAGACAACAAGGAAAACGTGACATGGAATGTGATAAGTGAAACAGAAAACACGGGCGGACAACAAGGAAAACGTGACATGGAATGTGATAAGTGAAACAGAAAACACGGGGCAGACAACAAGGGATCGTGACAACCTTATAGGCAGTGCATAATTTCTGTGCCACTTTCAAACCACCAAATGAAATTGTAATAATAATGACTGTTTTTCAAACAGGTTTCCTGAACACTCCCCCATCTGCCATTTTTTTGGAAACAGATCGTCCTGCCCAAACTCATGCATTGGTTGAGCCAATGTTGCTGCCAGGATGCTCAAACAAACAGAGCAATTTTTTTATTCGATCGAGGCATGATTGTTGGTGCCAGACGGGCTGGTTTGAGTATTTCTGTAACTGCTGATCTCCTGGGATTTTCACACACAATGGTCTCAAGAGTTTACTCAGAATTGAGCCAAAAAATTTTAAATAAATAAATCCAGTGAGCAGCAGTTCTACAGATGGAAAAGCCTTGTTGATGAGAGAGGTCAACAGAGAATGACCAGACTGGTTTGAGCTGACAGAAAGGCTATGGTAACTCACACAATAAACACACAAAATACAATCCTAATAAAGTGCTTAGTGAGTGTATATAGGAGTTGTCTTTGGAAATTAAGATGGAATAGGAGAAAGTATTTGACCATTTAAACAGTTAAACAAAACCTTTAAAATGAACCTTCTCTTACACTCTCATAGATCACAATCCACCACAACTCTGCATTTTCATCAACACGAGAACCATGTTAAGGAAAACAGGCTAGACGGAATATGGATTACAGTCTGCACTTCTGCTGTTACCAAAAGTGATTAGCTCCTTATCTGGTAAACCCTTAGCAGTCATGCATGCTCATTTCGCCGCCTTCCAAATCAAGACTTGCTCCTTTCAACAGTGTTTGTACTAGACAAAAGTGTCCTCTCAGGCCTTTTGTTCTCAACATGTACAACAGATTGGAATTTGTAGAGTCCCTCGCAGCTATGCTATTTTTGAGCATACAAAGCTAAGAAGTTCAACATGTAGGACTGTGTGAAACAGACAGGCAGAGCACAACATAGATAAATATATCCAGAGACCCAAATCGGTATAAATATTGCAACTTGTCATATTAATGGATTTCAGACCCTGAAGTCTTGGAGTTAGTTTTTGTTACCACTTTAACAGAGATTTATGTTTAAGAAAACACTGCAGCAAAACTTTTTTCAATATAACTTTTTTTTTTTTAAATCAAAGGCAGAAAGTATCTGACAGTTGTGTCTCCTATTGAACTCTCACTCTCTCTTCTATTCCACAGCATGGTTCCCATCACTAACAAACAAATTCAAATGGCAGCCTACATAAGCACTCAGATCAGAGAGTCCTTCAGAAAAACAGACTAGATTTACAAGCTCTATATCTTACCCCCGAGACATTTAAAAGCCTGTTATTGACAAAATCATCCATTGTTTTTTGCATCCTAAACACTCTACAACAAACTTATCAGTTCAAATACACTTTAACACCATTTTTCTGATACCATAATTCAGTCTCAAATTTCTTCTTTCAAACTATGTTTCTCAAATCTGAAATATATCTCATGCTCATTTGTAAATTCTAAATCAAACTGAATTCAATTGAAGTGCATGTCTTTTATATTTGTAAAACTATGAACTTAAATTCATTTGACAATAGGAGATTTTGTTTTAATGCGCAAGGCAGATAGGAGCAGTAATTATTCCCAGTGCAGTGCTTGAATCAGTGCAGATGTTCTGAGGAAACTCTCGAGCTTGGTTTTCCCCGCTTGAGCTGTGTGAACTGAAAGAGATGAACACCTGCAACATCTGATCCGCTTTATAAACAGATTAATTACCTCTCTCACATGCATCCTATTTCTACATGAGATAAATCCCTATATCCACAGACAATGAAGCGAATTAACAGGCATGTCATTATCATCAACTAAAATGTGTTATTTTATGCCATTTTAGTCAGAGACAAATTGATTATTATTAATGAAATATTGACTTAAATTAATTAACATTTATAATCAAAAGACTAAAACACTGACTAAACAAAAAACGGTTTAAAAAAAAAACCAAAAATACCATCATGCACATGCACCACAGTAGTACCATAACATTCTATGAAGTACCTTAACAAAATAAGTTAAGTAAGGTAAACAAAAATTTGCTGAATTTGACATTATTACTGTTTCATTCTTTCTAAAGGTGGGAAATCATGAGATAAAAAGTTATTCTACTGACAGCCAAATAGTTTATCTTCACCACTGTCACCATTAGCTTACTCTCTGGGGGCTGTAAAGGCCAACGAGTAAGAAACCTTGCCTTAGTGTATCATATAAATAACACGGTGTATTATGGTATCAATCAGTACAATGCTAAATATAAATGTTGCATAGTATTACCATGTGATACCATCATTGTACCATGGAACAAAATCATGCTAAACACCTGCTGAGGAAAAAAAATCCTTGAATTCTTTAATAATTAATAGTGCTTTCAGAATTATCACATTACTACATGTGATTAAAAACATTTAATGAGTTACATTTTTAAATCGCGATCAATGAATTTACCACTAATACAGCATAAACACTGTGTTAAGGGCGGAAACTTTGTAATGTGTCCGCCCAGATTAATTACACTGACACACATGCCACAGCACCAGAGCCCTTCTACCAATAATAACCTACAAGCTTAGCATACGTGGCGATACCATATACATTCTATGGGCAGTACAGTCTTAACAAGCTAAAGTTGACCATTACGCTCTCTCCTATGATAGAGCCACGGAGGTTGTTATCTCTATATATAAAAGAATCTCTGACAGCGCTTCCCTATCAGTGATAAAATGATAGAAAAAGGAGCACTTAATGCTATTTGATGTACAAAACAAGCACAGAGAGGACTTATGTCAGCCTATGTTTTAATTACCGCAGAAGCACACCAAATCTTAACTATCACCAAAACGCAGAATGAGACGTTTTTGTTTGCAAGCGCTTTTCACACTGGGGTTGCTGATTTGATGCGAATTATGAACCCAGCTTCATGATTGCTGTAACAAATGGGATAGCCACAGTCTATCAGCAAATTAATATTGTGGAGGATGAGAGTTTAAGAGATTAAAATCTATGTGGGGAATAGTTCTTTTAAGTAGTCAATATAAAGCATTCTATTGCTAGAAATTTTTTTACTTTCTTAAGATAGAAATGAATGAATTTTGACAAGAAAATAAGTAGTCTATATATAGTGTAGAATGTAGTGCCTATACTGAAGAAATCCTACAAGCACAGATTAAAAATGTATTTTAATTATTTTGGCACTCCTGCATCAACAATGTACTGCATCAGCTATGCAATCTAATCCAGTATTAGACATCTTTTTGTGGAGTTCTTATTCTCTAGAAATGAATGCTATTTGCATAAATGGAAGGTTGCCCAGACTGAGATTATATTTGTTTTTTGAAGAGGAATGAGATCTGCCACATTCAAGCAGAGAAGTGTTGATTAAAACTTTCTCTCTCTCTCTCTCTCTCTCTCTCTCTCTCTCTCTCTCTCTCTCTCTCTCTCTCTTTCTCTCACACACACACACACACACACACACACACACACACACACACACATGTTGTGTTTCCATGTTTTATGGGGACTTTCCATAGACATAATGGTTTTTATACTGTACAAACTTTATATTCTATCCCCTAAACCTAACCCTACCCCTAAACCTAACCCTCACAGAAAACTTTCTGCATTTTTACATTTTCAAAAAACATCATTTAGTATGATTTATAAGCTGTTTTCCTCATGGGGACCGACAAAATGTCCCCACAAGGTCAAAAATTTCGGGTTTTACTATCCTTATGGGGACATTTGGTCCCCACAAAGTGATAAATACACGCTCACACATACACACACACACACACACACACACACACACACACACATACACAAACACACACTCTCTATCGGCTTATTACTAAGCAACACTGCAAAAGTTTTTGTTTCACACAGATTTTGAGGATGATCTTCAAACGCTCTGAATAAAGATGTGTGAAGCAGAGCATATGCAAATATACACACATAAATATAGACATATGGACACATCAAAATAACTCTGAAAGTTTGTTTAAAAAAATGCTTGCATACTTGGCAGACATACAAAGACATTACTGCTGGACTAGCAATCCCCAAGAGTCTTAATAGAAAGTCTTAATAAGACCCTAACAAAGGCTGAATGATAGAACATCAAACTTTTTCTGTTCTCTTACTGTTCTTCTGCAATGACACCCTCTTTGGGTGACACTAGAGACAAGGCAAAGAACTCCCCAAAACACAAGACAAGATATAAAATAAATAATTTTTTCTCTCCACATATTCAGTTAGATAAGGGCACAAAGAAACTCACACATACACATACACATACTCTTTGGTCTTTGCTCTAATAATTAGAGAAACCTCTCCAGTCAAAGCAGACAGTATGCATTTCCCAGAGGCCAGAAGTGACTCAGAAATAGAGAGAGAGAGAGAGAGAGAGAGAGAGACTGAGACATTTTTCATACAAAAGATGCTCTTGTTTATCACTTTCTGAAAAAATGGTAGTAATCCCTCCTCCCTCTCCTGCTCTACTTCCCTCTCTCCTCTCCTCTTCTCTACTCAAAGAGAAAGAATGAAGTAGGACGACAAACATCCAGACCTATTTCCATCTCAATGAGGGCCAGGGATTTCTACCTCGCATTAAATCTCTCTCCTCTCTCCCAAAACCCCTAAACTGATCTTTACTATGCCCGTATCAAGCCCGAACACTCCCTGGGCTAATTTTCCATAGCGTAGCTAATTAGATTTAATTATTTAATTACAGTCCTACACAGGGAAATTCACTATGACATTTCCTCAGCAACCTCCTGACAACCAAACTGTTGCCAAGACTGCTTGATTTCAGAGGTTTAAATTGCACAGATGCTTTTGTGCTTTGGCATGGCAGAAATTGGCATACAAAAGTGTAGACAGACAAACCTTGACAGAACTTACAATATGCTACATTACACATTGTCAGAATATCATTATATTGACATCTGAGACAAACCCTTGATGAAACATTATTCATTATTACAGGGATTGGTCAGCTAAAAATGAAAATTTTATCAATATTTACTCACCCTCATTTCATTCCAAACCTGTATGACTATTTTCTTATGAGGAACACAAAATTAGATATTTCAATTAGATTAGATCAGATTCAACTTTATTGTCATTGTGCAAAATACAAGTACAGAGCCAATGAAATGCAGTTAGCATCTAACCAGAAGTGCAAATATATATATATAAATATGTGAGTATATACAATATGGGTTTTTGAGTGCAAAGTTATGATATAGAGAAGCAGAGACAAGCTCAATGGAAATGTCTATGAATACAATGTGCAAATGAAGAAGCATAAAACTGAAGGTGCATTGTACAGAATGAGGTATAAATATGTAAATTTGTAAATATATTTATATGGCTGGTGACATTAACAGTGCAAGCGGCATCAGGAGGTAGAAGTTATATTCAAGAAATATGCAAGGGAATGTGTGAAAAAAATAAATATATAAATTAATTTAAAAAAAATACAAATATGTAGTCTGAGTGGGATGTAGTGTTCAGCGCCTGAGTTTAGAGTTCAGTAGGCTGACAGCTGAGGGAAAGAAACTGTTCCTGAGTCTGCTGGTGCAACAACGAAGACTCCTATAGCGTCTCCCAGACGGGAGAGGAGTAAACAGACCGTGGTTGGGGAGAAAGGTGTCTTTGATAATGATTCTCACCCTCCTTAGGCAGCATTTATTGTGAATGTCTTTGAGGAAGGGTAGCTGGACACCAGTGTTGTATCGGGCAGTTTTCACCACCCGCTGGAGTGCCTTCTGGTCTGAGACAGTGCAGTTACCATACCACACTGTGATGCATTTTGTTAAGACACTTTCAATAGTGCAGCGGTAAAAGTTCAGCAGGATGTGGGGGGACAGGTGAGCTTTCCTTAGCTTCCTAAGGAAGTAAAGGCGCTGTTGCGCCTTTTTGATTAAAAAACGGGTGAGTTGTGACATGTGTTGGGAGCGTACTCTGCCTTGGCGATTTATGTAAGCCACCACTGTGGTGCTGTCTGACCTGACTAGGACATGTTTGTCTTGAACAAACGGGAGAAACTTCCTCAGGGCAAAGAGAACAGCCAGCAACTCCAGGCAGTTGATGTGCCAGCGCAGCGGGGCCCCGTTCCAACGCCCCACGGTTGCGGGCCCGTTGCACATGGTGTTCCAACCCGATTTGGAGGCATCGGTCGTGACAAGGACGTTCAATGCCGCTGTGTTTTGCTCTTTTTAGAGCGAAATTACTCTTTTAGAATAACTCTTTCGAGTTGTCTGTGCTGTCGAAGCACCCAGGGGCAACAATACACAGCCGTGCAAGGAAGGAGAAAGCAGCTGTTTTGAGCCGTCAGATCCAACAGCATGCAGAGCATCAGAGGATTAAGCAGGAACTGGTGTGTGACTCGCAGCAGACTGCATGCACGACCATCGGCTCCGAAGAAATTTTCTGAATGAACTCCCGTATTTGCCCCGCCTAAATACCCGTATGTCCGGGAGCGGGGTATGCAAATACCGTCTGCCAACTTCTCATTGGCCTTTTTTCATGGATCAGAGGCATATATCGGCGCTCAAGAGAGACCCCTAGTGTCGCTTCTCCGACACAACGTGAACTTAAAAGTAATCCATATGACTCCAGTGGTTAAATATATATATATATATACAATCAGGTCCATAAATATTGGGACATCGACACAATTCTAATCTTTTTGGCTCTATACACCACCACAATGGATTTGAAATTAAACGAACAAGATGTGCTTTAACTGCAGACTTTCAGCTTTAATTTGAGGGTATTTACATCCAAATCAGGTGAACGGTGTATGAATTACAACAGTTTGTATATGTGCCTCCCACTTTTTAAGGGACCAAAAGTAATGGGACAATTGGCTGCTCAGCTGTTCCATGGCCAGGTGTGTGTTATTCCCTCATTATCCCATTTACAAGGAGCAGATAAAAGGTCCAGAGTTCATTTCAAGTGTGCTATTTGCATTTGGAATATGTTGCTGTCAACTCTCAATATGAGATCCAAAGAGCTGTCACTATCAGTGAAGCAAGCCATCATAAGGCTGAAAAATCAAATCAAACCCATCAGAGAGATAGCAAAAACATTAGGTGTGGCAAAATCAACTGTTTGGAACATTCTTAAAAAGAAAGAACGCACCGGTGAGCTCAGCAACACCAAAAGACCTGGAAGACCATGGAAAACAACTGTGGTGGATGACCGAAGAATTCTTTCCCTGGTGAAGAAAACACCCTTCACAACAGTTGGCCAGATCAAGAACACTCTCCAGGAGGTAGGTGTATGTGTGTCAAAGTCAACAATCAAGAGAAGACTTCACCAGAGTGAATACAGAGGGTTCACCACAAGATGTAAACCATTGGTGAGCCTCAAAAACAGGAAGGCCAGATTAGAGTTTGCCAAACAACATCTAAAAAAACCTTCACAGTTCTGGAACAACATCCTATGGACAGATGAGACAAAGATCAACTTGTACCAGAGTGATGGGAAGAGAAGAGTATGGAGAAGGAAAGGAGCTGCTCATGATCCAAAGCATACCACCTCATCAGTGAAGCATGGTGGTGGTAGTGTCATGGTGTGGTCATGTATGGCTGCCAATGGAACTGGTTCTCTTGTATTTATTGATGATGTGACTGCTGACAAAACAGCAGGATGAATTCTGAAGTGTTTCGGGCAATATTATCTGCTCATATTCAGCCAAATGCTTCAGAACTCATTGGATGGCGCTTCACAGTACAGATGGACAATGACCCGAAGCATACTGCGAAAGCAACTAAAGAGTTTTTTAAGGGAAAGATGTGGAACGTTACGCAATGGCCAAGTCAATCACCTGACCTGAATCCGATTGAGCATGCATTTCACTTGCTGAAGACAAAACTGAAGGGAAAATGCCCCAAGAACAAGCAGGAACTGAAGACGGTTGCAGTAGAGGCCTGGCAGAGCATCACCAGGGATGAAACCCAGCGTCTGGTGATGTCTGCGTTCCAGACTTCAGGCTGTAATTGACTGCAAAGGATTTGCAACCAAGTATTAAAAAGTGAAAGTTTGATTTATGATTGTTAATCTGTCCCATTACTTTTGGTCCCTTAAAATGTGGGAGGCACATATACAAACTGTTGTAATTCCTACACCGTTCACCTGATGTGGATGTAAATACCCTCAAATTAAAGCTGAAAGTCTGCAATTAAAGCACATCTTGTTAGTTTAATTTCAAATCCATTGTGGTGGTGTATAGAGCCAAAAAGATTAGAATTGTGTCGATGTCCCAATATTTATGGACCTGTATATATATATATATATATATATATATATATATATATATATATATATATATATATATATATATATACAGTGGGTACGGAAAGTATTCAGACCCCTTAGATTTTTCACACTTTGTTATATTGCAGCCAATTGCTAAAATCATTTAAGTTCATTTTTTTCCCTCATTATTGTACACACAGCACCCCATATTGACAGAAAAACACAGAATTGTTGACATTTTTGCACATTTATTAAAAATGAAAACTGAAATATCACATGGTCCTACGTATTCAGACCCTTTGCTGTGACACTCATATATTTAACTCTGTCCATTTCTTCTGATCATCCTTGAGATGGTTCTACACCTTCAATTGAGTCTAGCTGTGTTTGATTATACTGATTGGACTTGATTAGGAAAGCCACACACCTGTCTATATAAGACCTTACAGCTCACAGTGCATTTCAGAGCAAATGAGAATCATGAGGTCAAAGGAACTGCCTGAAGAGCTCAGAGACAGAATTGTGGCAAGGCACAGATCTGGCCAAGGTTACAAAAAAAATGTCTGCTGCCCTTAAGGTTCATAAGAGCACAGTGGCCTCCATAATCCTTAAATGGAAGACGTTTGGGACGACCAGAACCCTTCCTAGAGCTGGCCGTCCGGCCAAACTGAGCTATCGGGGGAGAAGAGCCTTGGTGAGAGAGGTAAAGAAGAACCCAAAGATCACTGTGGCTGAGCTCCAGAGATGCAGTCGGGAGATGGGAGAAAGTTGTAGTAAGTCAACCATCACTGCAGCCATCCACCAGTCGGGGCTTTATGGCAGAGTGGCACGACGGAAGCCTCTCCTCAGTGCAAGACACATGAAAGCCCGCATGGAGTTTGCTAAAAAACACCTGAAGGACTCCAAGATGGTGATAAATAAGATACTCTGGTCTGATTAGACCAAGATATAACTTTTTGGCCTTAATTCTAAGCGGTATGTGTGGAGAAAACCAGGCACTGCACATCACCTGTCCAATACAGTCTCAACAGTGAAGCATGGTGGTGGCAGCATCATGCTGTGGGGGTGTTTTTCAGCTGCAGGGACAGGACGACTGGTTGCAATCGAGGGAAAGATGAATGCGGCCAAGTACAGGGATATCCTGGACGAAAACCTTCTCCAGAGTGCTCTGGACCTCAGACTGGGCCGAAGGTTCACCTTCCAACAAGACAATGACCCTAAGCACACCGCTAAAATAACGAAGGGGTGGCTTCACAACAACTCCGTGACTGTTCTTGAATGGCCCAGCCAGAGCCCTGACTTAAACCCAATTGAGCATCTCTGGAGAGACCTGAAAATGGCTGTCCACCAATGTTTACCATCCAACCTGACAGAACTGGAGAGGATCTGCAAGGAGGAATGGCAGAGGATACCCAAATCCAGATGTGAAAAACTTGTTGCATCTTTCCCAAAAAGACTCATGGCTGTATTAGATCAAAAGGGTGCTTCTACTAAATACTGAACAAAGGGTCTGAATACTTAGGACCATGTGATATTTCAGTGTTTCTTTTTTAATAAATGTGCAAAAATGTCAACAATTCTGTGTTTTTCTGTCAATATGGGGTGCTGTGTGTACAATAATGAGGAAAAAAATGAACTTAAATGATTTTAGCAAATGGCTGCAATATAACAAAGAGTGAAAAATTTAAGGGGGTCTGAATACTTTCCGTACCCACTGTATATATATATATATATATATATATATATATATATATATATATATATATTGGATTAAATTTTGATCTTTTTCTGACCCACAGCTATCATATTGCTTCTGAAGACATATGTATTACTTTTATGTTTCCTTTATGTGATTTTTGTAGGCACAAAGTTCTGATTACCATTTATTTGCATTGTATGAACCAACAGAGCTGAAATATTCTTCTAAAAATCTATCCTCATTTGTTTTCTCATGTGAGGATTTTCATTTTTGGGTGAACTATCCCTTTAAATTTCATGTTGTTTCTCACTAAAACCTATTGTATGCCTTCAGAAGTCTTGGAATATGATGTACGAGCCACATGGGCTACTTTTATGATGCTTCAGGGCTTTTTTTTTAAGCTTTAAACAAAGGCACTGTATTCATTGTATTGAAAAGTCACTGTACAATCACTTAACCTGATACCACTGAGTTGGACAGACTGGTGATAATTACAGAATACCAACCACAGTCTTGTGGTAATTACAAAATCTTCCCACTCTATTGTACAGTGACATAACCATGCCTTTTACCATTATGTCAGATTGCATAATACCTCAAATTTGTTTTTTATCCTAGTAAAGTTTTAAATATGTATGATTTCCCACTCAGTTTCTCAAGGTTAAAAAAGCAACTGCTTTTGGGCTGGGGGCTATTCACTATCTAAAGCCTATTCTATTTCTGAAAGACTGGAATAGGCTACACCTTTACTACATAATACTGACATACAGTAAAATGTAACACAATCACATTCATTTTTACATGGTTCTGAAGGTATTGCATAGCAGGAATGAGCCATATATTAAAATATATGCAAATATTAAAACATCTATAAGGTTATAGAGGTAAAGACTTTTCCACCAAATAGGACATTTATGGTGTCCTTTTCCCTCAGCCCTTTATGGTGATGTATGTCCTCTAGTGTCTTAAGGGCCCTGCTAACATGTACATGTAAAATAACAAAAAGAGGATTAGATTCCCTGTGGTGGTGGAGGAGAGAAGTGTCCAAATTATGTCTATCCTTTTCACTGCCCTTCTCACTCACTCACTCTCTTATCTTTAGTTACACTCCTATCCTCTTGTCTACACTCACTTCATCCCTGTAGTAGATGAAAGTAGACAAACCAAAATGTTAAGACCTGTGAGTCCAAGCATGTGTTCATATAATGTATTTCTTTCATTAGCTCCTATAATTGATTTAGATTTACAGATAAGGACATTCTAAGCCATTTTTTAATATGCTTATTTGCATTTATTTATTTACAAGGATAGGCACGTCTCTCTTTATCCCATTATGAACCAAAATCCAAATTATATATATATATATATATATATAATAAATGCATTACATACACATTTAAAGTGATACATTTACATGCTAGTGGAGTTTGTTACAGAGGATTGTGGAATGGCATCTACTCTGGGCAGGACAGCTCTACTATGTTATTTGGGGCTATTCTGGGATATATTCGGGTTTGGCCTGTGTATATGACAGATGTTGGGCTCATCTACCATGCCCAGTTTCAGTTAAATTTAAGTCCCTTTGTGTTTCTTTTGCATGTAGGACTGATTGTTTTTCTTTCTTTCTTTCTTTCTTTCTTTCTTTCTTTCTTTCTTTCTTTCTTTCTTTCACACTATATCTGTATTCTTTACTTGCTCTCTCTCAACTTCTCTGTCTTTCTTTCAAAGTAGTTGTCAGAACCCAGAGAGTAGCGGTGTATTAGCCCAGTTGGACCTTGAATGTCTCGTTTCTCTGATATATTTGAGTAGCTGACTCATTCAGCTAACTATATTCTTCCAGATGAAAAACACAAGAGTTTGCTCTCTGCATAACAGAACAGAGCAGTCCTGCACCATACTTTCTGTGCAAATAAGAGTTTAATAATTAGGTTTCAGAGAGCCCTTACAAAGGAAATTGAAATATGTGAGTGGAAAAGTAGGAGAGAGAGCAGTGCCTCTAGATTTATTTCTGGGCATAAGTCACCCAATCATCCCTGCTCTCTCTCTCTCTCTCTCTATCTATCTCTTTCTCTCTATCGCTGTCTCACACAAACTCACATATCTATTCTCTCTCCCTCTCTTCCATTACAAACGTAAGCCACAAGAGACATACAATTCAGAGAAACACAATACCTTAAAATATTGGGACTCCTTCACATGCTGTTTCTAACATAATCACAGCACACCCCACTCTCCCTTTGCATGCTCACACATACACATATACACCTGCAATAAATAAAATATTATAAAATAAGACAACTGAAGAATAAGCTCATTAGATATGGATGGAGAGAGAAATACAGAAAACGAATATGATAAATAAAAATAAAATAATAGCATTCAACATGCATAACTGTTTTTGACATAAATGTCTTACAACACAAGGTTAAGACACAACAATCGCTGAAAAGTAGGGCTGTAAATCGATTACAATTTTTAATCAAATCATTGTATGCTGATAAATCACAATTAATCACATAAGTAAATATTTGCTGAAAAAGCCCCTCAAATAACAATAATTCAGCCCCCGGGGCCAGCTGTGTGCCAGCGCGTCTGTCCCGAGAGGGGCTCCTGTCAGGGAGTACCAGAGCTACAGTGGGAGTTGTCTCGGGAGGCAGAGAGATCTATCTGTGCCTTGTCGAATTGGTCCCCTATTAGCTGGACCGCCTGGGGGTGGAGCCTCCACTCTCTGCTGGGCAAAACCAGCCGCGACAGTGCATCCGCCATCGTGTTGCGGTTGCCAGGGATGTGAGTGGCGCGCGAGTTGTGACATATGACGAGAGAGCGAGTGTCCCGGGGGGCGGGTGATTCAAGCCGCGACCGCAATGTTGCCATGGCTATGTTCTCGCACTGAGAACATGAACCATTCATAAAACGCTGCCTGTGTGTGATCGCAGCCCAGGCACGCGAGGCATCTTTAAAAAGACGCGTCCTGAAAAGGACGTTCAGTGCCTGCTGTGTATTGCTCTTTTATAAGTGGGAACTCAAACTCTTTTAGAGGAAATAAACTTTTTTTAGGAGGAGAAACACTCTTTCAGGCAATGGTGTCAAAGCAACCAAAATTCTGACTGACACTCGCTGCCCCGCTTCCCTTTATACTTCGTATGTCCGGGGGAGGGCATGCAAATTCTGTCTGACAACTTGACATTGGGCTTTTCTCAGGTTCAGAGGTACGTTTGGCGTCCCAGTAAGACCCCTTGTGTCACTTAATTCGACACAACGTCGAGTGAGTGATAGAAGGGGAAAGACAGTTACGCTTCACAATAAAATTCCATTTGTTAACATTAGTTAACAACACTAATTAACATGAACTAACAATGAACAATACTTTTTCAGAATTTGTTCATCTTAATTTCAACATATATAATATTTTTTTTAAAATCAAAAGTTGTGTTTGTTAACATTAGTTAAAGGGGACATATTATGCTAAATTAGACCAGTGAGTCGGCAGTGCGTGTGTACACAACCACCCTACAATGTTAAATGTCCACCCACTCCTCTTTCTTATATTTCTATTAATCAAAAACCGTGTCTAAAAATGTATGGTTTTCATCACGTAAGAGCAGGCCTAGCCCACGACTGGTGATGGACTCCACCCTTTTCTAATAGATCCTCCCCTGAGTGATCTACACACAGTCCTCCATATTTGTGGCATAATGTGTCAGCTTCGTAAGCATCATAAGTGTTCTGTTGTTGGCTGTAAATGTGAACATAAGAGTCTTCATGCACTCACGGTATCAGAGCCACTGAAAACACAGTAGACAAGTTTTGGAAATGTGCCACAAAACATAAAAACATTTGTGTATGTTTGAGCAAATCATTGTACACCGGACAGCTTTGTGAATGAGTGTTAATATAAAGCAGGATTAATATTTTTTTTTTTATTCTCAAGCATAGATCAGTACGAACTGTTCATGTTCCAGCTTTATATCCTGAAGATGTACTGTAAGTATCGCACTTTATATTATGTGTATATTTGCAAATCGCCTTTCCGAATGTGCTTGTTAGCTGATTCCACGGCTAATGCAGTTAAAGTTACCATTGTCTCTGATTGTTTCCAGAGCTATTTCGGGGGTGGGGAACAGCAGCTCATTTGCATTTAAAGAGACACACACAAAATCTGAGTGTTTTTGATTCCACCCAAAAAGAGACATTTACAACATGATATAATAAATGATCAGTGGGGTATTTTGAGCTGAAACTCACAGACACATTCTGGGGACACCTGAGACTTATATTACATCTTGTAAAAAGGGGCATAATATGTTTCCTTTAATGTACTATGAACTAACAATGAACAATAGTATTTTTATTAACTAATATTAACAAAGATTAATAAATGCAGTTAACAATATACCCGATGCATTAAATTATGTTAACGAATGGAACCTTATTGTAAAATGTTACCAAAACGACAATACAGAAAGTAGCTTTAGAATGCAATATATTGTTTATTTCCATATTATAGAAGATAAGCATATCATTGTCTTACAGCTCACAGAAATCCATTTTGCAATTGAATTCTTCAATCAGTCCAGTATTTCTTATAAGGGTTTTTCTAAAACACCTACATACCTATGTACACCATCAGATGGATGCTTTTAGAGGACTGTGTCATAACATACCGTTTTTAGGTTGCTGTGTCAAGTTAAACATAGTTTGAAACTTAGAAAATATGTGTCTGAATGCAAGAGCGTGTTCTCTTCTTGTGCTGTCAGACAACTGGAAAATGCTGACTTCGAAGGCTGTATATAGAGATTGGATAAAAATAAGGTGCTTTTCAAACTGCCCTGAGATCAGTTTCCTTAAGAGTAGGGCTGCACCTAACGATTGTTTATCGATTAATCTAACGATTCTTTTTCTGATTAGACTAATTTGTCGATTTTTCTAAAGATTTTTTATTATTATTACTTGATTAATATAACAATTAACTGACCAAAAATAAATATAAAAAACTTGTCTCATTAATATTTCAATATTTTATTAAATTATCTTCTCTTTAACACAAACAAATGTACAAAAAACAAAGTGTGCACAGCAGGGCATTATTCTGCAACAAAAATAGCCCTGTCTTAAATGGTAATCTCCGTTTTACAGTCCAACATACATTTTATTTTGGAGAGATTTTATGTTGGACTGCTAAACTCGAGGTTGCAATCCAACAACAAAATAAATAAAAAAAAAATAAAAAATTCATGTCACTTTCAGGGGGAATATCAAAACATTGTGCAACCTCGAGTTTAGCAGTCCAACATAAAATCATTTTACAGTAAAGTTTGTGCAATTTGAGTAACACAAATGTTTGTGGAATAACTAAAACTTGTGCATTCTTAATCAACTCTCAGTAATACACACAGCCAATTTACCACATACACACAACCTCTCTCCCCTCCTTCTTTTCCTCCCATCCCTCCACATTCCACCTCTCCTCCTCTATCCCTCCCCCTCATCTTACAGTAACATTAGTGCAATTCGAGCAACAGTTAACTTTTTCTAACAGGAATAACTAAACCTATTGGAATCTGAATTAAATCTCAGTAAAGTAAGTAAAATTTTTAAAGCGCACTCAAACACAGCAAAGCTGACCGAAGTGCTGTACAGATGAATCTACAATACATTAAATAAAACAAACACATCATGTACGGATGAATCTAGACAATACATTAAAATAAAACGTCATTAAAAAAACAAAAAAAAAACGACAAGACAATCTCATTTAATACTGCAAAACGCTAGAGAATATAAGTGCGTTTTAAGCCTACGTTTAAAAATAGACAGCGATGAAGCTTTTCTAATGTCAAGTGGTAGCTGATTCCATAGCCTAGGGGAAGCAACTACAAATGCTCTATCACACTTGCATATACAACGTGACGAGGAATATGCATTAACATTTTGTCTGCAGATATTAAAGACCTAGTCGGTAAGTATGGCTGTATTAAATCCCTAATATATGACGGGGCCTGGTTATTAAGAGCTTTAAAATCAAACAACAGTATTTTAAATTGAATCCTAAAATAAACAGGAAGCCAGTGCAGAGAGGCCAGGATTGGTGTAATATGATCCCTTTTTTTAGATGATGTCAAAAATCTGGCAGCAGCATTTTTAACTAATTGAAGACGGAAAAGAGAGGATTGAGGAAGACCAAAATAAAGAGAATTACAATAATCCAATGGAGAGGTGATAAAAGCATGAATAACAGTCTCCAGGTCTTGAAAAGACAAAGCTGATTTAAATTTAGAAATAATTCGTAACTGATAGAAACTATTTTTCACTACTGAATTTATCTGTCAGACTAAGCCCAAGTCAGAATCTATAATGACACCAAGATTCCTCACATGCAAATTAACATGTTGGAAGTGTTGGCCAAGCTTGTTAGCAAGAGCGCTTCTAGATTCAGCAGAACCAAAAATAATCATTTCACTCTTATCATTGTTTAGCTGGAGAAAGTTACTCTATAACCACTTTTTTATGTCTTCAATACATTACAAGAGAGGTTGAACAGAATCACCTGATTTCAATGGCAGATAAAGTTGTATATCATCAGCGTAAAAATGAAACAAAATATTATGTCTCCTAATAATATTTCCAAGAGGGAGCATATACAAATTAAAAATAATTGGCCCAAGAATGGATCCCTGTGGAACCCCACAGAGAACAGGAGCTACAGATGAAGAGAACTTATCCATAGTAACAGAAAAAACCCTATCTGTAAGATAAGATTTAAACCACTGTAGTGCTGTGCTCTATATACCAACCCAATGTTCCAACTTCGCAAGGAGAATGCTATGATCCACTGTATCAAAAGCAGCAGTAAGGTTTAACAGATTGAATACAGCACTTTTCTCAGAGTCAACAGTAGAAAGTAAATCATTTTCCTCTGGGGTCTAAGGATGCGCCGGCGCATTCTGCTGGATATTTTCGTCATTACAGCAGAAACAACTTAAAATACTCAGTCATTTTTGGGTATACAGATAAGTGTAAGACATCGTTAGAGACTATAAAGTGTCTACTTTTATTTGTGTACACTCAAAATAACAACAAAATCTTGTGCTTTTGTAAAATAAAGAAAATAAAAAGGGTGTGCTTTCAGCAGTCTCTGTGTTCACAAGCATATTTCAGAAACACGTCACTAAAATGAACCGAAACTCCACGAATAATAATCACACAAACATGAAACATATGTCTAAAGAAAGCTTAAAATGTCTACTTTTAAATAAAATTCCAATTTAAAACAAGCATTCTCCTGCAATGCAATCTGTTTGAAACAAAGCGATGTACAGTTTTTACTGGTCTATCTAATTATCTGTAATGTGATCCCACCCACCAGCAGAGTGTGCCATTCATACGCTAATGTACTGAGACGATCAACGCAAATGTACACGCCCCGATTGTGAGGTTGTAAACACATTTCATTCATTTTTCTGCACATTTGTACATGTACATGGACGTTGCTCACGTATTATTGTAGCCCAATTTGTGCTGAATACAGTGTTATCAGACTTTAGCCATTCATATGTTTTTAAGCAACTGAAAAAAAGCACAAATGTCAAATCATGTCAAAACTTCTCCAGGGCCCAAAATACCTTCAGACCCCAGAGGGTTAAATACTTTCAGCATAGCTGATTCTGTGCTATGATGAGCTGTAAAACCTGATTGTAGAGGTTCAAAAATGTCTGTTGACTTTAAGAATGGAAGTAATTGGCATAGCACCATTTTCTCTAACAACTTCGACAGAAATGGCAACTTGGAAACAGGCCGATATTTAAGCAATTTTGATCTAAGCCTGGTTTCTTAAGTAGATGTTTCAAACATGTTTAAAACATCCTGGGACAATACCATTTTCTAGGGAATTTATAATTATTTGTATACTCGGACCGATAGTTGCAAAAGCTATCATGTGGAGAGGTAGTAGGCCTCATATTACTAATCATTTCACTAAGATCAGAGAGAGAGACATGCTGAAAACCAGAGAAAACAGCAGAACCAGTAACCGAATGAAATACAATACCTGATGGAGTATTGGTGAAAGACGAGCAAATGGTTGTAATTTTCGCTTGGAAAAAAGTCATGAATTTGTCACAGATCGCAATAGAGAGAGCGACATATGACAGTTTGGATTTATCACCAAATTCATAGTTGAAAATAAAATCTTAGGTCTATTAGAATGTGTATTAATTAAATTTGAAAGGTAATTTGTTCTTGCCAACTTGGACGTGTTCTAGTGGGACAAGGAATATAATTGAAATGATTTACAGACTGTAACAGTCACACAACAGTTTACAGCCATTTTCTCACTCATACATAGTTGTTAAAGTAAACAGAAAATATAAAACGGCCAAATAAACAAATTAGACGACGCATGGTGTAAAGTTAGGTTAGCAGCGGTGCAGCAATTACTTTTAACGTGGGGGTGATGAGGAAACATTTAGAAAATCAATTTTAAGGGACTACTACTAACATAAACGAGTGTTGTAATACTAATATATGTCATGCTTGGGTGGGGACAAAAAGTAAACAGGACTTACGGTGCTGCCGTCTTGACGTGCTCATTAACAACTTTAACTTTCGCTTCAAGTGTTCGTCATGCCGGTTGTACTGCTGTGATAAGCCATTTCCAATTTGCATAGCTTACACAGCACCACATTTTTAGGTCCCTGGCTAAAATACTCCAACGCTTTAGATGACCGTGAGCGAGTTTTTTATCTGCAGCTTGTTCTATGTGGAATCCATGCTTAAACCGGGTGCTGCCATTTTAATTATTCCATTGTGTTATGCAAATCGATGTATTTATGTAATCGATGACGTCGATTACATCGATGAATCGTCCCAACCATACCTAAGAGTTCCATTCACACAAAAACGCTGTCGGTTAAGCCATTAACTGTTTAAGCACTAGGCAGCAAGTCAGCTACCTCTGTTTTGAGATGCAGCCCTCAAGTGATGTTTGTTCTCTGTATAAGCTGTGCATTGCCTATACACAGCTGGATTTTCATTTACTGCCCCCTGGAGAAAATAGGTGGTACTTCAAGCTTGAATTGCTCAGATGGAAGGAATATTCCTTTTTATGGTCAGGGGATTATTAATTGTGGCAAAAATTGTAACGCAACATTTTTTAAGATAATTAATCGCACTGAATTAACCCATTAAATCGACAGTCCTCGGAAAAGACAGACAAAGTTCTAAACTAGCCCTGCGCAGCCTGATTTTTGATCAGCATTAAGTCTGGTCCACTCTGCAACTTATTTTTGGTCAAGAACCATCCATTTAGACAGGAACAAACATCTGATCGACATGTAAATGAACCAACCAAAGTTTGTTTGTTTATCATATTACATTTAGGGGTTGGTTTATCTGAAATAGTTGATACCACAAGTACACAACAACATGGCACAGCAGTATCAGTCTAGAAACAGCTGCACAGAAAACAACAAACAAGGCAGAATACGTGTGTAAACATTTAAAGCATTTCTGTCCATCAAAAAATAATAAATACTTATTTCACAGACACAACTCACAAACTGGAATATGAAATTCTGTTTGTCAATGTCTCATTTACTTTCTACTATTCAAACAAAACTTTTAATACATATTTAGAAGATTTAATGTAACCAACCTTGCAAACTTTGTCAAATCCTGTTATTAGTTGTTCTTTAAAAAAAGTTCAGTTTTGCAGCCCATTATCTAGTAAAAATAAATCTGCTTTCAGGTGTACTGATAAAGCCTTCGCACCCTGACTCCCGGAATTTTCATATTAAATCAGGCAATCTGATTTTACAAGTGCTTTCTAGTTTTATGTCCAACATGCATCAGACAGCCAGTAAACAGACTGTGGGTGGTCCGTGGGCTTCCTGTTGGAGGCTGACACTAGTTTTCAACAAACTCATGCATCTCCTCTTACAGCAACATCAACACACTATTCCAAAAATCTACCAGTACTGAGGCAAGTGCCAAGACATGCATCTTTAGTCCCTCTTCTTCCTTCACAAGCACTTACCAGACTGACCCTCTGATTCAGGGCTTGTCTCAGACTCCATTACCTCACAGAGCGGTGAACTGCTGTCCAACAACCGAAAAACAGTGTTGAAAAGATAAAGGAGTGAAAAAAATGGAGAGGGGCTTCCTACACCCAACTGTTGTTCTACATTATGTTTGTCTACTGCTCCAGGGAGTGAAAGAGAGAGAGAGACAGAGAGGGAGCGGAGAGAATGTATGCATGTGGTGTGCATGCAGATAGCCTATTCCACTTAGTTGCTTTCTCTCTTTTCTCTACTTTTCATTTGCTTCTTAAAGATACAGTATCATTGACATGAGTCAAGACTTCTGACGAGCATAGAGATTTTACTCTGCCTTACACAATCTTTCCATCTTTGTAAATTTTTTCATCAAGGCAATAACGCTATTTGATTTGATAGCTGTTCAGCAGTTGGATGCAAGATGCAACGTTTTAATCACTGGGACTGTAGAGTAGTAACTACATAAGATTTGTACTTGTTTCACCAGCCTCACTTTAATAAATAAATGTGTTCCATTGAGCTTTATGATGCTCACTGGATGGAATCCAGTCAAGAAAATGTCACTGTAAACTCTAATAAGTCAGCAGAACTCAATAATTTGAGGCAATCAGGTACATAGATTTTTAAGGTAAAATATCTTTTAGATTTTGATTTTGTACTACACATGCATGTCAATTGCTCTTAACTAGGACTACTGAGTAGGCTAACTAATATGTTAATCGCACTTAAAGCAATAGTTCACCCAAAAATGAACATTTGCTGACAATTTGCTCACCTTCAGGCCATCCAAGATGTATCTGAGTTTCTTTATTCATCAAAACAGAATTTAAGATTTTTAGGATTTAATTTCAGGCCTCCTCCTTTAAAAATTTCAAGTGAATGTACTCTGCCAGACACATCATCAGAGGTGAGCTTCCCTACCTCCATAAAATCTATACCATGCAGTGTGTGAAAAAAGCTCAGAGGATCATCAGAGACTCCAGCCACCAAAGACATGGGCTGCTCTCACTGCTACCATCAGGCAGGCGGTATCGCAGCATCAGGAGCTGACCAGCCGACTTCATGACAGCTTCTTCTCCCAAGCAATCAGACTTTTGAACTCTTGATCACTCACGATACATATATCAGCACCGCACTTTATTAGCCTCAGACTGGAATCACATTTTATACTTCATTTAATAACAATGGCAGCTATCAAACCACAGCTGAATGTCAACACACCACTTCATATTTATTTCCAGTGATTACGTACATATTGTATACAGTCTTCTTATTTTGTGTTTACTGTATATTGTATTTTGTGAATACTGTTGATTTTGAATGATGCTGCATCCAAGCTGCTAGGTGTCAGGGTTAGTCTAAGATGACACAAACAAAAAAGTTACTGAGTGCACCTTTAACATAAAATGTAACTCTTTGGCTCAATTTAAAATTACCATGTAAATTCAACTTAAATAATTAAAGTAGAGGAAATCTAACTAGCTATCATGCTATCATGCTGAATGCATGCTAATTTGAAACACTATGCTTTGATTAGCATAGCAAATTCTCAACGAGTAAAGCAATACACTGTAGAATAATCTTAAATTATACCTGTCCTTAGACCATTTCAAGGACTGTTAGTTGGTGATGTCAAGTGACATCACTTTTCCGTGAACATTTCCTGTTTGTCAAAACAGAGACTATTTAGCAGAGACAGGCCACTTCTATTAAAATGAATGGAAGAAATTTAAATGCCCAAAGGCAGCCAAAGGTCAACGAAAAAAATACAGCTTTATCACCGCTGCCCTTTAAACACAGAGAACGCCTCTCTTCAGGAGACCGGTCTTTACCTGCTGCCATCTTCGCAGTTCCAGGAATGGAGCGGTGTGTTAGATGCATCGCCAGACCCGCACCCCCGACCACGTGTCATGGCCGAGCCGCTCGAGTGAAGCCGGTGCCACGTGCGCCTTTGACCAATACAATTTGTATTGCTTATTTGAAATATGTTCTTTTATCCTAATCTTGACCAACCGTTTTGGAGATTTTGGCTATTCAAGTAGATAGGAGCTGCACTGTCATGATGCTTATTTACATAGAAAAATAGCTGCCCAAACTGCCCAAGAGAGCTCCAAAAAAGGCCACCGAGTGGACTAACGTAACTTAAAAAAGAGACTTTGTTGAATGGATCCAGAAAAACTTTTGGACCATTCTAATTAATTTGTTTTTGTTTACATGCTTAAAATTGTCTATAAACTCAAGCTCTACTATTCAACGTAATGGTAACCCCCTAAAACAGTAACTTTGTTGTGTAAATAACGCAACAAAACATAAAACACTAACACGTCTCCCCTTTACATTCATCTTACATAACAAAACACTATGTAACAATTTTAAAATGTACTCTCCCTTCCAGTGCCATGCAAAGCATACTGGGAATTAGAAATCCCCTGCCCAGTTTCATTAAAATGTAAGTTCCTGTAAATTTAAAGAGAATAGTTAATTAAACTCAAAACAGTAAAACAATTCAGGTTACTCAAATGGTGTCAGTTTCGTGAACTCAAAAGAAAGAGAAAGTCAAGGTTAATTTATATGAACTTATTGTATGACTTAATTCTATTCGTTATTTTGAGCATTAGGGTTTACAGTTAACCCCAAATCAATACAAAATAAATAAAAATAAAGCCTGCATTTAGGACCAATAAGATTATTTGCATTGTTTAGTTGGCATTATTTTGCAACATGACATTGATGAATTTGAATAATTAAGGGTGAAACAAATATTGTCTTAATTTGATGTTTTGTGTGAAGCTAACAAGCTATATGTCATGCTCTATAGTGGAGATTTAAAAGATTTTTGACATGTCAGTAACTTTATTTGCCAGTGAGAATATGTGGCTAATGCAACCTTCAAGTGGATGAATGGCAACATGTACTGCAAACGAAGACGCATTTTGTATCGGGAAAACTCTGAATTCTAGTTGATATTCGAGTTGTCGAGTTATAATTATGGAAGGGGCATGTCAACATGAAAAATTATGGAAAGCAACTCTTACATTAACTGAATAAATTTAGTTCATTATATATGACAGATCTTACAGTTAACTATGTAAAGCTAATGGTTCTACATTTAGGGTTGACTTTACACAAATTAACTAATTTGTTAGATAACATGCATTAATAAATCATAAATGTTGAGAACAAGTGATACGTTTGTATTCAAGCATGTTTATCCACTGGTACCACAGAAAAAGTGCTTTTGCCATCTTTATTTTGTGTTTGTTTTGGTTTGGCTTCTTCCATATTTTGATTTCGGCTTGAATGCATGATGTCACAATAACGAATGCCCAACTTGGATGTAGCAGCTTCCAGGGTGTACTTTAAGGCAGCATAAGTAGCTACTCAACAGGAAATAAACCTTAGCTCAGAAAGAAGTCTTTAAGACTATAAAATAAGTTGATCAGCTCTCTGATCAGGTCTCTGATTGATGACTGAGTTTTTAATTGTAAAAGAATTAATCATATTGATTAAAAGCAAATTGATTTATTTCAGAGTCATGTTTTCTATGTTTTAGTCGAATGAATAAAGGTAATAATACAGTTGTTCCTGCTCTCTCTCTCTTGTTTAAATCATACAACTGAAGGCACTCTATACTTGAGATTTAGTGTAGAGAAAGAGCAAAGAGTGAGCTGGAGGATTTACTTTAGTTTCACTTTTATCTTCAATCAGTTTGTCATTTAATGTGATTCTGTTGGTATGAAAAAAAAATATTCTTTCAGAAATTATATAGTGAGAACAACAATATTTGGTATAAATCTGAGGTTTTTGCTATGATTCTGATTAAAAAATGTTTACTAAGTAATGGAGCTAAAAGGCTGTGTCACTTAGAGCAAAAGTGCAGCCCAGTAATTAAAAACAGGGCCAAAAGGAATACAGCGACACCCTTGAAGACTATAGTGGGATCTCAACTCAACTCACTTTTATTGTCACTACTCCATTACACAATTGAAATGATGTGTGAAAAGCTTATGTGCATGGTCCAAACATTGCAGCTATACATGCAAATACAATAAGTATAAGTACACTCAACAGAATAACAATGTACAGAATAACAATGTTCAGAATAAAAATAAACAATGTACATTTACATTTATTCATTTGGCAGACACTTTTATCCAAAGCGACTTACAAAAGAGGAAAACATAAGCGAATCATCTTAAGGAGACAGTGGTACGAAAAGTGCCATATTACAAAGTTTTACTATCATCAGAATAGTATTCAAAACAGATTTAAGTGCAACAAGAATTGTAAATATAATTTGTTTTAGTGACTGGTTAAGTGCTTTGGGAAAAGATGTGTTTTTAGCCATTTTTTGAAGATAGAGAGTGAGTCAGCTTCACGGATTGAGTTGGGAGGGTCATTCCACCAACGTGGTATGATGAAACTGAAAGTCTGGGAAAGTGTTTTGGTGCCTCTTTGTTTTGGTACGACAAGGCGACGTTCCTTAGCCGACCGCAGGCTTCTGGTGGGAACGTATCTCTGCATAAATGTTTTTAGGTATGCTGGAGCAGACCCAGTGACTGTTTTGTATGCCAGCATCAGGGCCTTGAATTTAGTATGTGCATGAACCGGCAGCCAGTGGAGAGAGACAAAGAGTGGTGTAACATTTGCTCTCTTAGGTTCATTAAAGACCAGACGAGCTGCTGCATTCTGGATCATTTGCAGAGGTCTAATAGCACATGCAGGAAGGCCTGCAATGAGAGCATTACAGTAGTCCAGTCTAGTTATGACAAGTGACTGAACGAGCAGTTGTGTGGCATGTACAGAGAGGAAAGGTCTTATCTTCCTGATATTGTACTTTCAGATGTGGTCTGTGAAATTTAGCTCATCATCAATGGTTACCCCTAGATTTCTGTACAGAATAACAATATATAGAATGACAATTAGCAATATACTAAATACAAATATAACACTATACATAATAATCTACATCTTTCCGTACAGACATCATGCAACTTTCCTATCCAACTGATATCCTCACTAGCTACAACATCTCAAATGGTCTTGATTTTCATGCCCCTCTTAAAAGTAGTCGTGTAAACTCCACTCACTCGTCTCCCTGGTACACACACGAGTTACATGCTTTTAAAGCTACAGGATGCTGGGGAATGTATGTCATGCCGGGGACTACCCGGCCTGAGAGAACGAGGAAGGAATGTGACAGGGCTGAGGCCAGGGCCGGGTCGTGATTCTGCACACCCGGCCCCTAATTAGGCTGATGAAGCCTGAGAGGTATAAGACCAGAGATGGAAGTGCGACAGAGAGAGAGTTATGGGCAGCTATCCGACACCTGTGTGTGTATTTGTCTTTTTGGGTTAAGTTTATAATTAAACTATCATGTATATTGTCAAGCCGGTTCTCACCTCCTCCTTTCCATTGATCTGTGTTACAATTGCCTTCTCAGACAAAACAGAGTAGTCTTTTCTCACAGACATACAAAACTCTGACAGAGGAAGGCAGGGGAACTTTGTTTTCATCTCTCCCTCATTTGTCAAATCAAATCAGCTCTTGGGCTGCTAGATCCAGATGAGTTCCAACCCCTGGTGCAAATGGGTTTCTAACAAAGTCTAGGTGGGTGTTGTTCAAATCAGGGAAATATTGTTTAAAATAGCCCTGAAGATGTGACAGGTGAGTGGATTATGGGTGTGATGTTTTCAGCAGTGGAGGAGATGCACTCCTGGTTATAGAGATGAAACATTTCTGTTAACTCCCTCTTTCACTTTGCTTTCCCACAGAGATAATTCTTGCATGAACGTGCGCACCTTATCTTGTGCACTGAGTATGTTGTGCCCTTGCATGCTCTGATTGGGGACACTGAGATGCTGGAAAAAATCTGCCATTTATGACAATTTCAGTATCCATGAGTCATCTTCAAAACAGTTGGCAAGCTCTGATTTTTCACCAGAGAGAAACTCTCTCAGCTCTTTGCACAGCACATACACATGATTTAACACAGCCCCACGGGAAAGCCAGTGTGGAGCAGCAAGCTCTCATAATCAACACCAATTTCTTTGCAGAGTAAACCGAATAGTCTGTGTTTCAAGGGTTGTGATTATATATAGTTCACAGTTTTAACTACATACCTCAGCATTTGATGCAAATCATCATCAATGGCCACAAGAGCCTCATGATCAAGCATACAGTGTGTGGCAACAGCGTTGGGGGCTTTCTCTTTGATCGGAGTCACAACACCACTGCACTTACCGGTCATAGTGGCAGCACCGTCAGTACACACAACAATACCCCGAGACCAGTATATTGATTTGACCGTCATGAATTGATCCATCATATTAAATATGTCCTGCCCTGTGGTTCTGCCTTCAAGGGTTCTACAAAAAAGGAGTTCCTCGATAAATTTGTCCTGCCTGAGGAAACGAATGTAGACTGTGCTTAATTTGCAACACAGTGCAAAATATTTACTGGCATGCACTTGTCCTAAAAGCTGCGAAGCAATATCATTGTACATATCACCTATGCGTCTGCTCACTTTATTGTCCAACAAAGGCACACAATCTACTTTTCGTGCCGCTTCCTCTCCAAATAACACCCTGACAATGTATTTTAGTGGCTGGTAATAATAATGCTTCGCCAATCGTATGCGGCTTCTTAGCACGCGTGATGTTGAGTGATGCCAATATGATGCCTTTAAACTCCTCTCAGGGACCGATGCTTGCTGACGAAAAGTCTGATGTTTGAAATAGTCAGTGGACTTCCTGCCTCATTGGGATTCACATCAACAGGTTGGATATCAACTCATGGATGATCACTAACTTTCCAAATCTCAACACTGAGATTAACACTGACAATAAAACTGATGTTCTGGTAGTTGCTTCTCCAAGTGATCAGGGTTGGGGTGTAATGGAATACATGTAACGGGATTACGTATTTAAAATACAAAATATAAGTAACTGTATTCAACTACAGTTACAATTTAAATCATTGGTAATTATAATACAGTTATATTCAAAAACTATTTTGATTACTGAAGAGATTACTTTGCATTTTCTGTCATTTGTTTCATTTAATATTTAGTCCTTTCAGATGGAAAACATTTATATTATAAATGATACAATCCAAAGTGCATTTGAACAGCGGTGAAACACTTTCTTATGTTGTGTTACATTCATTCAAGCAGTATGAGTAACTTTGAAGTCAGTTTTTCAGAGAATGTATTTTTAACATGTGTGTTTTGTCTTACTGTACTGCCAGAGATTTTATAGTCAAAACAAATAAAAAATCTACCAGTGCTGAAGAAGTAATCCAAAGTATTTAGAATACATTACTGACCTTGAGTAATCTAACAGAATATGTTACAAATTACATTTGACAGCCTGTATTCTGTAATCTAAAGTGGTAAAGTAACCCTCCAATCCCTGCAAATGTTTTATCATGTCTCCCTAATCAGTTGGTCACTATAAATGGAGTCCTGGTCAGACTCTCCGCTATTGTTCAAATCCTTGGCATTATCATTGACCCCACACTCTCTTTCCACACTCACATCTCCTCTCACCAAAATTGCTTTGTATCATCTCTGTAGCATTGCGCGACCGCCCCATTCTTAGCATCAAAGATGCAGAAACTCTTGCTCATGCCTTTATCAATTCTAGATTTGACTATTATTATGCCCTTGTAAAGGTATTCAATGGAAAGGAGGAGGCGAGAACCGGCTTTTCAATATAAATAATAGTTTTAATGAGAAACTTAAAAGACAACATAAACACACATGACGGACATGTCCGCTAACGATCTCTCTCTCCCGCACGGCCCTCTGCAGTCAGCCTTTAAACCTCACGGAGGCATAATTAGCCTAATACGGGACCGGGTGAGTAGGATCACGACCCGGCCCCGCCCTCCACCCTGCCACAGCCCTGCCACAGCCCTCTTTTCTGGCCTTCCATCTAAAACAATAAACAAACTGCAATACATCTAGAATTTACCAGCTATGGTTCTCATCTATTCAAAGAAATCCTCTCAAAACATGACCATACTTTGTAGGTGTCAGGGTAGAGACCAGGAGATCGGAGGTAAGTGATTCAAATGCTGTTTATTTCAGGTGATAATCGTGTAAGGTAAGTATATGGTGAATCTTTGGGTGCAGGTGAAGATCATTGGATGTACAGAGAACAACAGGTAAGCCAGATAACTTCCAACGTAGTAATATCACTCAGTATCAGTTCGTTAACCCCTCTTCTCTTCTAGGGGTGATCGGGGCCATTTGATCAGATCTCAGACATGGGCTCAGGAATCGTGTGGGAGATCTGGAGATGGCAGAACAACAGTGCATAGGGTTAGCATGAATCAGGTAAGGAAAATAGGATACTCAGAAATTCAGAGTTGACGGAGATTTCAGGATGCGGGAAGAAACGGTCTGTTCCTGTTGGAGGCTTGACAAAGACTGGAATCGTGGTGAGTGTTCTTATGAGCTGATTAATGATGTGATAGATGATGACCAGGTGTGTGTGATTAGTATTCTGGGGAGAGTGATCTTTGAGTGGTGGATTGGAACGAGCTTGACTGATTCCTGACATTACCCCCCTCTCCAGGGTCCGCGCCAGCGGACCTAGTACCTTGACGTCATGGGGGTCGACCTCGAGGTCGTGGAGCAGGCCTTTCAGGATGTTGTTCGTGGAATTCCGTGAGTAACATGGAGTCGAGGATGTCCCTTCGAGGTACCCAACACCTCTCCTCTGGTCCATAATCCTCCCAGTCTACCAGATATTCAAGTTGACCACCTCGACGTCGGGAGTCCAGGATTTCTCTAACAGTATAGATGGAGTCGGTTTCAACGGGGGGTACTGGGGGATTGTCATCCTGAACTAGGTCTGTAGAGGGAACAGAAACAAGTGGGTGATGGGGTTTCAGAAGTGAGACGTGGAATGAGGGGTGGATGCGATACTGGGCCGGCAGACGGAGTTGGTAGGTGACTGGGTTAAGTTGTCTTACAATGGGAAATGGACCAATATATCTTGAACTTAGTTTGCGACATGGTAGCCTTAAACGAATATCTCTGGTCGAGAGCCAAACCAGTTGTCCAGGCTGATATTCGGGAGCGTCACGACGATGAACGTCTGCAAAGCATTGTTGACGGTTCAGGGCTTGTTGGAGATGATGATGGGCTTGGTTCCATAACCTCTCACTCTCTTGGAACCAGGTGTTAACTGCAGGGACTTCTGATGGCTCACCGGACCAAGGGAATAATGGTGGTTGGTAACCTAGTACGCATTGAAACGGTGTTAGATTAGTGGAGGTTTGTCGAAGGGAGTTTTGAGCATACTCCGCCCATACGAGATATCGGCTCCAGAGGTGTTGATTAGAATGGCAGAAGGTACGGAGGAAACGACTGACATCCTGGATCTTCCGTTCCGCCTGACCATTTGCTTGTGGGTGATACCCTGAAGTTAGACTCACCGTAACATTAATTAGTGCAAAAAACGCTCGCCACACCTTGGAGATAAACTGCGGTCCTCTGTCTGATACAATATCCTCCGGAATGCCGAAATTCCGGAAGATGTGCTCCATAAGTAGTTCGGCGGTTACAAAGGCTTTGGGTAAGTTCATTAGGGGAATTAATTTGCAGGCTTTAGAAAAGAGATCAATGGTTACCAAGATACATGTATTCTCGTCTGAGGGAGGAAGGTCTGTTACAAAGTCGACTCCAATGTGCGACCAAGGTCGTTGTGGAACTGGTAAAGGCATGAGTTTTCCAGTGGGTAGGTGATGGGGGTTTTTGTTCATGGCACAGAGGATGCATCCTTGGATGAAAGTCTTGATGTCTTGGATCATGTTGGGCCACCAGTAGCGCGTCTGGAGAGTGGAATAGGTTTTGTTAATTCCAGGGTGACCTGTGCCGATGGATGCATGTGCTGAGGAGATTAGTGAGGTACGAAATTCTTCGGGTACGTAAATCTTTCCGGCTGGACACACTGGAGGGCTGGGTTGGTGTTGGGATAGTTCTAGCAGCTGTTCATTTAAGTCCCACTGAATGGGATTGACAAACATCTTTTCGGGTAGGATATTTTCAGCTTCTTCGTGGGAAGTTTCGGGGGCATGGAGACGGGACAAGGCATCGGCTCGGACGTTCTTCGAACCAGGGCGATAGGAGATCCGAAAATTGAAACGAGTAAAGAAGAGTGCCCATCTGGCCTGGCGTGGGTTAAGTCTCCTTGCCTCTTTCAAGTACTGAAGATTTTTGTGGTCTGTGAGAACCAGGAATGGATGTTTGGCTCCTTCTAGCCAGTGTCTCCACTCTTCTAGAGCAAGTTTAACTGCCAGGAGTTCTCGATTGCCAATATCATAGTTAACCTCTGCAGGAGATAATTTGTGAGAGAAGAATGCGCAAGGCATGGGTTTGACTGAAGAGGCAGAGTATTGTGACAACACAGCTCCTACTCCTATAGTGGAAGCATCAACTTCAACAATGAACATTTTTTCAGGGTTTGGATGTTGGAGTAATGGGGCTGTGGTGAACGCGGTCTTGAGAGATTGAAAAGCCTGTTCCACCTCAGTGGTCCAGAGTAGTGTCTTTGGCTTTCCCTTGAGTAGAGAGGTCAGAGGAGCAGTAAGCAGGCTGTATTGGTGAATGAACCTCCGATAGAAATTCGCAAATCCGAGAAAGCGTTGTAATTCTTTAACAGACTGCGGAGCGGTCCAGGAGGTTATGGCCTTGGTTTTGCGATCATCCATCTCTACCCCTTTTTCACTGAGGTGGTAACCGAGGAACTCGACTGAGGTTTGATGAAAGAAGCACTTCTCTGCTTTCAGGAACAGGGAGAATTCACGCAGCCGTTGGAGTACCTGAGAGACATGTCGCTGATGTTCCACCAAGTTTCTGGAGTAGATTAAGATATCGTCTATGTAGATTATTACAAATTGATTCAGGTAGTCTCGGAAAACCTCATCCATGAAACTTTGGAAGACTGAAGGGGCGTTTACCAGACCATATAGCATGACAAGATATTCGTAATGTCCTGCTGGGGTGATGAATGCAGTCTTCCACTCGTCGCCCTCTCGGATTCGAATGAGATTGTATGCACTTCTCAAATCCAGCTTGGTGAATAACTTGGCTTCTCGAAGTTGTTCAAGAGAAGAGGGAACCAATGGAAGTGGATAACTGAACTTGACGGTTATCTTGTTTAAAGCTCTATAGTCTATACATGGGCGTAGACCTCCATCCTTCTTCGGGACAAAGAAAAAACTGGCAGCAGCGGGTGAGGTAGAGGGCCGAATATAACCTTGTTTTAATGCCTCTCCAATGTACTGTTGCATGGCTTCTTGTTCAGGGATAGCTAGAGAGTAGATTCGCCCCTTGGGGATGGATTCTCCGGGAATCAGATTGATGGCACAATCCCAGGATCGATGAGGTGGTAACTTGGCAGCCTTGACGGGATTGAATACATCCGAATATTGAGAGTTGCATGAAGGGATGGATACCGACAGGTTTTCTATAGGGCTTTCAATGGAAGATGAATTCATTGGGATGGCATCGGGTAAGTTAGCGACAGAAGAGACTGGGAGTTCAACACTCGTGGGTGAGCACATGCAACCCCATTTCAATACCTTACCAGATTCCCAGTTGAAGTTAGGTTGATGTCGTATAAGCCATGGGCGGCCAAGGATAATATCAGTCTGGCTATTCTCAAGTATGAAAGTTTCAAACAGTTCATGGTGGGTGTCTTCAATACAGAGTAGAATGGATTTGATTTGAGAAGTGATGTACCCCTGATTGATGGTTTCACCAGTTACTGCATGGATGGAGTATGGCTTGGGGGTGGCGGATTTCTGGAGTTGGAGTTTCTGACAGAGCTGTCCTGAGATGAAATCTCCTGCCGACCCGGAGTCCACAATGGCGGTAGCAGAGACATGGAAACTCGTAGATTTTAGAATCACTGATATCGTTAGAGGAGCTGATACAGATACGGACGTGCAGACAGAACTCAAAAGCATTCTAAGAGGTCGTGTAGGGCGTGAACGAAGAAAATGTCCTCCCATTCCACAATACAGCCATAGTCTCAATTCTCGACGTCGTGAACGTTCTGTTTGAGACAGTCGATAGGCATCCACCTGCATCTTCTCTACGGTCACTTCGGAGGGGCGTTTATCAGGATACTGAGGTGGTAAAAAGGTGGGTTGCTGGGCTTCGCGATAGCAGCCTTGAGATCTTTGGTGCACACGGAGAGCTTGCTGTATGAATTTCTCGACCCCCAGGCTATCATCAAAAATCGCGAGTTGAAGGCGAAGTGCAGGATTCAAGCCACGTCGGTAGACGGAGATGAGCGCCTTTTCGTTCCACCCACTGGCGGAGGCTAGAGTGCGGAATTCTAGTGAATATTCAGAAACTGATTTCTTGCCTTGATGTAATTGTAATAGTTTATCACTGATGGATGAATCATCTACTGGGCACCCGAAAACTTCTTTGAAATGGTTTACGAACTCCTGTACAGAGGAAGTAACGGCAGATTCCTGCATCCACAAAGTTTCAGCCCATCTTAATGCAGCTCCTGATAATTGTTGAATAATAAAAGCAACCCTCGACTTTTCAGTGGGATATAACTGGACTTGCTGTTCTAAAGCGAGTGAACATTGTAATAGGAACCCGCTGCAGTCCTCCACCCGGCCGGAGAATGGCGCTGGACGGGAAGTTGGATTGGCGAAGCAAACCAGAGAGGAAGCGGGGTTTGCGGAAGTACTGGGATTCACAGCGGCGGCTGGCGGTTGTGTAGGATTATCAACATTATGAGCAGATTCCATCGCGCTGTTTTTCTTCCTTTTTTAGGTCAAGCCTTCTGTCAGGGTAGAGACCAGGAGATTGGAGGTAAGTGATTCAAATGCTGTTTATTTCAGGTGATAATCGTGTAAGGTAAGTATATGGTGAATCTTCGGGTGCAGGTGAAGATCGTTGGATGTACAGAGAACAACAGGTAAGCCAGATAACTTCCAACGTAGTAATATCACTCAGTATCAGTTCGTTAACCCCTCTTCTCTTCTAGGGGTGATCGGGGCCATTTGATCAGATCTCGGACATGGGCTCAGGAATCGGGTGGGAGATCTGGAGATGGCAGAACAACAGTGCATAGGGTTAGCATGAATCAGGTAAGGAAAATAGGATACTCAGGAATTCAGAGTTGATGGAGATTTCAGGATGCGGGAAGAAACGGTCTGTTCCTGTTGGAGGCTTGACAAAGACTGGAATCGTGGTGAGTGTTCTTATGAGCTGATTAATGATGTGATAGATGATGACCAGGTGTGTGTGATTAGTATTCTGGGGAGAGTGATCTTTGAGTGGTGGATTGGAACGAGCTTGACTGATTCCTGACAGTAGTCTACACTGGCTTCCTGTCTCCTATTGTATCCAATACAAAATTCTGCTTACAACATTCAAAGCTTTACACGGTCTTGCCCCCTCAAACATCACTTATCTTGTCTGCCACAACACCCATCCCACTCAATCAGGTCATTTGATTGGGCCTATTATTCATTCCACATTGGAAGCTGATCTCACTAGGTGGTAGGGCTTTTTGCACACTTGTCCCTGCGCTTTGGAACTCTATTCCTCAGTCTTTCTGTGTTCACACCTCCATACATGATTTCAAAATCAATCTAAAAACATATCTCTTTGACCTATGCTTCTCTGACTCTTAAATTGGTTATTTACTTATTTATGTATTATTCTTATTCTTATTATTTATTTTTTGTGTTTACTCTCATCCTGTAAAGCGACCTTGAGTTTGAAGAAAGGCACTGTATAAAATAAACATATTATTATTATATTATATATTATTATAACAATACAACACTATACAGGTGAAACTCGAAAAATTAGAATATCGTGCAAAAGTTCATTAATTTCAGTAATTCAACTTAAAAGGTGAAACTAATATATTATATAGACTCATTACAAGCAAAGTAAGATATTTCAAGCCTTTATTTGATATAATTTTGATGATTATGGCTTACAGCTTATGAAAACCCCAAATTCAGAATCTCAGAAAATTAGAATATTGTGAAAAGGTTCAGTATTGTAGGCTCAAAGTGTCACACTCTAATCAGCTAAACACCTGCAAAGGGTTCCTGAGCCTTTAAATGGTCTCTCAGTCTGGTTCAGTTGAATTCACAATCATGGGGAAGACTGCTGACCTGACAGTTGTGCAGAAAACCATCATTGACACCCTCCACAAGAAGGGAAAGCCTCAAAAGGTAATTGCAAAAGAAGTTGGATGTTCTCAAAGTGCTGTATCAAAGCACATTAATAGAAAGTTAAGTGGAAGGGAAAAGTGTGGAAGAAAAAGGTGCACAAGCAGCAGGGATGACCGTAGCCTGGAGAGGATTGTCAGGAAAAGGCCATTCAAATGTGTGGGGAGCTTCACAAGGAGTGGACTGAGGCTGGAGTTACTGCATCAAGAGCCACCACACACAGACGGGTCCTGGACATGGGCTTCAAATGTCAAACGTCTTACCTGGGCTAAAGAAAAAAAGAACTGGTCTGTTGCTCAGTGGTCCAAAGTCCTCTTTTCTGATGAGAGCAAATTTTACATCTCATTTGGAAACCAAGGTCCCAGAGTCTGGAGGAAGAATGGAGAGGCACACAATCCAAGATGCTTGAAGTCCAGTGTGAAGGTTCCACAGTCTGTGTTGGTTTGGGGAGCTATGTCATCGGCTGGTGTTGGTCCACTGTGCTTTATTAAGTCCAGAGTTAACGCAGCCGTCTACCGGGACATTTTAGAGCACTTCATGCTTCCTTCAGCAGACAAGCTTTATGGAGATGCTGACTTCATTTTCCAGCAGGACTTGGCACCTGCCCACACTGCCAAAAGTACCAAAACCTGGTTCAATGACCATGGTATTACTGTGCTTGATTGGCCAGCAAACTCGCCTGACCTGAACCCCATAGAGAATCTATGGGGCATTGCCAAGAGAAAGATGAGAGACATGAGACCAAACAATGCAGAAGAGCTGAAGGCCGCTATTGAAGCATCTTGGTCTTCCATAACACCTCAGCAGTGCCACAGGCTGATAGCATCCATGCCACGCCGCATTGAGGCAGTAATTAATGCAAAAGGGGCCCAAACCAAGTACTGAGTACATATGCATGATTATACTTTTCAGAGGGCCGACATTTCTGTATTTAAAATCCTTTTTTTTATTGATTTCATGTAATATTCTAATTTTCTGAGATTCTGAATTTGGGGTTTTCATAAGCTGTAAGTCATAATCATCAAAATTATATCAAATAAAGGCTTGAAATATCTTACTTTGCTTGTAATGAGTCTATATAATATATTAGTTTCACCTTTTAAGTTGAATTACTGAAATTAATGAACTTTTGCACGATATTCTAATTTTTCGAGTTTCACCTGTACATAACAACAATAGACAGATGTTTACACAATTTGCATGTTACACAATACACTTTACACAATATACAAACTGTACAGTTAGAGGCAACTGCACTAAATTGAATTAAGCAAAGTATACAAACACAGGATACATAGTATACATAAGTGATGTGTGGCATATCCTATTGGGTTGCATTTAATTCTCAGATGTGCGTGAATGATGTCAGCAGCCTGATGTCTTGAGGTCAAAAGCTGTCCTGCAGCCTGTTGATCAGTTCTCAAGGTCAGTAATGTATTCTAAATACTTTGGATTACTTCTTCAGCACTGGTATATTTTTCACTTGTTTTGACTATAAAAACTCTGCCAGTACAGTAAGACAAAATTCACATAAAAAAAAAACATTCTCTGAAAAACCTAAATAACTTATGCAGTGTTTCTAAAAAAAGATAAATCAAATTGATCTTGTTTTAAGGGTTCTTAGATATTTTTACAGGAAAGCAATTTTTGCCCTAATATCAAAGGTCTTACTAGAAAAAAAGAAATTATGATCCAACGTGAATTTTCTTGTTAAAAATATGATCATGCCTGGTAACATGTGCATGTAAAATTGTTAGAAATAGCATTTTAGCTTAGCGTAAAGCTGATAATTTACACAAGGTTTATTTCTATTTCTTCTGCTCCAAATTTACTTCAAACTTACTTCTCTGTCTGCTCGTATGAATAAGAAAGTGATTCACCGCTGATCAAATGCACTTTGGATTGCATCATTTATATGTATACATTTCTCCATCTGAAAGGACTAAATATTAAATGAAACAAATCACAATAAAATGCAAAATAATCTCTTCAGTAATCAAAATACTTTTTGAATGTAACTGTATTCTAAATATAAATTATTTAAATTGTAACTGTAGTGGAATACAGTTACTTATATTTTTTATTTTACATATGGGATCCCATTACATGTATTTCGTAACTCCCCAACCCTGCATACAACACACTATCACATTCAGTGATCCCCGGTCGGGCTTATCTACATCAAGATGCATCTGATTCCCTATTGCAACCACATCACACCTGATCTGAAAACAGATTATATGAAAGGAATAGTCCTTGTCCCTTGAAATTACTTTATTCTGTATTTAAATGCAGGTTCTACATCCTAGGCGAAGGAGGCTCATACAAAATGGCAACCTGATGCTGATCAACACCCAACAAATTCTTAAAGGAATTTCAATTTAATTTAACAGGGCCCATGTTAAACAGAGCAGTATTTTTATGGGGTAAAAGATATGGATTTGTAGTGCAGAGGAAAGGCAAAATGTGCACACATCAAAAATAAAACATGCAAAAAAAAAAAAAAATACACAATAAGACAATAAAATCTAAATAGGCCTGAAAATCAAAACTGTAAGAACAAAGCTTTGGAAGAAACTTCCAGCCTTAGAAGAACAGTAAACATCCTCCTCTGCTGGCCAAAGCAAGCAAGTATTCTAAGTGTGAGGCAGCAGTTAACTTCACTACACATATCATTAGTACAATGATGGACTGAAGCAAGTATAATTTTTATATAACAGGTTGGATTTGTTAATATTAGTTAACAAGAACTAAAAATGAACAATCCTTTTAAAGTACTTATTAATCTTGGTAAATGTTAATTACAACATACACTAATGATATTTTAAAATTAATTTAATAAATTAATTAATTTATAAAATTTTTAACAATTAACATAATTAAAATAATTAAGTACAGTAAGACAAAATACACATGTTAAAAATACATTCTCTGAAAAGCCTAAATATCTTATGCAGTGTTGTGTCAAAAATAAGTGAAATCAAATTTATCTTTTTCTTGCCCTAATATCAAAGGTCTTACTAGAAAAAAAGAAATTATGATCCAGTGTGATTAAATATATGATTGTACCTGGTAACGTGCATGTACAATGTCTAGAAATAGCATTTTAGCTTAGCGTAAAGCTGACAACTTACACAAGATTTATTTCTATTTCTTCTGCTCCAAACTTACTTACATTTACATTTATTCATTTGGCAGACGCTTTTATCCAAAGCGACTTACAAAAGAGGAAAACATAAGCGAATCATCTTAAGGAGACATTTTACTTAAAACATACTTCTCTGTCTGCTCGTCTGAATGTAACACATCATAAGAAAGTGTTTCCCCGCTGAATAAATGTTTTCCATCTGAAAGGACTAAATATTAAATGAAAAAAATGACAATATAATGCAAATTAATCTCTTCAGAAATCAAAATACTTTTTGAATGTAACTGTATTCTAAATACTAATGATTTAAACTGTAACTGTAGTGGAATACAGTTACTTATATTTTGTATTTGAAATACGTAATCCTGTTACATGTATTCCGTTACTCCCCAACCCTGGTTGTCGATAATGTCAAGTAATCCTTTCAGCCCTACAGATTATATTTTACAGCCTCAGTTGATAATGCAAGTGAACTGTAATACTACAATATGCAATGATCACAATAACTAAAACATAAAACAAGGATTCAATAATGATGGGGATAAAATATACTTCATTAAACATTAAAATAATATGTTTAAAATGCAATAAAACAGTTACGAGAAGTCAACTTCAGAGGTCATAAATACTAGTAAACATGTCACAATAACTTTGCCTGACAACGTAGATTGTTTGATTCATACAAGCTTGACAAGCAAAATTAGCTTCAACAACCCTACCAGACAATATATCCAAGCATTTTATCAGCTAAACAACTTTGTCAAACGGATATCAGATAAAAATACATCCAGATTTCTGCCCTGAGCTGTGTGTGGGTGGACTGACTAAACCGTAGTTCCTTCAAAACATATCGACTCAACTTAATTTTTAACCATAAAATCTTACATAGTGCAGCCTTAGCTAAGATTAACAAACATTGTAAATAATTAACGTTGACTGTTATTTCATGATGTTATTCATGCTAACAAATAGAACCTTATTTTACAGCATTATTATTTAGTTTCCTCAGTAAATGCAATACAAAAATATATTTGCTTTTTGCAAAAATTAAGCTCTTTTCACATTCTAAAATCAGATCCAGTAGCTTTAAAAAGTACTGTATACATGGATTTCTGGCTATAATGTGGACAGGTGGGGTGTAACAGCAGGTGAACTCACTGTTGTTCACTGATAGATGGCATTGGAATTCTGGGAACTGTGTCTCTACAGGTACACTGATGGTGCGGCGCAGCTTCCTGGATTTACAGGTGTCAGTCCTGTTCTCCTGCAGGAGCAGAGGGTGTATCTGAGAGGAAAGAAAGAGAAAAAAAGACAATATTAGGTGTCATTTTGGCTGCCTTCCCATCATGTTTAATATATTCATGAATCGATGAGATTCAAGTCAGAAACACAATCTGTCAGCAAGAAATGAAGAATACAAAAAAATTCAAGCATCCAGATAGACAGAATATGTACATAAATCCAAGAGCTTCTATCAATTTGAATTACTTATTGAATGTGTGTGTGTGTGTGTGTGTGTGTGTGTGTGTGTGTGTGTAGAGAGAGAGGGAGTGTATCTCCTTTCCCACTTGCAAACAGCAAAATACTACTGGTTTACTAGTCTAATGAGGTTTCATTATTTAATGAAAGGAATGTAAACTGGTACTTTATCCACAAATTAATTATTAGTTAAAAAAATCAAAACATGCAATAATGCAATAAAGATGTGGTTTAGAAGAGGAATATGTTCCTCTTTAATCAATATTTCGTTTTTTATTTTGTCAAAAATGAACAAGATCATTCTTAAGTATGACAACAAATAAATAAGGGATAGATCAAAATTATTCTAGAATTTATCAGATTAGATAACTTAAAGGTGCACACACAATATTTTTCCTCATTAAAAAATTTTAATCCTAAAAGACATGAATTGTAATTTAGCAATATATGTAGGAAATCATGAGCACTCACATTAAAATTAAGACATATCAGTAACCTTATAAAAGCTGTTTTATTCTAATGGAGAGGTTCCACACGAGGGCTGCCATGTTAGAATCACATGAACAGCCGAATACTTCTTGCTTAATCTCAGTATCTGTCCTGTTATTTGATGATTTCAGTCATTGATTAAAGTAATCATTGCTGATGGTAAATACTACATTTCTACAATAGCAACTGAAACTGAAAACTATAGATTTTAAATTATGCTGCATTCAAGCCACTAGGTATCAGTATATGTCCAAGATGACACAAAGACAAAAGTTACTGAGTGCACCTTTATAAAACGTACCAGAATACATTTGAGAAGTAATGTACCCAGGAGAATCATGCTAGTTTGTTTGCTTGTTTTTAAAGAAATAAACAGTGACCATATAACTTCTAAAAAATATGATTATTATTATTATTATTTTGGAAGTTGCATAAAAAATTCCGGTGAAATGAGTAAAAAAACAAAAAGAAGATAGAGATAGATAGATAGATAGATAGAGAGAGAGAGAGAGAGAGAGAGAGAGAGAGAGAGAGAGAGAGAGAGAGAGAAATACAAGAAGTGTAAACCTAGCTGCAAGGTATATAATGTCTCAACATATGAAAAGGGCTGGAGCTGCATTTATTACCAAGCCTCTTCAGATTTGTGCATGGATAGAATATTGATATACTGACTTAATGTACATAGAAATAACCAGATAATCAAATGTCTAACTTTAATATGTTCAGTGTGTGCACGTGTGTGTATGCCAAGTAAATAATTATATAAACCCTTATTTATCATGCCTTTACATCTTCTTTGAATATTGAAAGAAATCAAAAGCATCTTAAAGGTGCACTCAGTAACTTTTTGTTAGTGTCATTTGGACTAAAAGTGACACCTAGGGGCGTGTATGCAGCTCCATTCAAAATCACTAATTTCAGTTACAGATTCCATTGAATAAATTCACTATTTACAGTAAGCCATGATTAATTTAATCCATGCGTGAGCGTCGAATAACAGGACGGTTACTGAGATTAACCGAGTAGTGTTCAGCTGGTCATGTGATCATAAAGTGAAAGCCCCCATGAGGGGACCCTCTCAATGTGGAATTAAACAGCTTTTATTAGGTTACTGATATAATACCGATCGCAAGTTTCTATTTGTGATTTTATACATACGTTTCAAAATTACAATTAATTTCTTTTGGAGTAAAACATTTTTTATTGAAGAATTTATTGAAGTTTTTATTAATTACTGAATGCACCTTTAAGGCATTCAGAAAAAAGTATAAGATCAAGGCAGCTCTGACTGATGATACAACCTTGCTTTTTTCCTGAATCTTGAATTTTCCCACAGTCCAGCACACATTCAGCCTTCTTGATTCTATAACAGCTTATAACAGGGTTCAAGGAATGCATGGGAAGGAAGAAACTGGGACTGGCTTGACAAAACACGTAGACATTTATTGTACAACTTATAAGACAATACAAAATGCACTGCTTCCCCGTAGTCACGTTGCACACACACAGCCTTGTGCGTCTCTCTCTCTCTCCAACTGGAATCCCCGGCTCCTCTTTATCCCTCTCCCGGCTGATTGGGCTGATTCAACGCAGGGTGTCCATCGTTACGACCTGGCCATGCCCTCCTCCTTGTCACATACCCCCAATGGCCGATTCAGATTCTTACCTGAGGTGAGGTAATATGCGGACTGGTCTCAACTGAACAGACTATTGTCTGTTGCAAAACTCTTATGTCTCGTTGATGAAACTAGTTTTAAAACAAACAGCCCCCACATTCTAAATGGCACTGACAAAGAAAATGGGAGAAAAAATAAATTAGAAATCTTTTCAATTCTCAAATCACAACACTTACTAAAATGTACCATAGATTTACTGTAGTAAAATGTAAAAAATTCAAACATTGCTGGACACAGTGTCCAGTAAAAATATTAACACGAAGCATCAGCAACCCCTTTAGTTGATGCCACAAGTGTGCAGTGTGATGCCTTGTCAATGATAAGAGTGCTTCGTTCCCACAGAAGTTTACTTTCCGAAGCTTGCTTGAGTTCTAGTCTGCGATAACAGCATGTTGTATCCTGCACACTGGCAAAAATAGCTTCCGTTATTCCCATTTTGTGTAAACGCAGCGAGAAGCTTCTCACTTCAGAATCACATTAAATATAGCCTTGCGTTGCCGACTTCTGGAGAGAAGGACACCAGGCTCACGCTTATGTGAATCTCAGTTTGTAGAGAAACACTGGACATATTTGAATAAACATTTCACTTTTCATCAACTTTTGTGCTCTGGAAACTTGGAGGAAATTAGTTAAAAAATAAGGAGCCAAGGAAATAAGCCAAGGCGAAAAATTATATGACAAAACCTAATGATTTGTTAGTTTAAAATGTATTTATAAACCAAAAATATGTGGAAAATTTCAGTTTAGTTGATTTGTTTTGCGCCCATTGTTGAATGTTGATGCTAATTCCATGACAGCCAATAAAAAATAAAAATAAAAAAATTAAATAAAAACCAGTTATGATAAACAAGCTTTTAGCATTCATTTGATTGTGCCATTATTAGCCTATAGCCTGTTAGCCTTTATAAAATAAAATTTCAAGACCAAGTTTAATTTTCAGCTAAAATCTCTCTGAAGGAAGCAAAACTTTCCTAAATTAAAGAGAAAACAAAGCCGTCTTGTTTTTTTCACAGCTACTGATTTCAGGCCAGTTGTGGGTCATTTCCATTAAATTAGATATCACTTTCATTTCCTCCAAATCATTACAACCATTACTATGGTTAATAGCTTGAGATAAATGTTTTGTGTCTTCCAATTGTCACTGGTTTATCTTTATATGCTAATGTGCTTCATTACGATAAAAACTAATGAGAATTCAAGACAAGAATGTTTTAGCTGAGGCACTAATGGTTTGAGTAAAGTTCCTCGCAATCAATGACAACATTTAAGAATCCCAGTATAACCAGCTATTAAAAATGTAACAAACATTAACACTATCCCATAAGAAGTAATAAAGAAATTGTATTTTTCATTAAATATCTGGCAAAGGAAAGAATCTGGGGCGGGGTGGCTGGTATTCACTAAGAATTGCACTGCTGATTTATTTGCATGCTCTGTCCGTATTTTTTTAGAGTCCAATTCACAAGGCATGCATTCTTGACAATAGGGAAACAGCGCATACATGCCCACCAAATCTCATATTCTCATCCCCACATGCAGCAGTGACAGCTTTGCAGATCCTTGGCATTCCAGCTGTCAGTTTGTCCAGATACTCAGGTGACATTTTACCCCACACTTCCTGTAGCACTTCCCATAGATGTGGCTGTCTTGTTGGGCACTTCTCACGCACCTTACAGTCTAGCTGATCCCACAAAACTCAATGGGGTTAAGATCCATAACACTCTTTTCCAATTATCTGTTGCCCAATGTCTGTGTTTCTTCACCCACTCTAACATTTTATTTTAGTTTTTCTGTTTTAAAAGCTTTTTCTTTGCAATTCTTCCCATTAGGCCAGCACCCCTGAGTCTTCTCTTTACTGTTGTATATAAAAACTGGTGTTGAGCAGGTAGAATTCAATGAAGCTGTCAGCAGAGGACACGTGAGGTGTCTATTTCTCAAACTAGAGACTTTGATGTACTTCCACATCTCTTTTGGTCCATATTAGAGCCAGTTGTCCTTTGTCTTTGAAGACTGTAGACACCTTTGTATGAAATCTTCAGTTCTTTGGCAATTTCTAGCATTGTATAGCTTTCATTCCTCAAAACAATGATTGACTGATGAGTTTCTAGAGAAAGCAGTTTCTTTTTTGCCATTTTTGGCCTAATATTGACCATAAGACATGCCAGTCTACTGTGGAAACTCAAAAACAAACACAAAAACAATGTTAAGCTTCATTTAATGAACCAAATAGCTTTCAACTGTGTTTGATATAATGGAAAGTGATTTTCTAGTACCAAATGAGTAATTTAACATGATTACTCAAGGATAAGGTGTTCGAGTGATGGCTGCTGGAAATGGGGCCTGTCTAGTTTTGATAAAAATTTACTTTTTCAAATAGTGATGGTGCTCTTTTTTTACATCAGTAATGTCCTGACTATACTTTGTGATCAGTTGAAAGCAACTTTGGTGAATTAAAGTACAAATGTCCTTCCGAAAGAGCAAAATCTGTACATTATTCCAAACTTTTGGCGCCAGTGTGTATGTATATATATATATATATATATATATATATATATATATATATATATATATACATCGATCTGCCACAACAATAATACCACCTGCCTAATATTGGTCCCCCTCGTGGTGCCAAAAAAGTGCCAACCCACATCTAAGAATAGCATTCTGAGATTATATTTTTCTCACCACAATTTTACCTAGTTATCTAAGTTAACATAGTCTTTGTCAGTTCCAACCAGTCTGGCCATTCTCTGTTGAACTCTCCCATCAACAAGACAATACATTCACAGAACAGCCCCTCACTGGATGGTTTTTGTTTTTGCACCATTCAGAGTAAATTCTAGAGACTGTTGTGTGTGAAAATCCCAGGAGATCAGCAGTTACAGAAATACTCAAACCAGCCCGTCTTGCACCAACAATCATGCCATGGTCCAAATCACTGAGATCACATTTATTCACATTCCTATGGTTGATGTGAACATTAACTGAAACTCCTGACTCGTATCTGCATGATTTTATGCACTGCACTGCTGCCACACAATTGGCTGATTATATAAACACATGGATGATTGTTGGGGCCAGATTGACTAGTTTGAGTATTTCTGTAACTGCTCTCTAGAATTTACTCAGAATGGTGCCAAAAACAAAAAACATCCAGTGAGCTGCAGTTCTGTGGATGGAAATGCCTTGTTGATAAGAGAGGTCAACAGAATGTTGATATTCTTCAAACCACAATTGCACAGAGTGGTTATCTGAGTTAAAGTGTTCTCTGTCAGTCAGCACGAAGGGGACCTACACAATATTAGGCAGGTAGTTTTAATGTTGTGGCTGATCTGTTTATATATACTGCATATCTGCCTAATTTACATAGAAAGGAAGCATGTTTGCTCTGAAAATAATGATAATGTCTTAATTTAAACGATGCAGCACTATTTTTTGAGCATTTAGCACCTGGTAAAACTGGATTGTGGGTCATCAGTGAATAAAACACATGTTTTTGAACTGAAAAACAGCATGCAAAAGTGATGCAACCGTTCATTGAACTGTTCCTCTGTCTTTGCTATTTTTTCAGCACAGAACCATTCAACACTCCTGCCTGCTCAGTAATAGAGTAGAGGAGATTTATTTCAGGGCTGCTCTCCGGCTGATAACACAGGCTTTGACATACAGTGTGAGCTATGGGGAAGCAGAAAATTCTATATTGACCACGGTACACAGCATCTATTCCTTGCAAGTGGGGGCCATCTATAGATTGTCCCTGTGAGAAGTCACGTGTCTTGGCTGCCATGGCGAAACGTGAGCTCTGGTAGTTTTAAGAGTCTACTGATATACCGCACTTTGTACATGTCATGATGACAAACTACATTCAGCAAACACGCTATTCGCTCCCATGCGCTTGCATTTTTTTTTTACTCTCACAAACTCTCCCTTCTGCCTCTGCCTTTCAGTTATTCCAGCTGTTTTTTTGTACTCTTAATATTTTACTTTGTCAGGTTCTTCTAGACACAGACCAAAAAGCATTTAGACACTTATGCCATACATATATTATATTACAAAATATCACATCAAATTAAATTTAGCACAAACACACTTTTCAAACAAAACATACAGATATTCTGTTCAAAATTAGGACAAAGGATATTGTGAAATGTTGTGGTTGTCAAACATTTTTGGAACATGGTTATAGTTAATGTGATGAACTACGCCTGTGGTTACACTGCTGGAGCACCTGTGTGAACTTGAGGGGAACTGACTTGCTGCATGCATTAAAAATCACCTTGTCACAAGTTGGTTAAAAGTCATTGCAGTAATGGCTCAGAAAAGTGGAGTTAAAAGAAAAGCTCTAACATCACTGGTTTGCAGATGCTACTTGGCTAAATATTTTTTATTTCCACTAACAATGGTTTAAAGCAGTGTGTAAACTTTTCCAGTTCAAAATGTCCCCTCGTGTATTTCATTCTGCACAACTTTGTGTTTCTCTCTGTGAGTGTGTGTGTAATACCTCCTCCTTGTCCAGAAGCAGCATTTGATAGTCGGTGACCACACAGAACTTGGTGTTCCACACAGCATGTTCAGCATATGGGTGACCATATGACATCCAGTGGCCTGGAGGACCCCTCATATCTGAAAGGAGGAACAGAAATGATAAGAATGACTGAAATAATGAAAAAGCAGCTGGAAAAAAAGATTACAAAAGACAGGAAGTGGAGAGATTATGGTGCCACCCTGTTTAAAGTACTAGTCTGTGCCTTCCATTTGCTCCACCTGTTTATAAAAGGTCAAACAAAACCTTGAAAGATCTGCAAAGCAAACAGCTCCTGAACCTGTAGCAAACATGCCTACCAAATGATACAAGAGCGGCAGAAGATATTTATATGGAAATGAGCCCCCTTGCCCGTGAGCACTTGCCAAAGCAGGATTTCCAAATATTTCACCAAGTGAACAAGAAATGTTGTCATTTTAATTTGAGTTTGAAATGAAGAGTGTGGGTAAAGGAAATTACAGAACTGTTATTGTGTTGTTTTTATGCACACTTCTCATATGGAGATATGGAACATGGGATATTAACAACCTCATCTTGTTTCAGAACATTGAGCAACACTGTTGGATGCTTATATTTGATTGAATGAAGGCAAAAAGTCTTTAAGTGCAAAATAACTAATGTGCTGAAGTTCAGCTGTCACACTTACTGTGTCTTACTATTGGACATTGCTTTTCTGATACAAGACTGCCTCTGTGACGGTGTGGCTGACAAATGCGATCTCCAGAGCGCACGGCCTTCAAAATGAGACAGCTAAAAGTTACAGTGTTGTTATACTAAATATCAGCACTCTTGGAGTGTCTTTTGTCCAATTAGACTGGTGGACATTTTAACTAGATAGGTAATGTTTGTCAAGACAAACTTTTATGTTGGCTTGACAAAGCCTTATCTGAAAGTTTGAACTACTGGTAGTTTTAAAAGTTGAATGGTTATGCAGAAATGACACTAAGACAAACAGCCAGCTAGCTAGTTAGATAGTTAGACAGTTAGACAGACAGTTGTAACATAGAGGCCATGCACACACTGCATCTAAAAAGTTGGTCAGTTTACCTTATAAGTGCATAATCCTGTTCTGTACACACAGTGTTTGATAATTTACGGGAGTGACAACCACCTTCTACAACTGAATTATCTCCCCAAAAATTCAGGAAGTGACATCCGCCTTTTCATAAATTCCACTTAGTGTGTTCAGAACCGAACTGAACAACTAGTTGTTAATGACGTGATCAATAGCAAATGTGAGATGTGTCTGTCTTCCCCTAGCGTAAATCACGCAAACAGAGGTGTCCTCATTAATTTAAATATTCCACCCTCTCTCCGCTGTAGTTTCTCTCTTATCAGCCCTGCAGGCTCAGGGTAACCCGTCCATTACAGTCTAGAGAAAGCACACATGGTTGTTTAACACCAGCTGCAATAAACCAAACTTAGATGTGCAATAAACCAAACATGCCGATTCTGTTGATGGCAGCTAACAAAATATTGCCAGATGATAATACGACTTTGTTGAATAATCTTTTTGCTCAAAAATAACAAACACAAAAGGGGTTAAACTTGTGGCATTTATGTTCTTGTTCACAAACGAAAGACATTGCATCATTGTTATGGTTAACTCGTCAATCACATGGCCATATATATTCATTTAGACCGACCGACTGATGACAGACAGACAGAATCAAAATCTTAAAGCAAATCAAAGTCTTTTGTGGGTTTGTTTACATTTGAATTTTTTGACAGATGGAGATTACACACAGTGGTGGCCAATTGACCTGTTTCATGTGATGTCACTTTATGACCGAGCTGCCATGTTTGTAACCAAAATTCCATTTACTTTCACTGAGATGCGGCAAAAGTTGTGACATTTTTGTTTCTATTTATAAATCTTGAAATTGTGATATTGCTGTTTAATTACCAGAGCCAAAATGTAAAAAAAAAAAATGCAATAACTTTTTATCTTTAAAGTGACATGGCTTAATTTCGCCAAAGTTAAGTAGTGATGAAAGCGGAGAACAGGGATAAAAACACTTTTTGTTCAGAGAGAAGAATTTGTAGCAAAAATTGACTTAAATATTGATCAATTTCTCACCCACACCTGCCATATCATTTCTGAAGTCATAGATTAAACCACTGGAGATGTATGTATTACTTTTATGCTGCTTTTATGTGCTTTTTGGAGCACCAACATTTTGGCACCCCTTCACTTACATTGAATGGACCTACAGAGCTGAAATATTCTTCTAAAAATCTTAATTTGTGTTCTGAAGAAAGAAAGTCATAGACAGATGGCATGATGGCATTTGTTATGTAGCACATGGGGGTCACACATTGTACTCCTTTTGAGATACATTGTTCAAAATTGATTTAGTTCTTGTATCTTTTAAGCCCAGAAATAGTTGTGTTCTCATTCTAATGCATGATGCACAATTTTCTGAAGTTTGTGACTGGTAGAATATTCTGCCTGAAGTATTGCTCTGCAAATGTTGATACTTTTCTATCTTTATAAAGGCTAATCTTATTTATAAATAATTTTATCATCTCTAATTTACTTGTAATTTATTATACCAATTAACACAATCTACATCAGGGGTCAGTATTATTAAAAAATGAACAATATTTTCAAAAAATATTTTTAAAAATGTCACTGTTTTATTCTATTACATGAATACATTTAAAGCTACTAACATTATTCAGCCAAAAGTAGTGAGTAGTTTTCTTGTTTCCTTGTTAATGTTGTTTGATTAATATCCTTTATATGACATAGCCTACTAGACAGTGCTCAATTCAGTTACGTGCACACTTAAAGTCCAACATTTTGATGCAAATACGCTTTTTGTCCCACTGTTTAAATTCACTTTAGACATAAACAACTGCGTTTACATTAAATCCTCACCAAGACGGGCACTGGCGGAATTATAAAGTGTATTTGATCATTTAGGTGATCCGCATTAGCGCTCAAACATTAGCCGCCTGAAAATCAAACAACACACAGCTACAGACATCAGGAAATAAAATATCAATGTTTTATATTTAATCTAGATCAACCAATCACTGGTGCTCTTGCTATCGCAATTGATGTAATGAACACCCCTGTTCTAGATTGAAAACATTGTCTAAATATAGAAAACTACTTGAGGACATCTCTCTTTTTTCCAATAAATATCTAGATAATTTAATTTTTTCCAGCCCTATTGATAACATTGCATTAATCTCTCACATCAACCCAATAATCTCAGTGATAGATAGTTAAATTCCAGGCTACATTATAGACACACAAAATCTAGTAAGCAGAAATATGAAATTTACCTTGATATGTTTCTTCAAATTAGATGCATGATTAATGCTATTAATGTCAATAATTAATTAAATGAATGTTACTTTACACTTACTGTACTGTAAGGGGGTTAAGATGGGCAAGGAGGAGGCGAGAACCGGCTTGTCAATATAAATAATATTTAATTAAACTCAAAACCAAAACCCACAAACATAAACACACACATGACGGACATGCCCGTAATTCTCTCTCTCTCGAACCCTCGTCACCGGCCACCTTTATCCCTTGCACGCCCCATCAGCCCGATTGGGGACCAGGCGTGCGACCTTCTAGCCCGGCCCCGCCCCCCTTCGCTCAACATGTACATTCACACAAAAATACACATGGTGTAAAGTTTCAGTTGCTTAAAAACACATTAATGAATAAAGTCTGATAACACTATATTCAACACAAACTGGGCTAAAATAATATGTGGGCAACATGTGTGTACATGTTTGTATTTTTGAGAAAATAAAGTTTATGCAAAAAATTTTTTAAGTCATTTTAAGTCAAATAAGGCCATTTAACATATACAAAAAATGTGTCCACAAGCCTTTTGAGGGCTGGATCTTGTAGCCTAGAGTTTTTGCTACAAAATGATGTGAAAACCATCCTGATCACTCAAAAATTTCATACAAAACAATATAGTAATTTGACTTTTGTAAACACTTAGTGTTAGAAAGGTCATATGGGAGGAGGCGTGAACTATCATGAACATGGAGGTGATTCAAACTTGAGGACACAAAGACCCCTTCCCTGGGACATCAATGAAGAATGTGACAGAAAGAGATTGAATGTGAGGAGACTTAATGATCAAAATCAAGTTTTAAGTTAAAAGAACTAATCAGATTATAAATTTTCTTTACATAAAGACTTTACTTAATTTTAGACCTACACTACCATTTAAAAGAAGTCTCTTCTGCTCACCAAGACTGCATTTATTTGATCCAAAATGCAGTAAAAACATTGATATTTTGAAACAAATTTACAATTTAAAAGAAAAGTTATATATTTGAATATATTGTAAAATGCATTTGTGATCAAAACTGAATTTTCAGCATCATTACTGCAGTCTTCAGTGTCACATGATCCTTCAGAAATCATTATAATATGCTGATTTTGTAATATGGGCATATTTAAAGTACATTTTACTCCTGAACACATATTTGCAAGCACAAGCTTTGTTGATGACAATGAGGCAGCATAAACACTAGTTAAAATATAATCTAAACATTCATATAATTTTTTATATCCTATTACAGATAATATTTATTTAATACAGCATACAATTTAAATACCTGCTTTAGCCAAAACAGCATTTAAATGTAACTAAAACTTGCTTATTAAGACATATTTCAACAGTCCCACTAGTAAAATATGTACATGTTTATATAAAATAGCATGTCAACTAATGAAAACGGAATGACTTACTCATCCAAAACAGATATCGATGAAGATCAAGAGCTAATACAGACAGGTAAATAAACACTGCGTGAGAGCAGCGTGGTCAAACTAGAGTCCTTTGTGTGAGACTTGACAGTGAAGTGGCGTGAAGGTGAGTTCTTTATGCAGGCAGTGATGAGTGAGTGAGTGAATTGAGTGAAGGTGCGGTGATTTAGAAATCGGGTGATGTGGAGCGGAGCACTGAGGGAGGTGCAAACCCCGAGGGAGGCGTGACAATGACAAAGTTTTAATACATACCTGAGTTTGCTGGACAAACAGCACGGGCACAGGCGATGAATTTAGATATCGACCCTTTGGTCTGAAATCCTCAGGGGTAAAATGTTCACTGCACATCCGCCAATATTTGAGAGAATGTTGGGGTGTACTGATATCCAGGTTCAGCGTGATAAGCAAGTGCATTTTCTATTGGGATTCTGATGGTTGAAGCATCCAGGATACACACACCAAATGACCATTTTGAACAATACATAGCTACAGCAAAAACAATTAAACATTTGTGCAGCACTCCTTCCAAACAATGACGTGCTTCCTGCTTCCTCCTCCACGCTCCAACAAGCTTATGTTATTCCTCTCATGAGCGGACATCACAGAGATGTACGGAAGTGAACTTTTGTAGTTAAAAAAGTATATAAGTATTGTTTTGTTTCTAAAATATTCAATCGATTCGGTTCAGAAGGACTTTATTTGTCTACCGGAGTCGTGTGGATTATTTTGATGCACCCTAAATATGCATTTTGGAGGACATTCACTTGCATTGATTAAAGGAAGAGGCCTGAAATGAAATCCTAAAAGCCTTAAATTCTGTTTTGATGAAGATACAAACTGGATGGCCTGAGGGTGAGTAAATTATCAGCAAATTTTTTCATTTTTAGGTGAACTATTCCTTTAATTACTTATTTTTCTACTAGACATCAATGTAATTAAATGTAAATCAAACAAATACATATTCCTCATCAAATTCTTCCAATTCCAAATTATCTGCCAAAAATCCACAATGAATTTGTGTCCATTCTAATTTCTCAAAAGAGATTTTAGGAGAAACATCTAAAGATAGATAGTTTATACTTAAATCAAATCATATCAGAGAACTGCATTATGTCTCCTGATCTAATAAAGGAATATCTGAGCAATACCATTTTCAATACCTCCAGTACCTCCATCTGACCCCTTGAGAGGTTCCCTGGGTGAAAATGCTTTTATTCTGATGTAAGTAGCATTCACTTCAATGTTCTTCAAGGAAGTAGGTGGCCAGAAACACAAAATTCACAGGATTTGGAGGGCACATCTGCCAATCAAACACTTCCCCACACCCACTATGGTGTGATCTCATGGGCAATTATATTTAAAGGAAAAAGTGATTCAGAAATGATAACAGATATGGTACAGATGTTGTGCACACATATGCATTGAGTTAATACACAGTATACAAAATGGAATTCTGGAATCGATGCCTGTCAAGGAAAGTTGCGTGAAAAGAGCAACATGCACAAACACACATACACACAGACCTTAATTTAGATTTGGCTCTTCTAATACTAAAGTTAATTTGTGAACATGTGTTATGAGGAGGAGGTTGGGGCTGGGCCGTGAGCACATACAGTCGGCCCCTAATTGGGCTAATCAGCCGAGGAGAGGGATAAAGCCGAGCCGCAAGTGGCAGTTCGGGAGAGAGAGAGCCACACGCAGCTGCCGTGTGTGTATTTGTTTGTGTCTCCTTACGTTTTCATTAAAGGGGTCATATAATGGTACATGCACTTTTTCAAGTTGATTGTACTGAAATGTGTGTTGGCTGTGCCTGTACACAACCATCCTATTATGATAAAAATCCATCCAGTGTTTTTGTTTTAATCTCCTTATATATTTTCCCCTGCCTCAAATCGAGCCGTTCGACCATGTGACGTCACACGGTCGGACGCCCCTCCCAGGATTGTTGATTGACAGCAGTGTTTCAACACAGACCGCCCTCGCTCGTGAGCGAGCTGTCAATCATAGTCCGTCATCATTGTTGATACACTGGAGCAGAATGGCCTCTAGCGATTGTGGTTTTCTGTTCTTCGGTGTAATAACGAACACAGCAGTCATTTTGATGTTCCTAAATCTGAACCGCTGAAGACGCAGTGGCTGAGTTTTGTTTACGATGGGAATATTCCCCACGAGCAACGTCAATGCGTTCATGTTTGCGTGAATCATTTTTCACCAGACTGCTTTATAAACGAGGGTCAGTATAAAGCTGGTTTTGCTAAGAAGCTGCTGCTGAAAAAAGATTCGGTACCAACTATTTATAATCCCTCTGCACCTCCAGAAGAAGTAAGTGTAACGTTTTATTAACCTTTATATTAATCTTTGCAAATCGCTAACCCTAACGGAGGGGCGGGGTGACCAAAGCTCATTATCATTTAAAGTCATATGCACTGAAACGGTGTGCTGAAAACAGAGCTGTTTCTGAGCAGGTAAAATTAGTGTTTTCTTAAAATAATAATGTGAATTTTTAATAAAAGTATATTACAAAGTTTTCATTTAGACCCTAAAGATTCATATTAACTTGTACAAAAATGGCATTATATGACCCCTTTAAACATTATTTGGATGGTTTGTCCAGTTCCCATCTCCAACTTGCCCATCTTAACCATGTTACAAAATGCTATATTTGAAGCACACTCTATGACTGTATCTAACTTGTGCACACAATGTTATAGATGTGTTCTATGAATGAATGAAAGTATGCATAAATGAGCATTTAAATGCATTAATCTTTTATCATGTCTTGCATCCATTAATATCTTCATTGTTACATTATTGTATCCATAAGTAAAAACATCCAGGTTTTTGTAGGAGGATATGATAGTGTGTGTGTTTACACAACGACATTACAGTACCTCCTGTAATCTCGCAGCAGATTAATTCAACGTGATTGTGCAGATGCAATACAAATTTTTGTGGCATTTTGAATGCTGACGTGTACTCTGACACTGCACAATCAATGCCTGCTACATAATAAGCATTTAATTTAATAGCCCCACTGAAAGGACATGCACTCATGCACACACACCACTGTTCTTCTACCATGGTGGGGACATTCTATTTCTATTCTTTTTAAACTGAGCTAATGTTATTTTCTGTCCCCTGACCTTTTTACATTTTCATTAAGACATTATTTAGTATGTTTATTAAGCAGGTTTCCTCATGGGGACTGTTGGCTGATGATTATTTCAAGTTTTTGTATTCTTTGATCACACACACACACACACACACACACACACACACACACACACACACACACACACACACACACACACACACACACACACACACACACACACACACATCTACACAGTCCTCAGATTTGAACATTTTTGGTATATCAACCACACAAACCCACACACAGGCATGCACTCTCAATTAGAAAAGAGCAGCATATGGCTAGTTACAGATTGCTAGAAGCAGTGACTTCTCTCCAAAGATAGAGATTTTCAAGTGGCCAATCTGTTCTCCTCCCAGCGAGTTCACACACATGCTCACATGGACTAAGAAAAACAAACCACTTTCTGGAACAACTACTTTTTGTATTAATCCCATATTTGTACCATAACAGCAAAAAGACTACAAGCAATGTTGCTAAAAGCCTTGGATACTTCTTTAAAGATCTTCAGTGTAAGAACAACTCGCTCAGTTTCACAACCTTTGAGCTGCCTTACGTCTACTGCATGCACAGGCATTCACTTTCAAAGGTAGCATCTTAAAGGTGACAGATTGAAATACTCTACATACAGCAGGCAAAAATCTGGCCAAAATTATTTATTTTGAAGGCAACACATCTCAATTCCCACATACATTCCCGGTTCTTCCCGCTTGAACTTTCTAGATGAAGCAGCAGCAGCAACAACAACAACACCGATGGAGGCTGCCAGGATCTGAGCTACACTTTTGTTAGGGCTGTTTTACACAAACTATATTTTTAGGATACAATTTTACATTGGGCACTTGAGCCATGCAGTGTTGTGTCCCCTCCAGTAAGAGGAGAGATTAGGTGCTCAGCCTATTTTAACTAAACTGCGCACTGAAATTTGTGAAAAACATGATCAAATGCACTATACAACTAGTATTTATCAACACAATCTTTTACAATAAAGGCTTATAAGTCTTAACATACTGTACTGAACAACTCACCCATTGAATGATAAAATCTTGATTCAAGTACACCACGCAGTAACAGGCATGCAATATTTTCCTCATGTAAATTAGATTTCATGATGGTTAAGTTTATAATATATTTCAATTACACATTCTCTATAAAAAAAAAAATTATTATGTCTGTTATCCCAAGAAAAAATTATGTAGTAATCCAGAAATCACAATTTTCTGTATAGTCACAGATAAGATGAAATCTCAAAGCACGTGTCCCGTTGAAGTCGCGCAGCAGCTCTGCTCATCCCTCACACACAATTTGAAATCTGAACCTGCTGGGCCTGGACACCTCCCTCTGCAACTGGATCCTGGACTTCATGACTGGGAGACCTCAGTCAGTCCGGATTGGAAATAGCATCTCCACCACCACCAGGGCTGTGTGCTCAGTCCACTGATGTTCACTCTGCTGACTCACGACTGTGCAGCAATGCACAGCTCGAACCACATCATTAAGTTCACCGATGATATGACTGTGGTGGGTCTCATCAGCAAGAACGACGAGTCAGCATACAGAGAGGAGGTGCAGCGGCTAAGGGACTGGTTTAGAGCCAACAACCTGTCTCTGAATGTCGACTAGAAAAAAAAGAGATGGTTGTTCACTTTAAGAGAGCACAGAGTGACCGCTCTCCGATGAACATCGACGGCTCCTCTGTGGAGATCGTCAAGAGCACCAAATTCCTTGGTGTTTACCTGGCGGGGAACCTCACCTGGTCCCTCAACACCAGCTCCACTACCAAGAAAGGCCAGCAGGGTCTCTACTTTCTTCGAAGGCTGAGGAAAGCACATCTCCCACCCCCCATCCTCACTACATTCTATAGAGGGACTATTGAGAGCATCCTGAGCAACTGCATCACTGCCTGGTTTGGGACCGCAAAGCCCTGCAGAGGATAGTGAGGACAGCTGAGAAGATCATTGGGGTCTCTCTTTCCTCCATCAAAGACATTTACAAAAAACACTGTATCTGCAAAGCAACCAGCATTGTGGATGACCCCACACACCCCTCACACAAACTGTTCACCCTCCTGCCATCTGGCAAGAAGAACCGAAGCGTTAGGGCCAGACGTGGTACCAGCTTCTTCCCACAAGCCATCAGACTCCTCAATACTCAGAGACTGGTTTGGTTTGACACACACACACACACACACACACACACACACACACACACACACACACACACACACACACACACACACACACACACACACGTGTCCTGAGTTGCACTTTAATTATTCTCACTTTATACCTGGCTGCTACCTCAATAACTGCTATGTGCATAGAACACTATCTCATAGTATGTTATGTTTACGTTTTTAGAAACGGTCATCTTTTTGCACTACTGTGTACTGGTCAGCGCTGCGCTGTCTCTCACTGTGCCTATTGTCCTGTTCATTTTTTTTTATTTATAGTACTGTCCCGTACTTTTTGCACACGTTTGCACATGCACTTTATATAGGTATGTTATTTAGTCTGTGAAGTCTCATGTGGTTCTGTGTTTGTACTATGTTGTTTTATGTAGCACCATGGTCCTGGAGGAATGTTGTCTTGTTTCACTGTGTACTGAACTAACTGTATATGGTTGAACGACAATAAAAACCACTTGACTTGACTTGACGACACATATGTGAAACAGGAAATACTCTTTGGATACTTCGTTTTATGTTATTTCTGTTAATTGGAATTGGAAACAGTGCAATTCTCTGAGTAGCAGGCTAGCAGCTACAAGTTTGTATACTCATGGCTGCAGCTGACTCTTTGCATCTCTCATTGCTTTGTGCATCATAAGAGTATAAGTATAAGAGTATAAGTGGCCGCCTCCCGGGCCTCCTGACCCAGTCCCCGTCCTGTGGCCGCCTCCCGGGCCTCCTGACCCAGTCCCCATCATAAGTACCTAAAACAGGCTTTAGTTCATGCTGTGGGAAAGTCAGGAGTGTGCCTGTTATGCCTTAAAATACTGTCTAGGTAGGCAGCACACTAGGTTTCTGGAAAATAATAATAATAATAATAAAGGTATAGCACACGTGATGTCTATGGAGAGTAAGGAATAATTACATAATTTCAGCTCCTGTAACTGCTGAGTGTATCAGATCCTTCAAGGAGTGGGGTGGGGTGAGTATTAGATGTAAGAATCTGCCCAAACCCTTCTCTTGTCAGTACATTATGACCTGCTCTTATTATTTCCAATAATTTCAAATGTATTTGGATGCAGTCGAACTGACATATTTTCAATGTTTCACCAGCTGTTCACCAACATGAAAGTACACAACCATAAGACCTATTGAACAGACTGTGCCTCTATACCACACAGCCTCATTTTAATTTGTGTCAATTTAAATATAGGGTGACTACCTTTCCTAATGGCCATTCCATGCACAGGTGCTGGTTGCATTTGGAAAAAAAAAGTCATTGGGCAATTCCGAGAATGAATGACAAACACCTGAAAGATCCTAAAAACAAGGTTGGGAAGGTTTAATTGTTTACATGCTTTGCTTTGAATCAAACACATAATTGAAAAAGAAATAAGCTAATAATAAAAGCTAATAATAATCATAAAAGAAAAGCTACGAAATCACAGAAAAACGTTCTACACTGCTTGGTGTACTGCAAATTAATATGAAGATGAATCACAAGACAAGACATCTTATTTCCATAATGCAACATATATAGATTTTTTTGAAAATTTCAATTTATTTTATAATTTTGTTTTATTTATTTGGATTAACATGTCCCTATGAATCGTACACAATCAGACAGGGAATGTACATCAAAGGGATAGTTAATCCAAAAATAAAAATTCTGTCATAATTTACTCGCCCTCATATGATTTTCTTCCTACATTGGAATACAACAGAAGATGTTAGAAAGAATGTCCAGCCTCAGTAACCATTCACTTTTATTGTATGGAAAATTCAATGAAATTGTATGGTGTCACGATTCACTTTTGTCTACACTGTGTTTCTCCCCTGTCATCTGTTCCCGGACTACACTTCCCATAATTCCCTGCTCTCATCTCTGCCAGCTGTCCTTCATTGTCCTCACCTGTGTGTTATTTAGTCATTATCCTTTGTGTATTTAAAGCCATGTTGTTGGTATCATTGGTTGTCAGTTGTTGTATGTGTTTTGACCCTGTTCTTGACCCGTGTTCTTGACCCGTGTTCATGTTTTCTGTGATCCTGTGTTTTTTTCCCTATCGTGGATGTTTCTTTTGTTCCGTGTTTACCCCATTAATCTGTACTTTTTTTTATCTTATTAAATACAGTTTTGCCACACCTAGATCCAGCTCTTGAACTTCCTTCCAATACGTAACATATTGTGACTAAGGCTAACATTTTGCTTAACTTATTTTGTGTTCTAAATAAGACAATAAACCATTTGTGATTGACATGACGGTAAGGTAATGATGACAGAATTTTAATTTTTAAGCAAAATAACCCTTTAAAGGGGTCCTGTCATGCATGTTGTAATTGATGAAATGACAATGGAAAACTGAACAAGTTGGCATACTGTTACACCTGAATACTTATATTACTAGGCATACAAGATTTGGCGAAAAATAATGCTACAGAATATAAAGCTGAGAACAGTGAAAATAGTCCAAACTAACACAAGCTATGAACGGAAAGGGTTGATAGATGTATCCAGCTGTAATGGATGGCAGGCAAATGTGTTCACTGTTGTGCAGCAAAATAAAAATGCATCCCGTGTAATGGGAAATACAGGATGTTCACCAATACAAGATGTTACAGGAGTCGTGCCCCAAATAATTTCACTGGTTGACTGGGGGAGGGGATCCAGCTTGACTGTTTAAATACGGGCCAATGGGTGACCTTATTTTTTAATTTCTGACAAAATACTGGACATCTTTGCTAATACAAGATAGATGAGTTGGCAGCCACTAGCATATACTACACCATTGTCTTTTGTTGCACTCTGCACTACTTGTTCTTCCTACATAATAAAATAATTTAATCTCACATCAATCTTTTGTAAGCAATTATGTTTTTCTTTGGTAAGTAACTGTGTAATAAGCACAATCCGCTCAACATTGAGTTCTGATTATGGTTTATTTTGTGACAAAAAAGCCTGACTATACAATTACATATCAAACAATAGGACAGAAACATTATTATTACATTTGTTGAAAATTACCTACAGCTGAAGTCAGAACATACATACATACAGAACATTACATATACTTAGGTTGAAGTCATTAAAACTCATTTTTTAACCACTCCACAGATTTCATATTAGCAAACTATAGTTGTAGAAAGTTGTTTAGGACATCTATTTTTCATCAAGTAATTTTTCCAACAATTGTTTACAGACAGATTGCTTCACTTTTAATTGACTATATCACAATTCCAGTGGGTCAGAATTTCAAGTTAAATGTGCCTTTAAGCATCTTGGAAAAATCCAGAAAATTATGTCAAGCCTTTAGACAATTAGCTTTTGATAGGATGTGTACTGAATTGGAAGTGTACCTGTGGATGTATTTGAAGGCCTACCTTCAAACTCAGTGCCTCTTTGCTTGACATATTGGGAAAATCAAAAGAAATCAGCCAGGACCTCCACAAGACTGGTTCATCCTTGGGAGCAATTTCCAAATGCCTGAAGGTACCATATTCGTCTGTACAAACAATAGTATGCAAGTATAAACACCATGGGACAAAGCAGCATTGTACCGCTCAGGAAGGAGACGCATTCTGTCTCCTAGAGATGAACGTAGTTCAAAAAGTGCAAATCGATCCCAGAACAACAGCAAAAGACCTTGCTAAGATGCTGGAGGAAACAGGTAGACAAGTATCTATATCTACAGTAAAACGAGTCATATATCAACATAACCAGAAAGGCTGCTCAGCAAGGAAGAAGCCATTGCTCCAAAACCACCATAAAAAAGCCAGACTACAGTTTGCAAGTGCACATGGGGACAAAGATCTTGTCTGAGAAATGTCCTCTGGTCTGATGAAACAAAAATAGAACTGTTTGACATTAATGACCATCAATATGTTTGGAGGAAAATGGGTAAGGCTTGCAAGCTGAAGAACACCATCCCAACCGTGAAGCATGGGGGTGGCAGCATCATGTTGTGGGGGTGCTTTGCTGCAGGAGGGACTGGTGCACTTCACAAAATAGATGACATCATGAGGAAGGAACATTATGTGGATATATAGAAGCAACATCTCAAGAAATCAGCCAGGAAGATAAAGCTTGGTGACAAATGGGTCGTCCAAATGGACAATGACCCCAAGCATACCTCCAATGTTGTGGCAAAATGGCATAAGTCAACAAAGTCAAAGTATTGGAGTGGCCATCACAAAGCCCTGACCTCAATCCTGCAGGGCACAACTGCAAAAAACATGTGCGAGCAAGGAGGCCTACAAACCTGACTCAGTTACTCCAGTTCTGTCTGGAGGAATGGGCAAAAATGCCAACTTACTGTGAGAAGCTTATGGAAGTCAACCCAAAACATTTGATCCAAGTACAAACAATTTTAAAGGCAATGCTACCAAATACTAACAAAGTGTATGTAAACTTCTGACACACTGGGAATGTGATGAAAGCTGAAATAAATCATTCTCTCTACTATTATTATGACATTTCATATTCTTAAAATAAAGTAGTGATTCTAGCTGGCCTAAGACACTGAATGTTTTCTACGATTAAATGTCAGGAATTGTGAAAAACTTTTTAAATTTAAATGTATTTGGCTAAGGTGTATGTAAATTGACAAACTGTAGATAGGTGTGTGCCTTTCCAAATCATGTCCAGTCAACTGAATTTGCCACAGGTTGACTCCAATCAACGTGTAGAAACAAATCAATGATGATCCAGAGAAATGGGATGTATCTGAGCTAAATATCAAGTGTCATAGGAAAGGGTCTGAAGCTTATGCCAATGTGATATTTCAGTTTTTTTCTTTTCAATACATTTGAAAAGTTATACAAAATCTGGGTTTGCTTTGTCATTATAGGTATGGAGTGTATATTGATTTTGAAATTTTTTTTATAATAAATAAATAATTTAAAGCATTTACAAAATGTGAAAAAATATGGTGTCTGAATACTTTCAGAATGCACTGTTTGACATGACCCCTTTAAGAAAGTAAAGGAAATCAATTTAAATGTTATGTTGACTAACTGTGTTTCTAAAATATTATTCCATCTTTAGCACAGACCAATCACTGCAGAAGCTATACACAGTATTGTTGGTAAAGAGCTATACAGACTCAGAAAAACAATTGTACATTGTTTACAGTTGTATTAGATTTAATAAGAATTCTGTGAGGCAGCCAAAAAATTGAAGTTTATGATTCTAAGAAGCCATAATTAGATCTGGTATAGACGATGTGGATGAATATTTTGATGCTTCATCAGGTCAGGGATGAATATAAGACACAATAATCAAACAAATCATGTTTATATTTGCCTGCAAATGTTCCCTATTTCAATAACAAAACTAAGTCTGATAACACAGTGAGGGGATTGAACAACAAATACCCTAAGCTCAAAATAATGCATTGCATGAAATTAGAAAGTCTACAGATCCTTAGAAAAATAGGCATTGAACTGAATTAAAAAGCCATCCCCATCTTTACACATGTAGATGTACGAACGGGTGGAAACACTTGCATTTTTCCATGTCCATTATTGATAATTATTGATCACTGATATTCATAATGTATGTTTCCTAGGGAAGCAATCAACTCAAAAACAAATACACACACACATTTACATTAGGCGCCACACATGCGTATGGATACATTCGTTCCTAGAAAAGACAGAACTTCCTAGAAGTGTTTTAAGTCAATCTGCCAGGGGCATTGCTAGACATAAATCTCTACAAGGGCACAGGCCCCAAATAAATAAAATTGCATTTTTTTCTTTCTTGAAAGCCTGCTGCGTGCAAGAAGTGTGCAACACAATGCACTATACAAACTTCCCTTGCTTAACCCACTATTCGTACACTGCAACAAGTACTGGGAAAGGTAAACATGTAGAGATATTAATCTTTATAAAAATATTTAAGTATCTTCAACAAACTATACATGAACAATCTCAACATTTATGGCATAAAAGGTATAAAATATATATATGCAAATAACAAAACTGGAGAAAACTTTCTTGCACATTTGCATTCTTCTATATTACACATCTGGAAAACCTCTTTCAAGTAAGTCTATGGAATTGCATTATCCAAAGTCAGGCAAAACAGCCTCAGACGAAACGTCTTCAGAAATTTTTTTTTCAGAATGAGCAAAGTTGGTCGCTAGGCAGAGTGGGTAGCTAAACTGGCTGAGTTTGCTTGCTAGCTTGCAAAACGACTCGGTTACTAACGTAACCTCGGTTCCCTGAGAGGAGGGAACGAGTATTGCGTAAGTAGCTTACGCTATGGGAAAACTCAGTTTCTCGAGAAATATTGAAGTCTTTATGTAAAACGCATTGCAGCTGCACAGCAGACAGTAATGAGCGAGGCAGCTCGGTCATTGGCTGTGCTGCGGCAACTGCTCGAACCAATGACGGGGCGACTCTGAACACGCGACCAATGGGTGCGCGCCTCGCGTTCACGCGCTCAGAGCCCGCCGAAATTTGCATAGCCAGGCTATATAATGGGCACCCCGTCATGCGAGTTCCTTTAGGTTCAATCGACTGAAGCGAACTGACCAATCACAAGCACGGCAGCTTACGCAATACTCGTTCCCTCCTCTCAGGGAACCGAGGTTACGTTAGTAACCGAGTCGTTCCCTATCGAGAGGTCTCTCCTATTGCGTAAGTAGCTTACGCTATGGGAACACCCTGCAAAACGCTGTGCGTGCTGACTTCGCTCTATAAAGCCAGAGGCAGATGCCTGAGCCTTAAAGCACAGTGATTATTCCACGAGCCGACCAACGGCGAGCTATATAACGGGATAACACAGAGCCTTTGCCCCAAGGTGGGAGCTCCTTGTACAAACACAAGCACATATCTTATGTACTGAGTTTTCTATGTACTGATATGCATAAAAAATCCTTTAAGTCAGTCAGAGACGGACCTTGTAAGGGAGGAGATAATGCTCAGCATATACATACTCCAGTCCATTCTACAGTCAGGCTGATAGAATGTTGGAATGCATTTTTCTTTGTACTGCATGCATAAAAAATCCTCTGAGTCGGTCAGAGACGGACCTTATAAGGGAGGAGATAATGCTCAGCATATACATACTCCAGTCCATTCTACAGTCAGGCTGATAGAATGTTGGAATGCATTTTTTTCTATGTACTGATATGCATAAAAAATCCTCTAAGTCAGTCAGAGACGTCCTTATAAGGGAGGATATAATGCTCAGCATATACATTCTCCAGTCCATTCTACAGTCAGGCTGATAGAATGTTGGAATGCAGTGAGGGGACCTGTAGGTTATAAAACCTGATAAATGTCGAAGGCGAGGCCCAGCCCGCCGCCGCACAAATATCTTCAATGGGTATCCCACTCGACCAAGCCCACGAGGAGGCCATGCTCCTCGTAGAGTGAGCTCTGACGCCTAAGGGGCATTGAAGGCCCTTGGCTTCATAAGCTAGCGCTATAGCATCCACTATCCAGCACGATATTCTTTGCTTTGAGACTGCGAGACATTTAGTGCGGCCGCCAAAGCATACGAATAATTGTTCCGTCTGTCTGAACAGGGCAGAACGTTCCAAATATACTCTGAGCGCCCTGACCGGGCAGAGTAAATTAGCGTCGCTTTCGTCTGCTGGGGACGATAGAGCTGCCAGAGATATCACCTGTGCTCTGAAGGGTGTGGAGAGCACTTTAGGAATATACCCGTGCTTTGGCCTAAGGACAACTCTGCAGTCGTTAGGCCAAATTCCAGGCAAGCAGCGCTTGATGACAGCGTGTGCAGGTCGCCCACTCTCTTGACTGAGGCGAGCACCAGCAAGAGCGCAGTTTTGAGCGAGAGCTGTTTAAGGTGCACGGTTCGGAGAACACTCTTGAGTGCGTCCAGGGCCGTGGCCAGGTCCCAGATCGGCACCGAGGGTGGGCGAGGAGGGTTCATCCTCCTAGCGCCTCTTAGGAAACGAATGATTAGGTCGTTTTTCCCTAATGAACATCCTTTATCAGGATTGTGTGACGCCGCTATGGCAGCCACATAGACTTTGAGCGTGGAGGGTGTGCGGCCCGCCTCCAGCAGCTCTTGCAAAAAGGCGAGTACACTTGGTATCTCGCACGATTTGGGGTTCAAGCTCTTGGTATCACACCAGTCACTGAACACTTTCCACTTTTGGGCATATAAGCGCCTCGTAGAGGGTGCTCGCGCCTCAGTGATGGTTCTCAAAACTCCACTGGGGAGGTTCTCGGGAACCCGTTGAGGGGCCATGCATGGAGGGCCCACAGATCGGGCGGGGATGAAGAATCATCCCGTTGGCCTGCCTGAGGAGGTCTAGCCTCAACAGAATCGGCCATGGGGCAGATTGCATCATCTGCATCAGTTCTGGAAACCACGTTTGGTTGTTCCAGAGTGGTGCTACCAGGAGCACTGCACATCTCACTTCCCTGATCCGACTGATGACCTGAGGTAGCATCGTGATCGGGGGAAAAGCATACAAGGGGCGGCTCGGCCAGACTTGGGCGAGCGTCCGTGCTCTTTGAGAAGAAAAGGGGGCATTGCGCGTTTTCCTGGAGGCTGAAGAGGTCGACCTCTGCCTCGCCAAAGTTTTGCCATAACCACTGAACCGTCAGGGGTGGAGAGACAATTCTCCTGGGAGAACCTTGTCTCTGGACAGCATGTCTGCTCCCTGGTTCAGGAGCCTGGCACATGCACTGCTCTCAGCGAGCGCAGGTGGTGTTGTGACCATAAGATGAGCTCCCTGGCCATAGAGTGCAGGGAGCTCGACCTGAGTCCACCCTGGCGATTTATATACTGAAACTACCGTCATGTTGTCCGTTTGGACCAGGACGTGTTCGTTTTCAGGTACGGAAGCAGGGCTCTGAGAGCCAAGGCGACCGCTTTCATTTCCAGACAGTTTATATGTAGGCGCTTTTCGGGTTTGACCAAAAGCCGGATACAGGCCTGCCCTCGTAAAGGGCCCCCATCCTATTTTGGAGGCATCTGTCATGATCATTTTTCTCCACGTATTTACGCCCAGACTCACGCCGGTTTGATACCAGTTGACGGCTTTCCAGGGCGTCAGGGCTTTTATACAGCCGTGATTCGCTCTGATCAAAAAAGTGGCCCGAGCGCCACGGCGTGAGTGGGGACACGGCTCTTGAGCCAGGCTGGAGAGGACGCATGTGCAACAATCCTAGCTGGAGTACCGCTGATGCCGAGGCCATGAGACCGAGCATTCTTTGAAATCATTTGACGGGGCGTGTGCGCGCGTTCTGAATGATGTTGCAAGGCGTCGAATAGAGAGCGCGCTCTGATGAGAGGCGCTGTCATCTGCACTGAGTCTAGCACTATTCCCAGAAAAGAGATATTCTGGCTGGGGATAGCACGCTCTTTGCAAAATTGATTCTCAGACCCAGGCATTCTAGATGGCTGATAATCCAAGATCTGTGCGTCGTTAACTGACCCTCTGATTGTGCTATGATTAGCCAATCGTCAAGGTAATTAAGTATTCGCACTCCCGCTGTCTCAGGGGAAAGTGCCGCGTCCATACATTTCGGTGAATGTACGGGGGCCAATGATAGGCCGAATGGTAGTACTGTGTACTGGTATGACTGTCCCTCGAAGCGAATCTCAGAAAAGGCCTGTGATGAGGCGCTATCGAATGTGAAAGCGTCTTTCAAATCCACTGATAGAAACCAATCCCGGGCGAACTTGCGTGAGGATATGTTTGGTTGTTAACATTCTGAACGAGCCGAATCATTAAAGCTTTGTTCAGATGTCTGAGATCTAGGATGGGGCGGAGGCCACCGTCCTTTTCGGACGAGAAAATAGCGGCTGTAAAAACCCGCCTCGCTCATAGAGGGAGGAACAGTTTCTATAGCCCTTCTCTATCAGTTTGAGCACCTCGGTTCGTAGAACATGTGACACATCTTTCCTCACTTTCATCTCGACCACCGCTGAAAAGCGGGGCGGTCTGCGAGCGAATTGAAGTGAGTAACCGTGTTTTATTATGTTCAAAACCCATTTCAGCATGTCGGGGATTTTTTCCCAGGATTTTGCTCGCACAGATATGGGCTGAATGCTGGCTGGGGGCATGTCGCTGTGACGTATGGGCCCCACCGGCAAATTGCCTTGTGCTAACACTGAGTTTACAGCTCTCAGAAGCGCAGGTGCGTGCTGGGCAGCCGTATTGAGTGCCGAGTGCAGAGGTGCGTGTGAGAGTACAGGCACGCGCGCTATCTCCGAAATGCTTGCAGCATGAGTCAGAGAAATGCTTGAAACTGTATGAACAGAGTTTTCGGGTGGGGGTGCATACATCGTAATAGGCACTCGCGCCACATTCATAAAGCTTCCCGCTTTTAGTGGGGCGTCTCTTGGCTCGCGCATCGCATCTGTGATGTTTGTGGCATGAGACAGAGAACTGTTTGAAACTGTATGGGCAGCACTTATGGGTGGGGGTGCATATACTGTAGTAGGCACGCGCACCACTTTCATAAAGTCTTCGCTTCATGGCGGGGTTTTTGGCTATGCATACAGTGTATGTGTGTAGGGGTGCATGCAGGACAGCAGGCACACGCGCTACCTTTATAGTATTTCCCGCTTTTACTGGGGAAGTGTTTATAACTGTGGGAACAGTGCTTGTGTGTAGTGGTGCATACATGACAATAGGCACACAATCTACATTTATTGGACATCCAGCCTGAGCTGGGGAAGTATTTGGCACTGTTTGGACAGTATTGGTATGTGGGAATGCGCACTTTAGTGTGGACATGTGAACCCTTAGTGACACAGGCAGAAAATTACTCTTTTCGTGATTTCTGTGTGTCGCCGTTAAAACGGCGTTTGATTGCAGGTGAGCGAGTTCTGTGACTGGCCCATTGACTGCTGTACAGACATTTCCAACCGCCTGTAAGGGGACTGGGTAATGTTTTACATGTTTTAGAGAGAGTGGTCCGGCCTTTGCGAGACACGTACTCTCTCTTTTTCTTCCTATTGCTAGGAAGACTTACGAGGCTCCGGGTTCAGCACGATCTTGGGCCGAGGACCTCGTTGCTCAGGCAGCTTTCTTCAGCCAGCGGAACGTGAGCGGTGTCGAGCGTCCGTTTCAGGTCTGCTCTTCGGCTTTTGGGAGACGGGAGGGGCCGCCCTGGCTCGCTGCTGCTGCTGAGGCGGTCTCTGGTGAGACGAGCTGGAGCGCTTGGGCAGGAAGTGACGCATAGCTTGCGAATCCTTCCGGGCCTCAGTGAAGCGTTCAGCGAATTCTTTTACCGCTGATCCGAACAGGCCGCTTGGAGCGATAGGCGCGTCAAGGATGGCGCCTTATCCACGTCCTTCATCTCCGTTAGCGTCAGCCACAGATGGCGCTCAAGGACAGTCAAATTAGCCATGGCCCGGCCGATGGATTGGGCGGTGGCCTTCGTGGCTCGCAGGGCTACGTCAGTGGCGCTGCGCAGGTCCTTGAAAGCTTCAGGTTCAGGTCCAGACTTGTCCATGGTGCGAAGTTTGGCCTGGTAAACTTGTAAAACCGCCATTGAATGAAGCGCTGACGCAGCTTGGCCGGCGGCGGCGTATGCGCGACCGGCGAGAGCTGAGGTGGATCTGCAGGGCTTCGAGGGATGAAAAGCTTTGGCTTTCCATCCGGCGGTGCAGGGTGGGCACAGATGGTTGGCCACAGCCTCCTCGAGGGGCGGAGTTCCCTCGTAGCCTCTTTCTCTTGCGCCGTCCACTGAGGAGAGCGAGGAAGAAAAAGAAGGCTTCAGGCGAGCAGAGTGCGGGGCTTTCCACGACTTTGTGAGTTCGTCGTGCACTTCGGGGAAGAAAGGAGAGGGTCTCTGTCGAGGGGCCTGCCGGCGCCCCTGCAGGAACCACTCATCCAGCCGGCTGCGGGCGGGTTTTTCCGGAGAAGACTAGTCGAGCCCGAGGTCTTCTACGGCTTTGGACAGGATGCGGACGATCTCAGAGTCCATGCTGGTGCCCGTGCTCGTGTCCGCTGATGTCGATGGCACGGGGTCGAACTCGAGCCCGGCCAGTCGTCGGATGCAGCATCAATAGAGAGGCTGTCATCCTTTTCATCGTCGTCCCCTGACGCGCCGAACGAGACGAGATCCACCGCTATAAAATATAAACAGTCCATAAAATGGACTGGCGGCGGGGAGATCTCAGGCAGCGGTGAAGCACGCGGGGACTGGGCCGGCGTGACGTCAACCAAGTCTATGTGCTCTGGCAGCCTCTGTGAGCGGCGCTTTTTCTTGCGCGGCTCGAACGGAGGGGGCGGCAGCACGGTGGAAGCATGCTCGATTGCGCGAAGCGGCAAAGCGAAGCGCAGCTTCGGCGAGGCCAGGGAGTCACATTCAGGGCATCCGCCCTGAATGAGAGCAGCTTCTGCGTGGTCCGGTCCCAGGCAGCGAGTGCAAATGATGTGACGATCCCCATCAGGAAGAGGGCCTCTGCACGAGGCGCAGGCTGAAGGCATTTGCAACAACGCCTTGAAAAAATTGCTCTTTTACTAATCAAAAGCGTCGCAGGGGCGAGCTTGCAGTAAAGGATATAGCGTTGCGCCCGGATGGCGTAGCAGAAGGCTTCGACGGCGGCTGAAGATGCTGGCGTCCTCTTAGCGGTCCTGCTGTAGGCTTTTCGACGGCGGCTGAAAGACTCCAACAATCCGGAGAATCCAGCGAAGAGAAGGTCTTTGCTGAAGGAGATTAAATCTAAAGGAACTCGCATGACGGGTGCCCATTATATAGCCTGGCTATGCTAATTTCGGCGGGCTCTGAGCGCTGAGCAGGCGCGCGCCCATTGGTCGCTGCGTTCAGAGTCGCCCTGTCATTGGTTCGAGCAGTTGCCGCAGCACAGCCAATGACCGAGCTGCCTCGCTCATTACTGTCTGCTGTGCAGCTGCAATGCGTTTTACATAAAGACTTCAATATTTCTCAAGAAACTGAGTTTTCCCATAGTGTAAGCTACTTACGCAATAGGAGAGACCTCTCAATAGGGAACTAGCTGAGCTATATCTAACTTTATAAATGCAGAAGTGTTGTTTCTATAAATTAATAACTAGCTAGCTAACATAATTGGTGTAAGTTTAAACTGATGTTTGAAACTCATTAAGTTTACATGCAACAACTCAAAACAAGCCAAACAATAGTCCTTTTTAGTCGCTAGGTAATTAGCACACAGCAGCCATAGTTACTGCCAACTGTTTATGTAGTGTCCTAAACTAGGGCTAGTGAATTTAATTATTAATTTAATATCCAAAAGATTGATTCATTGTTATCATACACAATCAAAGACAGTACTACAGAACACAAAATTTTGTTTATTTTCTCTGCAATTCCATAGAATTGACAGAGGTTTTCCTGAGACTTGATGCTTTTTCATCTGATGTCTGAAACCTGACTCTGACAGCTGAGGATGTAGTTTGTTTATCAAGTCTTACCTCCCTCAAACTCATCTCTCCTTTCTGCTTTCCTGTCCCTGCTTCATCCAAATAATTTTCTGATGTCCATCTACAGGAGCCAATAATGTTTGAGTCAAAATAAGATAATCTGTATTATTTAGAAACTTACTTTAGTTTCATCATGTTTTCATAGCCTACCTCAATTCTGACTTGCGTGCCGACACCAGGGTAGGGTTGCACCAGCAGCTAAGTTCTCACGTAAGTTAGGATGTAAAGTTCACACTCAGGGCTTACTAGTTTGTTTGTAACTAAGTCGATGCTTAATTTGGTTGCTCCACCTGTTCTTAAGGCAAGACTTAACAAGTAAGCTCTCCGTAATAAAGTAACGTGTTGTTGCATAATATGACGTTTACCTGTATTGATCCAATAAACAGCCTTCAATTTGTAAACAGAAGTGTTAAAAAGCCGTGAATTTCAGCCCTGTGTAAATAACAATATATAGGAACTGCATCTAAAATAAATAAGGGGTGATAAATAATTACTTGTACAACAGGCTGGAAAAATAGACATTTATTAATTTTAATATCTTATATATTTTGTATATGTTGACACTTGACACCGGGCGACGCACCCTGAGAACTGCACTCTTTGAATGGTTTCATTCTGAAGAGCTGCTTAAAATATATTTTTTCTCTCTCTTATAAATGTAAACGAGTGTATATGCCAACATCATAATATATGTCAAAATGATTGATGACAATCATGCAAAAAATTAGCACATTGATGTCATTAAATAAATCTGCTTTTTTATTCCAACCATTACTCCTGGTCGGAGGCTTCCATAAATATTTAGTTCATACGTAGGGTTACGTCCTACCTAAGTTTAAATATTTAGTAGTACTTAAGTTGTGACAGTGCCCATTTTCACCACAACTACGCTAAGTTGTAACGTACGTATAGCTGGTGCAACCAGCCCCTGGACTTTTTTGTGTGGCTGTGCGCGCTGCAGTGGCTTTGGTTATAGCAAGCGCACAGGTGCGCACCACACGGACATAGATTTCTGCATGCATGCATCAGATTTATGTATTCGGTTAAACTGCGTTGCTTTTACAAGCCTTAATTGCATTGCATTTAGATATATCCATACATTTTTTCTGGGATTATCAATCTAAATGAATAATAAATTGTTCAAATTCAAACTTGAGATTTTACTGGGGCACAGAAGATTTATACTGGGGCACGTGTCCCAGTAAAAGGGGTCTAGTGATGCCCCTGCAATCTGATTTCCAAGAAGGTGAAATCACAGTAGTTCTCATATGTTACCTGCTTATTCCATGCCAGTGGAAACAACCACACTTACTAAATATACTGCAAATTATGTGCATTCTATTTGAAAACATAATGTTAAGAATTTATAGCGACAATGTTGAGAATAATCCATCACATCACCATACTGTAACAATTGAACTCACTCTCAAAAATAAACACACACAAACATACTCTGGCTGTAAGAATTAGTCACTTCTACTTGATAGTCCTTTACAGACAAAGAGAAAAATAAAAAGGAAAGATATAGCCACAGAAGGAGCTCAGTGTTTTTTTACCAGAGAGGAAATCTCTGGACATGATCACTTCTCTGTTCATTTCTGTTGTTACTTCTTCAGAGTATGAGCAGCATATATTTATTGTATATGTGTGCATGCCGTCGCCATGAGTGTGAGAGTGAGTGTGTGTTTTGAAGAGTGGGTTTGTGCACTGTGCTTCTGAAGACTACATGCGGTCAACTGCATAGTTTAGCTTATTTCTCTCCATCTCTCTCCCTTTTGTTTATAGAAAGACAATCAGAAGCTGGTTAATAGTTGGTTAATTATTTATTTCTAATTAAGCAATATCACACAAGCAAGAGTGCAAGAGGAGGAGAAAAGGAATAAAGAAGAGGACTAAATGTCTTTAAAGCAGGCTCACTCAATTACATACATCTTTTCACATGGCTACTCTTTCCATCTCCCTGAATGTGACCTCGTTAGCAGTTTGCTATGTGTGAGAGTGCCTGAGCCTCTTCAGAAAATTACATCCATCCTTGTGATTGTGGGATTTGGAAGTGTTTGTACATGTGTGTTCATGCGCACATTCTTTACATCTGTCCCTGAGATCAAGCTGTAAAAATGTCTGCTATGTTAGCCAATCAGTGTGCGTTTCACTGTGTGTACCCTAATTTCTACCACAGCACTAAAGCTCACACTTCAGAAAGGCATAAACAAGCATCAAGCACAATCTCACACAAACACACATCTACTGTATGTAAAACGTTTTACACACTTTAAAGGGATGGTTGACCCCCCCCCCCCCAATTTTATTTTTATTAATTAACTTACCCTCATGCCATCCCAGATATGTATGACTTTCTTTCTTCTGCTGAACACAAACAAATGTTTTAGAAGACCATTTCAGCTCTGTTGATCCTTTCAAAGCAAGTGAATGGTGACCAGATCTTTGAAGCTCCAAAAATCAAATAAAGGCAGCATAAAAGTTATCCAAATGTCTCCAGTGGTTTAATATATATCATCTGAAGTGATGCAGCTGCTCTGGGTGAGAAAAGATCAATATATAAACTTTTTTTTATTTTATTTTTTTATTACAGGCTAAATCTTACTAGAGATTTATAGTAAAAAAAGGACTTAAATATTTATCACCCAAAGCAACTGCATATCTTTTCATTTTTGGGTGGACTATCCCTTTAATATCATTACATATTAATGCCAAGACATTTCGCTATGACAATGCCAACTGTCATATGCATGGCAAACATCACTGAGATTAATCACACCTTACCCATGATAATAAGATCAAGTAGTTTGAATAAAAACTAATTTCATAATTGCTGTGGTGTTAACTGTGGAAGAACTGATTACATATGATTAAAACAAATTAAGGTGATTTCTCCAGCATCTGATGCACATTGGTGCAAAAGGAATTGTCAATTTTACAATACAACTGGACAATCACTTATAACACCGCACTAGAAGAGGGAGAAGTACATCAATTGGCAAACTTGGCATTATTAGATATTCTTGGTCTTCATGCTATTAAGCTTTAGGCTAACTGCTTTATAAAAATAATTTCATAAGGTAGCACCAATACATACATGTTCAAATTATATTTTTTCATTAACACAGTTGAAACTCTACAAAGCATAATACAGATATGTTCACAATATAAACCATTAAAAGGACTCAAAATGTTTTAGTAACTAGTTCTACAGCCTTTTAACTCCGTTAACTTTGCATTCTAAGTTGTGAAAAACATAATGACAACTTAAATAGATGAGTTTGTAGTAATGCCAATCTTAATGACTGAAGTTCAGCAAATGCAAGTTTATGTGATGCAAACTGATTAGTTATTTGAACTGGTTGAAATTGTATATGTTAAGCCAATCAGCCCTCATTGACATCAGATCATTTGACATGTAATCGGGTAGCTATTCAACATGTGTGTCTCTCTTTGTCTAACATTTAAATAGTTCACTTTTGCAGATAAGTCAGTTTCACCGCAGCACACTGCAAGTTTTTCTCTGAAACCCACCTCCACATGTCTAGATCTGCTGCATGGGGATTGTTTTTATGTCCATTATCTTCAGCAGCATGTCTTATATGCACGATGTCATGTTTTGTGTTTTGTCTAATTGTGCAGCAGCAGAAGCAGCATGTCTAAATCCTTAACTAAGTATGTTGGTGTATGTTCTAGCCAGAAGCGATTTCTCAGGGCCAGCAAAGCCTTCTCTGCTGGCATAACATGCCTAATAAATAAATATTTTTTCATCTTTTCATTCTCATTGACGTTTTATGTATTTTCAATCGATTTCACTCCTAATTCATCTACAAACGAATAGCAAAAAACAAAAAAAAATTATGCAACCAGAATTTATTCCTCGATGCTTATAAGCAAAATGTGACAACTGTTTCACAAATCGCATGCCCGAAGCCTTGCTCCTTAGCCAAAGCAGCGTGCGAGTCTGAGGCTTCAGAATTTCCACAGAATCCCCCAACACTGCAGTGAATAGGCATGTAAAGTCAGATTGTCAGATTCATCAGCCAATCAGATTGAGTTATTTGTTCTTGTAGGTGTGATCTTTAGGATATGTCCCGGTTGAGGCCTTCTAGGTGGCCTTGAATGATGCAGTCACGCTTTAAGTGACGTACGTAATTTGAAAGCGAAGAGCGCGAGACCTTGCTGACGATTCGGCTGTCATCTCTGCTGGTATTGCCGTTGAGAAAGAGATCCTTATGGATTTAAAAACCTAAGATGTTCTGCATGATTGTGCAATTGATTAATTAAACAGGAATGGAGGAATGATTTTCACTTCAAACAAATTGGTAAGAGCTTTTTGTATTGTTATAACAACATCAGGAGTTTTCTAAGTGTAAATTAGGCTGCTTGAGCATTCAGTGTTGGATCAAGTTTTGAAAAGTAACAGTGTACCCTGATGAAACAAAATTTATTGCAATCAAAATTTAAATCACAAATATTATTGGGGAGTTTTATCTTGGTATTAGACCTCCTTAGTTCTGGCTTTCGTGCATAGACGTGTTTTTAAAATGTCAATTGGTATTATTAGTTGACTGCCATGTAATAAATGATGGACAAACGGCGTATTAATCATTGTGAAACTGTGTTTTCTTAATGGCATGAATCGCACTGAAGGCGTAGACTTAAAATGCACAGGCCATGGCTGGTTCTAGCAGTAGCAATCTCCGTACTTGCTCTGTAGCAGCAACAGCAGCGTAGCAAATCTAGTCTGCCATAACCAATATCCTATCAATATGTCATACATACATAAACATCCTAAATCTTTCAGATAGTTAACATGACTGAACTAAAAAAAAGTTTTAAAGTCCAATAAAAATTCTAAAAGATGTGTAATTTAGTCCAACATGTCTCCTGTAGAGAGCTTTTACTTGCACACAATACCATAAAAAGCGTGACTCAACCAAAAAACTGTCAATCAGTTAAAACCTTTTAATCTAATTAATTACATGGTATGTTGATTAATTAATCAAACTAGTCACAATTAATCACATATACATAAATATTTGCTGAGAAAGCCCCTAAAAAACATTAATTCAATATATGGTGTAATTATGAAATTACATATAATAAAATATATATTATAAAAAATATAATTCAGATAACTAAAATGCATAAATGCAGAAAGTAAAGCAATGATAAAACAATACAAAAAGTGTCTTTAGAATCCAATTTATTGTTTCCATATTAAATGTATCCATAATTCCCATATTATTGAACATAAGTGAATCATTGGATTCATTTGTTAATCAGTCCGAGATTTATTATAAGGGCTTGTTTGGTCTAAGGATGCATCAATGTACCCCTGTGTCAGACATACGCTTTTGGAGCATCTCACTTTGGTTGCGTTACATCATAGACATAACATTTTTAGGTTGCTGTGTCAAGTTAAATGTAGTTTGAAACTTTAAAAAAAAAACACGCCTTGAGATCCCTGCATTCGGATTTGCATTCCATCAAGCTGTGTTTGAACGCAAGAACACAACCGTCCTCATCTTCTGCTGTCGGCGAGTGGGATTTGTTCTCTGTATAAGCTGTGCATTGCCAATACAGCTGGGGTTTTGCTTACTGCTCCCAGGAGAAAAAGGTGGTAATTCAAGCTTGAATTGCTCAGATGGTAGGAATATAACTTTTTACGGTCCAAGGCCATGATTCATTTTGTAAATGTTTTATATAATTAATCGCACTGAATTAACGTGATAAATCAACATGCCTAATAAAAGATGTTTTAGTAACTATGGTGTTTACTTACAAGTTCACATGGTTTCCACAGAAATATGTAGTTATTTTACTAAAGTAGCCTACATTGTGTCCACAATTAAGGTCAAATTACCACCTACACATAAAACAAGTAAAATAAATATAAATATTCAGTATTTAAACACCATATATCTATTTAATATTAAATCAGAAAATATTTCTTGTCAAAGTAACAAGTCACCACTTGCTGTAGTAGTGGCATTAATAAGTAGGGGGGAAATTATTGTAATAAACTGTATACATTTTCATCTCAATATTTTTTACATTAAATAGTTCAATGAGCTATTAAAATAGAAACAATATGGAACAAAATGGAAGTGTTTTTACAGTGTACAATGAAAAGGCAAACCCGATTTACATAATTTCCGTCTACATCATGTGTTGCTGAGATGGAGGAAAAAAAAAATCAGTTGACCACAAAGGCTAAAATCCATTCATCAATCAATCAAGCATTTGAGTTTATTTCACTGCACTGTACTCTAAATCGTTGCCTGTTTTATTTCTAAGCTTGATTAACTATTTAGCTGAAGCCATTTACATTCATTATATAATATAAGCTTTTTAGCAAAAGTAAATTCGGAATTAGCCTACATTTTAATAGCTTTTGCCCTTTAATGTACTTGACTTGGAGCCAGGTTAACATAACAATCCTAGCTGACAAAAAGTCAGTGATATGAATTTTATCACCCACCACTGGCATAAAATGTGACATGACAGCTGTGTGATAACTGTGTGATTTGGCATATAATGTTGTTTAATTGTTCTTTTCAAAGAACATCTGCTGCTTTACCATTTATTGATTCGTATGGACATGAGTCACAGTGAAAAACGAAACCCTCTGACCAAAGCTATACAACCCAGAGAGCAAGCTTCTGTATTATTCAAGCAACACACACACACACACACACACAATGGTCAGTATTTGTGCAGCATGATAAAGCTCTGAAGAGAAAGCAAATATTCTGTCTGCTGTCGAAGGGAGATGGTGGTTTATTTTAGCTAAATGCGAAGGGTATTCATGATATAAAGATGTGAACTCCTGCCACACTCATTTCACAGAGCACAGACGACATCACATGATAATTTCCTCATGACTTTCTTGGATTCTCACCCCTTCTCTCTCTCTATTTCTCTCACTTTTCTTTATTTCTTTTCATCACTCCCTTGCTCACTTTGATTATCCAAGATTTAAATTAAGCCGCTGCCCTTTTGCCGTGACCATGTTGTGTAAGATATACCCCAGCTCTGACAGACTGTGTGCGAGTGAGCACAAGTGTATTTGCCTCTAATTTATCTTTTCAATGTGTGTGACAACCATAGCGCATTCCATTGATCAAGACTTCTTCTCTGACAGCTCTAACAGTTAAGAAAGAATGTGGGTTGCTCCGCATCCCCATAGGTTATATCTGAGGAGCAAGGCAGAAGAGATTTTACTCTTCCATTGACAGCTCTGAACAAATATGATAAATGTCTGTGAGAGACACCTATTACTATACAATAGTTACAGTGATATCTTAAGAGGATAGTTCTCCCAAAAATGAACTTAGGTCATAATTCACTCACCCCCATGTTGTTTCTACCCTGTATGACTTTCTTTCTTCTGTGGAATACAAAAGGGCAGCATGTTAAGTCCCAGCATTCACATTCATTGTATGGAATAAGATGCATTGAAAGTAGAGCTGTTGGAAAAAATCGTTTCAGTGATGCATCACGATTCATAAAATTAGAATCGATTCTGAGTTCAGTTAAAATCACAGCAGAGCAGTGGTGTGCGCCAAAGACAGATGTGGAAACAAAGACGCGGGTTAAGTGCATACACTAAATTCAAGTGCACAAACATGACTGTTTGCAGACCAGCTGTAACAAAAACATGACCATTTGTGCCCAAATTAAACTGCGATCCTGAAATTATTTCACAAACCCACGCACATAGCAACGGGAGAGTTTATTCGTGATAAGAAGCCAACAAACAACATGAAAGACTTGCACCCATAATTGCACTCATTTGCACACAACGGGGGAAAACGCAGAAGAAAATAATGACGAGGCAGCGGTTCGGGAGATGTTGGTGATGTTTTCATTTATTTAAACATGCCTTTCTCTACTCTTGCGTGCTCTCCATTTCATTGGCTTTTGTTATTGCCGGTCACTGGTTTGTCATGACAGTGCGCACACCTGATGATAAAGGCTTTATCTTCTACTCACAGAGCAAACAGATAGAACAGTGCATACTTGATACATTTCTGAACCAACAACTGCGCTATTTAAACCGCTTTACTATCACCTGTGCAGGTGAGAGGAGGAGAAGCTGACAGCCGCAATCTCATAGAAGCAGATATCTCTCTGGACCAGCAACATCCATTTGTGTTTAAAAATTAAAATGAATAGCCTGGCATAGATTAATTTTAAATAATAATTAAATTCTATAAAATTATTTACAATGCTTTAACAAAAATAAAAATTATAATATAACCAGTAATAGTATTCAGTGTGTTTTGACGGAGAAACAATATTTTTTTTTGCTTTAAAGAGATTTTTTATAAGGTACTAAAGAAAGAAACTGAAGATACTCTTTTAAACTGCAGAACCATTTACTTTATCTTGTGGATGTTCCATGTTTTGTTCACTGCTCATACTGAATGTAAAAGGCCAGTTTATGTAATGTGACTCATTCCGATTTTTAAAACAGCTGTTAATTAAAAAGCTGAAAGGGAAAAAATAGAGAGTAAAAAGTTTATTTTGAAGAAACTGAAAAAGAAAGATATTGAAGGACAAGATGCATCGTGATGCATCGAGAATCTTTTTATGATCAAATCGTTATCGAATTGACTCGTGAGGCCAGTGAAGACTCACACCTCTAATTGAAAGTGAACGGTGATGGAGTTTAACAATCTGCCTAACATCTCCTTTTGTGTTCCATTGAGATCAAAAGTAATACAAGTTTGAAACAACGTGACGATGAGTGAATATTAACAGAGTTTTCATTTTTGCATGAACTCTAAATGGTGACATTAGGATTTTAAGGAAATCTATGAATTACAAATACTATGACAGAATTGAAAAAGTTTCAAAGATTTTAAATGGATAGTTCACCCAAAAGTGAAAATTCTCTCATCATTTACTGGACCTCACGCAGTCCCAGATGTGAATGACTTTTTTTTTCTGCTGACCACAAATGAAGATTTTTAGAAGAATATCTCAGCTCTGTAGTTCCTCACAATGCAAGTGAATGGGTGCAAACTTTTTGACACTTTAAAAAGCACATAAAGGAAACATAAAATTAATCCATATGACTCCAGTGGTTAAATCCATATCTTCAGAAGTGATATAATAGGCGTGTGTGAGAAACAGATCAATATTTAAGTCCATTTTTGGTATACATTCTTCTACCTGCTCAGTAGGGTGTGTATGCATGAATAATGTGAATCACCAAAAACCCAATAAGAAGAATGTGAAAGTGAAAATGAAGACTGACTGAGCAGGGAGAAATATTTATGGTAAAAAAGGACTTAAATATGGATCTGTTTGTTATCCACACCTATCATATTCTGTATCTTCTGAAGACATTGATTTAATCACTGGAGTCATATGGATTATTTTCATGCTGACAAAATTTTGGCACCCATTCACTTGCATTGTATGGAACAAAAGAGCTGAGATATTCTCCTAAAAATCTTAATTTGTGTTCTGCTGAAGAAAGAAAGTCACACATATCCGGAATGGTATAAGGGTGAGTGAATGATGAGAGAATTTACATTTTTGGGTCAACTATTCCTTTAATAGCTAAATACAGTTAAGAAATTAGCTACTAAAAAACTGGAGACATCCTAAAAAAAATAGAGAAAAGTACAGAAATGAATATCTAGATTTTTATAAATTAAAATATATTAACCATTATCATACAAAATGTATCAAAGTGGCTACAACAGCAAGGTTTGAAAGGTTTTAATATGTTGTTGTTGTGTTAATAATCTGCCAGTTGCAGCTGTTATGCAAAATGCTCTTTGCAATCATTGCCCTTTACTGTGATGAAGGTGAACAATCATCCAGGTGTAAAGTGCTTACCTACAGCTTTATATTACAGCACCATAGTGTTTCTAGAATTTTTATGCATTGTCACCACTGTGCATATGAATGTTAACATGCATATTAGGGGAATAGGTGTGGGAAAGAAGGGGTGGTCATTTATCATACAGTCAAGCACAGCCCTTTTCCATGACACTAATAAAACACCAAGATATGAATTATGGTTTAATGAAACCTCTGATATATTCACACTGATGCATGAAAACTAATGTTTAGGGCTGAAATATTTTCGTTATCGACAACGTCGACATCAAAAAATTGTCAACCATAATTTTCTTTGTCAAATAGTTGTTTGATCTCATTTAACGTAAAATGAGATCACATTAAACTCTAATGATGATGCACAAGTGCAGCACTGCAGCTCGCGTCTGACTGAGGAGAGGAAGAATTACACAGTTCACAGTCCAGATGCACTATAAACTTTTCAAACACCATCATCTTATGTAGATCACAAAGTATGAGGAATTTATGATGCAAAAATACAAAATAAGTAAATACAGAAGCACTCTCATTGTGGAATAAGTGGAGCTGGAGCTGCCGCTCCCCTGAAGCAAAACTTGCGTGACGAGTGTCTTTAAAGGAAACACATCTTTAATGCAGTTATATTTAATGCGTTTTAGCGTTATTAAAGTTCAAATAATACAGAGCAGTTCATGTAAGTAACTACAATCTCTGAAACTGGCATTTCTCTGTGCGGTCAGCACCTCTTCTATGAGTTGAACGAAAGTCCCGATCTGAGGGTGAGAGATTGAAACGGCATCCGGCACTTTCATCCCATGAGTGCACACACTTGCTGCAGCTAGATTTTAACGTGATGGCTCCTGACTTATTAAATCATAATATATACATGTGTCACTGTGCATTTCTTATCATGAAGAAAACTGAGAAGCAGCATATAAGACATTTAGACTCGCTTTTAGAGAATAGATATTGAATATAAATATATTTTGTCTTTACTGCAATTTAAAAAAAATACACTTACTGTATAAGTGATCGGATATCAATGTTGAACCCTTAGACCTTTGAAAAGATGTATCATTTGTTAACATTAATTACATACGTATATAGACGGTAAGTTATATATATTAAATGTAAACAGAGTGACGTCACTCCAGAGTGCGAGTGATTGCATATCAACATTGCATATTAACATTCTCTTAAAGCAAGTCTAAATATCATATATGTTGCTTCTCAAGTAGGCATAAATGTATCTTATTTTAAGGATTTTTAGACAATTTTAAATGGAAAACAAGACAAAACACTTGATTACAAAGGGATTTTTGCAGTGAATTTCTTTACTGAATTAAACTATAAAAAAAAAAATGTTTCCCTTTAATTCAGTGAATGTCATTAAGAGGTATTTTTATCAGATGATTTTGTACTCTTTATTGTTAGTAAGCATGTTTAATACAACCTTTTATGTCAGACACAAGCTGAATAATCGGTTAAGAGCTAAGAGCTAATGATTAATCGATAGCAATAATCTCAGAATAGTCAAATAATCGTTCTAATAATCCTTAGATTCGTCGATTATCAAAATAACCATTAGATGCAGCCCTACTAACTTTCTTGGACAGCAAAGCTCATTCCCAATACTGGTAAATAACTGGATTAATAATCTTTTATGTGTGTCTAATACGCTATATCCCAATTGCTATGCATTTTTGATTGATTCCTCTATGTTAATTTATCTATGTTCTCTTCCACATGACATAAGTGAAAGTCACAAATCAGATTGTGTTACTTGAAATCTCTTAATGCAATAAATATGTTTAACAAGCAGCGAAGCCTCTCCAATTTACATGTATGAACAAGAACTTTCAATGTTTTGTGAGACCTAAAATGTATTTTCATGCTCTAAGATTTACTTTGAGAAGCGTCATAACTTGGAGACCAGGGGGCTTCCATCCATCCATCTTCAACCGCTTATCCGAAGTCGGGTCGCGGGGGCAGATGCTCCAGCAGGGGGCCCCAAACTTCCCTATCCTGAGCCACATTAACCAGCTCTGACTGGGGACCCCGAGGCGTTCCCAGGCCAGTGTGGAGATGTAATCTCTCCACCTAATCCTGGGTCTTCCCTGAGGCCTCCTCCCAGCTGGACGTGCCTGAAACACCTCCCTAGGGAGGCGGCCAGGGGGCATCCTTACCAGATGCCCAAACCACCTCAACTGACTCCTTTCGACGCAAAGGAGCAGCGACTCTACTCCGAGCTCCTCACGGATGACTGAGCTCCTCACCCTATCTCTAAGGGAGAAGCCCGCCACCATTCTGAGGAAGCCCATTTCGGCCGCTTGTACTCGTGACCTAGTTCTTTCAGTCATGACCCAGCCTTCATAACCATAGGTGAGGGTAGGAACAAAAATTGACCGGTAGATCGAGAGCTTTGCCTTTCGGCTCAGCTCTCTTTTCGTGACAACGGTGCGATACAGCGAGTGCAATACCGCCCCTGCTGCCCCGATTCCCCGGCCAACCTCCCGCTCCATTGTCCCCTCACTCGTAAACAAGACCCTGAGGTACTTGAACTCCTTCACTTGGGGCAATACCTCCTTCCCTACCTGCAGTACGCACTCCATCGGTTTCCCAGGGGGCTTATTACAGAAAAATTCCTATCTTAAGTTAAGATCTGATCAGTTAAGTTAGGATTGTTACAAATTCTTAATACAGAAGCAAATCCAAAATTGATTTTATCTTACTAAAGTTAGGAAATCATAAATCTCTCCGTTGAGTTCAATAATCAACTCTCATGTCTGTTACCAAACAACCAACAATGCGCAAACTGCTGCTGTGAAACAGATGAAAATGGAGTAACAAAATCAACACACTTTTAATTTCAAGGCTTCAGAAATAAAAGTTTTGATAACTGCATTATCATATTTCGTGGGAGTCTGTAATTATTTTTAGTGTTTTTTCCTCAGAGTGCAGCACATAATCTGGGTCTTCCTAAAGTGTTTCCACCATCAAAAAACCCTTTTCTCCGTTTTGTATCACTAAAAAATTTTGTGCCATTCTTGGACAGTGCTATTGTTATAATATATACAGTAGTATTGTAATGTGACTGTAACTGTAGGGTTATCCCAAAGTTATGACACCTTTTTAAGATTTTTGGCAAGTTAATATGCTTCTGTAATACTCTTTTCCTATCTGAGTTAAGATAATGCATTTAGGAAATTTTATTTTGTAATAGTTTTGTCCTGCATGAGATCCTAACTGAAATTGCCATGTTTACAAAGCAGATAAGACAGGATTCTAAAATGTAGGATCTTTCTGTAATATCCCCTTAGGGGCCATATTACAGAAACTTCTTAGGCCAGCCACACTAATTTCTTTTTGCTTGAAAACTCATTTTCAGTTTCATAATATCATAGTTTTCCAAAGTACATGGTAATGGAGAGCATTTTAAAAATTACATTTTGTTGGAGGAAAACCCTGTTCAAGTGTGGATAAAAGGAGCAAATGAAGCAAAATGAAAACCTTTTAGCATGGATGTGGCCTCAATTTAAGATCTGACAAATGAAATTCTAAAGTACATCCTAATAGAAATCACCATGGTTACTAACAGACACGATAGGTTTCTACAGTTATGTTACATCAAAGTCTTTCAAGCATCAGAGTCCACTGGCAGCCATTTTAGGAACGCTCACAGCTATTATCAGTCATGAAAGTGCAGCTCCCATCTATTTTTATGGGTAAAGACCGAAATCTCCAAAACAGTTGGTCAGGATTACGATCAAATAACATATTTTAAATCATAAGTAAAATCTGACAACACTGGTATCATAAATTGTATTTCTTTACCTCATATTACCCTAAAAACATCTAGGTTACGTATGTAACCTCCGTTCCCTGATGGAGGGAACGAGACGTTGTGTCGAAGAAGTGACACAAGGGGTCTCTCTTGAGCGCCGAATATACCTCTGATCTATGAAAAAAGGCCAATGAGAAGTTGGCGGACAGAATTCGCATGTCCCGCCCCCGGACATACGGGTATAAAGGCGTGGAAATGCATCTGTTTCATTCAGGATTTTTCTGAGGAGCCGGAAATGGTCCAGCCACAACAGTGGCTCGGCTCAGCTACATGGACAGGAGGACACAACGTCTCGTTCCCTCCATCAGGGAACGGAGGTTACATACGTAACCTAGACGTTCCCCGTCTGTCGCTCACTTCGAAGTTGTGTCGAAGAAGCGACACTAGGGGTCCAATTTAAATCACGCCATGCACTGAGCCGTGTACGTGTACTGCTGACACAGGAGCAGGCAGGTACTTGACGTGCCAAAACAACCAGCTGGATCAGACTGCACGTACCCTTCCCCAATGCCCCATAAAGTCATCAGAACCCTTATATTTACCCTAGACAAGGGAACCAGGCGACGCTTGCCAACCTGGAAATGGGCCGAGCCTTGCCGGGCCTCTTTTCTCTCTATGTTTCTCGCATAGAGCAAAACGGCTGGGGTTCTTACATGAATCGTGGGAAGGGGGTCTTACCCAGTTTCCTATTCTTTCTGAGGGAAAAAGACCCTGCGTAGACCACACCCGCCCAGAGAGGTGGAGGTAAAAGTGGCGAAATACACCACATGGGCTTTTAGGTCACATGTGGAAAGTTGCGCAGTGGTAGAACCCGCCTCTTCGGAGGGAGGAGTTGCTACAGACATGGCGACAGTGGGAACTCACCAAGGGAGACGCGGTTCCACTCATAAGGAGACCGTACCGCGGAAAATACACACAGGGGGAAGTCCACGTAGGAGCCCTGACCTGTGGTGCATCAATTCCAGTACAAGGTAGATTGAGTAACCGCAGTGGATTGGGTCGGCAAATTCCTCTGCTGAATTGCAGACCCCGAGGGCTAGGGAGGAGTCATCCAGGGAGACAAGTGGGTGGAATCTCCTGGGAGAAAAAGCGCATGGTTTTACCTCAACCGAGGGAAAGGTCGCTAGGTGCAAGCGACCCACCCAGTCAGTCTGTCAGCGTGTTACCTAGTTTTACTGACTCTACCCTGAGATTGTAAAATATCGCAAAGGTATTAGATGTTGCCCAACCTGCTGCTCTGCGTATGTCTGCCATGGAGTTGCCTCTGGTCAGTGCCCATGAGGACGCAACACTCCTTGTTGAGTGTGCTCGGACCCGCAAGGGGGGAGGCGCGGCCTGGGTGTGATAGGCCAATGAAATGACATCCACCCCCCAGTGGGAGAGCCTCTGTTTGGAGACAGCGTTCCATTTCTGCTGTTCACCAAAATCAGACAAAGAGCTGCTCAGAACGTCTAAAGCTCTGCATGCGGTACAAGTAGGTACGCAAAGCACGTACCGGACACAGTAACTAAGGGGCTGGGTCTGCCTCCTCCCGGAGCATCGCTTGCAGGTTCACTACCTGGTCTCTAAAGGACGTGGTAGGAACCTTGGGCACGTAGTACGGCCGCGGTCTTAGGATCACATGTGTGTCTGCCTGACCGAACTCCAGGCAAGTGTCACTGACAAAGAACGCTTGCAGGTCCCCGACCATCTTGATGGAGGTAAGCGTGATCAGCAGGAGAGGGTTCTGAGTCCAACTGATTCTATCGGCTCGAGGGGGCTCTCTGAAGGCCTGAGAGGACCACTGAGAGATCCCAGGAGGGGAACAGGCTTGGCCGGAAGGGATTAAACCTCCGGGCGCCTCTTAGGACAGTCGTGGGCCAATAAGGAGCCACTAGAGTGACTTGTTCCTCATCCGTCCTGACCTTGTACAGCACCTGTGCAAGAAGGCTCACTGGGGGAAATGCGTACTTCCGAAGCCCCGTGGGCCAGCTGTGTGCCAGTGCGTCTGCCCTGAAGGGGAGCCTCTGTTCGGCATACCAGAGCGGGCAGTGGGAGGTCTCTCGGGAGGAAAACAGGTCTAGCCTTGGCAATTTCCGTACGCTACTGCGTTGGTGCTGTCTGATCTGATCAAGACATGTTTTAAAGAATACAGTCAACAACTCTAGGCAGTTGATGTGCCAGCGCAGCAGGGCCCCTATCCAACGGCCCGCGGCTGTGTGCCCGTTTTGGAGGTGTCGGTCGTGACAAGGACGCGTCGGGACACCTGCTGCAAGGGGACTCCTGCCCACAGACAGCAGAGGTCTGTCCAGGGTTTGAATGTTTGGCGGCAGGCAGGGGTGTCCATCACACGGTGCGTGCCGCGGCACCATGCTCATCTCGGGACTCGAGTCTGGGCCCAGTGCTGAAGCGGTCTCATATGCATCAACCCCAGCGGCGCAACCACCGCAGAGGACACCATATGCCCCAGGAGCCTCTGGAAAAGTTTTAACGGGACCGCAGTGCCTGGCCTGAAGCGGCGAGGCATTCCAGCACTTACTGCAAGCTTGTTGGTGAGGTGTGCTGACATTGAGACTGAGTCTAACTCCATGCCGAGAAAAGAGATGCTCTGAACTGGGGCCAGCTTGCTCTTTTCCCAGTTGACCTGAAGCCCTAAGCGGCCCTCCTCGAGGGGGTCCGTGAGACGGGGGGGGCGTGCGCTTCCTGTGAGGTGCTCCACGCTGGGGCTGAGAGCTGGGCCTGGGTTGAGGCGGAGCACATTTTGTAGCTGCATGAGGACGCCCTCAGTGAGCAGACGGGGCTTGGCCCGTGGATCCTGCGGGGCAGGATGTGTGAAATGGCCTCCGTCTGCTTTTTCACCGTGGAGAACTGCTGGGCGAAGTCCTCGACTTATGTTTTTTCTTCTTCACCAGGACACTGACACAATAAGTCTAACAAGCCAAGTAAAAATCATTTAGCAAAAATATAAGTAGCTACTGTATAGTAACATGTTTCTGTGAGACCAGGTTGGCATTGCTTATGGCCTCTGAATACTACAGCAATAGCCAAAATATTCGCAGTGAAATACATTTTGTGTTTTGCAGTTTACTTCTTCAGTATTTGTAGATGTTTTTATGGTATACTGGAAAACAATAATAAGCATTTCATAGGCTTTTATTGGCAAAAACATTCAATATACAAAGAGTCATTATTTACAGTGTTGACCCTTGTTTTTAATAACCTTTGCAAATCGATCTGGCATGCTGGATATCAGCTTCTGGACCAAATCCTGATTGATGGTGATCCATTCTTGCCTTTTAGTGCTCGGAGTTGATCACAATTTGTGGGCTTCTGCTTGTCCACTCACCTTTTGAGGATTGACCACAGGTTCTCTATGGGATTAAGATCCAGGCAGTTGCCTGGCCGTGGATCCAAATTTCAATGTAATGATCTCCGTGCCACTTCATTATCACTCTTGCCTTGTGACATGGTGCTCCATCATGCTGGAAAATGCATGGATCATCACCAAATTGCTTCTGGATCATTGGGAGAAGTTGCTGTTGCAGGACGTTTTGATACCATTCTTTAATTATGGCAGTGTTTGTGGGCAGAATTGTGAAAGAGCCCACTCTGGATGAAAAGAAACCCCACACATGGATGGTCTCAGGATGCTTCACTGTTGGCACGACACAGGACTCATGGTAGTTTTCACCTTTTCTTTTCCAGACTATCGATTTTCCAGATGTCCTAAACATTCAGAAGGGGGATTCATCAGAGAAAATTACTTTGCACTAGTCTTCTGCTGTCCAATCCTTGTACTTCCTGCAGAATTTCAGTATGTCCTTGATGTTTTCCTTGGAGAGAAGTGGCTTCTTTGCTGCCATTCTTGACACCAGGACATTGTCTCTGCACTGGTGGTGACACGATTCCGTAGCTGACTCATCAGGAGGAGACGGTCCTAGTGCTTGCTGGACACTCTGGGATGTTCTGAAGCCTTCTTCACTGCAGTTGAACCTCTCTCCTTGAAGTTCTTGATGATCCAGTAAATGGTTCTTTCAGGTGCAATATTCTTTGCAGCAATTTTCTTGCATGTGAGGCCATTTCGATGCAAAGCGATGATGGCTGCATGTCTTTCTTTAGAGGTAACCATTGCTAACAAGAACACAATGATTGGAAGCAATTCTTCCCTCCTTTTATAGCATTCAGTCTGCTCTTATAATCCAATCAGAATGATAGAGTGATTTCACCTGACTAGTACTCATTCACTTTCCCAGGTGCTGCTGATATGATTAGTGAAATTATGTTGGCTGGTCTTTTTGTGCTAGGGCCAAAAAACGGTGAAATTTGTATTTTTGTGATAAAGTAATTTATTTGGCCAATGAAGCTTTTTGCAATAATTTAAAATGCATTTGATCACTCTGCACAATAATCTAGAAAAAATATGAATCAACACCAAAACAACTGAAGGAGAAAACTTTGCGAAACACAACATCTATGTCACTGCCAATACTTTTGGCCACAGCTGTACATACGGGTAAATCATTCTATGTTGCAAATGGCCTCATTTGCCTTCAAGCGTAATTTGTGTACACAATAGTACACACAACTCTTACTATTTTTAAAAAGAGGATGTTTGCTTTGGAATTACAACCCCTGTCTTTAATCTTTGGCGGCAGTGACATTTAACCAGAAGTGGAATTCATGAGCATGTTCACCTGAGTGAAGAACAGAACGCTGGGATATAACAGATTTTAAGTTTAGAGAGAAGAGAAGACTGCAATGGGGAAGCACCTGAAGCGGCCTGGGGAGCATGAGAACTCCATTCACACCCACTGACATTTTCCAGAGGACAAATCAATTAGCAGGGTATTAAAGAGAGGCCTTGTGTGACTGAGTCCCCAGGCACTTAAACTTTAACTGACAAAGTACTGCAAAATGCATGCACAAACACACGTACACACATCACCACACTATAGACATATTCTAGACAGCACAAACAAAAATAAAAAACATCCTGGCTTGGCACACACATACAGTATACACAAATTAATGTGTACTGTTTAGAATAACAAATGGGATCTAGGGGACCAGGACAGGGTAATGAAGGATTATTAATGTTTTGAAGCCTGAATAGTTGTAATAGATCTAACAAAAAATAACAGAGGAAAGAGAGAGAGAGAGACGCATGGAATTAGAAATAAAGCTGCCAACCAGCCATATTTACAAATAACTAGATTTTCTTTGCCTAAGTATTAGGTTTGTTGGCTCAAAGGTCAATGACATATTCACATAAACAGCAGACACGCTTCGGTGATCATGTGATTCCTTTTGATCAAGCTAAATACAAACTATTTTAACCACATGGTTACACCATTAGAAGACCTGTATTTACATATTTCAATATTTTAGCATTCCTATACTGAATACAAATTATCAGGGTCTTTTTTAAACCTGGTATCAAACATAGATGTATGCAAGAGTGCATCACACATTGAATCTCAATAATTAATCATAAAACTTCTGGCACACACATTTGTTAGCACAACATGAGTAAAACTTGTGCCATTGTTAATGCATGATCATGTGACATGTTCTATAAACTTGTCTATGTTTGTCACTGCAATCTCTTGAAGCAGATGACCATGTGTCACGAAGTATCTGTCTGGATGGAAAGCACATGCCGATTGTAAATAGCATTGATTTGAAAAAGGAAGAACACACTGCCTCTGTTAACAGAGAAAAATAGGAATGGGTCCATGTTGTGGGCACACAACTTTTTCATCAACCTTTCTAGTAAAAACAACATATACAAACTAAGTTATTAAACTCCTTGTAGTTTCTCAAATCCTAATGAAGCCTGGAGAGAGAGAGATTTACAGGATGATGCAAACGTATTTATTTCTCAAATCTAGACATTTTAAAACTTTAAAGCTATTTTCAGGAGAAAATTGGCTTAGAAAAGTGCAAATAAGTGACACTCAAGTTCTGAAGTGAAAATGATTTGAAACTGATCAAGCTAAATTATTACTAATATAAACACTATAAAACAGACCAACTAGCAAGTTGCTTTCATACAAGATCCATCTACATCATCATCAAATTGAAGTGTATGAAACAATATCATAGAGACATATTTTCTCAAGATAAATTGTTTTGTACTGTATTCTTTGTTAATCTTGGTGCGCTCAAAATGCAAATCAACAAATTTCATGCCTCAATTAACACATCTATCCTCAATACAATAGAAAATTGCTGTTTGTTGCCATGGCACAGTGAGTTCCATCCACATCCGTGCCATTATCCCCAAAGCACCAAACAACAGAAGTGAGTTAAAGATAGTCGGCTACTTCCTCTATCTGCCTGTGTGCATGTTTATTATCTATTTATTTCTCAAATCTAGACATTATAAAACTTTAAAGCTATTTTCAGGAGAAAATTGGCTTAGAAAAGTGCAAATAAGTGACACTCAAACCTTGTTGCATTTGAGAAAGTATTGCTTAAGTAATATAATCTTTTCTGTATCTAATACTGTGTTGCACTGTAAGCACTACCTCTCCACCCCTGTGGGATGGTCCTACCTGAGACTTGAATCCATCCCTGATGTTGGCTTTGAGATGAATATAATAAAGGCTTCTCCATAGTGTTTCTTCTACTTTGCATGATTGCAGCTGGTAATCTGATCCAGTATGCGTGTAGACAATCTATTGAGAGAGTCGCGCATCCATTACCGCTGTCCGACGCTCAAAGTCCTCTCTCAGCTGCAGTGTGTGCGCGTCAGTGAAAGAGAGAGAGAGAGAGAGAGAGAGAGAGAGAGAGAGAGAGAGAGAGAGAGGGAGAGAGAGAGAGAGAGAGAGAGATTGATTTACAGGATGATGCACATTTCCGCCTAAATTTACCCAAATTACCTTTTGTCTGTCACGTCTGTAGTTAGATGCGTGTTATTGTGTGGTTTGCAATGTGCTGAGAAAATTGACGGTCTCAATTTAAAGTCCTCATGAAGAAAATAAACTTCATGAACGATATGAACGGTCCACAGAACGCAGGAACGCGAGACATGACACGGCCAGGAGGATAACGTTCGCCTAAGCATTTTTTGGTATTATTATTATTAAACAGAATTCAAATACAAACATTTATGGCATAATTCAATAATCATCCATATGTTTTCCGTGTTGATACAGCATATGTAAAAACAAACAACACACAATAAAATAAAAAAAAAAACATAATAATACCCCCCAAAAAAGTAGAGGACATTAATTTAGTAACAAACAAGTATAAGGCAGAAAAAAGCGTTTAAATGTCTAGAAAATGTACCTGACGAGACATTTTTCATAGCAGCGCCATCTTTGATGTTTGACAGAAATTACAATGAGCGTGTGGACTAAAAGGCTCTCAATGGATTGAAAAGTTTAAAATGTTTTTGGATCGTTCTGCTGAAGAAACATTGGGAAATATATTTCCATGAAATTTGAGTGGGGGAAAAAAAACACACACACAAAAAAAAGACCTATTTGTCTAATCTAGTTGCGTTTAAATAGCTTTGCAGTGCATGTCATAGGCCTTGTTAAGACTGCCACTAAAAATCAGATTTTTTTGCATATCCAGATTGTATCCAGATGAGATTTTGATAGTCTTGACAACATAAAACCACATGAAATCTGATATTCAAAACACATCGAGAAGTGGTTTCGTGTGACTGAAATTTGATGCGTCTCAGTCCGGACACTCTGGCTGCTCAAATCGGATTTCAAATGGTCTTATGCTTCACTCTTAATGCGACACCCAACGATGACCTAAAAAGTCGGTGACTGCAGCACGGAACATCACATTATTCTCCTCTGTCGCTGAGTTTTTCTTGTGCGATGAAGGAGTTCTACACCGTGACTGGACAGGGCGCTTATTTGGAGAGCGAGATGATGCACCTCCATTTTTTCCGCATCTGTTTTAAAAGCATTATAATGTGGGTACGCCTACCTCATTACCATAGCAACCTATACAGATTGGTTGGTTATGTCTAAACACGCAAATCTGATTTGATTACTTGCAATTAATAGTGTGGACAGTCTGCTGAAAAGATCTGATTTGACAAAAAAAAAAATTGCCTGCAGTCTGAACATAGCCATAGAGCTGTTTAGCCATAACGTACATTTGTAGGCCACCCGGAAGTCTGATTCGACATGGGTTGTCATGATCAATTGAATCGATCTCACTGATATATAGATCAGTGGTCCGTCTGGTAAATCAAGTCCCCATGGGAGTAACTGTTTGTAATGCCTGATCAAAAACCTATCATGTTATCGTGAAAGCATGTAATTGAAGTCTAGGCTAACTGATAAAACACAGACAATGACACATCTTTAATTTTACAATCTACAACTTCAGTTATATATTATTATGTGTAACAAATGATTTAAAAGACATGAAATATTGTATTTACATATTTAAAACTGCATATACCATAAAGTGAATGTGTAAGATTTTTAATCAGGCACTGAATAGAGTACCCATTAGTAGCTTTTTTTTTTTTTTAAGTCATCTTTATTGCCAAAAAAAAAAAAAGGATACAAATCACAAGTGACTTATCAAAATATTCATAACAATTTTCAAACATAATATGTAAACAAAATACAAAAGTTTTTCCAGGGGACGCTTATAGGTCATTATAACGAAAAAGAGGACCATATGTTGACAGTTTTAACTGCCTTTTTGTTGTTGGAGCCAGAAATCAAATTAATATAATGTACAACTTAATTTTTTTAGTGCTGAATTTACATTTATGAATGTGAAATTTTGCCAACAGAATTAATAAATTTATAATGAAGTACATCTTTTCTTTACTTTGCCTTCTATAAAAGCAAAATACAACATTCTCCCACAATAAGGCAAAGTTTTTATAAATATGGTCAATGATGAATCTGCTGAAGTTTTGCCAAAATGTCCTGGTGTGTGAGCAATGCCAAAAGAGGTGCAAAACAGTTTCTGGGTGGACTTCCCAAAAAGAACAGTTTGTATTGATATCTCTATTAAATTTAACCATGTAAAGATTTGAAAACATTCAATGCAGCTCTCGCAAGACTTTAGGTAAAATGGGGTTATCTTCTCGACACGACCATGGGTTCCCTCTGGATTTTAATAAGGGTTTTTTTGAGCTTATGTGTAAACAAGGTCTGTGGTAAACATTACTTGAGGATACGTGGACGTGTTGTTACATCAAACATGAATTTTGAAGCTGTCATGTGATTTTTTTTTTTTTAAGTATGTACTTCAATATGTTTTCAAAATTCACATTGATGTATGACTGTGTGTAATTTATGTTTTAAAAAACCCATAGGAAAATCCAGAGGAAACACATGGTGAATTCTCTTCCAGGTTTTTGGACTACAAGGTGAACAGCTCTATTGAAGAGATGGTAAGTCTATCCCTCAAAGCCTCATGTTTATTCCCATCAAAAATCAAAGATGGCATTTATGTGAAAAAGGTCTATAATTTAAAGATGAAAATTACGTGAAATTACTCGCTCCCTCTGCATATGAGGCACATGACTGACACATGAACCAATAACAAAATCAAATGGTCAGGGATGTAATCAAATGTTCAAAAGATTACAATTTTACGAATCTGCTATAGACCCATCATATAGATGCCATATAGTATTAAACAAGGATGTGGGGGTTGTACAGTTTAATAGCTTGGTGTTGATCGTTCTGTTGGTGAAATATTAAAAATACATCATGGCAAAAAAACTAGGTTTTGATAATTGGATGTGATCTAGAACATTTAGACAGTCTGTGTAGGTCTATCCCTCACAGCCTCACTTTTTGAATGCAAAAAGTAAATGTGCCATCGACTAAGAAAATAGCCATTCAGACAGAACGCATGCGTTCACACACAAAAACAGCGCAGTAGTCCACCTAGCACACGTTTACTTAGAAAAACAATTAAAAACGTTTTAATCAAGGCCTGAAAATGTCAAACGTAAAGGCACTGCAGCAAGGAAACACTAGAAGGGCTATTCCAAATGAAAGTGTGCAACTGAATCCCTCCACGAAGGGCCCTTCCACATAGCGAACAGTATGTGCAATGACCACATTTCACCATTTATAATCAAGTATGTGTTACACAGTAAATAATAAATAATGTTCTTAACTAGTATTTTTGTCTTGTTTTCCAGTAAAAAAATTCTAAATATTCTTAAAACAAGATATATTTACTTGACAAGCAAAATGGCATAAATTAGTTTGTCTTGTTTTCAGATAAATCTGTAAAAATTGTCAGTTTTATGCTTAAAACAAGAAAAAAATCTGCCAATTATTGAGGCCCAAACCTGCATAAATAATAAATGAATAAATGTAATAATAAAAAAAATAAATAAAGGAATAAATGTCTTGCTAAAACAAATATAATTAGGTTCTAATTAAATTTATTCCTGAATTTATTATTGTATGAATTTATTCCTTTATTTTTATTCTTTTTAGCTTTTAATTATTTATTCATTTATTTTGCATATTTTTTTATTTATGTGTTAATTTATTTTTTATATTTATTTATTCCCACATATATTTATTTCCATATTTATATATTCCCATATATATTTATTTATTTATACATGTATTTATTTTTACTTTTCTGTGTGCAACATGGAAATGAGGGAGGCGGTCCTTGCGGAGCTCCAGTGCATCATTGGATGAGAGCTCAATAGTACTTATCAGAAGCAGATGGACGTCCCACCTTAGCACCCTTTGACTCGCACAGATTTTGAATATGCAGGGAAACGTTTTGCTGAGAGTTTAACAATCCAGGATGTGCTACGACATTCATACCAGCATCGAGCTCTCCTAAAACATAAATAAGCACCACTACTCTAAATGAAACATAGTTACAGGTGAAACTCGAAAAATTAGAATATCGTGCAAAAGTTCATTCATTTCAGTAATTCAACTTAAAAGGTGAAACTAATATATTATATAGACTCATTACAAGCAAAGTAAGATATTTCAAGCCTTTATTTGATATAATTTTTATGATTATGGCTTACAGCTTATGAAAACCCCAAATTCAGAATCTCAGAAAATTAGAATATTACATGAAATCAATAAAAAAAAAAAGGATTTTAAATACAGAAATGTCGGCCCTCTGAAAAGTATAATCATGCATATGTACTCAGTACTTGGTTTGGGCCCCTTTTGCATTAATTACTGCCTCAATGTGGCGTGGCATGGATGCTATCAGCCTGTGGCACTGCTGAGGTGTTATGGAAGACCAAGATGCTTCAATAGCGGCCTTCAGCTCTTCTGCATTGTTTGGTCTCATGTCTCTCATCTTTCTCTTGGCAATGCCTCATAGATTCTCTATGGGGTTCAGTTCAGGTGAGTTTGCTGGCCAATCAAGCACAGTAATACCATGGTCATTGAACCAGGTTTTGGTACTTTTGGCAGTGTGGGCAGGTGCCAAGTCCTGCTAGAAAATGAAGTCAGCATCTCCATAAAGCTTGTCTGCTGAAGGAAGCATGAAGTGCTCTAAAATGTCCCGGTAGACGGCTGCGTTGACTCTGGACTTAATAAAGCACAGTGGACCAACACCAGCCAATGACATGGCTCCCCAAACCAACACAGACTGTGGAAACTTCACACTGGACTTCAAGCATCTTGGATTGTGTGCCTCTCCATTCTTCCTCCAGACTCTGGGACCTTGGTTTCCAAATGAGATGCAAAATTTGCTCTCATCAGAAAAGAGGACTTTGGACCACTGAGCAACAGACCAGTTCTTTTTTCTTTAGCCCAGGTAAGACGCTTCTGACGTTGTTTGTTGTTCAGGAGCGGCTTGACAAGAGGAATACTGACATTTGAAGCCTCAGTCCACTCCTTGTGAAGCTCCCCACACATTTGAATGGCCTTTTCCTGACAATCCTCTCCAGGCTACGGTCATCCCTGCTGCTTGTGCACCTTTTTCTTCCACACTTTTCCCTTCCACTTAACTTTCTATTAATGTGCTTTGATACAGCACTTTGAGAACATCCAACTTCTTTTGAAATTACCTTTTGAGGCTTTCCCTCCTTGTGGAGGGTGTCAATGATGGTTTTCTGCACAACTGTCAGGTCAGCAGTCTTCCCCATGATTGTGAATTCAACTGAACCAGACTGAGAGACCATTTAAAGGCTCAGGAACCCTTTGCAGGTGTTTAGCTGATTAGAGTGTGACACTTTGAGCCTACAATACTGAACCTTTTCACAATATTCTAATTTTCTGAGATTCTGAATTTGGGGTTTTCATAAGCTGTAAGCCATAATCATAAAAATTATATCAAATAAAGGCTTGAAATATCTTACTTTGCTTGTAATGAGTCTATATAATATATTAGTTTCACCTTTTAAGTTGAATTACTGAAATTAATGAACTTTTGCACAATATTCTAATTTTTCGAATTTCACCTGTATTTGATTCGTGGTTATCCACTTCATTCGCATGTCGCGGAACTCTGTAGATATATGTGAAGAGTCAGCTATAGATTATTTTATTTTTTTATTGCAGATGTATACATACATAAATGATCAGGGAAATGAAGCATGGTTGTATCTTTTACAATGAACAATTATAACAACAGAAAACAATATTATGGATTTGCGGCCATCAAAATCGCCTAAGTTACGAATGTAACCTCCGTTCCCCGATGGAGGGAACGAGACGTTGTGTCGGAGAAGCGACGCTAGGGGTCTCTCTTGAGCAACGAATATACCTCTGATCTATGAAAAAAGGCCAATGAGAAGTTGGCAGCTAGTATTTGCATACCCCACCCCCGGACATACGGGTACAAAGGCGAGGCAAATACTAGAGTTCATTCAGGATTTTTCTGAGGAGCCGGAAATGGTCCGGCCACTACAGCGGCTCGGCTCAGCGATGTGGCCGGGAAGGACACAACGTCTCCAGACTGTGGACGTACTCCAACCAGCGTTCCCAAATCAGCTGGACCAACTGGGGGTGAAGCCTCCACTCTCCACTGGGCAAGCGTTGCCACATTGAGTTTGCCGGGGATGTGAGTGGCACGCAGCGACCTGAGTCGGACTGCGGCGGAGGATGCTATATGCCCGGCATTTCAGCACCGACTGTGCACGCTCGTTGGTGAGACGTGCAGACATTGAGACTGAGTCTAACTCCATGCCGAGAAAGGAGATGCTCTGAACCAGAGTGAGCTTGCTCTTTTCTCGGTTGACCTGAAGCCCCCACCGGGGGACGGAGTGGTCTTACCAGCTCCGGAGCTAACGTCTCGGTCTCTGGGTCGGTCATCTCAGGAGCGCCTGGGAGCCTTCTAGGTCCTTGAGGGTCCGACACAACGTGGAGAGAGCGACAGAAGGGGAAATGAAGTTATATACACAGAAAAAAAGAAAAGGACAAGGTTAAATCATATAATTTATGAAACTTGCTCATTTTGTGGTTTTGTTGAAGAAACAGTTCCCCATTTATTTTGTGATTGTAGTATAACCAATAAATCTTGGATTGACTTAAGCTCTTATGTTTTTAGCCTCACAAATAGCTATAGTTTACACGATATATGACATAACGTCACATCAAAACAAGTCAAGAGTAATCGAGCACACGCTTCAATCTACAATAAGCCAATGGTAAACAGGACCCGCCCACATCATTATCATACAAGAGACAGAAATGTAAGAATAAATACAAAAATAAATAAATGTGGGAATATTTAAATATAGAAATAAATACATGTGGGAATAAATAAATATAAAAATAAATTAATGCATAAATAAATAATAAAAAAAACTAAAACAAATGAAAGAATAAAAATAAAAACAGAAAATAATAAAGGAAAAAAGTCATACAAAAATAAATTCAGGAATAACTTTCATTAAAAAGGAATGATATTTGTTTTTATCAAGACATTTATTCCTTTATTTTCTTATTATTACATTTATTTATTTATTATTTTTGCATGTTTTGTCCTCCATAGCCAATGGGGTAAGAAAAATAAACTTTGAATTAAGTTTATTTTTCTTATCCCACTAATCAAGAAAATAATTTTTTGCAGTGTAGTGTCCACCTGAGGTTGATTCGGAGCCTCCCCTTGTGTAGCGATTCAACATCAGCATGTGCTCAACATTGCAGCAGAGTTTAAACTTTTTTATCTGCCACATAAGGAGAAGATGAAAAATCAATCAGTTGTACAAATTATATCTAAAATGTTGATGGTTATAACCCACGATGTTCACAACACATGGTTACATGCGTAATTGTATCTCAGTGGTGGTTTTTGTTACCATTGGATAACTGACTACAGGAGTCCATGGCATTGTTGACACAGACGGTGATGGCACAGACCGTGCCTGGCCATGTCCTGCTGTACTCACTCCAAAGACAGTCGACAATCCCCATCAATACTACTGTTGGGAACATGCTGTTCAATTTTTCTTTGAGAATATAGCCTCTAATGCAGCCTGCCAGTTGGATTGCTATGAGGAATCTTCAGTCATTATTAGCTGGTCGTCTCTTCAAATTCTTCCTTCTGTTTTAACAAGATGTCCCATTCCTGTGGATGAAAAGCAGGCCTACAGCATAATGCTACCACCACCAATGTTATATAAGATTGCTTTTAGGCAGTTTTGTGCCATATACATCTTACATTTTCCTGCATGTCAAAATACAGATGTGCGCATGGTTCTTTGGTTAACAGTTTTTTTTTAAGCTACCCTACTTACAGTTGATCAGTATAATGAAGAGCTCTTTATGTAAAGTAGTTGACTTGTGCAACTTTTCCTTTACTCTCAGCTATTGAACTATGTACTGTAATCCTTAAAAGTGACTGTTGACTTCTCTGTGGCTTTTTTACGTCCTACTAGACTCTAGGCAGCATCCACGTGGTTTGATGTTGCTTTCACCTCCTGATAACTAAAACAACAGTACCAAAAGGGACCTTATTTCAAAATTGTTTATGATCTTTCCTTAAATTATACACTTGGAATAATGTTAAGACAGAGTTTAATGGTTAGAAATAAAAAGATCACTTTGACCTAAATGTAGTAAAATATGATAATTGGTTTAGGTTATGAATACTTTTACAACGAGTGTTCCACTGCTGTGCAGTCTTTGCAGAGCTTGCAAATTGCAAGTGTATTTAAACACCAGCCACTTTATTAGGTACACGTGTACATCTAATTATTAATGCGATTATCTAATCAGCCAATAATGTGGCAGCAGTGTAATGTATAAAATAATGCAGATATGGGTCAGGAGCTTCAGTTAATGTTCAAATTGAAAACAGCTTGTTAGTGACAGTAACCCAAATAACTACAAGTTATAACAGTTTGATGCATAAAAGCATTTCTGAAAATACAACACGTCGAACATTGAGGTGGATGGGCTACAGCAGCAGAAGACCACTCCGGGTACCACTAGTGTCAGCTTAGAACAGGAAACTGAGGCTGCAGTGGGTACAGGCTCACCAAAACTGGACAGTAGACTATAGGAAAAACATTACATGGTCTGACAAATCTGGATTTCTGCTTAGGTACACAAATGGTAGGCCCACTGCAGCCTCAGTTTTCTGCTCTTTACTGAAAGAAGTGGAACCCAACGTGGTCTTCTGCTGTGGTAGCCCATCCGCCTCATTCTACATGTTGTGCATTCTGAGATGCTATTCTGCTCACTACAACTATACAGAGTGATTATCTGAGTTTCCGTAGCCTTTCTAACAGCTCAAATCAGTCTGGACATTCTCTGTTGACCTCTCTATTCAACAAGGTATTTTTATCCACAGAAATGCCTCTCACTAGTTGTTTTTTTCCACCATTCTCTACACACTCTAGAGACTGTTGATCTCAGGAGATCAGCAGTTACAGAAATACTCAAACCAGCCTGTCTGGTGCCTTCAATGCTTAAATAATTTCTGTTGCTTACCTTGTTATAAATAGGTAAAATTAGATTTTTTTTACAGACTGTTTCTGCCATGCCATGCCATCCTTCATTTTTATTGTTGAACTGAGCATTACAGAGCCTCACATTATGTATGCAATAAGATCGGGGATTGTGTGCCTTTGGTAAATACTAAAAGCTGCTGATAATCTTAAAATCATGTATAAATAAGAGCAGCGACCAGGTTATAATTAACAGTAAAGCAGCAGAAAGCAGTCAATGAACATCTTTTAGCATCTCTGTCAACCTCTGTAGTAGATGCAATAATCGATATTGACTTTGATGAATGGTTTGATCAATCAACAGTTTGAGCCCTGATCACAAACTGTAAGTTTTTACATATAATAAAACTAATAAACTTAATTTACAGTGCACCTTTCATGCAAGATTGTAGCTTAGAGTGCTTTACATACACACAAATAATAATACAAAAAAAAAACTATTAAGAAAACAAATAAATGTACATTTACATTTAGGAGACGCTTTTATCCAAAGTGACTTACAAATGAGGAACATAGCAAGCAATTTGACGTACAAAATTAAACAATATCTTCAGTATAACATTGCCATGTTCTCAAAGTGGCTGTGGTATTATAGAAGCTAGCATAGAAGAGACTATATATATATATATATATATATATACACACATTTTAAGTATGTGCACTTAGTGTGAATTGTTTAAGTGCTCTTGGAACAGATGTGTTTTCAGATGATTCTTGAATGTTGAGATGGTATCAGCAGATCATGTGAAGGATGGAAGCTTATTCCAAAACAGAGGAACAGAGAAAGTGAATGATCGTGAAATAGACTATGTGACTCTATGCGACTGGACCACCAGGCACCACTCTTTCATTGACCGCAAAGGGACATAAACCTGGAGAACTGAATTGAAGTAAGGGGGTGCTATTTCACAGGCTGTCCTGAAGGCCATAGTCAAAGCCTTGAATTTGATGCAGACTGCTACAGGTAACCAGTGGAGTGAAAGAAAGTAGATTGGGTTGATGTGAACCCTCTTTTGGCTGACCAGATGCACTGCTGCATTCTGGACCATCTGCAGTGGCTTAATCATGCTAGCTGGGAGGCCAACAGAGTATTAGAGTAGTCCAGTCTTGAAATGACCAGAGCTTGGACCAGGAGCTATGCAGCATATTCAGAAAGGAAAGGCCTTATTTTCTTGATGTTTAAAAGAGCGAACCTGCAACACTGTGCGGTTGATGAGATGTGGGCAGTGAAGTTGACCGAGCTGTCCTGGTCGGCGTTACTTTATCTCATTTAAAAGCTCAACTGAAAAGGTACTTTTTAAATGTTTTGAAAATTTGAACCAATCTCAACTGCCAAATAAAAGGTATTGGGTTCCAAAGTTCAGTATAGGATAATATCAGAAAGCTGCCTCTCCACTATTCCTGTAGTCATGTTGTATTTGTATCGAACCTCTATGTATCTTAGGCTTTGTGAAAAACATAAAACCAGAGTCACTGAGGTTAATTGAAGTCTTTTAGAGTTTTTAAAACAAGAACCTTGGTAAATATCCTTGATACAGGCAACAAGTGAAGTTCTTTTAAAATGGTAGTGATTTGTGCTGGATTTACTGATGGTGTTTTCTAGGTTTTTAGGTGTAGCTGATTGAATGGGTGGTCATATTTGTGACTTTATTATGAATGGATTGTAGCAAATCCCCAGACACACAAAAGTGTTTCCTCACATCATCACTTCTATTGTGTTGTCACAATTCCGGGAACACCATAGCAAAAGCCGGACTGACTTTCAACAAAACTAAATAACCATTCAGCAACACAGTTAAAGTTTGATCGTTTTGAGTTTCAATGCCATATCACCCTGCAGCTCTTGCCTGGTTGCCCACTAAAGCCAAGCAGGGTTGAGCCTGGCCAGTACCTGGATGGGAGAGCTCCTGGGGAAAAACCAAGGTTGCTGCTGGAAGTGGTATTAGGGAGGCTAGCAGGGGGTGCCCACCCTATGGTCTGTGTGGGTCCTAATGCCCCAGTATAGTGATGGAGACACTATACTGTAAAAAGGCACCGTCCTTCGGATGAGACGTTAAACCGAGGTCCTGACTCTCTGTGGTCATTAAAAATCCCAGGATGCTTCTCGTAAAGAGTAGGGGTGTAACCCTGGTGTCCTGGCCAAATTCCCCCCATTGGCCCCCATCTATCATGGCCTTGTATTAATCTCCATCCCTGAATTGGCTACATCAATCTACCATCTCCTCTCTGCCAATAGCTGGTGTGTGGTGGGCGTTCTGGCGCACTATGGCTGCCGTCGCATCATCCAGGTGGATGCTGCACACTGGTGGTGGTTGAGGAGATTCCCCCTATACTATGTAAAGCGCTTTGAGTGCCTAGAAAAGCGCTATATAAATATAATGAATTATTATTAATGCTGTGAGGGAACAGAAAAATAAGATGTCTGTTTTGTTGGATACTAAAGGACCAGACAATTAGGATTTAAGTCTGTTTAATAACTACACTTACAATATCTACTGCACATCGGTAATATTTTTTAATATCGTTGCATTTCTATTACAGATATAAGACTTCAGAAAGGCTGAAGTATTTCTGAATTAAAAGTGAATTTTAATTAATGGCAGCATACTTTTGCGAGGCAAGAGATTTCCACAGAAACAGATATTTATCAAAGTTGATCTTGATGTCTGTTTGAATCAAATCACAGAGAAACCTTTCTTTCTTCAGCTCAGTTGAACTGGGGAGGGATTTCATGGGGACATTCATGTTAATGAATATGACACAAAGCACAGTCATTACAATTCCATACAGATTTCATCAGTGATAAAAGTACTAGTGGTGGTGGAGTAGTGGGCTATAGCACTTAACTGGTAATCAGAACTGGCAATCAGAAGGTTGTAGGTTCGATCCCCACAGCCACCACCATTGTGTCCTTGAGCAAGGCACTTAACTCCAGGTTGCTCCGGGGGGATTGTCCCTGTATTAAGTGCACTGTAAGTCGCTTTGGATAAAAGCGTCTGCCAAATGCATAAATGTAAATGTAGCATCCATCTATACTGTATCTAAAATCTTTCTTCAAAGTAACATGTATTACAGCCATTCTGAGTTCTTCTCATTCTCGAAACTGCATTTTTATTTACCATAAAGTACAATTACAGTTGGACTTCTAAGTCATTTTATATATATTCTGCTTATATAAGAAATAATGTTTGTCCTTTTTTACTAATAAAGTAGACTTTTTTTACAGAAATGTTAAGGCCCAGATATACTTCATACGAAATCGAAGAACGAACGGCTATGATGCCATTTAGAGCAGGGTTTTCTTGACCACTTGTTCGCAACCCAAAAGTGGGTCGCAGATATGTTATGAGTACAAATTTCCAATTGGAAGATCAGAACTGTACATTTACAATGTTTGGGGCAACTGTGACCTCTATTGTCGAATTGCGTTAATATCTCCAGATTAATGTAAATGATTTTAAGTAAGAGGCTACATTTCTTTCACATTAATTATTAACTGTCTAATAACAATAATCCATCAATGCTACAAAATCATTCTTTATGGACAAGGTCGCTTTACGTTGTGTTGCATGCGCTAGCTCCATGCATTACCGTGCTATTCTGAATTCAATCCAATCTTTGGACATAATTTCAGAGCGGTATTCCCAAGTAGGGTTGCCACCCATCCCATAAAATGAAATGATGCATTCCATATCGAGTCAATACCGGATGCGATTTGTCCCGTGTTTAAGCTTGTTCGATGGCGTCAATGCAAAATTGTTCAAGATCACGAATTTAACCTTGACATTCGTTGGAAATTGTGCCTACAGAGGGTAAGGGACCGTCTGAAAAGTCCTCAAGGCATTCAAAAAATGTGTGTCGCAGTGGGTAATAGTTTGAGAAACCCTGATTTATAGAAAAATCGGGCACTAAAAACATTTTAATGTCACATTAGTTAAGTTTTTACATGGAGCATAGTATTCATATTTAAATTTACTTCTAAATGCCTCCCTCAATGGTGTGGCAGGAATCTGAATGTCCGCAAACAATATAGGGGAGAGTGGGGTGATTTGTGCCAGGGGGTAAGTAGATCCACCCCTTGTTTCTGGAAAACCATAGAAGAAATTGGTTATGTGACCACATAATTTTGAAAAGCCACCCATTTTACTCATCCTCCAAAGAAGAAAGACACATGACATGAGAGGTAAGCACATTTTAGCTCAAAAAACTGTTTTTTCCCTTTCAAAGTAAAATTTCAATGATTAAGGTTTTTTGATTGTAGCGTCTGAACAATTATAGACAAGTTTGAAAACATTTGACACGTTTTAGTGCTTTAGCAGGCTACACAATGAGTCTATAGAGTTAGCATGATGTTAGCTCTTAACTGCTGGATCATGAACTTGTGGGTCTGGGGTGATTTGTGCCAAAGGGCCTGGGTTATGTTGTGCCAGTGGCACAACTCACCCCCACTCATGTTTATTTTCCCTCGTGTTCGTTTCAAAGAATCCTTCATGAAAGGATCACCTGCAGGGTCCATAGGTCGTTCTACAAAGTCTGGATGGATGAATGAAGAAGCCTTCACCATCTTCCTGGAGCACTTCAACCGCCACACCAACTGCTCCATTGATCACCCAGTCCTGCTCATTCTGGACAACCATGAATCTCACATCTCATTGAAGGCAGTGACAACTGCTTAAGAAAATGGTGTCGTTATGCTCACCCTCCCACCTCACACTGATTGCAACCATTGGACAAAACAGTCTATGGACCACTGAAAAACTACTACTTCAGAGCAATGGACGATTGGATGCGCACACATCCTGGTCGAACCGTATCGATTTACGAGGTTGCAGAACTTGTGAAGCAAGCATTTATGTCTGCAATGACCCCCACAAACATCACATCAGGTTTCAGAGCTACGGGCATATACCCATACAACAAGGATGAAGATTATGCCCCATCAATGGTAACAGACAGGCCAAACCCAGAAGAGCCCTCCACTAGTGCTGCTGCTGACCCGTCTGGACCATCACATGAGGAGCCAACCCATGCCACATGTCTTGAAGCAGGTCAAGACCCAGGGGAGCCACCTGCCACTCTTCCGGAACCAAATCCTGAGCACTCATCAAGTGATGAAACTGGTTCTGGTGCCCATGGGAGTTATGTGTCTCCAAAAGTCATACTTCCCTTGCCAAAAGCTACAGCAAGAAGGCCCAGAATCATGACCGACACACCTGAGAAGATGGAGCTGGAGAAGGCACACAAAGAAAAACAAGATAAAAAGGTTGAAAAGGAAAAGAAAAAGAATGAAAGGCAGAAGAAATGGGCTCTGAAAGGCTCAAATCAAACCAAAATCATAAAGAAAAAGATCATTCACAGTGGCTCAGAAGAAAGCACCATGGGCCTTCCACTTGATGACACCACTGGCGATGAAGCAGAAGATGACCTGGAGAACACACACAACAGAGAAAATAAAAGGGCTGAAAAACAGAAAATGAATGAAAATAAGAAGAGAGGGGCTCTGAAAATGTCCAAACCAACCAAACCCAAAAAGAAAGTGACTGTCTACAGTAGCTCAGAAGAGAGTGACATCTCCATTCCACTTAACGACACCACTGATTATGATAGTTCAGATGTCCAGAATGATGATGATGGTGACAAGGATCTGTCTTCTGGTGACTTTGTCATTGTGAGCTTTGCTGGTAAAACCAAATCCTAGAACTACGTTGGATTGGTGGAGAAGGTTGAGGGTGCAGACATCAGCGCAAAGTTTCTAAGGCAAAGTTGTAAGAAGTCTGTGGATGGAAAGCCCATCTTTACATTTAAAGAAAATGATGGGAGTCATCCCTAGAGGTGATGTGCTCAAGAAATTACCCACACCCCAAAAACTTGGTGGTACAGCCAGAAGGGAGCAGAAGTTTATATTCCCCTGCAGCATTGGCAAGTGGGATGTTAAGTAGTAGGCCAGATCCAGACCACCTAGACCTACATACTCACAGGGGATAATCTGGAGAAGTGAGGAGTTGGGCATGCCTCATCAGTGTTTGACTTATGCCTACCTGCCATTTGTTTAATTTAGCTAACACTGATTTCAGTTTTGAGTTTGCACTGTAAAGAGAAGTTTTGAGTTTTTAAGTGGCCTAAGTCACAATAGTTTGTTTAGAAATTAGCCTAGTCACTTTATTCTTATATGTTAAATAATTGACAGACAGCATTCTATGTATGTCAACAGGCATCTATTGCCAAAGCCTTTTTGCCTGAAATGATTCACAACTATCATATATTATTTATTTAATTGTTTAGTGTTTCCCAAAAACTACAAAATATGACTTATTCCAACAGTTTAATAGGGTGACAATGTCTAAATAAACCTTAAATGAGTAATGTTGTATTGAATTTGTCTTGCTTTCATATAGCATTACAGTTCATAACATTAAAATGTTCTGTTTTACTTGAGAAATCACTGGCACAATTTACCCCAATGTATTCCCCCAAAGGAACTTACCCGCACCAGGGGCAAGTTATGACACGAGACCAATTTTTTCCCAAAAGCTATATTTCTGAAACAATTTATTTCAGATCCAAAGTTATTGTTCTCAGGGATGCACCACATCCTGAAATAGATGTACATCCTTAAGTTGAAGGCATTACTGTCATGGTCTCACTTTAAAGTCACTTTAAGTAAAAACTGGCACAACACACCCCACTTTCCCCTACCATTGCTCACTGTATAGAACTTCTTTTTACCCCTGAATGAAGAACAAGAGACCTTCTCTGAGAGTATATCAGGGGCTTTAAATGCATTTTGTCATTCTGAGATCTAGTGAGCCAAGAGGAGCCAAGGAGACTGGTAGTAGTGTGTTTAGTACATTTTGGTTGTATGGTTATTGCCTTCAAAATTAATGAGCAATGTGATCAAACTTACTGTTTCAGATATTTGTTGTGGTACATGTAAAAAAATGCACAAAAAAGTATGCCTACTGTCAGTCAACGCTGAAATGATCTCCATTTATTTTGAAATTAATTTAGAAAAGATTTGGGATTTTTTTTTAATTATGCCCAACCACATTTCAAAATGGCAATCCATTAAATAAGTTATGTGACTAAGTCCTCACATATTGTTTTAACAATGAATTAAATTCATATTAGAAATAACCTATCCTCTTTATTATAAAGTAAATTCAAGTCAACAAAGTGGTCAATAAATATATATTTTTGAACAGATGCTCGTCAGCAGTTTCTATACAACAATTTCTCAGATCAATGTAATGGATCACAATAACAGTCGGATCTAGTTGAGTATGAAAGGCAGCTTGGAAAATGTTAAACCTTTAAAATGTCAGGAGTATTTTTACACATTTCTGAGCTACTGGTAACACATTATTGGACAAACATCTTACCACACAAACCAACCCAGTACATATACACCGATCAGCCACAACTTTGAAACCACCTGCCTAATATTGTGTAGCTCCCCCTCGTACTGCCAAAACAGCACCAATCCACATCTCAGAATAGCATTGTGAGTTGCTATTCTTCTCACCACAGTTGTACAGAGCTACTGTAGACTTTGTCTGGCCATTCTGGATGTTTTTGGCACCATTCTAAGTTAATTCTAAAGACTGTTTTGTGAGCAAATCCCAACAATCATTAATACATACTATTTTGAGATTTGGGTTGGCGCTGTTTTGGTGGCACAAGGGGGACCTACAGAGTATTAGGCAGGTGGTTTTAATGTTGTGGCTGATCTGTGTACACTCTGATCTTTATATGAAGAGACATTCATTCTAATATTCCTCTGTCTAGGTCCAGGTTCCCATTAACCTGAGAATTTTGCATACAGAGTTTCCAGTAGGGCTGCTTCTCCAAAGGATTGCAAACGTTCATGTGTCAAATATCAGTGACTGCATCTTCAATCCACTTCAAGTAGTGCAGACTTCCATCTTCAATAGGAAAACTAATGATTTCTGGAATGTCATATGGATGCACAGCTCTAAGGGAACACAAATGAGTCCACATTGAAATATACTGTGCTCAGAGAAGTAGATACTCAGCATATCACAGACCTTATATTTAAATAGTCAATGTCTTCAGTAAACTCCTAGGCTCCATCTTTATTGACTTTTTTGTGGAAAATAATGCTCTTTATTTGCACTAAAATATAAATTAAACAAACAATAATATGATAATATTATTTGGCTTATAACTCAGTTCAGGTAAACTGGAAAATTTCTGTTTTTTCAAGTTATTTAGAGTCTGCTGGGGGGGGGGCGTGGGGCATTATGAGGAAATGTGTTTAGGTTCAAACTGGTAATTACATGGGTATTATGCTATAAATGTGGTTTATGAGGACATTTCTTTGTTTATAGTGTCCCCATAATTAAAATCACAAAAAAAAAAAGAACGTTTTTTTGAAAATGTAAAAATGCAGAAAGTTCTTTGTGAGGGTTAGGTATAGGAGTAGAGTTAGGGGATAGAATCTTTAGTAGAGTATAAAATTAATTATGTCCATGGAGTCCTCATAAGGATAGCTGCACCAACGTGTGTGTGTGAATGTGTGTATTTCTCTTGGGTGATTAGTGAAGATATTTCCATTAACAGAGACAAGAAATGTACTTACTTTACATAAGCCATAAGTCTCTGTATTAGAGATGTTCTCGTCCTCACAAGCTATGAAAGAAACCATAAATTTACTGTAGCTTCATTCTAACATATTTTAACCACAATAGAAATACACAATTTGTAAAATACGTAAAACATTTCCATAAACTTTAGCACTAAATATCCATGCATTTTATTATTACACTTTTAAACAAGAAACATTTTAAAAGTATTTGGAGCAATAGATATCAACACACCAGCAGGATTTCTGAAGCCTCTCGAATCTCTCCTTTCCAATAGTACCTGAAATTAATACACAATTGATATTTCAGGAGCATAACATTTTCGAAATACATGTAAGCATTTATTCCTAAACATTTACCAATACATTTATGTTAAGGGATAAAATCAAATTAAACACTCTACATCGTTTGAGCTGTAACAGCCAACATGGCATTCTTCATGTGAGTTACAGATAACATCACATAAAACAATACCTAACATTCCTGCTGTGCTGTACTGTGTATGCTAACCTAAGGTCAAGTTATTTTGCAATGTTGTTCCTGAAGTTATGCTTGAGCTGTAATGTTTTGTGTAAGACATCGAAGTGGGAAAGAGGTTAAACTTGCTGGTCTTACATGGTGGCAGTGCGGGGAAATATATTCACACATGCCGCCAGTCTTTTCTCCATAATGCCCCTAACAGTGAGAGTGAGAGAGAGAGAGAGAGAGAGAGAGAGAGAGAGAGAGAGAGAGAGAGAGAGAGACAGACAGAGAGAGAAGGTGTTTAGCTTATCTTCTCAGAGTGCTCTGTATTTGCCTACGACTGCATCTAAAGTCAAAAGGCACTCTGTTCTCTTTCATACAGATACAGCACACACACAAACACAACTCATCTGAATGCAAACACTCATAGAAACATACTCAAAACATTGTCTTAAACCATCAAGTTACATGTCAAACATGTTCCCCTCTTTTGGCAATACAACACCAACACTAAAACCTGTTAAAAAACACCAATTAGAAAATGTCAGTGAAGAATGTATGCTCTTTTGCAGAACAGGCTAAAATAACAGAGGTAGGATGGTGGATTTAATGCAGCAGCAGTAATGTGCAATCGGCATCAGGTGCAGTTCATCATGCACTATATCTTCACTCCTTTCATGAGCCAAACATAGAGCAGTTGGGACAATATTTTTCGGTGGGAGGGACATTTCCCCATGACATACTTTGTGGCTGTCTTAAACCAAAGTTTGTGGCCCAGTCGGTCAAAGACTTCACAGGCAGTGTTTTTGTATAAAAATACTATCTAAGAACATTGAGAGCATTTGCCTAAACAATCTTACACCAGTTATGTGTAATAGCCGACAACGTGTGTGTGTGTGTGGTCATGTAAATGTTTTAAAAGGCTTTCCTTTATCAGGTTAAGTTCATACACGGCTTTGCAAAAAACGATCGTCACAGGTTGATTTTTGCCCATTACATCGATATCGCTCTGCATGTAAACATTTTCACTGAAGTTCTTATCAGCTTATATAATGTGCGCAAGTGTTTTGCATATGACTGTTTATGTTTTGACCTCAAAAGCAGATTTCAAGTCTCATGTAAAAGAGGTTCCCTCACCTTGTCGAATTCTTGGAATAAGCTGATTTTTGGTTATCAGCATATTGATGTGCATGTATTATGTATATATAGCACTCACTGCTTTCAGACTGACTTCCAAAGTACCATAACATAATTTCTAACAATCTAGAACCAATTCAATTTTAGAGATAGGCAAGTTAATATTTATTATTATTATTATTAACTACAATCCTTATATTTTTTGTCAAAATATAAAATAAATTACATTTAGAAATTAATGTACTCTATTTTAGTAGACAAGATGTTGATATAAACATTGGATTCTGATGTGCCTTGATTACTCCCTACCTCTGGATATCCTGCTCAAAAGACCAGCTTAGAAGAGCATGAATTTCCATGCTGGTCCAAGCTGGTTTATGCATCTTTCTGACGATGCTGTTTGAAAAAGTGAGGGTTGCTGGTAAAGCTACAGTATTTCAGAAGCCTTACCAGGTACCAACATACCAGCATCCCATGCTGGTGACATCCAAAACACAACTTTTCATCAGGATACTGCCTTGAGAATGCAGCATTTTTCAGGTTTTGGACACAGCCTATATCTAAATGCATCTTGGCTTGAATCTGATTAGTACACAAATTTAAAAGATTAATAATGTACCTTTTACTAAAAATAATAAAGTGCCTTATTTTACATCTTGAGAAAACCTATTTTAGATTTTTACTGCTAAGTTAAGGTAGAAATCCATAATGCACGGTTTATGAGTATTTTATGACTATGATAGATTTGTCTTTGCTAACTCATTATTTGGCCCACAATGTTTTGGCAACATCTATTTCCTAATTAATAGCTGGTCCCTTAGTTGTGCTGCCATATCATAGTCCAGTGTTTCCCAAACTTTTTTGCTGTCAGTAGCCCCACAGCACAATCAGTAAGGCTTAAGTACCCCTTCATCGACACAAAACCAAAGATGAGTACCAATGGCAAAAGGTAACTTAACGGTATCATTAATATTATAATATCCCTGATACAAAATGAAATTGCCAGTTTTTATTTATTCTTCAACAACAGCAAAAACAAAAGTGGGCCAAATTATCTGTAAAATGCACAATTAGAACAGATTAATGCTGAAACCTTGCAACTTTGTAAAATGTATACTTTATAAATGCTAAAAGGGTAGGATCTCTTTAAGAAAACCAGCAGTTCAGTGTTTTGTTTTGGTTGAGCGCATATTAACGAAAGTGCACAGAAATTTTTTTTTTTTTTATCAACAACTTACTGTAGAACAGAAATGTTATTAAAAGAGACATTATCAATAACAAATGGATTGCATGGACCTCGTCTGTGGATACGAGTGAAATAGGAGTAAAAACATACTTTTACTCTCAACACGCAGTGAAACTTACTGCTCAACTTTGCATATTAAAAGATTGATCTTAGGATATTAAGGATCAATATCAAGATTTTTTTAAATGAAGATCGAGATTAATGGAAAAATCTATATTTTTATTCAGCCCAAATGCGCATTATTTTTATTCATACATTTTCATTTATAGGTTTAACAAAGCAAAATCAAATTATTTTTGCATACCCCCTGGAACCTGCTTGCGTACCCCTGGTTAGGAATCACTGTCTTAGCCTACTGAGAGTTCTCTTACGAGAGGTTCTCTCGTATTGCGTAAGCTAGCTTGCGCTACGGGAAAGATTCATCTTTTCTGAGATATTGAAGCCAAAAAAATTATCCTTAATTTTGTATCCATTGTTAACGCAGTGCAGCAGCTGCATACCTTGAGCGGGCTAGCTAGCGAGCTCATTGGTTGCTCTGCGGCAACTGCTGCAGCCTATAGATGAACTTGAGTGAACTCGCGTCCAATGACAGGCGCCCGCGCCGTCACTGTATCAAAGCCCGCCAGAATGGGCATGGCTAGAGTGCATATAAGCGTAAGTTCGTAGGCTGGAACCCTGATTTTCATCTATTCAGCGAAGCTCTTCGCATCTCTGAACTGCAGAAGCCGCATCGCCGTTCGAGGGGCATCTAGCAAGCTTGGACAGCCCTCGAAGAAGCCGGCCGTCTTCGCCACCTTCAGCCATCCTGCGAGCTACGCCATCCGGCGACGTATCCTTTTTAGAGCAAGCTAGTTCCTCAGCGAACTTCACAAAAAGAGCAACGAGCGTCTTTTTAAAGATGCCTCGCACAACCTGCGCCTCATGCCGCGCCCCTCTCAGCACCGGAGACCGCCACCTCATCTGGCGCTCTCTGCCTGGGACTGGAACATGCAGAGCTCGCCTCGCTGACGGCGGATGCGACCTCTGCGAGGAGCTTACGATGTCGACCCTGCGGGCTCGACTCGAAGCACTCAAAACCGAAGCCGCCGCCTTTCGCTTCGCCACAGCAGAAAGCGCCGCCGCTCCCAAAGGCTGCCGGAACCGGTGTTAGAAGCGACTACCTCGCCGGAGCCTCTCCCTCGAGCCTCGCTTTCACCCTCCCTGCCCCCCGAACGCCGCGAGTTGCCGCCAGCGGCCGCGACTGTTGCCATCTCGGATGACGAGGCGGAGGATAAGGGCTGCTGTTCCATCATGGCTTCGGACAGCGAGGAGTGGTCAGGCTCCCAAGCCTCCTCCTCGGCCCAGGAATCCAGCAGGACCCGCGCCGAGTCGAGGAAGAACTAACGCCTCCTCACACAGGCCGTCGACCGCCTCGGGCTCGAGTGGTCACCGCCCCCTGAGCAGGCTCCCAACAGACTCGACGGCTGCTTTCTTCAGAGCCGTGGCCCGGGCCGCTCCCTTCCTGCCGGAACTCCACGCCGAGCTCTCTAAATCGTGGAACGTGCCTCTCTCGGCCAGGAACCGATCCCATGTCTCCACCTCTCTCGCTTCGGTGGACGGCGCCACCGAGAGGGGCTACTCTTCCATCCCCCCGGTCGAGGATTTGGTAGCAGCACACCTTTGCACGCCCTCCGCGAGATGGCGGTCTAAGCCAGTGCTCCCGTCTAAGGCCTGCAGAACTACTTCCTCCTGTGTTGTCCGCGCCTATGCCGCCGCCGGCCAAGCCGCATCTGCTCTGCATTCCATGGCCGTTTTACAGATCCTCCAAGCCGTCCTTCTTCGAGAGTGGGATGAGAAAGGCAGGCACCCAGAGGCTGTTTCAGATCTAAGGAGCGTGACGGATCTCGCCCTTCGCGCCACCAAAGCTGCAGCTCAAGCCCTAGGGAAGTGCATGGCCGCGCTGACTGTGACCGAGAGACACCTATGGCTAACGCTAGCCAACATGGGAGAAGCTGAACGCTCCACGTTCCTCAACGCGCCATTCTCTCCGTCCGGTCTCTTCGGTTCCGCGGTGAGTGGCATTGTTGACCGTTTCTCGGAAGTCCAGAAAGCCACCCAAGCCATGAATCTCTTCCTGCCTCGTCGCGCTAGCTCCTCTGCAGGCCACCCACGTGACCAGCCTCCTGCACGAGCCTCTTCACAGCGCCCAGCTCAGCAAAGCCAGACTTCTCAGCGTCGGCAGGGCGGCTGCCCTAGAACGCGCTCAGACAGCCGCCGCAGACCCCCGCCCCCCCGCGGGCCTCGGCCTAAGATTGCGCTGAAGCCTGAGCAACCGAAGTCCTCCTAGCTTTGTTGAGGAAACAACGGCTCAGTCCCGCCGCGGCCGGACCACCGTCAAAGCTTAGCCCCCTGTCAGTCCCCTTCTCTCAGGCTACTGCAGTGGTGGATTCAGCAGCCAACAAGCCGGTGATACTGCCCGCTTGCCTGCACTCAAATGCCGTTTTCACGGCGACCCAAAGAAATCTTGTAAAAAGCAAACATGCCTTGTGTAGAAAATGTGCCCACAATCCAGTGTTCACCCCTACACACAAGCATTACACTTCCCGTGTCCCTATCAGAGCCCGCTCACATAAAGCGGGCACAGCCAGCTTGAGTGTTAGTCAATAAACGAGTCCCCGAATCCGTGCGCGCGCCCCTTCTCTGCCCGCTCTGTCACATGGCCAGCAAACACCTCTCTGTATGTAAGTCCCATGCCCGTGACTATGCTCGCGCATCACTTAACAGATGTGACTCTTTCCCCATTCACCTCAATCGGGAAGTCACTCACAGAACAGCCTGTCCCTGCTGTCTGCGAGCAGTCATGCATAAGCACAGTAAGCGCTCACACATTCTGTTCAGCTCGCTGTGTGCGGCAATCAGGGTGACTTGGCCATTCACCCTCTAGCGTTATGCTTCAAAATGTGGAAAGCTATCCCACGGATATCCAAATGGGTGTTAAGCACAATAAAACAGGGCTATTTGCTACAGTTCGATCGCCGCCCTCCCGCTTCAGAGCGTGCTCGAAACTACTGTGAACACGGAAGCAGCCTGCATGCTTCGTTCAGAAACAGCAAACCTTCTGTGCAAAAGGGCCATAGAGAGAGTGCCACCTTCTCTGAGCGAGTCAGGGTTTTACAGCCATTATTTTCTTGTCCCCAAGAAAGACGGCGGCCTCAGACCAATATTAGATCTCAGGGTTTTGAACAAGGTGCTCGCAAAAAGACCGTTCAAAATGCTTACAATCAGGAAACTCCTCGCGCAGGTGCGCCAGGGGAACTGGTTTATTTCTCTCGATCTGAAAGATGCCTACTTTCAGATTCAGGCCATTCTTGAGATTCGCCTTCGACGGCCAGGTTTATCAATACACCGTCCTTCCGTTCGGCCTGTCTTTAGCACCCCGTACTTTCACGAAGTGCATGGATGCGGCGCTCGCACCCCTGCGGAGTCAGGGCTTGCGAATTCTGAACTATTTGGACGATTGGCTGATTTTGGCACAGTCACATACGGAGCTTCTGTCTCACAGGACAGTTCTCCTCAGTCATCTGAACAGTTTGGGTCTTGCAGTCAATTGGACCAAGAGCTCACTACAGCCCAGTCAGGCAATTTCCTTCCTTGGAATAGAACTAGACTCCATGGCGTTGACGGCTCGCTTATCTACACAGCGCGCGCCATGTTCAGCGACTAGCCGCGTCTTTTCAGATGAACAGCCTCACGCCTCTGAAAAAATTTCACAGAATGCTAGGTTACATGGCCTCAGCTGCAGCCGAATGGTATCAGCGGGGAGTGACGATGGGAGCTGTATCTCGCCGAAAAGTCATCTCGACAGACACGTCCAACACAGGTTGGGGCGCGGTCTGCGAGGGCTCTTCGGTTTTTGGCCTATGGTTAGTTCAGGAAAAGCTCCTTCACATAAATTGTCTGGAAATGATAGCGGTCGAGTACGCGCTCATGCGCTTCCTCCCGGTCATTCAGGGTCACCACGTCCTGGTCCGTTCAGACAACAGATCTGTGGTATCCTATCTAAACAGTCAGGGCGGTGTCAGATCCAGGAACCTCTTCCATCTGACAAAACGCATACTGAGTTGGTCCCAGTGCCACCTGCGCTCGCTGAGGGCGACGCTTGTGCCAGGCCACCTGAACGACGGCCCAGACAGACTGTCCAGAGACAATATTTCCCCAGGGGAATGGTCCCTGCACGCTCAAACAGTCCAGAAGTTATGGAGCATATTCGGCAGAGCAGCGATAGACCTCTTTGCGTCAGAAGAGAACTCTCACTGCCCAGTATTTTTCTCGAAAAGCGAGGACGCGCTGGCCCAGGACTGGCCCAACCGCCCGCTTCACCTTCCCTCCCGTCTCGCTATTGCCACAGGTAATGCAGAGGATCAGGGAAACGCGTCACTCGGTGCTCCTCATAGCCCCACGCTGGGAGAATCAGACATGGTTCCCGGAGCTTACGCAGCTGTCACTGACAGCCCCGTGGCCCATTCCAGTGAGAGCAGATCTCCTCTCTCAAGCTCGCGGCACGATCTGGCATCCCCACCCAGAGCGCTGGGCACTGCACGCGTGGGTGATCAACGACTACCCGTCGCTTTGCCAGAAGGAGTAATAAACACTATCATACACGCTAGAGCCCCTTCCACGAGAAGACTCTATGCGTCCAAATGGTCTGTGTTTTCAAAATGGTGCACCGACATAGACCTGGACCCACGGACATGTGGGGGTGTCGTCGCTGCTCGTGTTTTTACAAGAGCTGCTGGATAAGGGCAGATCCCCATCCACGCTCAAAGTGTACGTGGCGCCCGTCGCGGCGTTCGCTGAACCCCTGCATGGCCAGTCACTGGAAAAAAACGAGCTGGTCATCCGCTTCCTCAGGGGAGCTCGCGCCACGAGCGACTTTCGCTTCATTCAATGAAAACCAGGGTTCCAGCCTACGAACTTACGCTTATATGCACTCTAGCCACGCCCATTCTGGCGGGCTTTGATACAGTGACGGCGCGGGCGCCTGTCATTGGACGTGAGTTCACTCAAGTTCGTCTATAGGCTGCAGCAGTTGCCGCAGAGCAACCAATGAGCTCGCTAGCTAGCCCGCTCAAGGTATGCAGCTGCTGCACTGCGTTGACAATGGATACAAAATTAAGGATAATTTTTTGGCTTCAATATCTCAGAAAAGATTAATCTTTTCCATAGCGTAAGCTAGCTTACGCAATACTCGTTCCCTCATCTAGAGAGAACCAAGGTTACGTTAGGTAACCAATTCGTTTTCCTGCATCTCCCTTTTCTGGATTTACCAGCCATTACTTCATACTACTTACCATACCTTGTGCTAATCATTCTTTCTTCCCCTTAATGTTCCCACTCTAGCAGCTCACTCGATCAATAGACCTATATTGAGGACCACTGAGCTGCTGTGTTCCTCGAACCTTGGTAAGGGGTAATTTCCTACTCCAGGCCTCAAGTGGATACTCCCAAATTATCAATTACCAATTACTTTAAATCAGTTTCCCTTATTCCCCATTATTATATTATTGAAGAAACTGGATCTCATAACCTCAGTGCCAACATCCTACCATGTCTTGTGGTCTCTGTCCGTTATGGATTATTATTGCTTCTGTATCTTAATGCCTTTTCTATCATCTCACCTATGTGCCAGAAAGAAGTAGAAGAGCCCTCAAACCCCACGAACTGCAATGAGTCCCACTTTTATGAGCTAACATCTCTGGAGTGCACCCTAATGACTTAACAAACGTAAAGTGCTCTTTAACAAGAGCATAATGGGCAAATAAATCCTAATACAACTGAGAGGGGATATATTGTAGAAGCTCAGGCCTGGATACTGTATGATATGAAATTCCCATTGAGCAAGTTCAAGTTAAGAAATGCACACATAACAATGTGTAAAGGCAATTGTGGAGATCTTTGTGGCATAAAGAACAGTTTAGCAGACAGTTTGTGATAATTTGTGTTCATGAAATGTAATATTTAATAATATTATATTTCATAACTGAACATCAATGTGTGTACTGCAAACTCTGGTGTAATTTGCATCTGACAATATATATGAATTACTTCAAATTGCTATGAGTTTTCTGTTGGCACAAACCCATGTGGCATTTAATCACTAAAACACCTGAATATTTTCAGTCTTCAGTTTATATGTGCATTTGTCCTAGGGCTGGGCGATATGGCCAAAATTGTTATCACGATAATCTTTCTCATATTTTTCGATATTTATCATAATATACATTTACACATTGCACTTTCTTTTTTTTCATTTCAAAGTTGACAGAAGAAAAGAAGAAAACAAATCAATCCTAAACAGTCAAAATAGTCTCAGTGGGTCCAGAGACGGCCAAAGCAGTGGGGTCGCCGGGATCTTTTACCGACTTTTACCATTTATCAATAGAAAAAGAATGTTAAAAGATCATCTGTTTGTTCTAAAGCATAATGACATCAGTCCAGTATTTGTTGGAATATTTTTACATTCAAATTAAATATTTTCTATATTTCTTCAGCATCAGATACCCAAGTATGGGGGCATAGAAGACCTTGTGACTGTGGAATGATGCTGAATGTGGGTTCAGGGGTGTCCCGAGAGAACATTTAGAAAACGTTTTTTTAAAAAATGTAAAAAACATTTGTATATTTTCATTAAAGTGAGAGACTAGTCTACCAACTAGTAATTTTAGAATTTCCTAATCCATTCCAGGCATCTAATTAATTTTCACAAAATTAGAACAGAAATCGATTTGTTTATTATTAAAGGCTAGTAACATGCTGATTAATAAAGATACATTAAGAAGGGAAAAACATTATGGTCTAAAAGGTGCTTTGAAACCACATTAACTCATGCTGCGCATCATGTCTTCACACATGCAGGGAAAGAAGCAACGCGTGCGGAGAGGGACAGGGCAGAATGATGCATATTTGGTGTTAGAGAACAATATTCAAGAATACAGCGCAGAAAGATCAGAGCTGTTGTCCACATCACTGTTGTTCTGTCACACTCTTCACTAGAGACGATGAGAGGGCACAACAATTGTCATTAAGTCTTGCGGTGCGGATGGAATCAATCCGGTGTCCGACGTAGCCTAATCGGTAGCAAGGCAGCTAGTATTAGCAAGTTCATCCAGTCTGACCCATTGCGAGCCAAGCAGAGAGCGTTTTCAATTAAATCTTATGAAAGCCGAGTGTCATGCTCGCAAGCTGGATCGTAGGATTGGCAGCGGTGCGGAGCAAGCTCTCTCCTAGCACTGTGAGCGCCATTGAGCAGATTCCATTCGCCCCAGTGAAAACGCAGCCTGAGAAAGCCGAACTGCTTGTGTTTTAGCTATACGCAGTAAACATCGAAATTTCCTCAAAAGCTTAGAGGATTTTATCGTGATATATATCGATATTGTTTTATCGCCAGACCTAATTTGTCCGTAATTGTTTTTGGCTGGATATGTCCATACAAATTAAACACATTTCACCCATGTATATTTTGTCCCAAAACAAAAAATATGTTAATACCATTGTGAACTATTCTTCCACGCATTCTATTCTCATCGAGTTTCTATAACTTTTCAACTCCATCACTGAAGATAAACAGGAGAGTGAGTCTTTTTGCCCTCAAGTTAGAACTGTTAGACATCTGGTCTCACAAACCTTTTCAGAAACATCTAAGCATTAAATGAGACAAAAGAAACATACTTTAGTTTACCTTTTTTTGTCATACCACTGTTGTTTTATGTTACATGTCCCTGCTGTTTTGCCTCTGGTTTTCCTGTGTGAGTGTGAAGCTGCCAATTGCTGTAAATGGGGGAGGAGACTTAAATCAGCTACACCCGAAAACCTGCCTATTTAAGAGATGCTGGCTGAACTTCATAGCTGTGGCACCAGGAAACCTGCTCTTGTGTTTGTTTGATTTTTATTAATTTTTTTATGGATGGTGAGTTTTGTATTACATGTAGGCATGAGAGATTACACATTGAGTAGGTAAAGAAGCTAACTTTTTTTTTTTTTTTTAACAGGGGTAAGGAAGTTTTGCAAACTCTTCAGTAAATTGAAAGTTTAAGTTAGTATGCTCACCTGTCCTTGCTTAAGTTAAACAATCAATTTACTGAAGAGTTTGTGTGCCACTAGCTACCCATACTATCTGGGGCTGTAACCAGCAGACATTAAGGGGCACATGTCCTCCACAATATTCAGATTAGTGGCGAACAATATGGGTTTTCCAGTGGAAGATTATAATCCCCAACATGCAGAATTAGGATGTTAGGTTACATTTTCTTTAATGAGCAACCTTGAAATAATTTAATTGAAGAAACTTGTGACTTGAAACATGTAAAAACTACATTCCTTCACCTGATGCCTGGTGGCAAAGTAGGTCACTCGTTAGCTACTATAAAGTCGAGTCCGATTTCTTATCCTTTATACTTGTTTCCTTGTGTGTGTTTGTTCTGTGAGTATACCTGCCAACATCTCTGGCAATCTGTTCAGTAGGACAGTTGATGAGCAGCACAGAGTGATATCCTGTCACATAGCTCCCAGTAACAGCAGAGTGGATCTGAACAACCAGTGTCCTCAGCATTGGGTACAGGGCAAGGGTTAGTACTACAATCTACACACATGCACACAGAGACAGGAGAGGGACCATTTACATAAGGTCAGAGAGCATTAATACAATGATACATGATGCAGCATATAAAATCATCAAGTGATTTCTCTAGAATGCATGTGTATATTGTAACTTTTCTGGGTCATTTGCCCTGTGGAGATCAATTAAATGAAACTGGGCAGGTATGTTTGGGAAACTGGGGCTAGATCATAATTCATTTTATTCTATTACAACCTTTTGATATTAGGGCAAAAATCATATTCTTGATGACACTTTTTGTAATGTTTTCCTGTAAAAATATCAAACAATCCTTTAAACAAGATAACTTAGATTTATCTTGTTTTAGAAACAACACTGCATAAGATATTCAAGTTCTTCAGAGAATATATTTTTAATGTGTATTATATGTACTGGCAGGGTTTTTATAGTTAAAACAAGTGAAAAAATTGACCAGTGCTGGAGAATTAATCCAAAGTATTTAGAATATGTTACTGAATTTGAGCAATCTAACGGAATGTTTTACAAATGACATTTTACAGCATGTATTCTGTAATCTGTAGGCCTAGTGGAATACATTTCAAAAGTAACCCTCACAACCCTGCTGGTACATAATTAGTCTTACACAAATGTATTTTCTCTAGCAGAAGAAACACTCAGTTGAAAACAATCCTAAATTAGAATAATTCTCCAAACATCTTTATATTATTGCTATAGCTGTTATGTTAAAGCGAACACAATAAAACCCCACTGATACATTCAGACAAGGGTCAACAATCAATGTAGTGATGGTACATTTTAACCAACTGGCTTGTTTTGAGGGGGTTATCTCAAAATCACCATGGAAGTACCAAGTGTTTACCAAAGAAACAGGTGTGGAAATATCACATGTTTACCAAAGGAACGGGTGTATTCACACATATATATATATATATAGACAAGACACAAGTGAGTTTCTAAATAAAGGAACAATTCTCAACCTCAACCACTGAAAGGAGGACCGCTGTTCCAAAGAAACTATTTGTGTTGAATGCCTGCCTGTATCTGTCAGAGCTAGCTAGTCAGGGATAAACATGCATTATTGTGTTCGATGTGAAAAGTACAGTGGGGGATTATTTTGCGATGACCTGATATCAGATCACATTTTGCAGGAATGCTGTTTGCCACAAGAAGTATACTTGCTAAGCAGCTCTTGGAGAAACATGGCTTAAGTTGGCATTACATAAAAAACGAAGAAGAAATGACTGGCATTTCACAAAAAACACTTTTTTCAAAGCTCTCACTATTGGTAAAATATGGACGCTAAAACGCTCAACAGCAAAGCATAATATTCACATCAGGCTCGTCAGAATTTCACGCGAGCTCCTATTTAGCGTTTTTGTCAAACTTTGTTTTCTTCCGCATGACTATTTTGGTGTTCAACGGTATCAAAAGCCTGTGCAGTTTTTAAAGGCAAATTCTATAGAGCAACAGCAACCGAAGTTGATGCATGTGAACTTTTTGTCAACTATGTGAACGTGGCCGCTGCTCAAGTCACGGCCAACAAATGTAATATCTAGAGGAGGAATAAAACTGCACTCACCCCGCACATGACCACAAATCCCGATCGAGGGAAAGCCAAAGTCATTGTGTCATTGGGATACCGCTGGTAGGCTACAACAAATCTGTTTGTTCCCTTGCATAAATTTAATTCCAAAACATTAAAGTTATATCGCCGATGAAGGAAATATGCAGACTCAACTGCACGTGCCCGGGAAGTCTCAACTCCCTACTGTACTAAAAGTCCGGTTAGCAGTTTGTATATTCACGCCACTTCCTGAGCTACTGCGTGTTGAGGTTGATGCTTGTTTGTGTGACGCTCATATCCGGATACTGGGGCTTCCAATCAAGAGCGGTCCACGGGTCTCATCATAAGAGGATTTAAAACCTAATAAACCTAAGTGCTGCAGCTGACTGTTTGTAGTTTGTGGGTGTGCAGCTGTACGCTTGCGAAAACGTGAAATGAATATGCATTTTTAATACCTATTTCTTTGTCTGACATATAAGAGTTACCTGAATTGATCAAGGAATAACAATCTTTAATTTTTAAAAATTAATAAATGAATAAAAATTAAATCAATTTAAAATAAATGCAATCCAGTAAAATATATGTTTGATTATAAAATGTTAAGTAGATATATCTTAAGGATATATCCAAGGACTAAGTCCTGGAATAAACCTAATAATTCAAAGTCTTGTCTTTGTGAACAAAGCAAGTCAATGGAAATACAGTCAAGATAAGGCCTCAAAGTAGGAGATCAGAAACGAAGAGCTATAGGGTTCAGATGTTAGTCTGAAGAGCAAAATTTAAGTTAAGGTCTTTATACTTTCTTGAGGCTGTGCCAAGAAAGACTACCTTTTTTGGTACAGCGGGTTCTGCACAATTGATGCAGCTGTAACTCAAGGTGTCAGGCCATATTGTTAAGTGGTTAAGTGGAAAGAATATGTTGCTGAATAATTCGTGCATACATTCTTGCCAAAGCACTCGTAAATATCATGCTCAGCAAAGTGCACACATAGGTGTCTAAAAAGGCATTATGTGTGTACAGACTGTCACGAACAATAACAACTATAAAACTTAGCTCTCTCTGCAACCAGCTTTGAATCCTCATCAGGTCAAAAGGGCAACAAGTTCATATACTAAGAGTCTAAAATGTACATCGTTTGTCGCATGCAGCGCTCCAGTTTCTCGTGGGAACATTGGGCACAGAGAGCACCATTTACAAGGATAGAGAAAGTGAACATATAAGGCTTAATTCTGGAAACATGCATGTATAAACACATGAGTCAAGGATGGGCATAGGAGGAATACATGAATTATCAATACAGCTATAATGCCATATTAGATGATTACATGAATGTGAAGTATATGATTACATTTTGATTATAGTTGAGTACATAAATGTGGTTACATGAAAATGCTTGTATAATATCAATAAGCAAGAGTAAGCAAAAGTATAAAAATATAGGAAGGACTCTAGCCACTTTCATCATGGATTAATGTCATTAACATGCTTGTAACTCATTAGTACCCTAGAAATTCAAATCTTAATCATTTTACACCACAATTTTCCATTGTTTTAAAATTTGGTTCATTTCCATTGATCGACTTTTGGATTAAAAAAAAAAAAAAATCTACTTTAGTCAGACTACAGCCAGAGGTGTTTCTCAGTGCTATAAATGCAGAGAACAGACTTAAAACCATTCATGCCAAGCTACCATGGAAGAACGAACGTGGAACGACAGGAGGAAGTAGAACACATATATTGCAAGCTTTAAGATGTGCTGCTATCTTTCTTGTTGTGTAATTGCGCATTCCAGCACATTTGTAGTGACATATAAAGCAAACAATCACAGTCAGTTTCGCCATAATGTGCAATTTAGGGGCAGGGTTATCAGAGATATACAATACCTTGAAGGAATAGTTTACCCAAAAATCATTATTCACTTACCCTGATTACATTCCCAATGGATAGGTGTAGGTGATGGATTCACTCTTCAGCAGAACACAAATTAAGATTTTTAGAAGATAGAGCTCTGTCAGTTCCTATTAATATAAGTACTCTAGTGCCAGCACTTTGACGGACCAAAAGTCATATTTAGGCAGCATAATAGTTATCCACAAGACTTCAGTCGATCAAGGAATGTCTTCTGAAGCAAATCTATACGTTTGTGAAAAAAATAAATAGATAATTAAAATGTTATATTATCCTGCCAGCAGTTAATACGAAGCATTAAATAAGCGCATTGGTGAGTTCACGTGAGAATTCGGAAGCGGTGCTTATTTACAACAGAAGAACGAATGTCATGAGAGTTCGGCCATTTCAAACTGCATCAGAGCCCTAGATGGAAGCGCAGATTTAAAGTTAAAAAGCTTTGAATTATCGACTTGTTCGTTAGATAAACCTATCTATTTGCTTCAGAAAACATTCATTGATCGACTGGAGTTCCATGGATTACTTTTATGCTGACTAAATGTGACTTTTGGATTGTCAAAGTACTGGCACTAGTGTACTTCCATTATAAGGACATGATCGAACTCTATCTTCTTCTAAAAATCTTTGTTTGTGTTCTGCTGAAGAAAGACAGTCATTTACATCTGGGAAGGCATCAGGGTAATTGAATAATGAGAGAATTTTCATTTTTGGGTGAACAATTCCTTTAATAAAAGAATGACATGGGGAAAGAAACCATTTATATGATGGCATGGCAATCACCACCAGCAATTGCACAGAAAACACTGGGAAATAGCAGTAAATGTGTAGAGAGCCCAGCACAGAAAACCTCATAAAGAATTTCAGAGATAACTTGGTAAACAAATCAGAATATGCAGTTCTTCTCCACTTTACTTTCTGCTACATGTCGAAACTCTGAATATCTAAAAAAAGATTTGATGTCACTAACCTGGCAAACTTGGGCAAATCTGGTGATTATTTTGTCCTCAAAGGCTATGTTCAGAAGGACTATCCAAATCAGATTTTTGTGCATAACCCATTTGAATCCGATCATATTTATACAGAAAACATGTTGGCGGTGGTGGCGGAAATAAGTTGTGGGGTGGTGGAGAGTAGGTATATCTGAGAATATGAGTTGCGATAAATAGACAGGACATGGTGATAACAAAATCACGAACAGGTGCGGACAATAACACTGTGCTGGCAGAGGGAGCCGGGAAAGATGGGAAATGTAGTTTTGACACAAAGACAGTGAAACGCGGGGCGGACAACAAGGAAAACGTGACATGGAATGTGATAGGTGAAACGGAGAACATAGGGCAGACAACACAGGAACGTGACATAGCCCCCCCTCAAAAGGACCGGATTCCAGATGGTCCTAAGAAACAACAGAATAGAAAAAATAAACAAAGGTTCAAGGAGAGGGGGGCTGGACAAGGGGGAAAACAGACAAACCAAAGGGGCCACAAGGGACACAGAGACAGACCAAGGAGGCACAAGGGACAATTAGGCAGTCCATGGGGGCTAGAAGGCTCTGGGGTCTCTGGGAACAGAGCCGTAGGAGGCTCGGGGGGCGGAGCCCTGGAAGGCTCGAGAGGCAGAGCCCTGGGTGGCTCGAGAGGCCTGGGAGGTGGAGACCTGGCAGGCTCGAGAGGCTTGAGGGGCGGAGCCCTGGAAGGCTCGAGAGGCAGAGCCCTGGGTGGCTCGAGAGGCTTGAGGGGCGGAGCCCTAGAAAGCTCGAGAGGCTTGAGGGGCGGAGCCCTAGAAGGCCCTGTGGTCTCTGGGAGCAGAGCCGTAGGAGGCTTGGGGGGCGGACCCCTGGAAGGCTCGAGAGGCGGAGCCCTGGAAAACCCGAGAGGCTTAAGGGGCGGAGCCCTGGAAGGCTCGAGAGGCCCGAGGGCAGGCTTGAGAGACTTCAGAGGCGGAGCCCTAGAAGGCTCGAGAGGCTTGAGAGGTGGAGCTCTGGGAAGCTCGGAGGGCGGAGCTCTGGAAAGCTCGGGAGGCGGAGCTCCGGAAAGCTCAGGAAGCTCGGAAGGCGGGGCTCTGGAAAGCCCGGAAGGCAGAGCCCCGGAAAGCTCGGGTAACTCGGAAGGCGGAGCTCTGGAAAGCTCTGGAAACTCGGAAGGCGGAGCTCTGGAAATCTTGGGAAACTCGGTAGGCGGAGCTCTGGAAAGCTCGTGAGGAGGAGCCCTAGCAGACTCGAGAGACTTGAGAGACTTGGGAGGCGGAGCCCTGGAAGGCTCGAGAGGCTCGAGAGGCGGAGCCCTAGGAGGCTCGAGAGACTTGAGAGGCGGAGCCCTGGAAGACTCGGGAGGAGGAGCCCTGGAAGGCTTGAGAGGCGGAGCCCTGGAAGGCTCGGGAGGAGGAGCCCTGGAAGGCTCGAGAGGCGCTGGCTCTAGGACGGGCACGACCACTGGCGCTGGCTCTTGGACGGTCCTGGCTACTGGCGCTGGCACTTGGACGGTCACGGCTACTGGCGCTGGCTCTTGGACGGTCAAGGCTACTGGCACTGGTTCTTGGACGGTCGTGGCTACTGGCACTGGCTCTTGGACAGACATGGCTACTGGCACTGGCTCTTGGACGGTCCTGGCTACTGGCACTGGCTCTTGGACGGTCGAGGCTTCAGGCACTGGCTCTTGGATGGTTACGGCTACTGGCACTGGCTCTTGGACTGTCGAGGCTTCAGGCACTGGCTCTTGGACAGTCGAGGCTTCAGGCGCTGGCTCAGGGACGGTCGAGGCTACAGGCGCTGGCTCAGGGACGGTCGAGGCTACAGGTGCTGGCTCAGGGACGGTCGAGGCTACAGGCGCTGGCTCAGGGACAGTCGAGGCTACAGGCGCTGGCTCACGGACATCTGAGGCTACAGGCACTGGCTCATTGACGTTTGAGGCTATCAGCACTGGCTCACTGACGTCTGAGGCTACAGGCGCTGGCTCGGGGACGGTCGAGGGCTCAGGCTCGCTCACCGTGGCTGACGAGGACTCAGGCTCGCTCAAAGTGACATGCGTGGGCTCTGGCTCGCTCACCGTGACATGCGTGGGCTCTGGCTCGCTCACTGTGACATGCGTGGGCTCTGGCTCGCTCACCGTGACATGTGTGGGCTCTGGCTTGCTCACCGTGACATGCGTGGGCTCTGGCTCGCTCACCGTGACATGCGTGCGCTCTGGTTCGCTCACCGTGACATGCGTGGGCTCTGGCTCGCTCACCGTGACATGCGTGGGCTCTGGCTCGCTCACCGTGACATGCGTGGGTTCTGGCTCGCTCACAGTGACATGCGTGGGCTCAGGCTCGCAGACCGGTGTAGGCGCGAACCGGGAGGCGGAAGCCCATCTTCTCTCCCTCCTCCGGGTAGACGAAGATGAACGCGCTGGCTCTTGGAAGGCGACTGGCATGAGGGTGACCTCGTTGACAGGTGGGACTGGTATGACAGGAAGAGCCAAGGGCGAGCTGAAGGCCGCCACCGCGGGAGGTGAGGCAGGTTTCTCCTCTGCCACGTAAACCGTGAGTGACGAGCCGCAGACCAGCAGAGCCTCTTCTACCATCTCCTCCAAAGTCCAGCCGCGCGTCGCCGGTGGCAACCACTCCCTTAGTGAGGCATTCAGATTACCCCAAAAGAAGACCACCAGAGAGGAGTCTGGGAAATCGGAGACAAAAGCCAGCTCGAGGAAGTCCCGGACGTGGTCCTCAATCGGTCGGTCCCCCTGCCTCAAGCAGAGCAGCCGGTAGTTAGCCTGTTGGGCCGCTGGATCCATTGCGGTCTATCGTTCTGTCACGAATGTAAGGCAATGAAGGCTGACGAAGGTTGAGGATCCAAATGCAGCTTACTTTATTGTTAACAAAAACACAAAGGAAAACCCTCAGTGGGGAAATAAATATAAATAGAGAACTCGGGCAGGGAACACAGACCAGGCTAACAACATTCACAAAAATTCAACAAATGACAAAGGAAAGGGAAAACAAGCGGGTTTAAATAGACAGGACACGGTGATAACAAAATCACGAACAGGTGCGGACAATAACACTGTGCTGGCAGAGGGAGCCGGGAAAGATGGGAAATGTAGTTTTGACACAAAGACAGTGAAACACGGGGCGGACAACAAGGAAAACGAGACATGGAATGTGATAGGTGAAACGGAGAACATAAGGCAGACAACACAGGAACGTGACAGGCTCCTCAGTCTGTAGCTCATCTATGCTACCCTCTACAAAACCATTTAATCAAATCAAAGTGTATATTTACTACAAACTAATATCACAAAACAAGTCACACATACATTTTATGTTAATGCTTATTGGTTATCCTTAGAGAAAACAACACATGATAAACAAGAAAAGTACACTCAGAACGGGACTCGAACCAACGTCTCCGGCATAAGATTCGGATGCGCTAACAAGGACCTAACAAGTAGGTTCAGTGGCTAGTGCACCTGTTGAGCCCAGGAGAGTGAGGTTTACACACTGCACAGCTATCTACCTGCTGGCTCTCGTTACAAGTGCAGTGTGATAAAACTAGTGTTCCTGGCTACCCACTGACTGCTTTCGGAAAAATCCCCATAGCCTCATTTGCTTCATTTTTGCTGTCTTTCCTGCTAACTGCTGTTAACTCGCCAATAAGTAACGTTAGTTGATGTCAACTCCTCCCCTACCTACTGCATATTCAACAGAGAGGAAGAAATGGAGTAGCCCATAGCAAAGAAACTTATTCTATAGGCTAGATTATTTTTAAGACCTATGTCTATTTTACAGGCTGTATGCAGTATGTGCAAAGCCAAAGCACATTGAAATAAGGCAATTTATGATTACGGGGGTTTACATAGTCTATTGTCCGGTTTCATATTTGTCAGTCAACATTTAAAAATACATTCGGGGCTACACTCAAAACATTCGAGGCTGAATCCCCGGCAAAATAGTCTGCCGCCGCCTCTGGCTGTGAATATGTGTGCAACACGTGACTAGAATTTATAGCCTCTGTTGGTGACATCAACAGGATGCGCCAGTACCAGGGCTATACATGGATGTGACACAGGTGCATCATCAGGTCTTTTGTCTTCAGACCACTCTGTGATGTGTTGTGCTTCTCAAGCCTCTCAAACACTGTATTTTCCTCTGATAGGAGTTAGATTTGTCAGGCAGTGTGCAGAAATCTTTTCTTCTTTCTTCTATCACTTAAGTGTGAAAGATGAAGAGAAAATGAGCGATAAACAAAGCAAATGGTGTGTGTTTCCCTGTTTACGCCATATGGCTGAATCGGACACACACCAGTTCTGTTTTGTTTGTTTGGGGGAAGAGCACGCTGCTTTTGCGTTAGAGCAAGGCAGGTGTGAGCATTGTGATCTGATCACAGTGAAGATGCTGTGCACTCGTCGCGCTTATATCCAAGAGCTAGCCCCCACAATTTCATTATGGGGCTCACGTATGGATCTGGCTGAGGAGCGAGAGACGAGTTCGTCCCTATCACTCGCGCTCACTTCGCATGATCTCGAAGCAAGCCTCGGTGCCTCTTCAGTTCATGAGAGGGACGATGAATCTCTTGGGACCGCGGAATCTGAGTTGCCTACCTCTGAGCATTCCTCGTGTGATGACAAAACGGTTGAGGAACTGCTCGAGGTGGTTACTCGTGCGGTGGCCAGATTACAATTAGACTGGCCGCATGAACAAGAGACCCCCAAACGTTCACAATTTGTCACAGCAAGTCTGGTGGCCGGGGAAAGGGAACTCAAAATCAGTCTCTCCCCTTCTTTGATGACCTCCATGACGAGTTGACTCATTCATGGGGGAAACTTTATACTTCCCTTATATTTGTGCCCTCGACGTCGACATATTCAACTATCGTGGGTGCTAAGGCTCGGGGTATACATTGATGCCACGGGTAGAAGAGAGGCTCGCGGGCTATCTCTCGCCTGGTTCGGCATCATCATTAAAAGGACCAACTCTCCCCACAAAGCCGTGTAGGACTACCTCAACGCATGTGGGGAAGGCTTATCAGGCAGCAGGTCAGGCTGGTGCCGCCCTACATACTGTGGCAGTATTACAGGCATACCAGGATGATTTATTAAAGGACTTGAGGGCGGGGAGTACTATCGACTACGAAGCATTCTTTGAGCTTCGTCGAGCCACAGATTTATCTCTCCGTGTGACCAAGCAGATGGCTTGCGCTATCAGCCATTCAATGGCTACTTTGGTTAGCATGGAGAGGCATCTGTGGCTAAACCTTTCAGACATTAAGGATAAGGACAAAGAGTTCCTTCTTGATGTCCCGCTCTCACCTTCTGGCCTATTCGGTGACTCGATGAATACGGTCATTAACAGGTTTAGGGAGGTAAAAAGAAACGAGGAAGCCTTTGTACAATTCCTTCCTCGCTGCACTCAGTGCCGGCCACCCACATTGAAATGATTAATAAGTTAGATCACTGAGGAACTAGTGATAAATCAGAAAAAAGATCTACGCTGGCAAAGGAAATACCTGTACCACCAAAAAAAAAAAAAAAAAAAAAAACAAAGAATACAAAGTGAAGTTCAAGAAGAAGGGATAGAAGATGAAAGTCTGAACAACAGGTGCACTTCTCATTCCCGTGAGGTATCTGTTACGGCTGTGGGAAGCAGGAGAAGGCAGACGAGTGATTTGGATCCAAACGCGGCTTTATTTATAAATCATAAACAAATAAACACAAAGGAAAGTCCACGCTGGGAAAAACTAAACTAAAACACAAAAGAACACACGGCAGGAAGAACATAAACGAAGGGAAGGAATTAGGGGCATAGACAGCGAACATCCACGAAAGGCAGGGGGTAACCTCGAACGAACAAGGGGAACAGAGAGAGAACCACGAGAGAACATAGGAATCGACATGAAACACCAACGAACGACAAAGGGAAGGGGAAACAGCGGGGTTTAAATAAAGAGACACGGTAATGCCAAAACAACAGACAGGTGCGGACAATAATGCAGAGAAGGGCCGGGAAAGACGGGAAGTGTAGTTTACACACACGGACAGTGAGACTCAGGGCGGACAACAGGGAAAACGTGACATGGAACGGGATCGGTGACGGGTGAAACGGAAAACACGGAGCAGACAACAAGGAAACGTGACATAAACGTGACTAGTGAGACCGAGAACACAGGGCAGACAACAGGGGATCGTAACAGTATCCCAGATTGATGGTTCAGAAGGGCAAGCTGTGTCAGATAAGGAGTCAGTTTCGAGAACAGAGGTGAGTGATCTTTATTTTCCGAATTGGCTTTGCAGTTCAAAAGAAGGTGCAGGTCAGTTTGTTTTGAATTGCATTGAAATGGAAATCGAAAAAGCAAGTAGTAGTGGTTTACTGTCTGAAAATAACGATGATGACGTGTGTGTTGAGGATTCGAGGAATGATAGTGACAGTCTTTCAGACGTTTCCAAATTTGTACACTGTGGAAGAAATTAATGGGTTTCTGGATCAAACTAAAGGACAGAAAGTTGATGTTTAAATTTTTTTTTCCTGATGATGAATTTACAGAAAATTGTGGGTTCCCCATCTGTCACTCACTCAACGTTGTGTCGATGAGTTGACACTAGATCTCTGATTTTGAGAAAAGGCCAAGGAGAATTGGCGTGTGGAATTTGCATGGCACTCCCCCGGACATACGGGTATAAAAGGAGTGACGCTGCAAATACACCTCAGATATCTTCTTCGGAGCCGAGAGAGCAGTCACAGAGCTGAATTCCTCTGCTGTTTCATTCATCTCTACAAGCTGTTGGTTTTACGGCGCTTTCCAGCGGTCCTCCCCCTCGCATACCCCTGGGCGCTTCAGCAGCTGAAAAAGAGCTCACGGAGTGAATAACTTCGTTTATATATATATTTATATTCCCATATACATAAATATATATATATATATATATATATATATATATATATATATATATATATATATATATATATATATATATAAACAAAACAATAAAAGTGTATATTTCTCTAAAAGAGTGGCGCAAACGGTGAAGTGTCTTTTTCAAGATGTCTTTCTGTTTGTGTGTGTTTCCTGGTTGCGGTCGTTCTCTCTCCCCGACTGATGGCCACGATCACTGCCTCTTGTGTCTGGGTGCTACCCACGCAGAGTCAGCATTTGTGGATGGTTCATGCCCTCACTGTGAGAGCATGGCCATGGCTACATTGTGGTCGTGGCTCGCACTCGTACGAGCCACCCCAGCTGCTCCCCGACTCGGTCCTTCTACCTACGGGTATGAGGCACTGTCGGCTAGCGCTGGGGGCGATATGAGGACCTCAGTGGGAACCTCTCTGCCGGGTACAACCCCACGGACCTCCATCCCCCCGCCACGCTCGTATGCTCCAACCGAGTGCTGGGGCGCGGTTGCCGGTTTGCTTCACAGCGGACCCACGTTCTCGTTCGGAGCGCCTGATGACGATGATCGTGGCATCGAAGAGCGGGTTCGTCATGTCTGATGCTGAGGACTCGGCTGAACTACCACCCTTGGGTGCGGTGGCTCAGTCGCAGGCTGACGCAGAGCTGACAGCCATGCTTGCCTGGGCAGCCGCGAGTGTCGGGCTGGAGTGGAACCCTGCGCCTCCCCCCAAACCCTCGACAATTGGTTTCTGGGGCCAGAGCGCCACTTACGGTCATGCTCCACCACCGTTCCTTTCTTCCCGGAGGTGTATGAGGAGCTTACGTGCTTGTGGCAGGCAACTTTTACTGCCGCATGCGAGCGCCGATTCCCCAGGTGGACCAAGCGGTCACGGTGCACTTATGCCTGCAAAACGCCTCCACCTGGCGAAACCGCCCGAGGCTTCCGTCCAGGGCCTGTAGGCTGACGTCATCGCTGACAGCTAAAGCCTACAGCGCTGCTGGACACGCCACCTCCGCCTTGCATGCCATGGCACTCCTGCAGGTGCACCAAGCCAAGGCACTTAGAGAACTACACGAGGGTAGTCCTGACCCAGGCCTAATGCAGGAGCTGCGTTCCGTGACCGACTTCGCGTCCGGGCAACGAAGGTTACGGCGCAGGCTCTGGGGCAGGCGATGTCCACCTTGGTGGTCCAGGAGCGCCACCTATGGCTCAACCTGGTCAAGTCACGAGAGGCTGACAAGGTACGTTTCCTTGACTCCCCATCTCCCAGGTTGGACTGTTTGGCAACACCGTTGGAGACTTTGCCAGGCAGTTCTCAACGGTGAGGAGGCAGACGGAGGCTATACAGCACATCCTGCCCAGGCGGAGCTACAGACCCCGCACCCCATCTGCTCGTCGCCCAGCGCATCCCCCTGCGGTACCAACACCAGCCCCGCCACAGCCCACGCCTCGGGGCCGGTCCCGACGCGGAGCTACCCGCAGGACGGCGACACCCCCCGCTTCACGGCCGGCCGCCAAGAACCCAAAGAAGGCTTCGAAGTGCCCCTGAGACAGGTTGCCCTGGGACTCAGGAAACTGCACTTCGGGAGCTGGTAAGCAGACCACTCCCTCCCCTGCTGGAGGGGCGGGTGGAGAATCCTTATTTCCTTTTGAAATTTATTTTGCCGCACGCCCAACGGGCTGTGGTACCCACATTTAAAAAAAAAGTTTCCTCAGCCCCCGGGCTCTTCTTCCGGTCTCCCCGGCCGTCGTTATCACCGGTTTTCTGTGGCAAGTATAGCGCCCTGGAACTGGATCTTCCACGCGCCCAGCCGTGGCACAACCCCGCCCCCGAGCCGATGGTCTCCTCGGGCCACGAGGACGAAATTCTTCCTCCCCCGTCCCAGGCTGTTCCGGGAGTGGTCACAAGGAGCCAAGTGCTTCGATGCCCCCCTGCCGGTACGTCCGACGCTATAGTCTCCTTGGTCCCTCTCGCTCGGAGCTTGGGGGCATGGCTCGCGCTCCCCAACCCATCGTGTTGGTTGATCAGGACCGTCTGACTCGACTGTGCGATTCAGTTCGCCAGGCGCCCGCCCAGGTTCAACGACGGCCGCCCCACAATGGTGAGAGGCGAGAACACTGCTGCCTTGCGTGTGGAAATAGAGCCTGTCCCTCCAGCCGAGATGAAGAAGGGGTTTTACAGCATCTACTTCATGTTAACCAAAAAAGGTTGTGGGTTGCAGCCAATCCTCGACCTGCGAGTTCTGAACCGGCCTCTGCACAGACTCCCGTTCAAGATGCTCACACAGTGATGCATTCTAGCAAGTGTCCGGCATCTGGATTGGTTCGCGGCGGTAGACCTGAAGGTTCGCGTACTTTCATGTCTCGATCCTTCCTCGACACAGACTCTTTCTCCGGTTTGCCTTCGAGGGGCAGGCATATCAGTACAAAGTCCTCCCCTTCGGCCTGTCCCTGTCCCCTCACGCCTTCACGAAGGTCTTAGAGGCAGCCCTTGCCCCACTGAGGGAAGCGGGGGTCCGCATCCTCAACTAGCTCGACGACTGGCTAATCTTAGCTCACTCGCGAGACATGTTGTGTGCTCACAGGGACCTGGTGCTCAGGCACCTCAGCCGCTTGGGGCTTCGGGTCAACTGGGAAAAGAGCAAGCTCATCCCGGTTCAGAGCATCTCTTTTCTCGGTATTGAGTTGGACTCGGTCTCAATGTTGGCGCGTCTCACCAGCGAGCGTGCACAGTCAGTGCTGAGCTGTCTGCGTACGTTCAGACGGAACATGCTGGTCCCACTGAAATCCTTTCAGAGGCTCCTGGGGCATATGACATCCTCAGCCATGGTTACACCACTTGGGTTGATGCATATGAGACCACTCCAGCACTGACTACAGACCCGAGTCAAGAGACGAGCATGGCGCCACGGCGCACACCACGTCCTCTTCACGCAGACGTGTTGCCGCTCTCTCAGCCCCTGGTCAGATCTAGCGTTCTTATGGGCAGGAGTTCCCCTAGGCCAGGTCTCCAGGCACGTCGTGGTCATGACAGATCCCTCCCAAAGGGGTTGGGGAGCCGTATGCAGCAGGCACTCAGTCACCGGCCCTTGGATTGGCCCGCGACTGCATTGGCACATCAACTGCCTCGAGTTGCTGGCAGGACTACTTGCCCTGAGGCTTTTGCCATTGATCCGGGGCAAGCATGTGTTGCTCCGGACGGACAACAGCCGCGGCAGTGTATATCAACCGCCAAGGCGGTCTACGCTCTCGCCGCTTGTCACAACTCGCCCGCCATCTCCTTGACATCGTGCCGAGGACCCGGGCACAGATATTTTTATTAAACTGTTTATTTATTTATTTATTTTCCTTTTTGTTGTTGTTTGTTTTAATATACCTCTTGGCTCTAGATGTAAAAGTTTTGTAAGCATAAATAAAAAAAAATAAAAAAAATGTCTGACGCAGGTGTAAATTGACGGGTCCTTAAATAAGCCCTCATAATAAATCTCCAAATGATTTACATATTCACTTATGAAATGTATTACTGTGAAATGTATGCCAATGATTGGCTTATGTTCAATAATATGGTAGTAAACAATACATTGTATTCTAAAGCTGGTTTTGTCTTATCAATGATTAAGAATGTAATGCATTTTAATTATCTGAATATTTTTTATTTATATATATATATATATATATATATATATATATATAAATAAATATTTTAAGATAACTATGTATAGTTATATATTTATATACAGGTGAAACTTCGAAAAATTAGAATATCGTGCAAAAGTTCATTAATTTCAGTAATTCAACTTAAAAGGTGAAACTAATATATTATATAGACTCATTACAAGCAAAGTAAGATATTTCAAGCCTTTATTTGATATAATTTCTATGATTATGGCTTACAGCTTATGAAAACCCCAAATTCAGAATCTCAGAAAATTAGAATATTACATGAAATCAATAAAAAAAGGATTTTAAATACAGAAATGTCGGCCCTCTGAAAAGTATAATCATGCATATGTACTCAGTACTTGGTTTGGGCCCCTTTTGCATTAATTACTGCCTCAATGCGGCGTGGCATGGATGCTATCAGCCTGTGGCACTGCTGAGGTGTTATGGAAGACCAAGATGCTTCAATAGCGGCCTTCAGCTCTTCTGCATTGTTTGGTCTCATGTCTCTCATCTTTCTCTTAGTAATGCCCCATAGATTCTCTATGGGGTTCAGGTCAGGCGAGTTTGCTGGCCAATCAAGCACAGTAATACCATGGTCATTGAACCAGGTTTTGGTACTTTTGGCAGTGTGGGCAGGTGCCAAGTCCTGCTGGAAAATGAAGTCAGCATCTCCATAAAGCTTGTCTGCTGAAGGAAGCATGAAGAGCTCTAAAATGTCCCGGTAGACGGCTGCGTTGACTCTGGACTTAATAAAGCACAGTGGACCAACACCAGCCGATGACATGGTTCCCCAAACCAACACAGACTGTGGAAACTTCACACTGGACTTCAAGCATCTTGGATTGTGTGCCTCTCCATTCTTCCTCCAGACTCTGGGACCTTGGTTTCCAAATGAGATGCAAAATTTGCTCTCATCAGAAAAGAGGATTTTGGACCACTGAGCAACAGACCAGTTCTTTTTTTCTTTAGCCCAGGTAAGACGCTTGACATTTGAAGCCCATGTCCAGGACCCGCCTGTGTGTGGTGGCTCTTGATGCAGTAACTCCAGCCTCAGTCCACTCCTTGTGAAGCTCCCCACACATTTGAATGGCCTTTTCCTGACAATCCTCTCCAGGCTACGGTCATCCCTGCTGCTTGTGCACCTTTTTCTTCCACACTTTTCCCTTCCACTTAACTTTCTATTAATGTGCTTTGATACAGCACTTTGAGAACATCCAACTTCTTTTGAAATTACCTTTTGAGGCTTTCCCTCCTTGTGGAGGGTGTCAGTGATGGTTTTCTGCACAACTGTCAGGTCAGCAGTCTTCCCCATGATTGTGAATTCAACTGAACCAGACTGAGAGACCATTTAAAGGCTCAGGAACCCTTTGCAGGTGTTTAGCTGATTAGAGTGTGACACTTTGAGTCTACAATACTGAACCTTTTCACAATATTCTAATTTTCTGAGATTCTGAATTTGGGGTTTTCATAAGCTGTAAGCCATAATCATCAAAATTATATCAAACAAAGGCTTGAAATATCTTACTTTGCTTTTAATGAGTCTATATAATATATTAGTTTCACCTTTTAAGTTGAATTACTGAAATTAATGAACTTTTGCACGATATTCAAATTTTTCGAGTTTCACCTGTAAATATATATAATCATTATATATTGAATTATTGTTATACAAGGGGCTTTCTCAGCAAATATTTGTATATGTGGTTAATCACGATTAATTAATCGGGGCACCATGTAATTAATTTGAATCACGATTAATTATTCGGGATATATACGTGGAGATATATATATATATATATATATATACATATATATTAGGGCTGTCAATCGATATATATTTTTAATCGAATTAATTTTTAATTAAATTAATTACATGATGTCCCGAATAATTAATCGTGATTAATCGCATATACAAATATTTGCTGGGAAAGCCTCTCATATAACAATAATTCAATATATAATGATAATGAATTATCCATAGTTATCTTTAAATACAAAAAATATATATATATATATATATATATATATATATATATATATATATATATATATATATAGTTTAGAGAAACACCATCTGTATGTAGATGATGCGGCTTGGACACATCATCATTTATGAACCCAGGGTCGTCTGGTGTTTCGGGTCTAATCATCAGACACCCTCACCTGGGTGACCCAACCGGGGATGATCAGTCCCCAGCTTGTGTCCAAGCGGCACGCTACACCATGGATCCACCCTCTTGATACACAACCACCTTGAAGCTTTTTCCACAGTTTCAATGATGTTCCTGGTGGCTTTTCTTTCTTTTTCTTTCTTTCCTGCAACCCTCTCATGCCAAAGAGCCTGAGTGCCCGGTGCAGAGACTTTACATTTACATTTACATTTATGCATTTGGCAGACGCTTTTATCCAAAGTGACTTACAGTGCACTTATTACAGGGACAATCCCCCCAGAGCAACCTGGAGTTAAGTGCCTTTCTCAAGGACACAATGGTGGTGGCTGTGGGAATCGAACCAATGACCTTCTGATTAACAGTTATGTGCTTTAGCCCACTATGCCACCACCATGCCTGTAAATCCCCTGCAGCCCACCTTGATAGGCTCACAGTGGGCCTTCCATCCATTCCCTCTACAGACCTCTAGCAGTTCAAGATATTTGGCCCTCTTCCGCTCATGGGCTTCCTCTATGCGGTCTTCCCAGGGGACTGTAAGTTCCAAGATCACTACTTGCTTTGAGGAGTCAGATGTTAAGACCACGTCTGGCCTGAGTCTTGTTTTCGCAATGTGCTCTGGGAACTTCAGCTGTCTCCCGAGGTCCACTTTCAGCTGCCAGTCATGTGCCTGCGTTTTCTCCCCTGCCCTGACAAAGGTGATGTTGCGCCTTGCTTGGAGCTGGTGTTTGCTCTTTCGCATTCCTGTGCAAATGGTATCCGCTACTGCCTACAACACCTGGTCATGGCGCCATGTGTACCTCCCCTCTCCCAGGGCTTTTAGGCAGCAGCTCAGGATGTGCTCTAGAGAACCTCTTGCCAGGCACAATGGGCATGCTGGAGTTTCCACAAGACCCCAAGTATGCAGATTGGATGGGCTTGGGAGGACATTGTATACCGACTGAATCAGAAATTTGAGTCTCGCTGTTTCTGACTTCCAAATTTCTATCCAGGTGATCTTTCTGGTAGATGCATAGTCCCAGGTCTTCGAAGCTCCCTGCTAACGCATGGCCACTGTCCTACTGCGATGCTCCTCCTCCACCTCAGCACAGATGTCCTCCAGGACCAGCTGCCGTCTCTCACTCCTCTGCGCTTTGTCATAGCTGGGTCTTGTATGACTACCAAGCCCTGCTCGTCCTTCTGCCACGGAGCCTACCAAGACACCATGTCTCAGACTTGCTTCTGCCTGCTCAACTACCTCCTGAGCCCGCCACTTAATTCCAGTTCTCACTGGGATGCCTGCAGAGGAGACTCTGCAGTCAGATGAGTCCCTGTAATGTAGGACCTCCCTGGCTCTGGTGACTTTAAACTCCTCTGTCAGGCCAGTGAAAGGAAGCTGCAGCTTGTTGGTGTGTCCATATATATATATATATATATTCAGATAATTAAAATGCATTACATTCTTTTGGCAGAAGAGTTATTCATTGATAAGACAATACATAAAACGGCTTTAGAATACAATGTATTGTTTACTACCATATTATTGAACATAAGCCAATCATTGGCATACAGTTCACAGCAATCCATTTCGAAGGTGAATTTGTCAATCAGTTTGAGATTTATTATGAGGGCTTTTTTAAGGCCCGTCAATTTACACCTGCGTCAGACATGCTTGTGTAGCTTCTCGGGTGCATTGCATCATAAACATAACATTTTTAGGTCACTGTGTCAAGTTTAATACTTCGAACACATCTTGAGATCCCTTAGTTTGAATTTGCGCTCCATCAAATGTTATAAATGTATGAACGTAATGCATGTTTGTTTTGTGTGTCTGCTAGATGGTTTCCCTTTACAAAAACCTTCACTATGATGCTGTGCTTTGCTAAGCACTTTTGGGAACAATCCTGCATTGTGACCAGCTGTGAATATGTGTGTAACACGTCAATGAACATTGACCGGAATTTATAACCTCGGCTGGTGAGATCATTAGATGCACCTGTGGCCAGGCTATAAATAGACGCGTCACCAGCTTGTCGTCAGATCCATTTTCTTCAGAGCAAACCTTGTGTCTCACAAGCTTGTCAGAAACTTTCTTTCCTCAGCTAGGATTTAGAATTTGTTAGGCAGTGCGCAGTGAACCTTTTCTCCTTTCCCTCTTTCTATATATATATATATATATATATATAAAATAGAAAAGAAAAAGGTGGAAAAATGTCAGAGAAGCAATGTGTCAATGTCAGCGATGTGTGTTTCCCTGTCAACGTTCTATGACTGTCAGGGACACTCATAAATTTTGTTTTGTTTGTTTGGGGAAGAGAATGCTGCTCTCGCGTTGGGGCAGGGCGAGTGCGCGCATTGCGACCTACTTTCGGGCAAAATGCTTCGCGCTCACCTCGCTTACTTCCAGGAGTCAGCGCCCACTCTTTCATCGTGGGGCTCTCGCATATATCTGGCTGAGGAGCGAGATACAGGTCCGTCCCTATCGCTCACTCTCTCCCCAGATCCAGCTGATCCTTCTCGTAATCTGAACCGCGCCTCGGCGCCTCTTCGTTTCACGAGGGGGGCGCTGAACCTCTACATTTCACGCATAATAATAAAGCGGCTGAGAAATTACTCGAGGTGATTCCTCGGGCTGTGGCTAGACTACAGCTAGACTGGCCACATGAACAAGAGACCCCCCCCAAACGCTCCAAACTATAATACTGTCTGGTGGCCAAAAAAATTAATAATAACAAAAATAAAAAAAGGGAACGCTATATTAGTCCCTTCCTTCCTTTGATGACCTCCATGACAAGCTTTCTCACTCATGGAGGAACCCATATACTTCCCGTGTTCACGTACCCTCGACCTCTTTATACTCGACTATCGTGGGTGCTAAGACACGGGGGTATTCAATGATGTCGCCGGTCGAAGAGACGCTTGCGGGCTATCTCTCACCGGGTTCGGCATCATCACTCAAGAAACCCGCTCTCCCCACTAAGCCATGCAGGACTACCTCCATGCTAGTGGGGAGGGCTTATCAAGCGGCAGGTCAGGCTGGTGCTGCGCTGCACACCATGGCTGTGTTACAGGCATACCAGGCTGACCTACTGAAAGACCTGAGTACGGGTGCAACGCTCGACGAAGAAGCCTTTTCTGAACTTCGTCGGGCCACAGATTTATCTCACTGTGCTACCAAGCAGACAGCCTGTGCCATTGGTCAGTCTATTTCGCCTTCCGGTCTCTTCGGAGACGCCATGAATACAGTTATCTCCAGATTCCAGGAGGCGAAAAGCCACGAGGAAGCCTTCGGGCAGTTTTTTCCTTGCCGCACTCAGGGGGGCGGGGCCGTCGGCCACCCAGTCCCGCCCCAACTCTGCTAGGCAGAGCGTGGCGAGTCGTGCTCCACCTCGTAAAGACCGGGGACAGGCTCGTCGCCCTCAGCAGCCCCCGAAGCAGGACCTCAGGGTCGTGATTTCTAAAAGAAAGAAACCCTGACGGTCTTGTACCCAGCCTTGTGGGGGTGGTTCCTCTCTGGACGGGGTGCGAGTACCATCCACTTCAGCCCTCCCGATACCCTCACGAAACCTCTTCACTCCCGCCGCCTTTGGTGTTTCGGGTGACAGAGGCTTCCAACAAAGAGTTGGGTGCTTCCTGCCTTTATCCAGGATGCGGAACACTCGACATCCCCTCAACAGAAAGTGTCGAAATTGATACCCATCTCAGAGAACCTGGCAGCGTGGAAAATTCTGCCAGGCATTTCTATGTGGGTTTTGAACACAGCAGAAAGAGGCTACAGAATTTAATTCGCTCGCTGCCCTCCGCGTTTCAACGGCGTGGTTCCCACTACCGTGAAACCATTGCAGACACGTCTACTGTGGAAAGATCTGCAAAAGGGGCCATGAACATGTTCCCCTTCCAGAGAAAGAGTCAGGCTATTACAGCAGATACTTCCTGGTCTCCAAGAAAGGGGTGGGGGTGGGGGTTTGCGTCCGATTTTAGATCTTTGAGGCTTGAACCGCTCGGTCAGGGTGTTCAAGTTCAAGATGCTAACTGTCAAGACGGTCGTGTCTCAGATCCAACATTACGATTGGCTGATCACGATGGATCTCATGGATGCATATTTCCATATTGGAATTCTGCCACAGCACAGGAAGTTCCTGAGGTTCGCTTTTGGGGACGAAGCCTTTCAGTATCAGGTTCTTCCATTCGGCCTAGCCCTATCACCCCGTTTATTCACGAAATGCATGGATGCAGCACTGGCTCCTTTGCAACTCTGGGGCATCCACATTCTGGCAGTTCAGCACAGGGATATTGTCTTAGCTCATCTGGTTTCTCCAGGTCTGAGACTCAATGTCAAAGAGCATTCTCTCTCCAACCCGGTGAATCACCTATCTGGGGGTTATATGGAATTCGATCACGATGCGGGCACAGTTGTCTCCCGCTCATATCATGTCCATTCAGAACACCCTGAGCAAACTCAGGCTAGGTCAAGGTTGCAGTGTTCACCAGTATCAACAAATACTATGTCTCATGGCGTCTGCATCCACGGTTATCCATTTGGGCCTGCTCCATATGAGACCGTTTCAGCTGTGGCTAAAAGCCAGGGGATTTCATCCAAGGGCCAGTCCCCTAGGGCTAATAAGGGTTACGCGCCACGTGCTTCGTTCCCTTTCTATGTGGTTCAGACACCAGTTTCTTACCTTGGGTCCCACTCTAGGTGCGTCTCGTCATCGCAGGCTGCTAACGACAGATGCCTCCCTGACGGGCTGGGTAGCGGTCTTAAGTGGTCGTCCAGCTTAAGGGGAAGGGAGGTTTGTCAGCTCGGTTGTCACAGTAACTGTCTCGAGTTGATGGCTGTATTTCTGGCCCTGAAATACTTCCTCCAGAGGCTCCCATGTCTTCTGGGTGGGCAATACAGCGGTAGTCTCTTACATAAACCTTCAAGGAGGTCCACGTTCACGTCAGCGAAATTTCTGGCACGTCGGACTTTCCTTGGGGCCCAGGGAAATCCCCTGTAACTCAGGGCAGTTTATATCCCTGGATGCCCGTATGTGGGAGCAGATTTACAGTCCAGACAGAAAATACTGACTGGTGAGTGGAAACTCCACCCCTAGGAAGTGGAACAAATCTGGGTGAGATTTTACGGGATAGAAGAGGACCTATTCGCCTCTATGAACAGCGCAATGTCTTCTCTACTTCTCCCTGAGTCACCCAGCCCCCCCTGGGTCTGGACGTGATGGCACAAACATGGCCCTGAATGCGTCTGTATGCATTTTTCCCTTGTTTCTCTGCTCCCGGGAGTCTTGGCCAGAGTTTGCCAGCAAGGGTCTTGCCTCTTACTGATAGCACCGCGCTGGCCGAACAGGATATGGTTCTCGGAGTTAATATCTCTCCTTGACAGCTCGCCTTGTGCAATTCCGGACAGGAGGGACCTTCTGTCTCAGGCGCAGGGGACGATATTTCATCCCCGGCCCGAATTGTGGAAACTTTATGTTTGGCCCCTGAAGGGTACCAACTGAGGGATACAGGGCTGTCACCTGAGGTTATCAAGACCATTCTTAGTGCTAGGCCTCCCTCTACCAGAAGAATCTACACCAATAAATGGGGTGTCTTCAAAAAGTGTTGCTGTTCACATGGTGCAGATCCAGTTAACTGCCAAATTGTTTCAGTTCTGGACTTTCTGCAGGAAAAACTGTCAGCAGGCTTATGCCCCGCTACTCTCAGGGTTTATGTGGCTGCCATTTCGGCTTGCCACGCCTTGATGGACGGGGTGCCTTTGGGGAGGCATTCTCTACTTGCTCGCTTCATTCGTGGAGCCATGTGACTGAGGCCTCCTGTTAGGACCATAATTTCTTCATGGGACTTAGCAATAGTCCTGGAGGGTCTGGTTGAGAACCCCTTTTGAACCTCTAGAGTCAGCGTCTGACAGACTTCTGACTCTCAAATGGTCTTTCTTATGGCGATTACCTCTCTTAAGAGGATTGGGGATCTACAGGCTCTGTCTGTTTTGCCGGCCTGTTTAGAATTTGCCCCAGGTATGGCCAAAGCTATTCTGCATCCTCATCCTGACTACCTTCCTATGGTGCCTTTTTCGACACTACGTCCTGTCACTCTGGAAGCCTTCTGCTCCCCTCCGTTTTTAATGCCTGAGCAGGAAAGACTTCACGGACTCTGCCCAGTCCATGCCCTTCAGACTTATGTCCACTGCACTAGCCAGTGGCGTAAGTCAGGGCAATTATTTGTCTGCTATGGGGGTCGCCACAGGGGGGCGGCCGCTATCAAGCAGACTATGTCACATTGGGTGAGGGATGCTATTGCCCTGGCCTATGAGGCGTGCGGTCAAGCTTCGCCAGTAGGTGTCAGGGCTCACTCCACTAGAGGGGTCGCCTCCTCTAAAGCCTTGGATAGAGGGGTCCCTCTGCAGCAGTTTTGTGATGCGGCAGGCTGGTCCTCTCCGCACACATTCATCAGATTTTATAGTTTAGATGTTTATGCTACTCTGGGCTCTTACGTCCTTGAGTCGACATCTCAAGCTCATTTCTGAGACCTCTCGCGTTCTTGTGAGCACACTTCACAACCGCAGGGGTCCGGACAGCCCCAGTGCGGCGGCGTGGGTACTGCGTTCTCAAAAGCGCCTAGTAAAGCGCAGCATCATAGTGAAGCTTTTTGTAAAGGGAACGTCTCGGGTTACATGTGTAACCCTTGTTCCCATGTGGATATGTATCATTTCAAATTGGTTTCTTGAACATGACAATGAGTTCACTGTACTAAAATGGCCCCCACAGTCACCAGATCTCAACCCAATAGAGCAATAGAGTGTATATATATATATATATACTGTATATATATATATGTGTGTATGTTTTACATATATGTATGCATATGTATATATATATATATATATATATATATATATATATATATATATATATATATATATATATGTGTGTGTGTGTGTGTGTGTATATATAAACATATAGTGTTGGATTAACACTTTTAATGAAAAGATGGAAAGGTTTTTTAGTTTATGATTACATTATTTATTTGTAAAATAAGGAGATCTTAAAAGTCAAAGTCTCTCTCTCTCTCTCTCTCTCTCTCTCTCTGGTTGGTTAGGCATCTAGGCCAAAAGTCATAAACATCTAGGCCTTTAAAAGGATAGTTTACACAAAAATGAAAATTCTCATATAATTTACTCACCCTCATGTCATCCCAGATGTTTATGACTTTCGTTTGTCTTCAGAACACAAACAAATATTTTTTGAAAAATATTCTAGCTCTGTAGGTCCATAAGTGAATGTGAATGCGGCCAGACATTTCAAGCTTCAGAAATCACATAAAGGCAGCATAAATGTAATCCATGACTCCAGAAGTTAAATCCATGTCCTCAGAAGCGATATGATAGGTGTGGGTGAGAAACAGGTTTAAGTCCTTTTTTACTTTAAATCTCCACTTTCAATTTCACATTCTGTGTGGAGATTAATAGAAAAAAAAGGATTGATTTCCATATTGATCTGATTCTCACCCAAAGCAACGACATCGCTTCAGAAGACATAGACAGGTATTAAAACACTGGAGTTAAATGGATAAGTTTTATGTGGCCTTTATATGATTTTTGCAGCTTGTACGGTCTGGTCACCATTCTCTTGAATTGTATGGACCTATAGAGCTGAAATATTCTTCTAAAAATCTTAATTTGTGTTCAGCAGAAGAAAGAAAGTCATACACATCTGGGATGGCATGAGGGTGAGTAAATGATGAGAGAAATTTCATTTTTTGGTGAGCTATCCCTTTTGATACTGGAGAGAAAGAGAGTTGAAAATGATGATGTAAAAATAAGCTATGATTGTTTTTGCTGCATGAAACATTGACTAATATCTCAACAAATAAAATGTTTAAAAATATATCTTCATGCCAACTCTGGATTCTTTGCGTCACAAACAACATGGACGTTTTTATGACATGACTTTGTGGTCCATATCTAACACAGATATTGTATGTGCCACTCAGACCACTGACCCAATTTTAGCCTGCCGCTGCCTTCAACTTCTTTGTGTGCCTCATATTTTTAGATCGAAACACTTTGAGGTGGAATTTTGTCTCACTACTGTTTTTCTTTCTATGGCATATTGTTATACAGCACAGCAAATAATAAGGAAACAAAGCTAAAACATTATGCAGCACGACAAGTACAAATGAACTTGAGAATTGGGCATTTATGATAGCTCTTTATAATGACATAAATATTTGGGTACAAAAAGCTAAATCCGCTGTGTTTTAAAGCCATTTTCAAGGTTATCACAAAAATATTTTCTTTACTACCATGAACCATGTTTTAACACCATAACAGACTTGCTTTAACACTTTCTTTTCATATTTGTGAGACAAAAAATATTTATTTAATTTAAATGCAATGGAAAAAATAGCCACAAGAACACAACCAAACGAACAAACAGCCACAATGTTAGAAAGAATAAATGTAAAGATAAAAACATAAAGTGTCTGTTTTGATTCAAGAAGCGGAAATCCCATTGAGTTACATACTCATCACCCACAAGCACTACCAAACATTCAGATGTGGTCAACATGAGACGTCTCCTCACTGTTCTCGCCAGTAAGTGATTTCGCTTCATACTTCAAATATATTAAAATCTGTATATTTTATGTTTATTGTAGCTATACCTACCCTATATAGTTTTCTGAATTACTGTGGATGTGCATAATTTCTTTATCACTATATCACACATTATACACTGGATAAGGTGTATGCATGTTACCATGTCCATTTGTGCTCTTAGTTCTTATTTGTCACATTAGTAAGATGATAAACATGAATGCATATGTAGTAAAGACCAAATAAAATTCCTTTATATGAGTCGGATCCCAGACAGATGAAATTATATCTGAGTAAAACCATATTTTCTTGTTTGAATATAGTTGCACTGAGTTGCATTTACTTGAAGGTCTCTGGGACACTGGTTAAGGTAGTGGTCAAGCCTGGAGATAATGCAATTCTACATTGTGACCGTCAGATTATCGAGGGACAAGACATCCAATGGGTCAAGATCTGCTCTGCACAAATCCAACCACCGCTAATCATCTCTGCTTACAATACCCTTTTATTTCCTTATCCTCGATTCTCTCTGTCCTGGAACAATACTTCAAAATCCCATGACTTAGAAATAGAGAACATCACCGAAGCAGACCTTGGACTCTACTATTGCACTAGGGTAGAAAAAAAGAGGATTGAGCACAACAGGATGATCTTTGAGAGGGAAGTGTACCATTTGGGTGAAACTCTCACAAAGCTGACATACGGAGCTTCAAGTGATCCTAAACATCTTGATTCATCTGGTAAGCTTGTTTCAAACTAAAAATATTATATAAATGTCAGTAGTGGAAATATTACTTAAAAATTCTACTTTCATAAGAAATATCCTGAGAAAAAATATTGCGATACATCAATATTTGATTGTTTCGACACAGCCCTACTTAACATACATACAGACAGTACATACAAGTGGAATGTTTTATTCAAGCAATGCTCAAAATACAACCTTTGAATGTTTGAAAATTAAAAAAATGAACTACTCGTTCATACTACTCGTGTGCAGTATAAATGTATAATTCCTTTACATTTCAGATCATTTTAATAATGTTTGCTAGTGCTGTTGAAACCTAATTTTTACAAATTAAATAAAAAGTATATTATTGAAGCTCCATATTTGAAGAACAAAATGAATTACAATATACTGTATATATTTATATATATACACACACACACAGTACATCAATGTGTGGGAGAACTGACATTTATAGAGTCTTTTTTTTAATTGAATGTAGGTCGTGTATTTGTCTTTACAGGAAACAAAGTGCTGTTCTGAAATGTAACGGAAAAAACATATGATGATCAGATAACTAAGGCTTTTCTCACAGCAGCTCTTCTGTATTGAGTTTAAGTTAGATCCTGTATTATTTAAATGCAGCACAGTCAAGTAACCCATTTGCTTTACATTTATTTGTTCAGCATGTTCATTAAACGTCTCCTCAGGAACCCACTCTGATCCAAACTGTCACTGTTGGCAGTGCTGGCTGATACTGCAGACAATGTGCCCAGCATGTTCTCTTCTCTCTGCTATGTTGGCCTTTGTTTGTGGGTACAAGTGCTGCCACAAGACAGGTCAGAACAGTATTTATAATGTATATACATAAAAAAGAGAGAGAAAAAAAGGATGTAATTTATGCTTTCTATTATATTATGGGAGTCATAATTTTTCAATACTTGTTGTCATTTATGTAAGAGATTACTGCTCTATCCACAGTGCTGAAGCAGTTTGAAGGTCTTCCAAGCAGTTTTGAGATGCAAAGACAGCAAAATCAAGAACAGGTAAACTAAAGTTCACGTTTAAAAAGGCAGCTCACAAACAGGCATAAAAGTTCTAAGATTTGTATACTGTCTGAAATCTGACACATGAATTAATAAATCAATAAAATAATAATAATTATAATAATAAAATAATCAACTTTAAAATATTCAAAACCTTTTCAAAAGTGAGCATTGTAAAAAAATTATAATAATACATTTCTAAAAATATTTAGTAAAATGTATATTTTTGCTGTAGAAGTGCTGTATGTCCATACATTGTTGTTGTACATGCACAAAAGTATTATCCATTAATAAATAATAACATTTTCAATTTGATCCATTTAGGATGTTCATGCAGATATTTACTATGCATCACTAAACATCCCCAAACGAGGAAGTAAACTGGCAAAGAGCAAGCGATTGCCAAACTCTGACTACAGTGTGTACAATGATATTAAAATGCACTGTTAAGGTATACCCTGCAGGGGTTTATTTTTGCAATAATAAGTAGCTTACTGCACATTACCCTGTTTATTACACAACTACTTACAAATAAATAAATGTACATGAAATATACATTTTAATTGCAATTATTTTTGTGACCACAAAGTGATTGGAGAGACATGAAACTCTAGAAAGCAACTACAGAGTTTAGCACTTGTTCTTTTTAAGGTAAATTAACTATTTTAAGGTATGCTGTGTATTAATGACATTATTTTATCATAGTTTTATTGAATCTGTTATTTCATATTGTCTTGTGATGTGGCTCATTTATAGTAAAAATAGGCTGACAAGTCTAATTAAAACTGCATCTAAGGTTATAAGGAGTGCAACAATTTCAGCTAAAGGAAATGTATAACAAACAATTAATTGAGAAAGTGCATACAATTGTGAATTTTATTTCTGTATATCCTGACAAATCCATATTGCTCTTGACCGAAATATTGATCTATTTTTGCTTTTTGTGTTATGTTGACTTGTGTGTTTGGATGTTTTAATGTGACACTTGTCCAAATGAAATTTCCCAAGGGATAAATAATAAACTGAACTGAACTCATGTAAAAAATATTTGACTGCAGAAAACAATACATAATAATATTATATTCTGTATTGTAAACACTGTGATAGATCTTGATCAGAATAAAGTATTCCAGAGAGCCATGAATTAACAGTAAATATATGTTTTCAGTCAGTCAAATTAATATTGTATCATCATTTATGGATTTATATCATTTTATTATTTTATTTGTAGATTGGTCATTGACAAATAAGGTTGTAAAAATCTAGTTTAAAACACGTCAAGTTCATAAAAATCTTTGTGTCTATGTGGTTTGTATACATTTCTGAAAAACATTTATAGCATTTTCCAAAAATTATTTAAAAACATTTCAAGTAGCATAACCATCAAGTAAAATGTAATCAAACGCTTTATATGCCTTATACACATGAGTGTACATAATTTAAAGTTGAAAAGTACATAAATATATTTTTTGAACAAATATCATGAATTTTTGAGTCACAAATATCAAGAGGTCTTCTTAGGGTTACTTCATTTGACCTGAGCAAAATGTGCCTTTGCAAAAATTGGCAAAATATAAAATAATCTTATATAGATTTTTTTTAAACTTACAGTCATAATGGTCGTGCTCTCTGTTTTATGCTTTTTAATGATTATTTTTATAAAACAGTTTTATACAACAATCTGCTTGTTGGTCACAGTACCTGAATTTGATTTGATTTGATATTCATTAAAAAAAAAAAAAAATATATATATATATATATATATATATTTTTTTTTTTTATAAATTAAATTAAAAGCTATTTAAATCTAAATAGCTTTAATTTGTATTTTTATAGGAAATAATAATAAAACTTCATTCAAAACTAATTATGCCAACATATTTCAGCTTTTAAATATTTTTTTAATTATTATTTTTAATTTTATTTATTTATTTTTACTGTCTTGACGATTACACCACTTTGACATTTTTGACTTAAGCCCCAGAAAAATATTATGTATTTTGAACTCTAATTAAAAACATATTCATCAAAGAGAAGTATTCAACTATTTGCTTTGTGTGAATTGCATTTTTAATGTGTCTTTGAATAACTTAATATATCCAAACCAAAAAAGTAACTGATGTATAGTAAACTGAATGTATTGTTGTGGTGAAGCCAAAAATGTTTGTATAAATATTATATTTGTTTACATAAAACAAGCATGATTGTTGATGTTTTGGGTTTTTTGAAGCAAATGTCTATTTGACCACATTTATGTGAAAGGTTGAAAAAGAGAAACGTTTTCTTGAAACGACATTAAGACATTATAAACATAATTAACAGACATTATGTGATCATCACTATTAAATTAGTAGGTTGAAAATCACAGACCCCATATTTTGTTATTGGTATATTAACATGACTGGCATCAAATGAGATGGAATAGCTCATAAAGCAAACAACTTACATCAGTACAAACTTACAGATAGATGGCAATCCTAATAAATTGGGTATTGATTTTTTCTGAATATTTTTAATATCTGTCTGACTATTTAAATAGTCAGCAGCATTGTTTTACCTATTTTAACCCTTGTGAATAGTAGTTACCCATCAGGAGTAGTGACTGTTTCTGTACTCTGGTTTGTAACTTTTTATTTTTATCAAATTATGTAATGTTTATAAAAGAAAAATCATTTTCAAGATGCAGAACAAATTATTGTGTTTGATACCTTATATATATATATATATGTATTTATTTATAAACATTATAAACATAGTATATATATATTTTAAAATATTTTTTAAAAAGCTTGAAAATATATTTTCACGTCAATATTAGAAATTTGTTTAAAAATAATAATCATTTAAATATGATATATTGTTATATAATAATAAAAAAAAAATGTAATGTATGAACTTGCACAACATGTATTTATCTACCTTCAGACAAATAATATTAATTGAACATACATTGTTTTAATTATATCAAAATAACAATGCTTTAGCATTAGTTTCAGTTGCTTTTTAAGTACTTATTCCTTTAGTCCTTTTAAATATATGGAGAGCATTGTAATGACATAACTGATTAAAAATAAGACAAAAAAGAGAGGGAAAAAGTGCTGATATGAAGGGCCGAAAAGTTCTCATACAGTTCAATTACTTTCATAAAAAATTATTTATATTCCAACCTTCTCACCCCACTTTTCCCACCCAGCCACAATTCTCTTCTTCCCTCTTTCTGTTTCTTTCAAAATATTGAACAGAGGTCAAATTACAGAGAACTACAGCATTTAATTTAACTTAAAATACACATTTTAAGTCACAGCAGTAATGACAGATGAAGAGCTACAGATGAACATGTCTATTTATTTTAATTTGATATGCTTTTTAATTAAAGCACATTACAAGGCAGACAGGCAATAATAGAAGAATTTAATATTGGGAATAGCCATCTAGTACCCTTATTATGAAGTGTTCTGATATTCTGTACTTTGAAATACTTGCTGACATGAGCAGCAAAGACCAGTCACCAACATATGGTGCATTTTGTATTGTGGTGTCATTTTTTTCCAAACCAGGATGCTTAAACCTTAAATTCATACCTTGTATCTTTTGAGACCTGGGACCTCATTTCACCCCTGTATCTTATCAATTTTTTGGAGTTGTGTCCACACCTCTTTAGTATTTCTCGATCTATCTCTTATAAATAGTGTAACACAAAAAAAAGCCAAAATTGCAAATAAAATTATAATGTTTAAGTAGCAGACATGTATAGGGTCATTAGAGACCCAAGGTATGCTATAGTGTCGTTTTTTTATTTTTTTTTATTATTATTTATATTTGTATGATTATTTCATATCTATACTTATATTTACTATCACAGTATATCTATTTCTTTGTTTATTACAAGATCAATTAGTACTATATTTATAGAAATAAACACTTCATCATGTTGATAATCAGTGCAACAATGGTGAATTATCTGTATCCCATATGCGTGTACACTATTTGTTACTCAGGTTAGCGCTGTTGTTTCAGTGGTTGATTTGACTTATATTTGACATTGCTGTTTTATGAAGAAACAACACTGACGTAAATTATAGCAAATACAACACATGAACAGTATAATATGACTATTGTAATTTGGGTGTACTATTGAAATTATGTAAATTATGCATCTATTTTGACTCAATAACTGCCTGAGGAAAATATTTATGTGTAGCTTTTGTGTTATGTGTAGCTCAAAGTGTTTGACAGCAAGTTGAGTCTCATGAACTTTCAGTGTGCATGTAATGAATCCTGTTCTAGATTTGTCCTGACTTGTTGCATTATCTCTTTGATATATAAAAAATAATACATCAAAATATATTTTTATATATTATTTTCTAATATTTTGAAAATGTTACATTATCTGGGCAATTTGTTGATACATTTTTTAAAGATATACATTTTGGGTCTCTAAAGATCCTGAATATGTAAGAATGTTTGCTAAAAATCCCAAGCACTTTGGGGTTAAGTGCACAGCATGTGTCCTACATAAACCTCTAAATCTCCAAGACCAAATTAGTTGACAAGATTCTGCTGTTTCTTTAATTTAACCAGCAAGACCACCTTGGTCCATCAGCCACAACAACACTAAACAGGCACTTGCATGCAAAAGGACCAGCAAGGAAATTCAGGTTGATCTAGTCAGAGAGGACATTACACAAAACACTGGAAAATATTTCATGTCTGTGCTTCTGTAAGTGGACTTTGTGGTCTTCAGATGCATGTGTGTCAGACCATGCACTAACCCAATTTCAGCTTCTGACCTCCTTTAACTTCAGGTTTACAGCTTCAGATTTTCCCACCTATCACAACACTTAACATGGTGAATTGTAAAAGTAGTTCTGTTTCAGAAGATATCATAATTGACATTTCTAACATTTTTCTCACAAGTTACATTTTTTTTTACCAGTACTACTTCCAACCATAAAGCAATGAAACTAACAAACACAACTTTACGTTTATAAAGAATACATGTAACAGACAGTTACAAACAGGTTGTCTGTGTTTGTAATGATTCAAATAGCGGAAATCACATTGACAGTGGCACCCTTGCCACCCACAAGCACCACCAAACATTCAGAACATGAGGCTTTCTCTCGCTGCACTTACCAGTAAGTCAATTTCTGTTTATTTTAGGCATAACGATAAAAAAAAAAAAACATGTCATACATTATATCTTCAGTATATATTCACTACATTCATAAATGGGAATTTGTCATGAAATACTTAGATTAGATTAGATTAAACTTTATTGTCATTGTGCAGATTACAAGTACAAAGACAACGAAATGCAGTTTGCATCCAACCAGAAGTGCAAAAATATTATGTATTTTGAACTCTAATTAAAAACATATTCATCAAAGAGATGTTTTCAATTATTTGCTTTGTTTGAATTGCATTTTCAATGTGTCTTTGAATAACTTAATATATCCAAACCAAAAAAAATGTAACTGATGTATAGTAAACTGAATGTATTGTTGTGGTGAAGCCAATTTCTTTTTTGCATAAAACAAGCATGATTGTTGATGTTTTGGGTGTTTTGAAGCAAATGTCCATTTGACCACATTTATGTGAAAGGTTGAAAAAGAGAAATGTTTTCTTGAAACTACATTATGACATTATACACATAATTAACAGACATTAGTAGGTTGAAAATTACAGACCCCATATTTTATTAAATAAAATACTGAAATAAGGCCATATAACACATACTAAACATTTGTCCACAAGCCTTTTGAGAACTGGATCTTGTAGCTTAGAGTTTTTGCTACAAAATGATGTGAAAACCATCCTGATCACTCATTCATACAAAACAATATAGTAATTTAACTTTTGTAAGACACTTTTAGTGTTAGAAAGGTCATATGCGAGGAGGCGTGAACTATAATGAATATTGATGTATTGATGTATTTCACACCTGAGGAGACAAAGATCCTCCCCTGGGCCTATCACTGAGGAATGTGACTGAAAGAGAATGAATGTGAGGAGACTTAATGATCAAAATCATGTTTTAAGGTAAAAGAAGTAATATGAATATACATTTTCTTTACATAAAGACTTTACTTAATTTTAGACCTACACTACCGTTAAAAGAAGTCTCTGCTGCTCACCAAGACTGGATTTATTTGATCCAAAATACAATAAAAACATTGATATTGTGAACTCTTTTTACAATTTAAAAGAACAGTTTTATATTTAAATATATTGTCAAATGTAATTTGTGATCAAAGCTGAATTTATAGCATCATTACTGCAGTCTTCAGTGCCACATGATCATTCAGAAATCATTATAATATGCTGATTTTCTAATATTGGCATATTTACATCTCATTTAACACATTTACACCAAACACATATTTGAAAGCACAATCTTTGTTGATGATAATGAGGCAGCATAAACAAAAGTTACAATATAATGTAAATGTTCATTTTATTTTAATATCATATTACATATCATATTTATATCATACAGCATACACTTTAAATACCTGCTTTAGGAAAAACAACATTTAAATGTAACTAAAACTTGCCTATAAAGACATATTTCAAATTTCAAAACTCTGAATCCTGGCTGGCAAGTCTGGAAACAGTCCCACTAGTAAAATATGTACATGTTTATATAAAATACCATGTCAACTAATGAAAACTAAATGACTTACTCGTCCGAAATTGTATTCTCGGCTGGATCAAGTCTCTCTTCAAAATACAAACGTTCATCGGAGTTCGACTCTTCTTCTGAGGAAAATGTTAACTCATTGTCACTATCCAGGAGTTTCCCCACTTGTGTATCGTCCCATCTTCCAAATGCGCAGAAGTGAATGAATTTGATGTTTTTAAGGCACAGTCGGGGGCGTTTACCATTTACATTGATCGTCTCAGCACATTTGCGTATGAATAGCGCCCTCTGCCCGTGGGTGTGATCACATTAGGGATAATTAGCTGAGCCAGGAGAAATTGCACATTACATTGTTTCATACAGATTATATTGCAGGAAAATATTGTTTTACATTTGAATTGTTTTACTTAAAAGTAGACATTTTAAGCTTTCTTTAGACATATGTTTCATGTTTGTGTGATAAGTATTCACAGAGTTTCAGTTCATTTTTGTGATGTGTTTCAGATATATGCTTGCGAACACAGAGACTGTTGAAGGCTCACCCTTTTTATTTTCTTTATTTTACAAAAGCACAAGGTTTTGTTGTTATTGTGAGTGCACACAAGTAAAAGTAGACCCTTTACAGTTTCTCATGATGTCTTACGATTATCTGTATTCCCCAAAATGCCGGAGTATTTTATGTTGTTTCTGCTGTAATGATGAAAAAATCCAGCAGGACTCACCGGCACGTCTGTCGACCCCAGAGCGTTAAACATGATTTTTCTAAAATTATATATGCAGCTTTTATTTTTATCAAATTAGTTGATAGGAATTTGTCCTTTAAAAATGATTTGTCACTGTGGTGATGGGGGCATGGTTGTGTACAGCTATGGCCAAAAGTATATGCAGTGAAATAAATTTTGCATTTTGCAAAGTATTTGTAGATAATTTTTTCACATGTTTCTATGGTATACTGGAATACAAGATACACATTTCATATGTTTTAAAGGCTTTTATTGCAAAAACATTCAATTTATGATAAGAGTCAATATTTACAGTGTTGACCCTTGTTCTTCATAACCTCAGCAATTTGCTCTGGCATGCTGGATATCAGCTTCTGAGCCAAATCCTGATTGATGGCAATCCATTCTTGCCTTATTAGTGCTTGGAGTTGATCAGAATTTGTGGGCTTCTGCTTGTCCACTCGCCATTTGAGGATTGACCACAAGTATTCTGTGGGATTAAGATCCGGGGAGTTGCCTGGCTATGGATCCAAAATTTAAATGTAATGAGCTCTGAGCCACTTCATTATCACTCTTGCCTTGTGACATGGTGCTCCATAATGCTGTAAAATGCACAGATCATCACCAAATTGCTCCTGGATTGTTGGGAGAAGTTGCTCTTGCAGCATGTTTTGATACCATTATTTAATCATGGCAGTGTTTTTGGGTAGAATAGTGAAAGTGCCCACTCCCTTGGATGAAAAGCAACCTGACACATGGATGGTCTCAGGATGCTTCACTGTTGGCACAACACAGGACTCATGGTAGCGTTCACATTTTCTTCTCTGGACTATACATTTTCCAGATGTCCCAAACAGTTGGAAGGGGGATTCATCAGAGAAAATAACTTTGCACCAGTCTTCTGCTGTCCAATCCTTGTACATCCTGCAGAATTTCAGTATGTCCTTGATGTTTTTCTTGGAGAGAAGTGGCTTCTTTGCTGCCCTTCTTGACACCAGGCCATTGTCCTAAAGTCTTTGTCTCACTGTGCGTGCAGATGCACTCACACCAACCTGCTGCCAATATTGAGCAAGCTCTGCACTGGTGTTGACACGATTCCGTAGCTGACTCCTCAGGAGGAGACGGTCCTGGTATTTTCTGGACACTCTGGGACGTCCTGAAGCCTTCTTCACTGCAGTTGAACCTCTCTACTTGAAGTTCTTTATGATTCGGTAAATGGTTCTTTCAGGTTCAATATTCTTTGCAGCAATTTCCTTGCATGTGAGGCCATTTTGATGCAAAGTGATGATGGCTTTGCATCAAAAAAATATGCAAAATAGAGGTAATTATTGGTAACAAGAACACAATGATTGGAAGCACATCTTCCCTCCTTTTATAGCAATCAGTCTACCTCTTATAATCCAATCAGAGTGATAGAGTGATTTCACCTGACTAGTACTCGGTCACACTTTCCCAGGTGCTGCTGATATGATTAGTGAAATGATGTTGGCTGGTCTTTTTAATAAAAAAATTTGGTCTTGGATATTTAGAAGTTTATGCAGGACACATGCTGTGCACTCAACCCCAAAGTGCTTGGGAATTGTACCTAATACTCTTACATATTCAGGATCTTTAGAGACCTGAAACATATATCTTTAAAAAAATGTATCTACAAATTGCCTAGATAATGTAACGTTTTCAAAATATTAGAAATGCTAGGGCCAAAAAAAGTTCATTTTTTAGGCCAATTAAGCTTTTTGTAATGATTTAAAATGCATTTGATCACTCTGCACAATAATCTAGAAACAATGTGAATCAACACCACAACAACTGAAGCAGAATACTTTATGTCACTGACAATACATTTGGCCATGGCTGTATCTGTCTGCAGGAGAGAGAGAGCGGTAAGGCTTGTCACCTGGGTTCGTCACCTGATATGCTCTCTTCTTTAGTTGCTTTTGGCTTTTGTATGTTAGTACAGCTGTCGATAGAAGACAGGTGAGATCAAGACCGTAGTGATCATTCACATTTACTCACTTTAAAGAGGGTCTGATGTAATACATAATAAGTATGGCTGTTGATAATGCGTAAAAAAAAATTACGCAAGTAATCATGTCCCCGGACCGTGATAAGGAATATTCCTTCCATCTGAGAAATTCAAGCTTGAAGTACAACCTGTTTTCTCAGGGGGCTGTAAGCGAAACTTCAGCTGTTTGAGCAACATTATACAGAGAACGTCTAGGTTACGTATGTAACCTCCGTTCCCCGATGGAAGGAACGAGACGTTGTGTCAGAGAAGCGACACTAGGGGTCTCTCTTGAGGGCCGATATTCACCTCTGAACTATGAAAAAAGGCCAATGAGAGTTGGCACCCAGTATTTGCATGTCCCGCCCCCAGACATGCGGGTATATAAGTGGCGCAAATACGGGAGTTAATTCAGGATTTTTCTAAGGAGCCGGAAATGGTCCGGCCACAACAGTGGCTCGGCTCAGCGACATGGCAGGGGAGATACAATGTCTCGTTCCCTCCATTGGGGAACGGAGGTTACATACGTAACCTAGATGTTCCCCTTCTGTCGCTCTCTCCACGTTGTGTCAGAGAAGTGACACTAGGGGTCCACTTATAAAAGTGCCATGCGCTGAGCCGTGTACGTGAACTGCTGATACAGGAGCGAGCAGGTATTCTTACGTGCAGGACGACCAGCTGTATCAGGCTGCACGTACCCTTCCCCAATGCCCCATTTAAGCCATCAGGATTCCTTATCGTTACCCTGGAGGGGGGAACAAGGTGCTGGCCGCCAACCTGGGAACGGGCCAAGCCTGGCCGGGCCTCTTTTCTCTCTATGTTTCTCGCATAGAGCAACTAAGGCCGGGGCCCTTACACGCATTGAGGGAAGGGGGTCTTAGCCCTTATTCAGGGCGGAGAAGACCCTGCGGAGGCCACGCCTACCCGAGAGGGGAGGCAAGTTTAAGTGGCAAAACCATCAGAGGCCTGACTGGAGAGAGGGGGTGGGAGATGTGCTTTCCTCAGCCTTCGGAGAAAGTAGAGACACTGCTGGGCTTTCTTGGTGATAGAGCTGGTGTTGGGGGACCAGGTGAGGTTCTCCGCCAGGTGAACACCAAGGATTTGGTGCTCTTGACAATCTCCACAGAGGAGCCGTCGATGTTCAGCGGAGAGTGTTCACCTTGTGCTCTCCTAAAGTCAACAACCATCTCTTTTGTTTTGTCAACATTCAGGGACAGGTTGTTGGCTCTAAACCAGTTCGTTAGCCACTGCACCTCCTCTCTGTATGCTGACTCGTCGTTCTTGCTGATGAGACCCACCACGGTCATGTCATCTGCGAACTTGACGATGTGGTTCGAGCTGTGCATTGCTGCACAGTCGTGAGTCAGCAGAGTGAACAGCAGTGGTCTGAGCCCACAGCCCTGGGGGGCCCCAGTGCTCAGTGTGGTGGTGGTCAAGATGCTGTTCCCGATCCGGACTGACTGAGGTCTCCCAGTCAGGAAGTCCAGGATCCAGTTGCAGAGGGAGGTGTCCAGGCCCAGCAGGTTCAGCTTTCCAATCAGGTGCTGAGGAATTATTGTGTTGAATGCTGAGCTGCAATCTATGAACAGCATTTGAAAGTATGAGTCCTTTTTGTCTAGGTGGGTGAGGGCCAGATGGAGGGTTGTGGCGATGGCGTCATCCGTTGAACGGTTTGGATGATACGCAAACTGCAGTGGGTCTAGTGAGGGGGGCAGCTGGGTCTTAATGTGCTGCATGACGAGCCTCTCGAAGCACTTCATGTTGATTGGTGTGAGTGCGAAGGGATGGTAGTCGTTGAGGCAGGACAATGAAGATGATGGTGGTGGCCTTGAAGCACATTGGAACGATGGCGCTGCTCAGAGAGATGTTGAAGATGTCGGTAAGATGTTGTCATATAAGAGATAAGACCTTTAAAGGAATAGTTCACCAAGCAGAAGTGCTAGTGTGTGCTGCTGTTGTATGTGGGAGTCTATAGGACCCAGTGGATATCTTGCACTTAAGCTTCAATCACCTTCTTGCTTAAAAGCAGAGTAATTATCATAAGCTTTGCGAAAGGTAGTCAGGGTGAGCTATTGCAGTATGAAAATCAACTGAGATTGAGGTATATAATGTTTTAAACTGTTTAGATCATGTTGGGTGTAGTAAATCAATTTTGATTCCCTTATTTTATTTGTATTTTTTATTTTTTGCAGCTCAATGAGGTCTGTGCTAGCATTACCTGCTACATGTTCGTTTGGCATGGGTGACTGGTTGTTTAAAAGATAGAATTGCCATGTTCATAAAAACAGCAAAAAAGAAACCCCTCTCTTTTTCAGGACACTGTATCCAGCAGTGGATAATTTTGTAGAAATCCAAATAACTTTACAGATTTTTATTGTTTAAACAATGTTTTCCATGCTTGTTCAATAAACCAAAAACAATTAATGAACATGCACCTGTGAAACGATCATTAAGACACTAACAACTTACAGACGGTTGGCAATTAAGGTCACAGTTATAAAAACTTAAGAGACACTAAAGAGACCTTTCTACTAACCCTGAAAAACACCAAAAGAAAGATGTCCAGGGTCCCTGCTCATCTGCCTGAACATGCCTTAGGCATGCTGCATGGAGGCATGAGGACTGCAAATGTGGCCAGGGCAATAAATTGCAATGTCCACACTGTGAGACACTTAAGACAGTGCTACAGGGAGACATGAAGGACAGCTGATCATCCTCACAGTGGCAGACCACGTGAAAAAACAACTGCACAGGATCGGTACATCCGAATTTCACACCTGCGGGACAGGTAGGCCTACAGGATGGCAACAATAACTGCCTGAGTTACACCAGGAACACACAATCCCTCCAAAAATGCTCAGACTGTCAGCAATAGACTGAGAGAGGCTGGACTGAGGGCTTGTAGGTCTGTTGTAAGGCAGGTCCTTGCCAGACATCACCGGCAACAACGTCGCCTATGGGCACAAACCCTCCTTCGCTGGACCAGACAGGACTGTCAAAAAGTGCTCTTCACTGATGAGTCACAGTTATGTCTCACCAGGGGTGATTGTCGGACTCGTGTTTATTGTCGAAGGAATGAGCATTACACCGAGGCCTGTACTCTGGAAAATAAAAGCAGTTGAAAGTGGGAGGACATTTCTTTTTTTACTGAGTTTTGTTTATGTCTTTATTTATTTTATCTTTGCTATGTATACCCTGTTTTTTTGCCTTTACTTATGTTGAAATTCTTGTTTAGGTTCCTGTTTCCTGTTAGTTTTGTAGTCATTTGTAGTTTTCTTTCATTATTGGTTCCCCTGATTGTTTTCCCCAGGCTTTCCTTGTTCCCTTGTTTGCCCTTGTGTATTTAAGCGCTTGTTTCCCCTGGTTTCTTTGTCAGTCTTCGGATGTATTGTTTGATGCTCTGTGCTTGGGTCACTGAGTTTTGTTTCCTTATATTTTGAGTTACTTTGTTTTAACAAAGCTGCGTTTAGATCCTCTTTCCTTGCCTGCCTTGATACAATCTTACTGGTTTACTAATTTAATTGTGTTTTATTTCAGGGCGTAGCATTGATTGCTATCTATTTTTATGTATGTTATTTATAACTGATGTTTTGTAATCTGCATTGTTGCTTTTGTTTGTTATTTTTTTACTGTTTGTTTTTTATTGGAGATCTTTTGTCTCAGCAGCTTGAGTGCTGGCTGTAATAAGGCTTCAGGCCTGGATGTTGTTTGGCATGGTACTTGTCCACGCTCCAGAAACTCCAGAATTCAGACAGCAACAATCACAAACTCTCTGCTCCAGCAGCGTGAACACGGAGGGAAAAAATCAATATGCGCCCTTGAACGAGATGACACCGCTCACAAACAACCATCTCCCATAGCACAACACTCTGTTTATATGGAGGTGCACCCCATCAACAATCAGCTCACCTGGTTCAATCACCAACAATCACCTGGTTACCACACCTTAGAGTGATTAAGAGAGAGGAAGAGAAAGAAAAATACTACATACAAACAATACAGCCAAGAAGGGCATCACAATGGGGTACATGGAAAAGAGCACAAGCTACAGCAAAACAGATGACACTAAACAACACTGATAACAGCCACAACCAACACTTATCATGACATTCAAAATAACACATTCCAGTGCTGAATCGCCAGTAAAAATACACACAGATGAAATAGAAACTCCTACTCAAGAACTGGAGATGTTTCATGTTCACTACACATACCTGACAACAGCAATTTCAAAAAGTGGAGAGGACACGTCTCGCTAATCTCAATCAATAACTGACAGCAATGTATGTAATGGTCATTAGGTGAATACTTGGAAACAATGAAGAAATTAATCTTTTACCTCTTTTTTTCCCACGTATTTGTCAATATGGTCCTTGTTGTTGATGAAATAAGCTCATCAACCCTCAAGAGCCCAACAATGAGATATATCCAGCTGCAGCGCTGCAGCGCCACACAAGTTTCAGGACACATAATCCAGGCCACACGTCTCAGTCCAGAAAGCGAACCATATATGGTTTATGGCGGATTTGGTATTATAAGAGTCACACCACCTACAGTTCCCTATCTGTCACTCACTCAACTTGTGTTGATGTGACACTTATGATCTTTGATAAAAGGCCAATGGGAATTGGCGAGGGTATATGCATGCCCCTCCCCCAGACATACGGGTATTAAGGAGGGGGACGTGCATACAGCTCATTCAGATTTTCCGTTTGGAGCCGAACGGACGATGATCAAGCTGAGCAAGCGATTTCCATCCCCCATCTCTGCTGGATCCTTATGGTGCATTACAGCGGCTTTCTCCCCTCTCTGCACGGGTGCACTACAGAGATTGCCCCTGGGCACCTCAGCAGATCTTCAGAGTATATTCTAAAGGAGCGGCACACATCAGAACATCTTTTTCAAGACACGTCTGTTTAAAGATGCCCTTCTGATTGTGTGTTATTCCTGGTTGCGGTTGATATCTCTCGCTTCCGACGGCCCTGATCACTGTCTTTTGTGCCTGGGCACTGCCCACACCGAGACATCTTTTGTGAATGCGTCATGTCCTCATGACCATGGCAACATTGCGGTCGCGGCTCGCTTTCGTAAGAAAGCAAGCCACTCCAGCGGCTTCCTGCCTCTGACCTTCTACCTACGGGTATGAGGCCTGTGCAGCGAGCACTGGGGGCGATTTGGGGACCACATTGGGAACACCTCCGGCGGTTAAATCCCTGCGGACCTCCCATTCACCGGCACGCTTGTTTGCTCGGATGAGTGTGTCGGCTCGTCCCAGGGTGAGTTTGACCTCTTATTTGGTGCCCGTGAAGGCGTCGTGCTCTCGAGCGCAGCATCGGAGAGCGGGCTCGTCCTGTCTGACATGGAAACCTCTGCTTGGCTTCCCCCCTCGGTCGCCCAGTCACAGGCAGACGCTGAGATGATGGACATGCTTTCCTGTGCCGCAGCGAGCGTCGGGCTAGAATGGAACCCTCTGCTCTCCACTGAACCATTGCGGCTTGATGATTGGTATCTGGGCTCGCAGCACCACTCACAGCCACGCCCAGCCCCAGTGTCTTTCTTCCCGGAAGTGTATGAGGAGCTGACGAGTTTGTGGGAGGCACCTTTCACTGCCCGGTCCCGATCTCTCGGTCCCCCAGTGGATAACACGCTCGCGGCTCACCTATGCCCACAAAGCGCCACCACCTGGCGTGGGCCCAAAGCACCCGTCCTAGACCTGTAGGCTCACATGTAGTGAGCCTCATTGTCATTGCATTTTTTGGGTCAACTTGGAAAAGAGCAAGCTCCTCCAGGTTCAGAGCATCTCTTTTCATGGTTTGGAGTTGGACTTAACACCTCATGAACGAGCACGCCCAAGGCATTCAGACAGAAGACCGCGTCCCCACTGAAACTATTTCACAGGCTCCTGGGGCATTTGGCATCCTCTGCGGTGGACACACCGCTCGGGTTGATGCATATGAGAACGCTTCAGCATTGGCTCTGGACTCAAGTCCCGAGATGGGCATGGCGCCGCAGGACACAATCTATCTCCACCTTTTCAGCCCTTGGAACGACCTCATATTTCTACGGGCAGGGGTTCCACTAGAACAGGTCTCCATGCGCATCGTGGTTACAACCAATGCCTCCAAGATGGGCTGGGGCACATGGCTGCCGGACCCTGGTCGGGCCCACGGCTATGTTGGCACATCAACTGCCTCGAGTTGTTGGCAATACTACTTGCCCTGTGGAGGTTCCAGCCGTTGATCCAGGGCAAGCACATGTTGGTTCGAACAAACAACACGGCGGCGGTAGCATGTATCAAACACCAAGGTGGGTTAAGCTCCCCTCACATATCACAACTTGCCCACCGTCTCCTCCGCTGGAGTCAGCAGCACCTCAAGTCGCTGCGAGCCACTCACATCCCAGGCGACCTCAACACCACGCCGGATATGCTGTCACGACAGGTCACACATAAAGGAGAGTGGAGACTCCACCCTCAGGTGGTTCAGCTAATCTGGAGTCGATACGGGCAGGCACAGGTAGAAGGATAAAAAGTGAAAGACATACACATAATCGGTATTTAGAAGACAAACACTTAACTTAATATATAAGTAAATTGTTTTCCACATAATGACAAACAAACACATTACAGACAACTCACCTTGCTCTCTGCCATGTTGTTATGTTTAAATAACTCCACCCCTCACTTCCGGCCTGAGATGTGTGGCCTGGATCGTGTGTCCTGAAACGTGTGTGGCGCTGCGGGGCAGCAGCTGGATATTATTGCAAACACTGTACACGTGCTGCAATAGTTGGTAGGCAATTGGTCACTACTGTGATTGGATGCTGCTGTAAACAATCACGGGATTGGTTGCTGCTGTAATCAATCACGCTATGGGTCTGTAGCCATATGTGCGCTCTGTGAGTTTAGGCAGTTTAAAATTAATAAAGCTCTACACAGTTTCAAAATTAACGATAATATACGTGACCCTTGTGCGTTACTCAGCGATCCATAGACAAAAATGTCAGTAAAAAAAAAAACAGCCATAATAATATTATATATAATTATATATAATATTATTATCCACTTTCAATGACTTTATCCAACATAAGTCCAGACCATAACTACCAAATATTCATAAATTTTTCAGGATTTTAACCCTTTAAATGCCAATTTGTTTACATAATGCCACACTGTGTTTTTGTTTTACACACACACACACACACACACACACACACACACACACACACACACACACACACCATCACTACCTGTAAATAACTACATTTTAGTGGCATAATTTATTCATTTACATTTATGCATTTGGCAGATGCTTTTATCCAAAGCGACTTACAGTGCACTTATTACAGGGACAATCCCCCCAGAGCAACCTGGAGTTAAGTGCCTTACTCAAGGACACAATGGTGGTTACTGTGGGGATCAAACCAGACCACTATGCCACCACCACTCCTAGCATCCAAATTTATCAAATATTCATTTGACCTGAAATTCACTGCAAAAATCCCTTTGTTATCAAGTGTTTTTGTCTTGTTTTCCATTTAAAAATCCTTAAAACAAGATACATTTACTTGAGAAGCAACATATAAGATATTTATACTTGCTTTAAGAGAATGTATCTTAAGTCTATTTTGTATATGTATTTTTTTCACTTGGTTATACTTCTGCAAGTGCATTTAAGACAATATATATATATATATATATATATATATATATATATATATATATATATATATATATATATATATATATATATATTCGAGATCTGTTCTCTAAAAGTAAGTCTAAATATCTTATATGCTGCTTATATGCTGTGATTTTTAAAAGATGTTTAGATATTTTAAAATATTTGTATTTTTAATATTATATTCAACATTCTCAGATTTTTTCTTCTGCAGTATAGCTGCTAAAGAAAATCTACGTTGTTTTAAATTAGTTTCAGGTATTTTTATTGGAAAACATGCCAAAACAAAAACGAATCAAAAACGTATTTTGTTGCAGTGTATAATGGGGCGAAGAATTCCTCTCTCACCTGAATCCATCTGAATCCAGCTGCGTATTGCCAATTTTCTTCACGATAAGAAATTAACAGTGACATATTTTATTATTCAATAAGTCACGAGCCATCGCGTTAAAATCTAGCTTTAGTTAAGCGCGCGCTCGAGGGATTAGTATCCCCGCAACAGAGTTCATCAGCCAGGTGCAGTTTCAATCTCTCCCCTTAGATCGGACATTCGCGCAACTCATAGAAGGGGGACTGACCGCACAGTGAAATGCCAGTTTCATAGTTTGTAGTTAATTAAATGACCTGTTTCCGTATTATTTGAACTTCAATAAAGCTATAACGCATTAAAACTGTATTTAAAATGTAACACCGGAGTGTTTCCTTTAAAGAGCTCCGGCTCCGCTTATTCCACAACGAGAGTGCTTCTGTATTTACTTATTTGTTATTTTTGTGTAATTCCCTTGTACTTTGCGATCTACATAAGATGTAGCTGTTTGGAAGGTTTAGAGTGCATCTGGACTGTGATCAGTGTAATTCTTCCTCTCTTCAGTCAGGCGCGAGCTGCAGTGCTGCTCTCACGAGTCATCATTACAGTTTAATGTGATCTCATGTTACGTTAAATGAGATCAAACGACTATTCGACAATGAACATTTTTGTCGACAATTTTTTATCCTTGACGTTGTCGATAACATCGACTAATCATTTAAGCCCTATTCCTAATAAAGTGCATATGGTTTTAACTACTTAATGTTAAATCAGTTTTGCTAAAGTGCAAACTGGACCATGATTACATTTTTTTTTTAACACTTTTACTTTTAGGATGTTTACACTGAAGTTTGCTATGCATCACACAGCACATTTATGATGAAGCAAATAGACAAGGAGCAGCCATTTGACAAAATATGACTTAAGCATCCGCGTCGCCAGGTAATTTTTCTGGGGCTTCAGCCCCGAATGTTTTGACTTTAGCCCCGAATGTAATTTAAAATTTAGGAAACACAAGTTTAGGTGCAGCTCAACAACAAAAATATATCTGTATGCAATATGCAATAATCTTCATGACGCAGCCCAGGGCCGGACCTAGGGTTTTGGGGGCCTTAAACAAAAATAGTGTATGGGGCCCTACAGGTTTCTAGAAAATTCTAGTTAATTTAGAAAAAATATACGAAATGAAACATACTACGTTTCATTCATACGGTTGTGTGTTTTGTTGATTAGAGTAATTGATGTGCAAAACATTTAATAAATGGGGGTGGTGGGTGGGTCCCCGAACCAATCACGGGGCCCTAAACAAATGTTTAGGTTGTTTATTGGGTCGGCCGGCCCTAACACAGCTTGTCACGCTGGTCTTCGAAGAATCTAGGCTACTCACAATAATATTGCTACAGTTCACGTGGCATGACACCCTCCCCGTCCCCCTCCCCCTACTAGAGAGGAAAAATGAAACGTCAAGAAAAAAAGCAACACAGCCTTTTGGACTTTATTGAACAGAAGAGTAATGGTGAGGATTTACTGATGTTACCTACATGTTTAGCTTAATGTTTTTAAACTTGTGGGCTGGTCAAGGACGTCCAAATGTAGGGTGACCATACGTCCTCTTTTTCCCAGACATGTCCTCTTTTTCGGACCTTAAAAAAGCGGCCGGCTGGGATTTTTAAATGTGCGAAAATGGCCGGGATTCGGCTTTAGTTGCATAATGATGTGCATCTGGTCTAATACTTCATTGTGTGTTTGCGCACACATATTTGCATTGCTTTAACCCCTTTTTGTAAGTCCCTCCTTCTCATACAACAATTGGTCGATTATAAGAGGCTTGCAGCCACTATTTGCCAAATTCTTGATTGTCAATCTCTCTGCAAAGCGCTGTTGTGTTTGACATCAAACAGTTGCTTGACAGTAGCAGCAAATTACAGCTGAGTGAAAACAACTCCCAAATGAAAGTGCAAATTTACAGAAGATTTGCAAAAATAATCCACATGCTTTCGTCCAGGTCGAGATCCGTGGGAAGCAGAATGTATGACATGTAAAACTGACACTTATGTGTCAGTTGCTAATAAAGGTGCAAGTTATTTATAAGCACACATTAGCATAATAAAGGGCCAGCAAAAGGTGTAAGTTCATCAGGTAAATTAACAGACTACTTTTTGAAACCAGGTTAAATTGTCATCACATTGCTTAATTTTGCATGGCCATTCAAAATAATAGTAATAGTAAATGAAGGTACACTCATGCATCAAATATTTTATTTTAGTACATGGACATTCAAAAGAATGTTGGACATTTATATTTATATATGTTATTCTAATAGAGTGTCTTTTTCACTGTATTAAAGTTTGCATCCATAGTAGCACTGTTTTGAATCCTATTATAAATGGTCTGTATGGGGTGTGCTAGTCCACTTATGCTTGTAACCAGCAACTGACTGACTTAGATGTTCATATTAGAGTAAACTAATGTTACACAAAAATAAATTGTTTTACTGTTTGACATTTTGGAGGTACACATTGAAATTTCAAATGAACAACACACATACTTCAGTTTTTCCATTAATTGACTAGACTTTGAGAAGTAGACAGAGAAGTACGTTTGAAGTAAATTTGGAGCAGAACAAATAGAAATAAACCTTGTGTAAATTGTATATTTTTTTATTGTTTTCCTGTAAAAATATTTCATAAGATATACAGGTTTTTCAGCAAATGCATTTTTAATGTGTATTTTGTCTTCCTGTACTGGCAGAGTTTTATTGTCAAAATAAGTGAACAAATCTACCAGTGCTGAAGAAGTAATCCAAATTATTTCGAATAAATCATTGAATTTGAGTAATCTAACGGAATATGTTACAAATGACATTTTACAGCATGTAACATCCCTAAACCACTAGATAGCGCCATGAGTCCTTAGAAAGAATAAAATCTTCCTAGAGCAAAAAAATATGCTTGATGTAATAACACAGAATTGAAAAAATAAAACAGAATTCAGCAGAGATAATGGTTAAATTAGATACACAAATGCCTTGTTTTTATTTGTAACATCTTTCTGCAAATTTCTCATAATTAGTCCAATCAAGAAACAACAGAAAGTAACACTCCATTAAGTATAATTTTTTCCAGCTAAACACTAAATTGCTAGGGTGGAGGGATGGAGCACACTTAGGTTTGCTAGACAAACCAATTCATCATTGTTATTGTTTATACCTCCCATATACATCCCGTCCTCAGCTTGAGTCTCTTAAACCAGGTTTCTGCAACATGAAAGCAGATGACCAAAATAGAAAAAGAGGACTGATTGACAGGGGTGGAAAAATTAAAGGAGAGAGATGGAATAAATGGGAAAGAAATGGGAGAAAATGAGTAAAAAAGAAAAAGACTCAGAAGGAGGGAAAGAGAGAGTGGGAGAAAAAGTGAAAGTTCAGAGAGGTTTTTTTTATTACTCTGGTGCTCGCTGCAGGAGGCTGAGATGCTAAGAGACTTAACACCCCACTGTGGTGCGTTCATGGTGTGAAAAAAGAAGAAGAATTGTTTTACTTTCAGTTTGTCTTTCTTTTTATACTTGTCCAATCTGGCCTTTAACATGCACTGAGAGTCTTGTAATGAGATCGCAGGTCTTAAATAAGACAGATAAAGGAAAAAAGTTCAGAGATAGAAGTACTTGAACAATTGAAGAGGATGAGGAGTTTAAGGAGATGCAAGAACAGATTACAGATTGGGCCAATGGGGCCAGTGACTGTGCTTCTGTCGTGGGCCTCAGGCTGAGAGGCCCAACCACTGGAAACAAGCCACTGCATATTGATAAACTTTTTGACTGCTCAAAAAGTATCATGACACTAGATGGGTTTGCAATAGAGCAGGTAGATACCTATAAATATCTAGGGGTATGGTTAGACTCTTCACTCTCTTTCCAGACCCACATCAATCAGCTTCAAACTAAAATCAAATCTAGGATTGGCTTCTTATTTCGTAATAAAGCCTCCTTCACTTTCCCAGCCAAACTCTCCCTTGTGAAACTGACTATTCTTCCAATTACTGATTTTGGTGATGTTATTTACAGAATCGCTTCAAATTCTCTCCTTAGGAAATTGGATGTTGTATATCATAGTGTCATCCGTTTTGTCACCAATGCTCCATATAACACTCACCATTGCAACCTTTACAGTTTAATCGGATGGCCTTCATTACATACCCGGCGTCAAAAACATTGGTATCTTTTTATTTATAAATGCTTATTGTGTAACACCCCCACCCTATCTAAGATCATTAATTTCCAGAACAATCCCCTCTATTAACCTTCGTTCAAGCAGGTATGTCACCTTGGTGGCTACTAAAGCTCGTACTTCTTTTGGAGGCCTCTCCTTCCAGTTCTCTGCAGCTAATGATTGGAATACACTTCAAAAATCTTTGAAGCTTGAATCCATTGTCCCGTTAATCACTTTTAAATTATTGTTAGCAAATTTATTGTCGGACCACTGTACATGCTAACCTGATCTGTGTACATGATTTACGGATCAGTATATTAATCATCTATGTTTATTGAGTACTACTTTGTCTTGTAATTATATGTGTAACTTATGTTTTTGTACCTCGACGCTTTTTTGGCCAGGTCGCAATTGTAAATGAGAAAGTGTTCTCAATGTGCTTACCTGGTTAAATAAAGGTTTTATTATTATTATTATAAAGATAAAAAAAAAAAAGAAAACAGAACCGTAATTCCTCTTCTGTCGCTCTCTCCACGTTGTGTCGGAGAAGCGACACTAGGGGTCTCTCTTGAGCGCCGATATTCACCTCTGACCTATTGAAAAGGGCCAATGAGAGTTGGCAGTCAGTATTTGCGTACCCCGCCCCCGCATACGGGTATTTAAGTGGGGCAAATACGGAAGTTTAGTCAGAAAATTTCTTCGGAGCCGATAGTCTGTTTGCAGTCTGCTGCGAGAATACACACCCTGAACGTTCCCGTATCTCTGACGATCCGCTTGCTGTTGGATCTGACGGCGCACAACAGCGGCTTTCTCTATACTTTGCACGCGCGTGCATTGTTGCCCCTGAGCGCTTCGACAGCGCAGACACACACACACACACTGTGTATTAAAAGAGTAATTTCCTGCAAAAGAGCAAATTTCTCTAAAAGAGCAAACACAGCGGCGTTGAACGTCCTTTTAAGGACACGTCTTTTTCAAGATGCCTTTCCGCCCCTGTGTCGTTCCTGGATGCGGTAGAAGCCTCTCCGCTTCAGACGGCCACAGGCGCTGTCTCGTGTGTTTGGGCCACGATCACACCGAGGCGGCGTTTGTGGATGGTTCATGTTCTCACTGCGAGAACATGACCATGACCACGTTGCTGTTCGCTGCTTGCTTTCAACAGAAGGCAAGCCACCCCAGCTGCACCCCGCATTGCTCCTTCTTCCCAGGGGATTGAGGACGATGCGGTTGGCCCTGGGGGCGATTTGGGGGCGGCAGCGGGTGCAGTTTCGGTGGGTAGCCCCCCGCGAACCTCCCGTTCCCCGAAATGCTCGCTGGTCCCCGTCCATGCTCGCGGCGATAGCGGCTCGCCTCACGGCCTGGCCGTCTATCCTCCCAAGCCTGAAGCGGATGAGCTCGCCGCTGAATCGGAGAGTGCGGTGTCTGACGCCGAGGACTCCCCTGGACTGCCGCCTTCGGGCCAGCAGACCCAGGCTGAGGCCGACGCTCAGATGTCCGACATGCTTTCCCGGGCCGCCGTGAGCGTGGGGTTGGATTGGAACCCTCCATCCTCCCCACAGCCTTCACGGTTGGATGATTGGTTCCTGGGGGCAGCGCGCCGTTTGCGGCCTCACATCCCCCCGGTCCCGTTTTTCCCGGAGGTGCATGATGAGCTGACGTCTACGTGGAGAGCCCCGCTCTCCGCTCGTCTAGGTGCCACCCGCTCCACTCTCTCCACCCTCGACGGCGGAGAGCGCCACGGATACGGCGCGATTCCCCAGGTTGATAGGGCAGTTGCGTACCATCTATGCCTCGGTAGCCCTACCTCCTGGCGTGGTCGCCCCGTACTCCCATCCAAGCCCTGTAGGACAACATCCTCACTCAACGCGAAGGCCTACAGTGCGGCTGGACGCGCTGCCTCCGCCCTGCATGCGATGGCCCTCCTGCAAGTCAGCTGACCCAGAGCCAAAGACGTTAGCTCCGGAGGTGGTAAGACCGCCCCGTCCCCCGGTGGAGGGCCGGGAGGAGAATCCTTTGTTTTTTCATTTGCCACACCCCCTGACGGGGGCTGTGGTACCCACATTCTCAATAAAAGAGCTATTTCCTTTGCCTCTGGGTCACCTGGCCCGCAAATGCCGTTCTCACGGCAATCTGCTTTCAGATCACGACAGTCCCGGTACACCGGACGCGGCGATCCCGCCTTCCGCTTGCCCTCGACTGCCCCCCAGCTGGCCGGTTCAGATGAGTCCAGAGGACGCCAGCATCAGACCTCCTCCTCAGTCACGAACCCGCCCCCTGCCGGGTGCGCGGAGCAAGGTAAGTGCTTTAAGTCTATTCTCAGCACCTCAGCCTCAGGCCGCAACGGAGCCGCCCGACGCTGCATTACCTGTTCCGCCCCGCTGCGAGGCCCTGCCGGGTACGTCCAAAATACTCATCCCTTTGGTGCCCCTAGCGCAGAGCTGGGAAGCGTGGCTTTTGCTTCCCAATGCATCACGCTGGCTGCACCGGACCATTCGACTCGGTTACGCAATTCAGTTTGCCCGGCTCCCGCCCCCCTTCAGGGGCGTCCGCTTTTCCGCAGTACACGGCGAGCATGCCAGTTCCCTGCTCACGGAAATCGCGACCCTCTTAGCCAAGGGCGCGGTAGAGCCCGTCCTTCCAACCAAAATGAGGAAAGGGTTTCTACAGCCCTTACTTCATTGTACCCAAGAAAGGCGGCGGCTTACGACCAATCCTGGACTTGCGAGTTTTCAATCGGGCCTTGTTAAAACTCCCGTTCAAAATTCTCACGCAGAGAAATATTCTGGCTGGCGTTCAGCATCTAGATTGGTTCGCAGTGGTAGACCTGAAGGACGCGTACTTCCACGTCTCAATTCTGCCACGACAACGACCCTTCTTACGGTTCGCGTTCGACGGCTCTCGCTTTGGCTCTCAGAACTCAGGCTCCTCGCAACAGCTCCTCCCTGGCGAATTCCTCTGAGAAAGGACCTCCTCTCTCAGGGACGGGGCACGCTCTGGCACCCGCGCCCAGACCTCTGGAACCTCCACGTCTGGTCCCTGGACGGGACGCGGAAGAGCTAGCCAGCTTACCGGCGACCGTTGTGAATACAATCAACCAAGCCAGAGCCCCCTCTACCAGGCACCTTTACGCCCTAAAGTGGCGCTTGTTCGCAGATTGGTGCTCTTCCCGAGCTGAAGACCCGCAGAGATGCGTGATTAGGTCAGTGCTTCTGTTCCTACAGGAGAGGCTGGACAGGAGGCTGTCCCCGTCCACCGTCAAGGTGTATGTTGCCGCTATTGCCGCCCACCACGATCCTGTAGACGGCAAATCTCTGGGTAAGCACGACCTGATCCTCAGGTTCCTGAGAGGCGCCCGGAGGTTGAATCCCTCCCGGCCAGCCCTAGTTCCCTCCTGGGATCTCTCGGTAGTCTTGGCAGGACTCCAGAGACCTCCCTTCGAGCCGCTTGAATCAGTTGGACACAGAGCCCTCTCCCTTAAGACGGCCCTGCTGATCGCACTCGCCTCTATCAAGAGGGTCGGGGACCTGCAAGCGTTCTCTGTCAGCGACACTTGCCTGGAGTTCGGTCTGGCAGATACGTCTGTGATCCTAAGACCGTGACCGGGCTATGTGCCCAAGGTTCCTACCACACCGTTCCGAGATCAGGTAGTGAACCTGCAAGCACTGCCCCAGGAGGAGGCAGACCCAGCCCTTTCGTTGCTATGTTCAGTGTGCTCCCTGCGCATTTACCTGGACCGCACACAGAGCACCAGACGCTCTGAGCAGCTCTTTGTCTGCTTTGGGGGACGGCAGAAAGGGAATGCCGTCTCCAAACAGAGGCTCGCCCACTGGGTTGTCGACGCCATCACACTCGCTTATCACACCCAGGCCATGCCCCTACCCTTGCGGGTCCGAGCTCACTCAACAAGGGGTATAGCGTCCTTGTGGGCACTGGCCAGGGGCACCTCCCTAGCAGACATCTGCAGAGCCGCGGGTTGGGCAACACCCAACACCTTCGCGAGGTTTTACAACCTCCGCGTTGAGTCGGTTACGTCTCGTGTTTTGTCAGGTCCGAGCCCGTAGAACTCGGTAACACGTAGACCGACCGGCCGGGTGGATCGCTTGCACCCAGCACCCTTTTCCTGACGTCAAGGTAAAGTAGTGCACCTTCTTCCCAGAAAGCCCCACTCCAAGTCGGGCCCCTGGTCGATTCCTCCCCAGCCCTCCGGGTCCACGGTTCAGCGGAGAAACTCGCCGACCCAAGCCACTGCGGGTACCCTAATGGCTACCCTGTACTGGTATAGGTGCTCCACAGGTAAGGCCTCCTGCTCGGACTCCCCCTGTGTGTAACTCCACGGTTCTGTCCCCTTACGAACGGACCCCCGTGTCTCCCTTAGGCAGTTACAGCTGCCTCGGTTGCCGTGCTGTAGCAACTCCCCCCTTTCGAGGCTGGATCTACCACTGCACCATACTTTCCACAAGAGCTCTAAGACGGCCGTGTGACGTGTCTACCACTTTTCTTCCCCAAGAAAAAGGGCAGGTGTGGTCTCCGCAGGGTCTGGGATAAGACCCCCTTCCCTATATGCATGTAAGGGCCCCGGCCGTGATTGCTCTATGCGAGAAACATAGAGAGAAAAGAGGCCCAGCCAGGCTGGCCCGTTCCCATGTTGGCAAACATCGCCTTGTTCCCCTCCCAGGGTAACCAAAAGGATTACGATGTTCTTATGGGGCATTGGGGAAGAGTACGTGCAGCCAGGTACGGACGATGCGTGGCACTGGATGGAATCCCTGCCCTCCTCTGTATCGGCGGTTCACGTACACAGTTCAGCGCTTGGCAAGATTGGAATGGGTCCCCTAGTGTCATTTCTCCGACACAACGTGGAGAGAGCGACAGAAGGGGAACGTTTGGTTACGTATGTAACCTCCGTTCCCCGAGGGAGGGAACGACACGTTGTGTCTTTCCTCCGCCATGTCGCTGAACCGAGCCACTGTTGTGGCCGGACCATTTCCGGCTCCTCAGAAAAATCCTGACTAAACTTCCGTATTTGCCCCGCTTAAATACCCGTATGCGGGGGCGGGGTATGCAAATACTGACTGCCAACTCTCATTGGCCCTTTTCAATAGGTCAGAGGTGAATATCGGCGCTCAAGAGAGACCCCTAGTGTCGCTTCTCCGACACAACGTGTCGTTCCCTCCCTCGGGGAACGGAGGTTACATACGTAACCAAACGTATGTGCCAGTGACCATTTCCACAATGTGAGTTAAACAAAGAAATAAGAGATGCTAGAACTAACAGTGCATTATGAAGACATTACTGCAGCTTGAATGTTGTATGCTAGTTGTTGTTTTCTTTTGCAGTGTTTTACACACACAGGCCTCATTCATTTGTCACATTATTCCTTCAATTGCAACTTTATTTTTCATGAATGCATTATGTAATTTCTTGTTATTTAGACATTACATTGCACAACTGCAACAAGAAGGAGCCTCTAAAAAGCCTGGTGCACCATGGCCTCTCAGGACCATAAACCATCCTTGCATAAATGAGCAAATTTCTGTCTAAGATCATTTATACGAACATTCGCATATGCATACACAGTGTTCCTCCTTCCACAGTGCATCAGACACAAATTCAGGGTAAATCCCAACAGCATATGGGGATGTTGTGCTGAATGGGAGGGAGAAAGAGAGAGATGAATGAGTAAGTGTATTATGGAGCTTGAAACACATGGAGGCTTCCTCAAGTGTTGTGAGGGACACATCCATCATCTCCAGCCCAAGCTGAGAGCACTGCTCCCTGGACACATACAGCGACCAACAGGCTTGTGCTTTAGAAAGAATCCACAATGGAAATGACAGAACATTTCAGGTAAATCTCTGCATACAGTAGCTGTAGCTGTTTACAGGGGAGATACAGAAAAACAGACCAGAGAAAAGGTGGAACAAAAGAATAAATTTGAGTTAGTCAAACCTACAGTATTATATCAGTTATTATCACTGACGCACGACTGAAAAATGATGTATCATTGTTGCCACTATTTTTTTAAATCCAAGAGAATGCTCATATTTTACAAAAAAAAAAAAAAAAAAAAAAACAAAGTTGATCAGATGTTGTTCCTGGGGATATGGCACATACTATGGTGTGGGGTGTATTGGTGAATAGCTTGTAAAAAGAGAAAAAAGTGTTCATCTGCGGTCTATCTTTTTCCAACCTAAGCAATCCTGCTCACTTTTAAGCTTTGAAGAACAATCCACTCTCTGCTTAACAGTACCACAAACAACAGCTTCAAACAATGCAGCTTTTCCTAGTTGTTTCCACTCATATGTCCACATTAAACAATACGCTTATTTTACAAGTTTAACTTGGGCTGAGGACTGTAGTTTTAATAGCCCTGTCATCAAGGATGACAGGGTTATTATAACCTATGACGGAGGCTGACATACTGGTGCAGTGTCCACATTTAGCACTTGCCAAGAGGCAAATGAGAGTAATAGTTGGCGAGTAAATATATAGGAGTTACAGTACTTACCAGAGGTTTTTAAATGAAACTGCAACATAACATAGTTTAAATCAAAGTTTAAGAATGGTAGTCTGACCATTGCATATGCACTCACTGAGCACTTGGAACACCTGTACACCTACAGTACATATTCACAATATTATCAAATCAACTAATTGTGTGTCAGCAGTGCAATGCATCAGGAGCTTCAGTTAATGTTCAAATCAACCATCAGAATGCAGAAAAAATGTGATCTCTATTATTTCAACCGTAGAATAATTGTTGGTGCCAGACAGGCTCGTTTGAGTATTTCTGTAACTGCTGATCTCCTGGGATTTTCATGCACAACAGTCTCAAGATTTTACACAGAATGGAGCCAAAAAACATCCAGTTCTGTGGACGGAAACACTTCGTTGATGTGAGAGATCAACAGAGTATGGCCAGACTGATTTGAGTTGGCAGAAAGTCTACGGTAACTCAGAGAACCTCTCTGTTCAATTGTGGTGAGCAGAATAGCATCTCAGAATGCACAACACATCCAACCTTGAGGTAAATGTGCTACAACAGCAGAAGACAACGTTGGGTACTTTATTACGACCATAGTGTTCCTAGTAAAGTGCCCAGTGAGTGTACTAGTGAGGTGAGAGATTCAAATAAAAGATTACATATTTGAAATGACAAATATTACATTTAATTTAGGTATTATAATAAAAAAATATAGTGTTATCCCTGCTATAAAAAAAATTACAAACTAAAAAAGAACTAAAATCAACTTAATCTGGTTGGCTAGTCTTAGCTGATTAAAACTGTTCTTGGCTGGTTAAAGATGTCCACTCATCCTGACCAGCTACAAATTGACAAAACCTCTAAAAAACAGCCAAAATGACCAACATGACAAGGCTGGATGACCAGCTAAGACCAGACAACCAACTTAGGCTGGTTTTAGGTGTTTCTTCTCCCAGAATAGCCAGTAAAAATTATTTATGGTGTGAAATTCTTAATTGACTCACCATCAACTTTTTTTGTGGCAAAACGTTAATTTTCGACCCTGCGCAGGTGTCAAGTCGAAAACCTCTTAGAGCAGGATGTGAGATCAGAAGTGGAGGGTTATGACATCTTATACATCAATGGAGAGCGAATCAAGGAATACAAGCAAAAGAACAGAATAAAAAAGAGAAATGAGGGTGTTGGAACAGATAGGAGGATTACTTGTAGACAAAGAAAACAACAGCAGGGTTAAATATAATAATAGTAAAAAAAACTGATGCAATCATAACGGCTGGCATTGATACAAATCAATATGCACAAATGCTCAAATACTCAAGTAAACCTATTGAAAAGCTGTATGATTCACATGGCTGAGTTCAGTGGAATGTAGGTGTCTGTGCTCAGAGCAGACTCGGGGCTAACAAACAAACTAAATCCTCTGCTCATGTGCCAGCTTTCTCTTCTTCGCCCATGCAGCACCGGCCTTGTCTCCCTCCCTCCTTTTTATTTCTGCATGCTAAACGCCTCAGGTTTAATTGTCCCTGGAGTGGGTTTTCAGCTGTTCATTTATAATGCAGTGAGGCTTTGCCAGGAACTGATAACCTTTACATCAGTACAGAGAAAGAGAGGTAGAGGAAGAGAGAGAGGGGGAGAGAGCAGGAGAAGGAATAAATTAATGAATGAATACAGAGTGAGAAGAAAATAACAGAAGGGGTTGAAACAAAGACAGAAAACGTGAACATAATTATGGAATGAACAAAGAGAGGGTCTAAAGTGGCAAGACCTGATTAGTATGTGCAGAATAGTAGAAGGATAATGAAAGAATAGTGAATGGTGACTGAGGCTACATTTTCCCTGAAATCTCATGTTTGGAACAAGATGAGGTTCAGTGAATGATGACAGAATTTTAATGTAATAATATATTTATCCCTTTAATAACCATACTAAATGATGTGTGTAAATGGGTATCTGTAAGGATTAGGGGATATGAAAAAGAAAACGTGTGTATGTGTTTGCACAACTTTGAGTTGGATGATGTATGCGTGAGTGAGGAATTTAAAGGTAAATTATGCCCTGTTTTGTGTCAAGGCTTTAGAACAAGGCATATATTTGCATAAGAGACAGAACACGCGAGAGAGAGAGAGAGAGAGAGAGAGAGAGAGAGAGAGAGAGAGAGAGAGAGAGAGAGAGAGAGAGAGAGAGCGAGCAGAGGATAAATTACAAATGAGTGTGGGTTTGTGAGAGAGAGAGATGGATGAGCGATATTGTGAGCCGGACCTCACTCTTTCTGTGTTTGGGAGGGAAATCAATGTTAATGAGGGAGATAAGCATGGCAAAGGAAGCTGAAAAGAGAGCGGTCAACAGAATAATGCCAATAAGCCAAGTTAACCAGACTCTTAAAGAGGAGTTTGATTAAACCAATTACTGAGGTTTGCGTAGTACCAAAGAAAGCAGGATTCATTAAACAAGAATTATGAGAGGGCAAATTCTTGCACTGACTACATATGTTTCATGAAAGCACACAGTAACATAAAACATGTCAAAACAAGTTTTCTGGAAAGTCTTCGTTCTAAGATATTTTAACTGAATTCAATGTGGAGATTACTTTGAACATTGATATAGTTGGGATTAGTGTTGCAAATTTTAAGGAATTTTCTTATCAAACAATTGATAATTTTAATAAATTAAAATCAATTCATCATGAACAATGACAGTAAACAATTGTATGTGGTGTACAAATTGAAACAAACAAAAAAAAAAATAATAATTTAACAAGTGTATCAAGTTATTTTATATATCACTTGACAATTTGTATGAAATTCTCAATGCCAATAGGCCCGTGCAACTAGGTCCGATTAAGGAGGTGGAAAATTCTTTGTTAAATCGTTAAAATTATTTTCTGCCTTATCTGAAGAAAAAGAGAAGAATGTTCAGTCCTCAATCAGTTAACCAAGTCAAAAATAATCCTATCTCATTGGTTAATTATGAAAAATCAATCCTTTGTGCTAGACAGTAAAATCTTCAGCATGTTATGCTTAAAGTTTCTCCATGGGGTTGACTCACCTTCAATGAATTCAACTCAGAACTCAGCTCAATCAAACAACTCAAAAGCAAAATACCTGGGTAGGGTTGTACCAGATTTCCGTAAGGTCTCACTTAATTTGGGATGTAAAGTTCATACTAAGGGTTTAGAAACTACTAGTTAGTTTGTAACTAAGTCTGTGCTTAGTTTGGTTGCACCAATTTTTCTTAAGGCAAGACTTAAATAGCAGGTCATAAACTCTTCATAAAATCATGTGTAGGCGCATAATATAACGTTTACCTGTATTGATCCAATAAGCAGCCTTCAAATTTGTACACAGAAGTCGTGAATTTCAGTTTGATTTTGTTACGGTTGATGTTTAAACCTTGTTTGCTCACATAACTGTCAGCTGTAATAAATTATATTCCCATGGAAATGCGACAGGTAATAAAAGTAGATTTAACAAATAGTATATTTAGCCTATGCAAATAACATAATTCAGGAACTGTGTCTAAATTTAGAAATTGCAATAAATAAATACTAATACAACAGGCTGGAAAAATTGACATTTATTCATTTTTATATCCTATACATTTTGTATGTGATGAAACTTGACACCGGGTGATGCAACCTATGCACCGTTAGATCGGTTTCATGCTAAAGAGCCGTTTGCTTTTTTATTCCATCTGTTACTCCTGGTCGGAGTCTTCTGTAAATATTTAGTTTATTCATTGGTTTACGTTCTACCTAAGTTTAATGGTGTAACGCTCAAATATTAATAGTGCGCAAATAAGCGCCCATTTATGCCACAACTAGGCTAAGTTGTAACTTACGTATGGCTGGTGCAACCGGCCCCTGACCTGTTTTGATAAAACGGTTCAGTCAGATTAAATGTTCATAAACCATGATATTTTCATCAGTCTGTGACAAATTTGACCTTACATACAGTGCATCCGGAAAGTATTCACAGCGCTTCACTTTTTTCACATTTTGTTATGTTACAGCCTCATTCCAAAATTGATTAAATTCATTGTTTTCCTCAAAATTCTACAAACAATTCTCCATAATGACAATGTGAAATAAGTTTGTTTGAAATCTTTGCAAATTTATGAAAAATAATAAACAAATAAAATCACATGTTCCACATTCAGGAAAAAAGTGGATAACTCAATCTAAAATATATGAAACCAAATACATTGAATCCAGATGCTTTATCTGGGTTACAATTACAAGATCCATATTTTTCTTCAATCAAAGCTTTATTTAAACAAAGTTTGATTTTAAACTGATCAACCTCTCTGATGCAAACTTTAAAAATAAAAAATTCCAGTATAGGTATTTTCCTCTTAAGATACAGTGCATTCATTAAGTATTCAGACCCTTTCATTTTTTCATATTTTGTAATGTTGCAGCCTTATGCTAAAATGCTTTAAATTATTTAGTTTTTTTCCACATCAATCTACACTTCATACCCCATAATGACAAAGAAAAAAAATATTTTTGATAAAAAACAGAAATATCACATTGACATTTAGTATTCAGTGTCCAGTTGCATAAAGCATCCTCAGTGTAACACTTAAGGTTTTATCTCCCCTTAACTATGGGGAAAGGTTTACTTGAGGGTGTTGCAAATAATCCCTTAGACACATCTCTTAGGTAAGGGAAATCGTTAAGGTTTTACTACAGTTTTACAATAATACAATTATACTGTTACCATGGACAATTTTGTCATGTCCCTACCATTGATCTATAATATATAAATTTGAGAAATTTTAACACAAAGAATACTTTTCTTTCTTTCTTTCTTTCTTTCTTTCTTTCTTTCTTTCTTTCTTTCTTTCTTACATTCTTTCTTTTTCACATGGCACCTGTTACTTTTCTCTGCACTATTCTTGATGCACCAATTAGAGTCGTTTGTTATTACTGCAGATAACTGAATACAATTGTTTTAAAAAAAATTCTGGTGGTTACACAGGCAGATTTTGATTTGATTCTCTGGTGCAATCCTCAAAATTAATAGATTTAAAAAAAAAAAAAATTGTGTAAATTTTTTTTCTGTGTGAATTAAAAAACATCTTGAGTTTACCATATGGAGCAATTAATGGAGGATTCTGCTTTTATAGCCGGTGTGTGTGTCCACTTCAGGAAGACACCTTTGATAGTGAGTAGTGAGGTGAATTTGAGGTGTTAGATGTGATATTAGATTGCAAATCATCATGTTAGCGATTCCTCATAGTAAAGTATACCTGCACTTGTTAATTATTGCTAAAATGTTCCCTGTCATGAAAAATTTGCATTGGTCTCTTTTTTTTCCCGAAACATTGACACTCTTAGCCAACAATTAAGGCAAAGTTTTACTGCCCTTAATGTTTACTTAGAAAAATGGCAGTTGTTAGTTGTTAGCACATACGAACACAACACACGAATTAAAGGTGAAATGTTTGATTTCTGCACCAAATGGAATTGCATTGGAACAAATGACTGTTTTCAAACAGACTTCCCAAACATCCAACATTGTTTGAACACATACATAGTGCCACCACAAACTCATGCCATTGGTTGAGTCAAAGCTGAAATGTTGCTCAAACATGTGTTGGTGCAAGTGCCACAGAGCCACAGTGTTTACACTTTTACAAAGGGCTTACAAAGTTGTTTCTACACGTTCTACACATGGTCTACACATTCATAAATAGAGAGAAATCCTTTTAACTTACAAGAAATTACACACATTACCTTTTAGTATATGGAAAAAACAAAATTAAGAGTTTAAGATCTTTTGTTCTGTTGGCATTATTAGCACTACATGCCTAATCTCAAAACATGCCTGAGTTGGTCTGCTGTTTGCTCACACTAACATTTGTGTGCAGTTCCCTCTAACCTGCATCAAGAGATTCCCCCCTCTCTCTCTTGCACTCTCTCTATTTCCTCTCACTCTTTCTTTGAGTTTCCTCCCTCACCCTTCAAAAAAGACAGAATGAAACAAACAGAAGACTGGGAAATGAAAGGATAGAAGAAGATCAAACGAGTGTGTGCTTACCACTACTGCTGTTTCTCAGGTTTCTTTTCTCCTCTGAGACTCAATAGCCCATCAACTTCTGTCCTGTTCTGTTCATTTCTTTCTCTCTCTCTCTCTCTCTCTCTCTCTCTCTCTCTCTCTCTCTCTCTCTCTCTCTCTCCCTCTCACACATTCACACTGTCTTCGTCTCCTTTCCCCAACATGTTAAATATTTATCCACATATCCAGTACTAAAATCTTTAACACACACACAATCATCCTGAGAGAGGTGATGAGTTCAGTTAGATATTAGGAAGGAGTGTGGTTAGGCATGAAGTTCTTGAACAATTTGTGTGCATTAGGAAAATTATTTTGTAACAGGTGGGATTAAAATGGAAAAAGAGGAGGCGGGAACTGGACGAACCATCTAAATAATATTGAATGAAAAAATATTTTAAAATGTTTATGTAATATTCACCTTTTTATGCCAGTGTGTGAATGGCTTGTAATGCAACTTAAAAAATTGCCAATTGTTGCTCAAACAATTAGCCTGTAGACTGATTTTCATGCGAATGGAGCATGTCGCTTTTTCCGGAAAAATCAGAAGGATGTGACAGTTATTCGCTCTACCGAGAGCCTTGCCTCAGACAGTAATAGCTTCTCTTCCACTATTGAATAGCGAAAACAAACTGCAACACTAGGTAACGTTATCTTAGAGATGGAATCCAGCAAACATCCGGCTCCCAGCACAACACTGACTCCAACACAAACTCAAAGTAAGCAAAACAAAATGTATCTACTGAATCCCGTCTGGTTAAGCGGGAACGTGATTGTGGTCGTGTGAAAACATCTTGGTTACTGTCATAACCTCCGTTCCTTCAGGGTACGAGACATTGTGTCGATGTAGTGACACTAGGGGTCACTCTTGGGAGCCCTAAACACCTTTGATCTTTAATAAAAGGCTAATGGGAATTGGCGAGTGAAGTTTGCATGCCACTCGCCGGACATACGGGTACAAAAGGAGCTGGCTCGCAACCATACCCCAAGGGGAAAGACACCGGGGAGACTACACTCTGCCCGAAGGGGAGGTAATTGTGTGGAAATACATCACATGGGCTTCCTGGCCGGCAGTATCGCATGTGGAGGAAGTCACTGTGGTAGGTCCTACCCGGAGGGGATTGAGCTTTACAAACACAGCAACCGGTGGCTGAGGAAACTCTGCTAAAGGAAGACAAGGGTTTACCAACGGGGAAACTGTACCGAGGAAGATACATCACGCAGGGTTACTTACGGGCAACCAGCGCATATGGAGCACTTACCCCAGTACAGATCCTACTAGCACACGTACTGGGCTGGCATTTCTCTGCCGAATTCGCCTGCCACATGTCTAAGGAGGAAGAACATTCAGGGTCCACAGTCTCGTGAACTCGGCAGTGGGGGAAAAGTGCACTTCTTCCCTTCCAGGAGTACAAGTAGTACACCTGGCCAGCTGCCCCGCATACTTACCTGTTCGTACCTGACAACACATGGGACGAAACCGGCTCAACCAGGAGATTGTAGAATCTCACGAAAGTATTTGGTTTTGCCCAGCCCACCTCGATTGGGAGCGTCTGTCATAACAAGGACGCACCTGGACACTTGCACTAAGGGGACCCCTGCCTGTAGAAATGTAATGTCTGTCCAAGGGCTGAACAAGTGGTGGCAGTTGGGCATTATGGCCTCGCGATGTGTGCCGTGGCACCATGCCAATCTTGGGACTCGAGTCTGAAGCCAGTGCTGAAATGGTCTCATATACATCAACATGAGTGGTGTGAAGACCGCCAAGGATGCCATATATCCCAGTATATCCCCCGTTCTCTGCCTGAATGACATCAGGCAGTTCAGCACCGACTGCATGCGCTTGCTTGTGAGGCATGTTAGAGACTGAGTCTAACTCCATCCCATGAAAAGAAATGCTCTGAACCGGGGAGAGCTTGCTCTTTTCCCAGTTGACCCAAAGCCCCAACCGGCTGAGGTGCCCAAGCACTAGGTCCCTGTGCGCACACAACAAGTCTCGAGGGTGAGCTAGAATCAGCCAGTTGTCGAGATTATTGAGGATGTGAATGCCCAACTCCCTTAATGAGGCAAGGACTTTCGCGAAGACGCAAGGCGAAAGTGACAGACCGAAGGGGAGGATCTTGTACTGGTATGCCTGGCCCATGAAGGCGAACCACAGAAAGGGCATCTGCCGAGGTAAAACCAAGACGTGGAAATACGTGTCCTTCTGGTCTACCACCGCAAACCAATCTTGATGCCAAACGCACACCAAAATGCATTTCTGTGTCAGCATCTTGAACGATAGTCTGTGCAAGGCCCGGTACAGTACTTGCAGATCCAAGATTGACTGCAACCCACCGCCTTTCTTTGGTACGATGAAGTAGGGGCTGTAGAACCCTTTCCACATCTTGGCTGTAGCACCTGGTGAACTGAATTGCAAAGCCGAGTCGAATGGTCCTGGCTAGCCATTGCGAAAACTTGGAGAGTGCTAGCCAGGGGCACCAAGGGGACAATCGCATCTGACATACCTGTGGGTGGGGCTTTGCGGCGGGTGGAGCAGGAGATGCCACGTCGAGGAGCCTCGCATCCCGAGATTGTGGCTGTGCTGAGGGGAACATCAAAGCCCTTACCTCCCTCTGCATACCCACCATAGGACCGGTCAGCAACAGGGGAGGAGGGAGACTATCCTCTTGACTGTCACATCCGTCTGGGTGTGGGTGTGTGTGTGTGCTGCAGCTAGGCACGCAGGGGCGGGGGGCCCGTCTCCACAGCGCCAATGTACGTGTCCGGCGTTCGTAACAATGACAGCTTTAAACACCGGGTGTGTGACCCAGGAAATTAAGAAACTGCTCTTTCTTTGAAAATGTGGTTACCGCAGCCCCTCTGGCATGCAGCGAAATCAAAATCAAAGGAATCAAAGGATTCTCATCCCAGCCCTCCTCTGGGGGATGGAGTGGTCTGTTCACCACCTCCAAACTTGCAGTGAGTCGCCTATCTCAGCGGCGCTTTCAAGCCTTTCTAAGGTTCTTGGTGACGGATCGTGAAACGGGGGGGGGGGGGTGTCAGCTTCCTGCGGGGGGCTTTACGACGGGGCCGGGTTGCTGGCCCGGGCTGTGGTGGAGTCGGTGTCGTCACCGCAGGGGGACGCCCATGACGATGAGCAGATTCGGTGTGGGACGTTGATCCGCGTTGGGGCATGATGTGTTGGATGTCCTCCATCTGCTTCTTAACCGCTGAGAACTGCTGGGCAAAGCCAAATAGGCCAAACTGGGAGATGGGGGCATCAAGGAAATGCACCTTGTCGGCCTCCCTCATCTGGACCAGGTTAAGCCACGGGTGGTGTGTCTGGACCACCAAGGTGGACATCGCCTACCCTAGAGTCCACGCCATGACCATCGTTGCCCGGAGGGTGAGATTGGTCGCTGCGCGTAGCTCTTGCATCAATCATGGGTCAGTACTACCCTTGTGCAGTTCTCTCAGTGCCTTGGCCTGGTGCACTTGCAAGAGAGCCATGGCGTGCAGGGTAGAGGTGGCCTGCCCACCGGCAGTGTAAACCTTGGTCACCGGGTATGACGTGAGCTAACAGGCCCTGGACAGGAGTCCAGATGGCGGCATTTTGCAGGCACAGGTGCACAGCTACTGGATTGTTCACCTGGGGAATCGCCATGTATCCCCTAGCCGTCCCACCATTGAGGGTAGTGCGAGTGGAGGTGGACAATGCAGTAGGTGCCTGTAACGATTTTGTGAGCTCCTCATGCACCTCCGGGAAGAAAAGGACCTGGGCAGATCATGAGAACATGATCCATCCACGAATGCTGTCTCATCGTGGGCACGGCTCTGAATGCTAGACAACGTTCGAGATAATGCAAAAAGACCCATTCATTAGTGTAACGTAACTTGGTTATACAGAAAATATATACATTCTATTATTATGAAACAATAGCGCATCGATATATCAAAATGACAGTTATGATGGAATCACGTCAATACTGAATTGGGCTGAATACTGAATTACGTATATCGAGCATGAGCAACAGGTAGCTGGCTGCAGTTCACTTAATGGCCACAGGTGTCATTAATAACAAGGGTTTTTGAATCTTACATACAGCACTTCTAAATAAAATACACAAACATAAACACAGACATTGCAGCTATGTGTGGCTCTCTCTCTCTCTCTCGAACTGCTGCATCTGGCTCATCTTTATCCCTCTCCTCGGCTGATTAGAACCGATTGGGGGCCTGGGCATGCCCCACCCTCCTCCTCCTCACAGATTTGTTTTTATGGGCACTGCCACTATGTGTGTGATATTCATATTTTTATGGGCTATACATGTGTGAGATATTCATGTGCTTAGTCTGTGTGGGGATATGTATATATATATATATATATATATATATATATATATATATATATATATATGAATGTATGTATATTTGGATGGAAACCAATGTATTTGCCATAAACCATCTAATTTATCAGAAGATCAAGAAATAATGTTCACAAAATGTGTCTGTTATTCCCTAAATAGTATCACATGTGTGTGCTTCTGTTTGTTAAAACAAACCCACACTCTCTCAAACACACATGCCAGCTACATCAAAGCCTTCATTCCTCAAACTTTCTCTCAGGAGTCTTTACTCTACTGATGGGAAAAATGGGGGCAATTGAGCTGCATGTCTCTTGTGTGTGTTTTTCCCTTGATGGACATCCAAAACATGTATTTTTTTATGGGTTAGCCTCTAGGCTCTGATGTCTAAACTAAATAAAATTATTATATTTTTTTTAAATTCCAACAACAGTGGAGAAGGTAATAAATAATTCCCTTTGAGACATGCTCATGTCCAAGCACAGGACAAATAGCTACAAATCAGACAGAATCAGACAAGATATGGATTTGGTATATCCTAAATCTTGGTGAACTAGTACATCCAGATTTCAAGTATATAGCTACACATTTTGATAATATACTGAAAATGCCATAGATACAATACAATAATGCAATCCAAATTACAGAATAAATGGAAATTAATCTGAATGCTTTGATGTGGGACCTCCTACCTTCTTTGTAATACAGTCAAACTATATTTTGACTTGACTTGAATTGACTATTACCACAATTAATAATATTCTAGATTGCAAATATGGTAATGTAACAGCATGTGTGATCTCTCTCTCTGAGAAGACCATCTAGTTTTCAACTACATAGAAATAAACAGAAGTTCTTGGTTCATATGCATAAACTTCATTTTAAAGGGGTTAATGGAAAGGAGGAGGCGAGAACTGGCTTGATAATATAAATAATATTTAATGAACCAAAAGACAAACACACACCCACAGGTGTCAGGCAGCTGCCCATAAATCTCTCTCTCTCTATCGCACAACCGTCTCCGGTTGGCCTTTATCCCTCTCAAGGGCAAATTAGCCTGATTAGGGGCCGGGTGTGTAACATCATGACCAGGCACCACCCTCCGCCCTAATAGTGACGTACCACACAAAAATCACAGTAAAATTTAAAAGAGAGGGAAAGGACAACGCAGAGCGGCAGTGGAATAGAGAGAGAGAAAAAAAGACTTACTCTCCGGTTCTCTTGGCCACTCCTCCACCGTCTAATGGACGGCAGCCGTGCCTCCCCGGGTGGAACGGAGGTAGTCCTCCGGCCTCTGGTGGACGGAATGCCCTGCTGCGTTTTTGGTGGACGGTAGGGGTCTCCTCTGCCCCTGGCAGCGGTAACCGCTCCAGGTGTTTGGTTGAGAGGCCCTCCTATCCTCGCGGTCGGGGGCCGTTCCTCCACTTTCATGAGGCCGTGCTCCTCTGTCCTCCGGCGGATGGCCGTGGCTGCTCCTTTGGGGTGGATGGAAGCGGAGAGAACTCCACTACGGCACATCCCTCCTACTTCCAGGGTTTTGGCAACAGTGTAAATCGATTAATGGAAAGAAGGAGGAGAGAACCGGTGTGTGTGTGTGTGTGTGTGTGTGTGTGTGTGTGTGAGAGAGAGAGAGAGAGAGAGAGAGAGAGAGAGAGAGAGAGAGAGAGAGTGACATAGCCATACAAAATGGAGAATTATGGAAACACTATTTTAAAAACTTATTCAAAGAAATTTCACCAGAAATCTCACACCTGACCAGAAAGAGTCAATTGGAATCTACAATAAAAAAATAACCAAAACCCTATCAGACTATCAGATTAGCAGAGAAGAATTGGCAGATGCACTTAAGAAAGTAAAACCCAGAAAGGCATGTGGTTTAGACAACATTAGTACAGAAATGTACGACACTATCAAATCTATGTATTCAGACAACAGGTGCGCAGTTAAAATTGGCAATAAACAGAATCTTTCACTCAAGGGCCAGGAGTGAGGCAGGGCTGCAGTTTGAGACCAACTCTGTTCAACATTTACATTAATGAGCTTACTGGAACAATCTGCAACACACAGTCTTACTCTAAATCATTCTGAAGTTACATTTCTTCTGTGTGCAGATGATCTGGTGCTGCTGTCAGCTACTGCAAAAGGGCTACAGCAGCACCTGGACCTACTGGAGAACTACTGTCAGAACTGGGCCCTGACAGTCAATCTGAAAAAAAAAAATCAAATTATGATATTCCAGAAAAAAAGCCAGATTACAGGACACCAGATACACATTCACTCTGGAGAACACTGCAATAGAACACACCCGACACTACAACTACCTCAGTCTATAAATTAGTTTTGGTCTGGCAGTGAATGCACTAAAAGAGAAAGCTATTAAGGGCAAATTTGCCCAAGTTGACATTCCTGTAACAATCTGGTGTAAGATCTTTGATAATATTATAATGCCTATTGCTCTGTATGTGAGGTTTGGGGTCCACTCTGTCTGGCAGATTACTGGAGATGGGACAAACACCCCATAGAATCCCTGCATGCAGAATTCTGTAGAAACATTCTAAGAGTTCAGAGAAGAACACCTACTAATGCATGTCGGTCCGAACTAGGCAGATACCCCCTTATTATACATATTGAAAAACAATCCCTCAAAGTTTGGACACACCTAAATTCAAGTTCCCCTAACACACTGCAACATGAAGCCCTTAAAACCCAAGAGCTGAAGCCTAAAACCAGTCCCCTTTGTCAGCTGGCTCTGAAACTCACAAACCCACTAACAACTAACAAACACCAGTTTCAGACCAGCACTGCTGAACAAAACCAAATCAGAATAAACCAAATCATAAAAGAAAGCAAAAATTCATATTTGGACCATTGGGAAAATGAAAGTAAAAACCAAAGCAAATTGGAACGTTATCGGGCCCTAAACAGAACATATAATCTGGCAGAATATCTCAACACACTGTAAGAGATCCAAAACAGAGACGGATCCTCACCAAATACAGACTCCGTGATCACAGTCTGAACATAGAAAAAGGCAGACCACAGACAAACATGGCTTCCAAAGGAAGAACGTCTGCGCTCACTGTGACACGGGTGAGGTCGAGACAGAGACACACTTTCTCCTTCACTGTGAGCAATTTACAGAGGTGAGAGAGAGATACCTCCACAAACTATCAAACCTCATGCCACAGTTTTCCAGTTTGGCAGAAACCGATCAGATGCTGGTGTTACTGGGGGAGGACCATCATGCATCAGTTGCAGCTAAATTCATTTTTGACCTGCACACCCCCAGAAACCAATTACTGCCTTAATGTACTTCATCCACAGTACTTTTATTCTCTTATGTTCATAATGTCCTGTTAAATGCATATTTTATTTTATATTGTATAGTGTATATTGTTATTATAGTTTTTATTTTATTTGATTCATTACCTGACACCTTATTTTAATTCTATCTTATCATTATTATTTGTCTTGTCATTATCTGTTTTGTGTATTAATGCTTTGGCAATATTGTATGTAAACACAATCATGCCAATAAAGTACTTTTAAATTGAAAATTGAAATTGAAAAAATTTAAAACTGAGAGAGAAGAGCAGGGAGTAAAGGCATGTTAGCATTCAGTGTGTATTCTAACAAAAGCTCAGCATAAGATTGCTGTTTGCTTGCTAAGCAGCTGCTTTACCTTCTCCATCCGAGCATAACTGACAGAGACAATCACAGCCATCTGGTTGCTCCAAACTGCTGAGGAACTGCCCTCTTATAGACACATTGTTAGAGTTACTCAGAATACGCTGTGGACACAGTAGGAGAGAGCATAAACCTTATGACGTTTTACTATATGATACTAACCACATCCCATTATTGCATTTGATTTCTATGAAGAGCTTAGGTTAATTAAAGGGACAGTGCACACCAATAAATCAATAAATACTTTCCAAACCCTTCTTTCACGAAATACAAAAGGAGATATTAGGCAGAATTATAATCTCAGTCACCATTCACTTTCATTGCATCTTTTTTTGCATCCCATGAAAGTTAATTGTGACTGAGGCTAATATTGTGGTTAACATCTTCTGTAATGTTCTGTTCCATGGATAACAGAAAGTCAAACAGATTTGGAACACATAAGGGTGACAGAATATTTCTTTTTAGTGAACCATCCTTTTAAATGTAATAGTATTGTCATCAGTGGCACAGGCTTATACAGGCTGAAGCCCAGGGGCCTACAACTCCCATGGGGCCCATTTCCCCCTATCTGGCATCTGTGTTTAGCATTTTTAAGCATTTGCAACAATGAGTTCAGATGTCCAATATAGTTCTGATGCAGACATTGATTCTGCTGAAAAAGAGAGCAGCATAAACAGCCTAAAAATGTTTGCCAATCTTTGGTGGTTCAAGCTGGTTTAGCTGGTCTCCAAGCCTGAACAAGCTTACTTTTAGCTGGTTTGGTTGGTTGGCCAGCAGGGGTTATACTACAGACATTTCTCCTGTAAACCACTTTAAATACATTAAAAGTTAATCATAAAAATGATTAATAGTAATCAATGGCCTGGTGTAAATGATGATGATAAGCAATATGAAATGTGTTATTCTGATGGATCTTTTGCCACCATCCATTTGCAGTTAAGTACAAACTTAAGTAAAAATCAGAGCAATGGTATCATTAGATCGATTTTGATAACTGAATCTAATGTATGAGAGGTGTGGAATGTGAGCACAGCACTGAAGGTTAAGTGTGATTTCTGAGACCTACCAACCAGCAGATAGAAGACCAGAGATAACGTAATAGTGAACATCGACATCAGGCACGTGCACACATAGTATATATATAGCACACATACAATATATATATATATATACAGTATAACAGGTGGTACCACAAGCTTGCATTTCTCAGGAATCTTCCTTATTATGGTCCGTGGGCATGCGATTAATTGCGTTAATTGTTTTAACTCGTTATTTTTTGTAAAATGAATTGCACTGAATTAACGCGTTAAATCGACAGCCCTAATATATAAACATATATATATATATATATATATATATATATATATATATATATATATATATATATATATATATATATATACAGTGAGGAAAATAAGTATTTGAACACCCTGCTATTTTGCAAGTTCTCCCACTTAGAAATCATGGAGGGGTCTGAAATTGTCATCGTAGGTGCATGTCCACTGTGAGAGACATAATCTAAAAAAAAAATCCAGAAATCACAATGTATAATTTTTTAACTATTTATTTGTATGATACAGCTGCAAATAAGTATTTGAACACCTGAGAAAATCAATGTTAATATTTGGTACAGTAGCCTTTGTTTGCAATTACAGAGGTCAAACGTTTCCTGTAGTTTTTCACCAGGATTGCACACACTGCAGGAGGGATTTTGGCCCACTCCTCCACACATATCTTCTCTAGATCAGTCAGGTTTCTGGGCTGTCGCTGAGAAACACGGAGTTTGAGCTCACTCCAAAGATTCTCTATTGGGTTTAGGTCTAGAGACTGGCTAGGCCACGCCAGAACCTTGATATGCTTCTTACAGAGCCACTCCTTGGTTATCCTGGCTGTGTGCTTCGGGTCATTGTCATGTTGGAAGACCCAGCCTCGACCCATCTTCAATGCTCTAACTGAGGGAAGCAGGTTGTTCCCCAAAATCACGCAATACATGGCCCCGGTCATCCTCTCCTTAATACAGTGCAGTCGCCCTGTCCCATGTGCAGAAAAACACCCCCAAAGCATGATGCTACCACCCCCCTGCTTCACAGTAGGGATGGTGTTCTTGGGATGGTACTCATCATTCTTCTTCCTCCAAACACGGTTAGTGGAATTATGACCAAAAAGTTATATTTTGGTCTCATCTGACCACATGACTTTCTCCCATGACTCCACTGGATCATCCAAATGGTCATTGGCAAACTTAAGACGGGCCTTGACATGTGCTGGTTTAAGCAGGGGTACCTTCCGTGCCATGCATGATTTCAAACCATGACGTCTTAGTGTATTACCAACAGTAACCTTGGAAACGGTGGTCCCAGCTCTTTTCAGGTCATTGACCAGCTCCTCCCGTGTAGTTCTGGGCTGATTTCTCACCTTTCTTAGGATCATTGAGACCCCACGAGGTGAGATCTTGCATGGAGCCCCAGTCCGAGGGAGATTGACAGTCATGTTTAGCTTCTTCCATTTTCTAATGATTACTCCAACAGTGGACCTTTTTTCACCAAGCTGCTTGGCAATTTCCCCGTAGCCCTTTCCAGCCTTGTGGAGGTGTACAATTTTGTCTCTAGTGTCTTTGGACAGCTCTTTGGTCTTGGCCATGTTAGTAGTTGGATTCTTACTGATTGTATGGGGTGGACAGGTGTCTTTATGCAGCTAACGACCTCAAACAGGTGCAATAATTTAGGATAATAAATGGAGTGGAGGTGGACATTTTAAAGGCAGACTAACAGGTCTTTGAGGGTCAGAATTCTAGCTGATAGACAGGTGTTCAAATACTTATTTGCAGCTGTATCATACAAATAAATAGTTAAAAAATCATATATTGTGATTTCTGGATTTTTTTTTTGGATTATGTCTCTCAAAGTGGACATGCACCTATGATGACAATTTCAGACCCCTCCATGATTTCCAAGTGGGAGAACTTGCAAAATAGCAGGGTGTTCAAATACTTATTTTCCTCACTGTATATATATATATATATATATATATATATATATATATATATATATATATATAGTGTTATGTGTAAAGTGTTATGTATTCCAATAACACCAAAAGAAGTAAAACGAAAATAAACAAATGATTAGTGAAACTATGTCCCTCTCCTTAGTGCAGTCATTTATTCTAAATATATACTTAAAACTAGTAGCATAGAAAACATGAACATTGTGGCATAGTTTCCTTTGCTGTTGCCTGCTCTTGTGATAAACCTAGTGAATACTAAAGAAGACCACGGTCTCTGTGTGCACTGATTATTTTGTAGAAATCTGTTGAATATTTAACAATTGCATGAGTTTGAGGGAATTAAAATAAACTGTAAAGGAAGTCAGAGTTGTGTTAATATATTTAAAGTTTTGTTGAAACATGTTTTTTTTTAAAATTATGAGAAGTGCCCTTTTTTCCATTTGAGCCCCTGCCCCCCAAAATGTGCACGTCCCTGAAAGGCATATCAAAGTTTTGCACTCTTTTTGAACCCTCACTGATATACAAATCAAGTTTAGAAGAACATCAGTGTTAAACATCAAGTATCATAAGGATAAATCATAATATTCATATCGCAGATGAGCAATCAGCATAAAAACATGTCTTCCAGATGTAAACACACGCACATCAAATAGACGTCTGGGTGATGCACGTGTGCTATCATGGTCATCAACAGACCTCCTCCCTGTAATATCATTACAAATCCTGAGATGAGAAATCACTTCATATTCGTCATAGTAAAATTATTTTAAAATGGTTGTAACCATACTTTCAAAGAAGAGGTGGTGGATCTGTTGTGTTAAACCAAAAAGACCACATCACCTTCAAATGTTTTTTGACTGCAGTGTCCATTATTAGTATCTTACATCCAGCTGTATCAAGATACTGTAATTAATACTAGGGAATTGTGAAGCCCCCCAAATAGGTGAACTTATTCTTTTGGCTTCGGGAAATGCTTAAGAAACTAGTCAATATGTATGAATATGCACTATTTATCACCTCTGGTGAGCCATATAATGTTGAAATGCCTTTGTATTCTTTGCTAGAGCCACTATTGAGGTCCTCTATTTTAGCTCCACTATGAAATAAAGGCATTGACATCAACAACCATGAAGTATACTCTCTACATGCATTCAACACAAAACAAGATTAAAATAGCATCCGATCTTACACCAAATAAAACACAACAAATAAAACAACAAAACTACAACAGTGATTAATAATGCACTAAAATTGACAATACATGTTAAAGAAAAAACCTTACTAACAAAAATATTCACACAACTGTAAAAGCGCACATTGAGCTCTGCACATGACTGACTTCCTGTCAACAGCTCAAGACAGAAACATGACTTTACTAATCAAATAAATGCAGGCCACCACTAGATGGAGCTGGAACACAGCTAAGTCATACATAATTCAATAGATACAATCAGGTTAAAGCTACATTAAAGCCGGACCGGCTGTGTAGCTACAGCATTGCTGAAACTAATGCACCTTCACTGTGCTGTAATGTACCATAAATGTTTTGGTCTTTTTCATCTCTTTAATCATCTCATGTGTGACTGAGTTTAGGACACTGTGACCTGCCATCATGTGACCACATTTATTGTAACCATTTTAGCATCTGCAAAGTTTACATGTGGGAATTAGATGCAAAGTTGGCAAACTTGTGTAGCAACAGGCTCTGTACGAAATGGCATACTATTTATGCAGAAATAGTATGTGTAATATGGACAGTATGCACATTTTCTATAAGCAGGGAACACCCTGATGATGACCCACTCCATTTGCCAAAATGTGCAGTATACTACAGAACACTCAACCAAAAATACGGTAGACAGAATGCAATGTCTATACTACAAGCATACTACTGCTTAAAACATCCATCATGGAATAATACCTACTGTTTCATTTACTCTTTTTAATATATTGTAAGCATTATGGATTGTATACTGCACCAGACTTATCTCTTACAGTGCACTGGAAATAGTAGGTTGAATTTTCTTTAACAAAAATCGCTTAGTGCTTACCTGAATTCGAAACACTGCTTCCAGTGGCCAACACGGTGAGTGTTGCTGGGCTTTTGGGCAAGTGTGAGCTCCATTTCCTGGGTGAAATGTCTATTGAGGGGTGCCAGAAATGAGTTGTTTTATAAGTAAAAAGTATGATTTACCTTCTAGTTAACAGTGAACATTTATAGTATGTTTAACAAGACATATACTTTTGATTATATTTTATTCAAATATTTATTGCATTATTTTAGTGTCACATGTGTAACACTAATGGTGTTTTGTATATATGTGAGTAACACAATGCACAGTCTATACAGTATATTGGCCATTGCGCCTAGAAGGGCAATACTAGTTATGTGGCCTTGTGATATAACAACTGTATTACTATTTAATGATATATATAGTAGTGAACTGTAAAATATAATTCACCAAAATAACATCCTGTAATGGCTGAAACATTGTCTCGATTTTATGGTGAATTTCTGGCAACCACAGCAGGCAGTTTTTTTTTTTTTAACAGGATTTTTTATTAGTATTTTTCTTTACAGTGTAGGGATTCACATAATGGCCTTTACAATACAAAAACATCAGAAAAATTATGCAAAGAGCTAAGTATGCAATATGCTGTCGATTTAAGGTGTTAATTCAGTGAGATTAATTATATAAAAAAGAATGCATTAAAAACATTACACAATTAATCATGTCCTCAGACCATAATAAGGAATATTCCTACTGTCTGAGCAGTTTAAGCTTGAAGGAAACCCTGTTTTCAGTAGGGGGTAGTAAGCAAAACTCCAGCTGTATACCGTAGGCAACAAGCAGCTGTACAGACAACAAACCACACCCAGGCTTGCTTGACACTTGCAACAAGATATGGACAATATCTTATGTTCTAAAAAAAGCTGGACAGAGCACAATTCTGAATGCAGACTGGATAAGACATGTTTTCTAAGTTTCAAACATTTATAAATGTTGAAATATAATTATTTTATAATTATATATTAAATTTGTGTTATTTGGTGGGCTTTCTCTGCAACTACATTTTATATGTGACTAATTAATCAGAATATCATGTAATTAATTATCGATTGACAGCCCTAATATTAACATATTTTGCCTCACATATGTGAAGTGTCTTTTGAAATTAATTGTGCCATAGAAATACACTTGTAAAACATTGCCTAGTTATTGTTAATTGTCTGGCTTTTATTAGATTATTTGCGACCATATGTGCAGAACGTATGTTTAGAAAAGGAAAGTATGTGTAAGTGTACTGTCTGTTTATTGGTGTGATAGCAGCAGATATGCTTGTCTTTTTTCTGATTGACCTGAGCTTTTTGCCAAAGGGAACAGCTTGGAAAAGATATGACTTTTGTGGATGTGGGAGGAAGGGTGGGCTTTGGTCCTTCTTACTGTCTTCCTTGCCCTCAGGTTGTTGAGAGGAGGCAGGCGAAACACATAATGCGGTCCACAGATTTAATAATGTGCTTTTGGCTTGTCCTTGGTGTGGGCAGACGTGGCCCCAAACCAGACAATGATTGATTAGGTGAGAATGGACTCAGTGATGGTGGTGTAAAATTTTATCAGTCATTTGATCCATCTGTCATACTAAGCCATCTTTTAAATATGGGGGTTTTCAACTTAGGCTAACATACCTCATGGTTATCATCTAATACATGTACAGTGGGGATTAGCCTGATACTGAGAGAAGCCATGTGCTGAAGAAAAAACAAAACATAACTCAGTTTCCCAGGAGTGCAGATGTGTGATGGTCTAATGTAGACTAATAGGACTTTATTTAGGCTCCATCTGTAGCACTGTTTGCTTTCATGGCATCAAAAGCTTTTTTTCTCTTTTTTATCTCCCACACACATGCACATCTCCAATTTTAGCTTACAGGAAAAAGTTGAGAGAAAGTTAAGTATACATTTATTTTATTTTGCTTTAGAACCTAACTGCATGTCACCTGATACAGTATATATATATATATATATATATATATATATATATATATATATATATATATATAATATAATGTGAAGAGCTAGAATATACCATTTTACAAGGTCTTCACATGTTCAGTTAGCAATTTCATGACTAAACACATTTGTCAAACTGCTGAACGTGTTAAACACACATTTGTGCACATAGGCTCGTAGATTTTCCACACAGTCTCAAAGAGCCAGGCAAATAACAATGGTTAGGATATATTTTAAGTGGTGCTATGTGACTAAAACATTTGTGTGTTTATTTCTGTGGCACATTTTACAAGTTACTATTAAAGACAATAAACAAACCCTTTCTGAACATAGAACAAGTTTGGAAGACTACAGATTATTTCTGACTATCTAAAAAAGAAGTGAAAAAAATACTTTTTGGGGGATGAGAATGTATTCATATTTATCCAAATTCATCATTTTGGTCATTAGGTATAAAGCATCTCAAATGTAATATTAATATCAAGAATAATCTGCCGAAAAGGAAAGAACTCAAGTTGAAAGTCCCAATAATTCTCACATTCATCTCAAGTGTCAGCTTGGGAATTATTGCCTGAATTCTGTTTCTTGTTATTAAAGTTTGAGCAGTTACTAATGGACATGTTTCCACAACTTGTGCTTGTGGTGTGCTTGCATATTTGAATCCTTGGATCCATGGTAAAAATTACCCTTAAACTTTAAGGAACAGTTCACCCAAAAAGTATAATTCTCTCATATTCACCTTTATGCTGTCTCACTTGTATGACCTTCTTCTATGGAGCACAAACAGAGGTTTTTGTCCATACAATGTAAATGGTGTCCAAATCTTTCAAGCTCCAAAAAGGACAGCATAAAGGTTGCTGCATAAATATGATTTAAGTGGATTAATCCATGTCTTCAGAAGAAATATGATTGATTTTGGACGAGAACAGACCAAAATGTACCTACTTTTTCAGAGCCAATTTATATTAGGTGGTCTTAACTGCTATGCACTTAACCATTTGATACTATGTACTTATTATGTACATACATGCTGTTGCATTGTAACTGCATTTAAAATATTTGCATTTAATTACAGTGCAGCCAGAATGTATTCACAGCGCTTCACTTTTTTCCACAAATTGATTAAATTATGTTCCTCAAAATTCTATAAACAACACCCCATAATGACAACGTGAAATAAGTTTGTTTGAAATCTTTGCAAATTTATAAAAAATAAATAAATACAAAAAAAATCACATGAACATAAGTATTCACAGCCTTTGCTCATTACTTTGTTGAAGCACCTTTGGCACCAATTACTGCCTCAAGTCTTTTTGTGTATGATGCTACAAGCTTGGCACACCTATTTTTGGGCAGTTTCTCCCATTCTTCTTTGCAGGACCTCTCAAGCTCCATCAGGTTGGATGGGGAGCGTCGGTGCACAGCCATTTTCAGATCTCTCCAGAGATGTTCAATTGGGTTCAAGTTTGGGCTCTGGCTGGGCCACTCAAGGACATTCACAAAGTTGTCCCGTAGCCACTCCTTTGTTATCTTGGCTGTGTGCTTAGGGTCGTTGTCCTGTTGGAAGATAAACCTTCACCCCAGTCTGAGGTCCAGAGCGCTCTGGAGCAGGTTTTCATCAAGGATGTCTCTGTACATTGCTGCATTCATCTTTCCCTCGATCCTGACTAGTCTCCAAGTTCCTGCCACTGCAAAACATCCCCACAGCATGATGCTGCCACCACCATGCTTCACTGTAGTTATGGTATTGGCCAGGTGATAAGCGGTGCCTGGTTCCCTCCAGACATGATGCTTGCCATTCAAGCCAAAGAGATCAATCTTTGTTTCATCAGACCAGAGAATTTTGTTTCTCATGGTCTGAGAGTCCTGCAGGTGACTTTCGGCAAATTTCAGGCGGGCTGTCATGTGCCTTTTACTGAGGAGTGGCTTCCGTCTGGCCACTCTACCATACAGGCCTGATTGGTGGAGTGCTGCAGAGATGGTTGTTCTTCTGGAAGGTTCTATTCTCCCCACAGAGAAATGCTGGAGCCCTGTCAGAGTGACCACTGGGTTCTTGGTCACCTTCCTGACTAACGCCCTTCTCCCCCGATCGCTCAGTTTGGCCGGGTGGCCAGCTCTAGTAAGAGTCCTGGTGGTTCTAAACTTCTTCCATTTACGGATGATGGAGGCCACTGTGCTCATTGGGGCCTTCAATGCTGCAGAAATTTTTCTGTACCCTTCCCCAGATCTGTGCCTCGATACAATCTTGTCTCGGAGGTCTACAGACAATTCCTTGGACTTCATGGCTTAGTTTGTGTTTTGACATGCACTGCTAACTGTGGGACCTTATATAGACAGGTGTGTGCCTTTCCAAATCATGTCCAATCAACTGAATTTACCACAGGTGAACTCCAATCAGTGGAGTGGTGGTGGCGTAGTGGCTAAAGCACAGGGCTGTTAATCAGATGGTTGCTGGTTCTAACCCCATGGCTACCACCATTGTGTCCTTGAGCAAGGCACTTAACTCCAGGTTGTTCTGGGGGGATTGTCCCTGTAATAATTGCACTGTAAGTCGCTTTGGATAAAAGCGTCTGCCAAATGCATAAATGTAAATGTAAATGTAATCAAGTTGTAGAAACATCTCAAGGATGATCAGTGATGCACCTGAGCTCAATATTGAGTGTCATGGCAAAGGCTGTGAATACTTATGTTCATGTGATTTTTTTTGTTTTTTATTTTTAATAAATTTGCAAAGATTTCAAACAAACTTCTATCAAGTTGTCGTTATGGGGTATTGTTTGTAGAATTTTGAGGAAAATAATGAAAATAATCAATTTTGGAATAAGGCTGTAACATAACAAAATGTGGAAAAAGTGAAGCATTGTGAATTCTTTCCGGATGCACTGTACATTTGTAATTGCACTGTTAACTTTATCCCTAACCCAACCCTTACCCCAAAACATAACTCTAACCCCTAATCTAAACCCTAAACCTACCCTGACTCCAAAACCTACCCGTACCCATACATAGTCTTTTATGTATTTAATGTTAGTAGATAGTAGTTAAGGCCACCTAATATAAAGTGTGACAACTTTTTCCACTATAAATCTTGACATTTGTAGTCTCCTTGGTGCAATCATGATTTGAAACTCAAATACACTTGGCACATGCACAGACTGTAACATTTTCACTACCTTTATGTCCTTTTTGGATCTTGAAAGTGTTGGACCCCATTGACCTGCATTGTATGGATATAAACACATTATGTCTCCATCAAAAAAACTTTGTTTGTGCTCTGTAGGAGAAATACATTCTCAAAAGTTTGATATGGTGTAAGGGTGAGTAAATGATGAGAGAATTATCATTGCCGGGTGAACTATTCCCTTAACTTGTCTTTATATTTGACAGAATTGTCCCAATGCAATTCTGCTATATGATCAAAATCTAATGTCAAAAGGTGCTAATTAAATTTCTTGGTGAGATAACAGAGCTGGTATCAGAATTAGTGAGCAAGTGGAAATTGAAAATGGCTAATTTTCAGCTTTTCGTGGTATATTAGAAGCCCCAGAGATACCATTTCATGCCAAAGGTTATAGCCATTATTGCCTACAAAGCTTGATAATAGTACACCTTTCATTGCAACAGGATTAGCTGTTAAATCTGACAAAATCCCCTCTTGGATTTGTTGGTGACCAGAATATTCCCAGGTTTGCCAAATCCTGGACTTTTCCTAGTATTTTCTATCTGGTGAAGTGCCAAGTTTAATCAACATTTCAGAGAAACCCATGATTAAAGATGCCCATAATTTTTACAAGAAATAATGTGTAAATAGCTGATAAAAGTGTGTTTCCCTTTAGCTTTCCATTCATTAGATACTGGAGATTAAATAAAAATATTTAAAAATTCACTATACATCTTGAACTCTAAAATGTTGTATTGTCTTTAAGTCTAGTCATAAAACTTGTTTATTTATGACTTTATACAGTCATTTGCTCTTAATTCTTACCCAAAAGGTTAACTGGTGTCTGATTGGTCAGACTGGTCAGTGAGATTTACATTTAGAAGGAAAAGTGTGTGTGAACACAAAAGGAGATGTTAGGCAGAATGTTAGCCTCAGTCACTATTCAATTTATTATGTATATATTTTTTTTCTTCATAAATGTAAGTGAATGGTGGCTGAGGCTGAATTATTATTATTATTATTATTATTATTCACGGAAGTCATATACATTGGAACAACATGAGGGTGAGTAAATAGGATATAAAATATATAATATAAGATTTTATATATATATATATATATATATATATATATATATATATATATATATATATATATATGTGTGTGTGTGTGTGTGTATGTATGCGTTTGTGTGTGTGTGATTTTAATACTCATACAAGTCACTTTCATTTCCTTAAAAATATTATAAGTATTTAATATTAAAATAATAAATATTATTTTAAATATTAAAATAAGCATCTAGTGTGGCAAATATGCAATAATATAGGTTGGGAAAAGGTGAATACAGTACCTTGCATGCTTTGCCGGAATTACTTACAATGTTTTGCCAAATAGTCCTGCACAAATTACTCAAGACATTTTTTTGAATGGTCAAAATTTTAATTGCTGATGCATTATATTAATGCTCATTGAAGTGTTAGAAGTAGCTTAAAATATTCTCCTTTACATTGTTTTAAGTCACTCTTTAAACATCCTGATGTGGATGTACGTATAAGACAAATAACCAAAAAGAGTATTGAATCAGTTTGACATTTAAAGAAGCATGCCATATCTCATGTTTTCCATGTCTGATCTTTTGACTGTTGTGATGATTGCTTGGAGAGTCTTTTTTATTTTTATTTTCTTCTTGTAGTTCAATAAATACTTACCTGTAAGAATATGTTGAGGATAAAATGTCAAATACTGTGGACAGAACAACACAATTAGTTGCAATACTGTTTTTTGTGATGATTCATTAATGAAAAAATAGAGACAAATCATGCACTGTGACTGCCATTAGTCCCTTTTACATCCTTTTCTAGAAAATAAACAGAAATGTTCAGTTTAGAGATCATGTGTAAAAACGACCTGTTAAAAAATACCAGTAAATATAGCACAGGCTACTTCCCTATAACCTGAAAAGTTCAGTATTAATGCTATGTGTGAATAGAGTGACATTAACGGTTTAAGCATGTACAAGGTCAGGCTTTGCTGACATAAGATGGAGATGATTCAGTTAATCTGGAGTAAAAATAAAAATGTAATTGGAAATATATTGAAATTATTCCATTTAGTCAGATGATTTTAGAGCTGTCTATAGAGAAAACCTTATAGTGTATGATGATCCATGACTCAAATCTTATGGTGAGAAGCCAATGAAAATTTATCATGCATGGCCACAACACTGGACCATGAAGAAATGGAGAAGGGGAAGAAGCGCTCAAAGTGGATAAAACCTTTAATGCCACTAATTTTTATCTCGCATCACAGTCTCCGTCTTTCAGCCCAAGACCACACTAAAATGAGCTCGGCCCATTTCTTTTGAGACTCGGAACAGAGAAGCAGCAACATCAACGGCAGCACTCCAGTACATGCATGTTTGTTTACATCTGTCATGTGTCTTACAGAATGGGGCCATGTGTTGACATGTGAGTTTGTAAATGGATCGACTTTACAGCCGGAGTGATCCTCAGTCATTACTTTTGTAACCTCAGTTCCCTGAGATGAAGGGAACGAGACATTGCATCACTTAACTGACGCTAATGGGGAGTGTCCTTCTACACGACCTAGTTGAAACCTTTCTACAATAACACCAGGATTGGCAAGGTGTTCCTGGTATGAAAGTGGGTGTGCAAACACAATTCTGACTGAGGGACAAAGAGCACATCGCAGGTGGTTGTTTGAAATGACAGGGAGCCTGTACTTAAAAAGAGGGGCATAAGTATATGTTTGGCAAATTAAATACCAAGCGCTCTAGACAGAGAGGACTTGGTATGAGAAAGACATTACATCTAGGTTGTAAAACCTTGCAAATGTGTTTTGAGAAGACCATCCTGCTTCAAAACATATATCTTGTAAGGACATACCGTTTGTCTATGCCCATGAAGAGGCCACACCTCTAGTTGAGTGTACAATAACAATAATTGGGCAATTCGCACCCTGCGACTCAGAAGCCAGGAAGATTGCATCAACGATCCAGTGAGAAAGTCTTTTCTTAGAGACGGACATTCCATTTGTGCATCCTCCATAGTACACACAGAGCTGGTCAGACAGTCTGAACTGGTGGGTGTGCTCTACATATGTGTGTATCGCCAGCACAGAGCATAATCAATGCAAGGACTGTTCCTCATCCTAATTAACTGGAGGAGGGAAAAGGCTTGAAGGTGAACCCCCTTTGCCCTGAAGGGTGTGGTTAGGACCTTAGGCACATTGCCTTTCCTGGGTTTGACAGTGGTTTTTGAAAGACCTGGACCAAACTCCAGACACGAATTGTCAACTGACAGTGATTGCATTGTCACTGACCTGTTTTTATGGAGGCCAAATCCAGTAGTAATGTGGTCTTAAGAGAGAGCACAGGTAATTCAACATAGTCCAGAGGTTCGAAGGGACCAAAGGAGTGCTTTTAGGACCAAAGTTAGATCCAAAGTCAGGACTGTAGCCGGGCGAGTGGGATTTAGCCGCCCTGCCCCTTAAGGAATATTATGATTAAATCATGTTTGCCTATAGATATGCCAGATTCAGGTGCGTGATACGCAGATATAATTGTCACATAATCTTTGAGCATTGACTGAGAGAGCCCTGCATCCTATTACTCTTAAATAAATGTATGAATTTCAGGTATGGGGTAGTTCACTGGGTCTTTGCCTTATGAAAAGCACAAATTAGAGAACACATTCCATTTCAGTGCATAAAGGCATCTCATGTATGTACTCTGGCCTGTAAAATTGTGTTCATAACAAACTGAGCCAATTCTGGCTCATCCACTGTGCATCATTCAAAGGCCACAAATGTAGGCTTCACAGCTCTGGATGGTTATGTCAAATTGTGTTTTTTGTTTGAGAGAGAAGGTCTCTCCTCAGCTGTATTTCCCATGAAGCCCTGTCCAATATTTATACCATCTCCAGAAACCAGGACTGATTTGGCCAATTCCGTGCAATTAACAGAACTGCTTCCATGTCCGCTCAGACATTGGTGATGACAGAATGAAGGTGCACTGGGGGAAATGCATACTTGCGTTTTGCTGGCCATTGTAATGTACTACTGTTGTGTTGTCCGAACGAATCAGAATGTGGTTTTACACAATATCGGAATGAAAGTCTCTCAAATCTAGAAAGACAGCCAGTAGCTCTAGGTGGTTGACATGCCACTCCCATTTTGCACCTGTCCAGGTGCCAAAAGTCGGGCACCCATCACACGCCGTGCCCCAAACTGTGTTGTATGCATCTGTGGTCAGCACTTTTCTTCTGAAAATTTGACCCTGTTGGTGCTAGAGCAGCCAGACTCCACTGAGTCACAAAAATGCGCATGTGCCTGAGGCTCCAGGTGCAATGTGGAACATCGCTTGAGCCAGTACTGGAAAGGTTTTATGTGTAACAGACCTAAAACCCAGCATTATCTGAAATGACTTGTAATAGTTGTAATATTTTTTCAGTTGAAACTAAGACAGACGCTGAAGAATGGCCTGTACGTATTCATGAGGTGCGTACGCATGCTCACAGAGTTGACACAAACTCCTAAAAAGGAGATTTATTGGCTGGGGAAAAGTGTGCTTTTTGCCCAGTTGAGATTAGATCAGATTTTCCTTATGGCAAAGAAACAAGTCCCTGTGCTCGCTCAATAGTGCCTTTGATTTGCTAGTAATAACCAGTGTGTGTGCTTAGCTCACAGGGTGATGTGATGCATCTAGTGGAGAAGTGCAGTAGTTGGAGGGAAGCTGCATGCATGCTTCCCACCTGCTTGCTAACCTCTCGCTTACAGCTAGCCCTTGTGGCGAACAGGGAAACAGCCTTGTGCTAAAGGTCCGCTTAAGGTTCCCCCTGCCAGTTCGCAGCCTCTCCTTCACCAAGACTCCTGCCAGGCCTTCCTGTGGCCACACACGGTAACTATGTGCTTCATGGACCCAGGCTAACTTTGGTGGGGGATCTCAGAGCTGCAGTGATCCCCAGAGGTTGTTAATGGCCAGCCACTGCCCTGCTGCCTTGCGGGTAAGTCTATTGAGACAAATGCTAGGAGAGCGCACCCTGAGAGAAAAGGAATGTGTTGGTGGCACATGTTTGGTGGTGCTTCGACAGTCAGGAACTCTAGCAGCCTCCTGCAGCCATGTTGGGGGACATGTCATCCTGGGTTTCCTTTTTGCCACAGGGATTTACCTCATCATGGGACAGATAGTACTTCTAGGGAGGGCAGACCCCCTGCGGCACTCTAAAAAACCTCTTAGTTCTCCACCTCTGACCATGGTGTACAATATCTGACCTTATATCTGGTTGAAATCTCGCAGTGATGCGGTGCCTGGTGACAGGAGCAGGGAAGAATGGCCTGGGAACTCATAGTTAGAACCCTGCACATCAGCAGCATGGGGTATATGGTCGCTAGCAGCTGGGGTTGAGCGACAGCAGCTTTTGGCAAACCCCTGTCCGACTGAGCAGCCCTATTTAGGGACCGTACTGATCACCCCCAACAAGGGAAGAGCCTAGAAAAAGGTGGCCTAAATTGCCCACTCGGGAATTCCACCCTGCGGTCAAAATAAGAAAAGGATCCCCTTCAAATTGGCAACATGGAATGTCTCTCCTGGATAGCGATGGCAAAAGAACTCACTGAAGGACTGTGATGATTGTTGAGGAACTGAGGCACTATAACGTGGACATCGCTGCTCTTAGTGAATCAAGGCTCCTTGGTGAATGTTCTCTGAAAAAAGAGGGAGGAGGGTACACCTTCTTCTGGAGAGGCTACCCCCATGGTGGCTAACATCAGCATGGTGTGTGTCTGGCAATCAAGCACAGCCTTCTACCCAACCTCACTGAAACACCCAGTGGAGTAAGTGAGAGGCAGATGACCCTTCGTATACCCTAGCAAAGGCATGCTATGCTACTCTGCTAAGTGCATATGCACCAACACTGCTACAGACAACAATGTGAAGGACAGCTTCTACCAGCTTGATGTTTTGTCTGGGTGACATTAATGCTAGGGTGGGAAGAAACAGTAATATATTGAATGGAGTAATGGGTAGGCATGGTGTTGGGCAGGTCAATGTGAATGGCCTGAGGCTGCTAACACTGTGCAGAGCTTGACCTCACCATTATGAACACACTGTTTCAGTAGAAGACAAAAACAAAACATCTTGGATGCTCCCACAATCCAAACACTGGCGCCTAATTGATTACATTATAACAAGACATGTTGACACAAGCGGTGTCTTGTTGACCTGGGCCATGAGAGATGCAGAATGCTGGGCGGATCATCGCGTGATCATGACCAAGCTCCATATCAAACTGTGCCCCATAGCGTCTCAGGAAATCTACTAAAAAGCAGCTGAACTGTGCTAAGTTAACCCTCTGGGGTCTGATTGTGTTTTGGGCCCTGGAGAAGTTTTGATATGCCTTGACACTTGTGCTTTTTTCAGTTGCTTAAAAACACATTAATGGCTAAAGTCTGATAACACTGTATTCAGCACAAACTGGGCTACAATAATATGTGAGCAACATGTGCGTACATGTTTGTATTTTTGAGAAAATAACGTTTATGCATGGTTTTTGAAAAAACAAACATTTTAAGTAATTGAAATAAGGCCATATAACACATACTAAATATTTGTCCACAAGACATTTGAGAACTGGATCTTGTTGACTAGAGGTTTTGCTACAAAATGATGTGAAAACCATCCTGATCACTTATTCATACAAAACAATATAGTAATTGAACTTTTGTAAAACACTTTTAGTGTTAGAAATGTCATATGCAAGGAGGCGTGAACTATCATGAATATTGAGGTTATTCACACCTGAGGAGACAAAAGACCTGTGGCAGGGCAGGGCCGGGTCGTGATCATACACACCCGGTCCCTTATCAGGCTAATCAAGCCTCCGAGAGGGATAAAGGCCGACTGCTGAGGATTGTGCGGGAGAGAGAGATAGTTTACAGGCATGTCCGTCATGTGTGTGTGTGTCTGTTAAGTTTATCATTAAAACTAGTATTTATATTGTCAAGCCTCTTCCTTTCCATTGACTGCTTTACACTGGTGCTGAAATCGAGTAGATTTCTCTAGAATAGAGTTCTCGCCACTACCGTCCACCCCAACGGAGCAGCCGCGCCAATCTGCTGGGGGACGAGGAGCCCGGCCGCCTGGAACAGACAATAGCTACCGACCACGAGGGGAGAAGGGTCTCGCTGCCGACTGCATGGAGCAGGAGTACCGCTGCCAAGGGCGGGGTAGACCCCTTCTGTTCCCCAAGAACGCGGCGGGGCGTTCTGTCCGCAAGGGGCTGGAGGTCTGCCTCCGACGCCGCTGTGGGTCTCTGCAATATCTTATCGACTGGGAGGGCTACGGACCTGAGGAGCGCTCTTGGGTCAGGTCCCAGGATATCCTGGATCCCGCACTGCTCACCAACTTCCACCGTAACCATCCAGATCGACCTGCTCCCAGACCCCGAGGAAGACCTCGCAGACATCCAGGACCTCGCTTCCGGAGCCACTCACGGGGGGGGGGGGCTCTGTCACAGAACGCTCTACAACACCTCCTCCTGGCGTCATCCGATCCCTTTCCCCTGAGTATTAGCACTTCATCTCCCATCTCTCCCCTCTAAACTCATCACCATCCAGCCCTGTCAAATTCCCTTGTTATCTTCAGCATTATCACATGTTGCTCCCTATCCTCCCTTTATATGGACTGCTTGCTCTTTTGTTCTCTGTGAAGTATTGTTTTGCCTACCCGTCTGTATCACACGCAACTCAGTTATCCCATGACCTTCGATCTCTGACCTGGACTGTCTAATGAACTTTTGCACCTTCGCTGCCTGCCCTGACCTTGGCCTGTGTTTCACTCTGAATATTGGATTGCCCCTCTGCTAATTCCAGCTTGAGTATTCTACTTATGCCTGCCTGAGTTCTCTTCGTTTGCCTGCTTAAGCTTATGTCAAGCTTTCCTTGTTCTGTTACCTGATTTGAATAAACCTCTGCAAATGGATCTAACTGCCTCAGCCTCTCTGTCACACATATGACCAATTTAAATCTAGCATATGATTATGAAATGAGTTGTCCTGTTACATTTTGTCTGTCTCCAAGAGAGTTGAGAATATTGAAAAATATTTTCATTATCTATGTGCATGTTGAAGTCATCAACAACTAAATCTCTATCTATATTAACTACTAGATCTGATAGAAAATGTGCAAATTCACCAATGAAACCAGAGAATGGCTTGGGTGATCTATATTCTGTATCAAGGGCAAAAAGATGGCAGAGATTTTTTATTTATATCTGATGGTGTCACATTAAGCATTATTAGTTAAAATGACTTAAACTTATATCTTGTACTAGACTATTTTGATGAGGCTCATGTTTATAACAATAACCTGGGGGAGTAGATTCATTTAAACAAATATATTCATCGTTTTAAGCAAGGTAAAACAGAGCACATCTAATCTATGATCTGTAATGATTTCATATACAATTAGTGCTTTGGTAGAAAGAGATCTAATGTTTAGTAGTCCCGCCTTTATATGATGTTTATTTTCAAAAAATGTCTTTTTAATTTTGACCTTAATAAACTTTTTTCTAAATGATTTAGTGAGATTTTTGTGTTTGGTAGTTCGGGGAACAGACATTATAGACACTACATTCTCTATGTGTTGTAGTTTATGTGACCTGTGTGATCTCAAGGCAGCTAGCAGATGTTCGATTAACCAGTTTGTCTGCTTCCTGACCTGGTCCCCAGTTAGTCAAATACTATCACTATTAAGACTATGAGCCAAATTACAAGAGAAGAGAGCAGAACCTTCCCTGGAGGGATGGAGTCCGTCTCTCTTTAGCAGGTCATAATGTGTGGGCTTTATTGAAAAAGTGTGAGCATCTCCTGCATGTGCAACTAGCACTGTACTCTTTTTTTTTGCATTCTTAATTGCATGTGATTGAATGTGAGACACAGAACAACATATTGAACAACATTTTGAACAATAATATGCCTTTCCCGACAAACAGCAGTTGGGAAGAGGTTAACAGCATTGTGTGTCTTCAATCGAGTCTTCCTCTTCGTGAATGGGGAGTTCTGCATTGTGTTTCATAAGGCTTTGCCCATCAGGAGTGCTTTTACTGCACAGGGGGTGGGGGTTTCCCCTCGGCACAGGGCTTGTGCTGATGCGGCTGTCTTCATCTGGGCCACTGCTTGTGTGGCTTTACCAGCGGCTCGACGGCAACATATGCTAGTGCTAAGGTAGTAGGTGTGGGTTTTTAGACAGGCGCTGGCCCGAGACAGAGCAGGAGCGAGCCGGTTGTGATGAAGTACTGCTCCGTTTTGAAAAAAGTAAACATGAGGTGTTTTATCCTGAATAGTTACCATTCTTAGTAAAAATTATATATAAATTACACAATATTAAAGATTTTAATCATCGATTTGACATTTATAAGTGATTACAAATCACTACACATATGTTATAAGGTACATCAGGCTATAATACATTTTTCAGTTTTTATAAGTGATCACAGGTCATAAATCATTTTCAGAATTATCTAGCAATGCTATGTATTGTGTACATTTTGGGTCCAAATGCGTTCTGTATATTTTAGAGGGTTAAATCACAAGTACTTTGTGAGAAATATTCATAGATTCCTTTTTAGCTGCTGTTTGCAGAATAATGATTGTGTCTTATGATCTGATGAGTCTAGTTAAGTGTAGAAAATATCTATCGAAGGACAAAAACAGAGTGTGTTTTAAGTTTTTCCCGGGGTTTCCAGTGAGTGTGTTCACTGAAGGTTATTGCCCATAACCTCTGCCTTTAGGGTCTCTTTGCAGAGATGGTCTTGATGGCAGTGTCAGGCAATGACCATAAAATATGGGGGTATTTCCTCAGAAGCATGAAATTTTCAAGTAATGTGCTATCTGGACAAAACCCTTTTGTTTATTTTATTGGCCAGATGCGAGCTTCAGCTAGACTTATTGGTGCCTAGTTAAGCAGAATCTTTTAATTTATGAATTTATATTTTGAGGAATTTAAGGATTAAATAGTTGGGTTATCTAGATTCAATCATACTGCAGCAATTGTTCACTCTTCTGCACCTAATATCCTACAATGTTTTGAACTGAGTGAAGCATATGAAGGAACAAAGAAGGAACAAAAATGTCATGGTTACTGTCGTAAACTCCGTTCCCTGAGGGAGGGAAGGAGACTTTGTGTCGAATGAAGTGACACAAGGGGTCTTCCTTGGCCGCCGAATCATACCTCTGAACCTGAGAAAGGCCAATGTCAAGTTGGCAGAAAGAATTTGCATGCCCAGCCCCGGACATACGGGTATAAAGGGAAGCTTTATATGTTTAGGTGTTACATGCCTTGCATGGGAGCAAGCCCAGCAGCCACGGCCTTCTCTCTCACTATGTCTCTCACATAGGACGTAGAGCAGCTGGGGCCTATCTTAAGTCGGGGAAGGCGGTCTTTCCCCGGGGGGGGGAGCAGGAGATAGCATGTCGGGAGCAGGAGGATGTCCCGAGGCTAGGGTGCTGAGAAAAGACTCGACGCCCTTACCCTGCTCTGCACTCCCGGCAGGGGGCAGATTTAGAGACTGAGGAAGAGGCCTAAGGGGGCCTCTTCAGAACTCGTCAGCGCTGAAGTGCCGGGGCTGTAAGTAAGGCCGAAGGCAAGGTAGCTGTCCGGTCTGCAAATTTCCTATTTTTTCAGGAGGGAAAGACCCTGCAGAGGCCATGCCCTGCCTAGTTTTAGGGGGAGGTACTGTGTGGCAAATACACCATGAGGGTTGTGAAGCCGGACGTGGGATATGGCGCGCCTTTCAGGAACCTGATAATCAAGTCATGCTTATCAAGGGACTTACCATCTACTGCGTCATGGTGGGCTGCGATAGCAGCTACATACACCCTCAAGGTGGAGGGGGACAGCCTCCCCTCCAGCCTTTCCTGCAGGAATAGAAGCACTGACCAAACTGCGCATTTTTGTGGGTCTTTGGCTCAGGAAGAACACCAATTCGCAAACAAGCAGGACTTTAGGGCGTAGAGTTGCCTGGTGGAAGGAGCTCTGGCTTGGTTGATCGTGTCTACGACAGCAGGTGGTAGATACACTAGATCTTCTGCATCCCATCCAGGGGCCAGACGTGGAGGTTCCAGATGTCTGGGTGCGGATGCCAGAGGGTGCCCCGTCCCTGAGAATGAAGGAGGAGTGAGGAGCGTGAAATCCGAGAACCATGTGCGGGTGAGCAAGTAGGGGGCCACCAGGATGACCTGTTCCTCATCCTCCCTGATCTTGAAAAGCACCGATGCAAGAAGGCTCACTGGGGGAAATGTGTACTTGCCAGTGCGTCTGTCCTGAGAGGGACTCCTGTCAGGGAGTACCAGAGCGAGCAGTGGGAGTTGTCTTGGGAGGTAAAGAGATCTATCGGTGCCTTGCCAAATCGGTCCCATATGAGCTGGACCACCTGGGGTTGGAGCCTCCACTCTCCACTGGGTGAAACCTGTCACGTCAGCGCATCCACCGTCGTGTTGTGGTTGCCAGGGATGTGAGTGTCGAGCAGCGACTTGAGTCGCGGCTGGCTCCAAAGGAGGAGATGGTGGGCGAGTTGTGACATATGACGAGAGTGCACGCCGCCCTGGCAATTTATGTACGCTACCATTGCGGTGCTGTCTGAATGGATCATGACGTGCTTGCCTCGGATTATTGGGAAAAACTTCTGTAGGGCAAGAATTTCAGCTAACTCTAGGTAATTGATGTGCCAACACTGCCGGGGTCCTTTTCAGGGGCCAGCGGCAGCACGCCCATTGCACACGGTGCCCCGACCCTGTCGAGAGGCGTCTGTGGTTACTATGATACGTCTGGACACCTGCTGCAGGGGGATTATGGTCCGCAGAAAGCAGAGGTCTGTTGAAAGTCTGACGGCAGGAGTAATTGTCATACGTGTGCCGTGGCGCCATGCCCATCTCGGGACTCGTGTCTGTATCCAGTGCTATATCGGTCTCATATGCATCAGCACGACAACGTCTGAGGATGCTGGGGCCAAATGCCCCATGAGCTCAAAGCGAGTGAGGCACCTGAGCACTCTCTGAGCGTGCTAGTTGGTGAGCCGCGCTGTCATTGAGACTGAGTCTAACTCCATGCCGAGAAAAGAGATGCTCTGAACCGGCTCGAGAGTGGGCCAGGATGAGCCAGTCGTAGTTGAGTATGCGGATGCCCACTTATCTTAGGGGGCAAGAACGGCCTCTGCGACCTTCGTGAAGATGCGAGGGGACAGGGACAGGCCGAAGTGGAGGACCTTGAACTGATATGCCAGGCTGTCGAACGCGAACTGTAAGAAGGGTCAGTGTTGCGGCAGAATGGAGACATGGAAGTACGCGTCCTTCAGGTCTACCGCCGCGAACCAATCTTGCTGTCGAACGCAGGTAAGAATCTGTTTCTGCATGAGCAATTTGAACGGGAGTCTGTACAAAGCCCGGTTGAGAACTCACAGGTACAAGATTGGTCGCAACCCGCTGAAAAAAAAGCTGCTTCCAGGGAAACGGGACTGTAGAGTTTTAGGGCCGGGGTGCCGTGAGAATGGATGACCCAGGGAGTGGGGAAATCGCTATTTTATTTAAAACAAGGAAAACAAGGATTCTCCTCCCGACCCTCTACCGGTGGATGGAGTGGTCTTGGTACCATCTCCGGAGCGAACATCCAACTGCCTGGGTTGCCCGTCTCAGGAGCGCTTCGGAGCTTTTCTGGTCCAGGAAGGGGTCCTGGAGATGGGGGCGTACACCGCCTGTGAGGTGCTTGACGCTGGGGCTGAGATCTGGGCCCAGTTTGCGGAGCTGCCTGCCGTTGTTTGGTCACAGGGGGATGCCCTCAGTGAGCAGGCGGGGCGCGGGGCACGCTGTTTGGGTGGCGCCACGGCATGATGTGTGAAATCATCTCTGTCTGCTTCTTTACCACGAGAACTGCTGCGCAAAGTCGTCGAAGGTGTTGCGGAAGAGGCCAAGCTGGGAGACGGGGGCGTTGAGAAACTTAGCCTTGTCAACATCGCGCGTCTCGACCATGTTCAGCCAAAGGTGGCACTCCTGGACCACGAGGGTGGCCATCGCCCGCCCGAGTGCCTGTGCTGTTTCCTTCGTGGCTCTGAGAGCAAGGTCGGTGGCAGAGCGCAGTTCCTGCAGCACATCGGGATTGGGACTACCCAGGTGCAGATCTTTAAGTGCCTTGGCTTGATAGCCCTGCAGGAGAGCCATGGCATGCAGGGCGGAGGTGGCCTCTCTGGTGGCGCTGAATGCTTTGGAGGTCAGTGATGACGTCGGCCTACAGGCTCTAGAGGGGAGTACCGGGCGGACCCGCCAGGTGGCGGCGTTCTCTGGGCACAGATGGATCACAACCACCCTATCCACCTGGGGGACGTCTGTGTACCTGCGGGCTGCTCCGCCATCCAGGGTAGTGAGAGCGTACGAGCGAGGGAGTCGGTTACGGGCAGTGAAAGGTGCCCTCCACGACTGCGTCAGCTCGTTATGCACTTCCGGTAAGAATGGTGGGGGGTGGCTGTGAGCGGCGAGGTACCAGTCCTCAAGCCGCGAAGGCTGTGGCGAGGACGAGGGGTTCCATTCCAAGCCCACGCTCACGGCAGCCGGGAAAGCATGTCGGCCATCTCTGCGTCCGCCTCCGACTGGGCAGGCTGGCCCAAAGGCAGCAGCCCAGTCGAGGCTTCCGCGTCAGATGCCTGGACGCTCTCCTATGCAGCAGTGATGTCATCATCCAAGCCCGGGGGCTCGAGGGACAATGCCAGCTGGCCGCGATATGAGTCGCACTCATCCCAAGTCCGGACGGAAGCACACAAGCGTGTCGAGTAATGCACACCTGTCAAGTCACATTCTCTGTGGAAGAGCTATGTACTGTAACATTTTTACAATGCAGTGATAAATGTCAAATTCTCCAGGAAAAATGTATTTCTCCCTCTCAGATATGTGCACATACAAACTCAAATAAACTCTGAACTAAAAACAGCAGCAGTCTGAGCTTGTCTCTCCAGACGCGGATCTCCTCAGAGCAGGGAGAGCAGTGAGTTATGCATCAACCTCACAGTGACAATATAAGCTGTTTTATGACACCAACAAAAGAAGGGATATAATCTGATGTATGAGTCACAAACCTGATGTTGTCACACACACACACACACACACACACACACACACACACACACACACACACACACACACACACACACACACACTGTCACTGGAGAACAACCCTTTGGGCACAGGTCATAAATCATCACACACACACATCCTGCTGTTTCTTTAATTACTGCCTCTATTAACTGTTGTAATTAATTTATCATTATTCACTCACTCACTACAACTGCACTCATTCACCTCAGTAGATGGATTTTACCATGCACTCACCTATTACAGAAATGTATTACACTGTACAAAAATTTACTTTGTGCCTTTAGACATTTTAGTACATTTGTCGTGTGTGCATGTTTGTTGTCATGTATGTTTTAAATTCATTAGAAAGACAGCTGTCCGGTTTCTAAGCGTTTCAAAAGAATAGCCTATCTCTACAAATGTCTGCTAGGATATCAAAGCTATGAGGTACTGGGAGATGGGTTTGATATTTTTTTTTGTCAGATTCTTATGTATGTATGCTTAATGGCCTGTTCAAACCTAGTCAATTTCTTTATGTACATTATTTAATATGTAGTCTATATTACTGTGCCTGTTATATTCACATGGCATTGAAAATAGCAGCTAGGTTCAAATTCGTTCGCATTTAGCTCATTGTAAAATATTCCATAAAATCAATTAAATAAATAAAAGACCATGAGCCAGTGTTTTCTTTTATATTATTTTAATATTATGAAAAAATAACATACCTGTTGTTCTTAATATATTTCTTTACGTGGGGGGGGGTGTAGTGACTTGCAGTCAATCCACGCATCTTATCACATGGTTTGTTGAGCATGTTTTCGTGGAGGTCCAGTGCATTTGGAGGCTTATGTTGACCTAAAAGTGTGAACACTGGCTCTGTTGTACTAAAACATTTCTCTTCATCCTGGCCAGACCAACACAGCATCATTGAATCAACCAATGGTGTGAGTTTTGGGTGTGACCATCTGTCTATTCATCAAAAGGACGACATAGCGAGTTTTCTAGAATCTGTTTGAAAAAAGTGATTATTTTTGCAATTCTGTTTAGTGGTGAAAATTCTCAAAAGTTCTTTAATAATTTAAATAAAAACATTGCAACTTTAGCAAGTCTCCTCACAGCAAGAAGTTCCCAGGTTCAAGTCCCAGATCTCCCAGGGCCTCTCTGTGTGGAATTTGTTTGTTCTCCCCTTGTTCATGTGGGTTTCCACTGTGTGCTCCGGTTTCCCCCACAGTCCAAAAACATGCAGATCAAGTGAATTGGAAACCCGTAGGTAAAAGTGAGCAAGTGAATGTGTATGTCTGTGTGTGTTTGCCCTGTGATGGACTGGCCACCTGTCCAGGGTGTTTCCCTGCCTTTGTCCTGAGACAGCTGGGATAGGCTCCAGCAATACCCACGACCCTGCATAGGACAAGCGGCTATAGAATGAGATGGATAGATGGATCATGCCCATTCAAACTGAAGGGAGACAGTCCTCAATTACCATACTCATGTCCCTCAAAACTTGCATAATTTTTTTTACATTTTTTTAAACTATTGATAGGTTTAATGCTGAGTTGATGGTCATACCAAAAATTCTGAATATCCAACAGCTTGGAATTTATGTGGCAGTCAGTTGCAATGTGCTTTCATGGCCTTGGCAGTGACCAAACTTCTTACTTCCAATTTACGCTGAAGAGCTGACAAGCCATTGTCCTGGTCTGATCTGATCTATTTCAGCAACAATTTTCTCTGCAAACCAAAGACACATACCATAAAATTAACAGCAAGACACAGATTGTTACTGCGTGTGCCCTGTAAAAAATGTTCTGCTATGGGGCAACATTGGTTTTATTTAAGTTGAAAATGTTATTTACTGTAGCTAAATCAATCTGACAGGTTATTGAGCATTACAATATGTGACAGGGAAATTTCAGAGGCAGTTGCGTAATTTGTCACCCCTCTTTTTCTTAATACGAGACCTACTGACAGAGGAGGGCAAGATTTCTGCTGGTAGTGTGGTTGACATTCCCTACCACTGTCGACTTTTGATTGAGCCACTAGTTTATTATTATGGTATAATTTCAGTCACATTGTTCTTCAACTGAACGGAAGATCAATGCAATATAGAGTATGAACACAGACACACATACAAACAGATTCAAATGCATCTAATCTAAATAGTATGATTTCAATTATTATTACAATGATTACCATTTTTTTTTTTTTTTACAATGACATCCTAAATTATCCTCTATATGCAAATACAGCATTCCTGATTTATGGGTGGGGGTCATACATTTAAACTTGTCTCTCTAAGATTCCCCAATGCTATTTAGACAGAGCAAACTAATCAATACCAGATCCAGACTTTAAACAGCTGTTTATTTGTGAAAGGGATTGGAAACAAACAAACATTGGCTGGTAAAGCTCAGCGCTCTACGATCTGTACAAATTGGATCATGACCACAACCTTTTCCCCATTTTCTCCCTCTCTATTTTTTGCTTCATTTGTTTTAGTGCCTTTTCATAGCTGTTGGACAGATTGTATAACTTTATTTTATTCATTAGCCTTCTTAAATCTTTCTTTCAAGTTTGCAGTGTTGGGGAAACTTTTAAAAGTAACTTGCTGCATTAATGCATTAGTCCTAGTGTAAAATATACGTAGTTACATCAATATATTATTTCAAATAATACATGAAATACTTTTGCGTCAATTGTACAAAAATGTGTGGGTTTGGCTTTTACTTGAATCATCTTCACACTAAACTGAGGTCAAGTAGCTTTCTTAGTAACAAGGTGAGAGCTTTGTTCATTTTTAAATCAAGCAGATTTTCAGTAGCAAAGCTATATATTGGCTTAGCGCTGATAAAAGCTAGTTTTGAATCAGAACTTAGTATGTATGATTCACAAATAAATAACTTATTGTGATCACTTATATGTGATAGCAAAGCAGTCTGAATCAGTTCGCAATTCAATCTAAAGGACTCCTGCATGCTGCTGAATCATTTGGAGTGGTTTCTCACTTGCTAACACACTAAGGGTTCTTTCACACTTCGTTCGATTGCGTGCTCCAAACCAGAGTTTGTTACCTCCCCCTTCCTACTGCCCTTGCTGGCCTGTGTTCACATCATATTATTTGGGTCCAAACCACGGTCTGCTTATGTCATCAACTTGAGTACAAGAGGCAGCTGTATACCACTGTAACTAGGTAACAACTCGAGAAGACGTCACTGTGTTAAGTGAAGTATTAAAATTTGTCTCTTTGGATTTACCAAAAAGAATTGCCATGCACAGAACCACTCTTGTCTTTGTCTCCCGCAGATGCATTGAATGTTCATTGATGTGATGATTATTAGCATTTCTGCAGATATGTTGCAAGAGATGTGAAGAATGTGAGCTGCTCTTAAGGCGGTGTACAGTAGGTATGAGCAGGTATGAGAAATGCATTATACCACAATAATTGTGATTGCGAGCCTGCAAAGACACAAATTATACTTAATCAAAAGCGGTTCACATCCGCAAGTTGGAATGATTGCATTCATATCAGCAGCGAACTGTACCATAGTTCACATGAACTGTAACCCAGACCACATTTTCAAGCGGACCCGAGTGTGGTTCGCGGGTGCACACACGATTTCGGTAAACAGCGCTGACATTATCCAAATGAACCAAACATAACGTTATTTGACCTCGGGTGCGTACCAAAGTGCTGGTGTGAGAGCTCCTGAACTGAATATTTTACAACATGGAAAATAAAGATAACACTGGTTGCAGTGGATATTTAGCTTCAAACATTTTGAAATATGTCATATTGTTTGCTAGTGATGAAAAAGTTCTTTATTAAGTTCAACACGTATGCAGCTTGTCAACACATACTACAGGTAAAGATATTTTCCCACCAAAAGAGTATCAAAAAACTTTATATGAAAACACATAAAAAGTACCATCAACCTGGAGCACCATGTGAATACAATGGTGTATGAATATGGTAATCATATAACAAAGTACAGTCGCAGCAGCATGTTATTCTAACCTTGAAGCATAATGTAAATACTGTTCAACGAATATGGTAACCATATATTACAGAACCATGGTAGTACCATTGTATTCTTTGAATTAACTTAAGGCACCATTAACCCTCTGGGGTCTGAGGGTGTTTTGGGCCCTGGAGAAGTTTTGACATGCCTTGACATTTGTGCTTTTTTCAGTTGCTTAAAAACATATTAATGGCTAAAGTCTGATAACACTGTATTCAGCACAAACTGGGCTACAATAATATGTGAGCAACATGTATGTACAGGTTTGTATTTTTGAGAAAATAATGTTTATGCATGGTTTTTGAAAAAACGAAAATTTTAAGTCACTGAAATAAGGCCATATAACACATACTAAACATATTTGACTTTTGAGAACTGGATCTTGTAGCCTAGAGTTTTGCTACAAAATGATGTGAAAATCATCCTGATCATTCATTCATACAAAACAATATAGTCATTTAACTTTTGTGTGACAATTTTAGAGCTGAATGGTAATATGCGAGGAGGCATGAACGATCATGAATATTGATGAGATTCACACCTGAGGACACAAAGACCCCTCCTCTGGGCCCATCAATGAGGAATGTGACAGAGAGAGAATTAATGTGAGGAGACTTAATGATCAAAATCAAGTTTTAAGTTAAAAGAAGTAATCTGACTATATATTTTCTTTACATAAAGACTTTACTTAATTTTAGACCTACACTACCATTAAAAGAAGTCTCTTCTGCTCACCAAGACTGCATTTATTTGATCCAAAATACATATGATAATATGCTGATTTTCTAATATGGGCATATTTAAAGTGCATTTTAACCTGAACAGATATTTGCAAGCACAAGCTTTGTTGATGATAACGAGTCAACACATTAAAATATAATCTAACATTCATATTATTTTTATATCATATTACATATCATATTTATATCATACAGCATACAATGTAAATAACAACATTTGCATGTAACTAAAAGTTGCCTATTAGGACATGTCAGTACTTTGAATGTCAAATGTCAAACTTTGAATCCTGTCTGGAAACAGTCCCACTAGTAAAATATGTACATGTTTATATAAAATAGCATGTCAGCTAATGAAAACTAAATGACTTACTCGTCTGAAATTGTATGCTCTGCTGGAACAAATCTCTCTTCAAAATACAAATGTCCACCTCTTCGTCTGAGAAAAATGTTAACTCTTCCTTAATAGCCAAGAGTTTGATCGCCTGTGTATCGTTACAAGCACGCAGAAAAGTTTAGTTGTGTTTGTTTACGTCAAATCTCGCAGTCGGGGGCGTGTACTTTTCCCTTGATCGCCTCAGTACATTAGCGTATGAATGGCGTGCTCCGCTGGTGGGTGGGATCACATTACAGAAAATGAGATGGACCGGTAAAAACTGTACATCGCTTTGTTTCAAACAGATTGCATTGCAGGAGAATATTTGTTTTAAATTTGAATTGTTTCATTTAAAAGTAGACATTTTAAGCTTTCTTTAGACATATGTTTCATGTTTGTGTGAGAAGAATTCGTGGAGTTTAAGTTAATTTTAGTGACGTGTTTCTGAAATATGATCGTGAACACAGAGACTGCTGAAAGCTTACCCTTTTTATTTTATTTATTTAAAAAAAAAACACAAGGTTTTGATGTTAATATGAGTGTACACAAAAAAAGAAGACCCTCTATAGTTTATAATCATGTATTGATTGTATTTATATGACCATAAATGACGGAGTATTTTAAGTCTATGTTACTGCTATGTGAAAAAAAACAGCAAAACGCGCCGGCGCGTTTGCCGACCCCAGAGGGTTAAAACACAATAGAATATACATATACATATACTATCTTTACTGTATATCAAAGTACATTGGTAGAACCAATATTCTTTGAACTGGTTTGAAGCAACATGTAAATAGATAATGGTACATAGATATTGTAGTTGTGTACCATGGTATTGCCATCTGATACTATCAGATATTTGAGTGTTATTGCTCAGATGTTCTTTCACACAAAGGAAATGTGGGCTCTGAAAGAAGATTCCATGTAATTAAGAAATACAACAGCTGGACACAGAATTAAAGGATAAGATGAAAACGATGTTCAAAAGGGCATAGGTTTCTAGAGGTAGTAGTATCAATTGGAAAAATATAATATATATGTAATAAAATGTGTTGGTTTGTATAGGCAGACTGTATAAATATGAATTTACATGTTTTTTTTTTTCATTTTATATTGCACCATACTTGCATACTGTATTGCACTATGCTATACTATACTATACTATACTATACTAGACTATACCATGCCTATGATAAACAACATGTGAACAAGTCTTCTTTTCTTAGATGATTTGTCTAAGGCTGTATGCTCTGTGCATCTGGCTGAAAAAGAAAAAAGTAGCTTACAGTTAATGTAGCAAGCTACTTTTGGTATGTAGCTTGTAGTGTAACTTGCTACTTTCTCTGAAGTTTAGCTTCCAGCTTAGCTTAGTGAATTTATCGGTTGAGCAGCTGGTGGCTTAGCTAGCTACATTTTTGGAGTAGCCTGCCCAACACTCCTGAGGTCTCATTTGAAACAGCATATATGTATACCATGATAAAGTGTGTTTACACAGACTTTTAATGAGGCACAGAGGTGAAATAAATGTATTTGCACAGAACATTTGTAATTACAATCCCTGTGATATTTATAAATCATTATCCTTATGTCTGATGGCTTTTTTTTATTGTCTTGTGTGCCTCTTTATATTGTTTACGAATGTATGGCTGTATTTTGCACCCAGATTACCAGAATTATTTTTGCACTGGAGCAGTAAATCAATTGACATTTCACTAAGATCCACTCCCTTGTTTACCACAATGAATGCATATTTGATACATTTAATATAAAATATGTTGTATCTTATGTTGTATTTAGTATCACATATGTAATATCAAACATATCTCATAAAGTTCTTGGAAAGAATAAAATCACTTGAATCATTCTTTTACTATACTGTATGTATTATAAATATTATAAGCTATTGATGTTTTTTCATTTGAATTTATATTCCACCATAACAACTTTAAATATATAAAAACAAATACCAATAGACACTTAAGCAACTTAAAAATATCATATATCACAAAAGTGCTAATTAAATACCTACTAGAATTAAAAAACCTTTAATCAGGCTGTACATTAAACATCAGCATTTCAGCAACCTGAAATGACAATTTAGGTAATAAATATACAATTCTACAGTGAATATCAAGCATTTCAAACATTAAAGGGGTCATGTCATAAACAATAAAATTTTCCTTCATATTTGGACCTATAAGAGGTCATTCTAATATAAAAACATACTGAAATTTAGAACTCAAAACCTAATCCCCAATAAAAATAAAAGCACTTATTGAAACCAAGTTGCAAATTTGCCTCTTTCTCTACTTCTATGAGTTCCCTTTTCACTAGGGGGCTCATTAATTTTATGATTACCTCTAGAGCAACAACATCAACACATACTTTAAATCATAGCACCCTTGGCCCCGCCAAATGGTGCTCAGTTCGTAAACAGAGAGAGAGAGAGAGAGCAGGTCAGACAGGCCTAGTGTGGCCTACTAACTATTTCTGAAAACCAAAGGGGACCCATCTGGATTATTTAAAATTATTTTGGTATATAAACATGCACTAGACAGATGTCTTAGACCATTCTCATGTATATCGCACTGCTTTTAAAAGACGTGGTGTCAAGTTACAACTCTATAAAGGAGATCCCATTCTGCATCTTTCTGTTTTGAGCACAAACATGTCCTGGATGCGTTCTTGCACCCATCTGGATGACCAAAACTGTTCAGAGACACCCAGATGGATGTCTCTGAACATTTTTGATGCGTTTCAGACGATGTGCGCCTTAATGCATGATGATACTTCATGTGTGTGTGTCTTGTTTCATTGTGCTTTGGACTATGTATGTGTATTTGTTTTTGGCTCATATCAGCGTGGATTACTTGTGAACCAGTCATAATACTATTCAAGCTTTCCAAAGGAACTGTTATTGAAGGATGGGGCAGATAAAAACACTATTGGACCCGATCCCAAAACATTACGTAAACAGTTTAATTCATGCATATTTTAAATGTCATGACTGTTTGATTGTTTATGGTGCTGCTGTGCTTAAATGAACAATTTAATACAGGGGTTTTCAAAGTCAAAGACAGTGGGCCTGCCTTGTGACACAATGCACATGCTGGATGAACACATGCTCCTTCACATCCTGTGCCATGTCAGAGGCAGTACCTAGCGCAACATGATATGAAGCTTCAGTGGCCTTTACATTTAATTTGACAAAAAAAATGTCTGACCTTGAAAAGCTTGAAGTTTTCTTTGGAAAAACTCAGGAGATTATCCCGCTACCTCAGCATGCCGGTTGTCAAGGTGTCACATGCTGTTATTAGCTAAAATCTCCTTATAAACGACACATAAAGGTCTTGGAGCATCAACTGATCCTGTCCATGTAAATCCTAAACTTAAATAATGCTCATCGTATCCTCGGCCTTTGGGTTTGACCCCTGAAACTGAAGGATTCGAATTTGGTGGTCTCAGAAACCACTCCATTGCAATTACAGACTAATATGTCACGTCTGTTTTATTGGCGGGCTTGACCAATATCAGAGAATATTCACAAATATTCTTGATAAATATATATATATATATATATATATATATATATATATATATATATATATATATATATATATATATATATATATATATATATTCAACAATATATTATAAACTCAGCAAAAAAGAAACATCCCTTTTTCAGGACACAATATTTTAAAGATAATTTTGTAAAAATCCAAATAACTTTACAGATCTTTATTGTAAAGGGTTTAAACAATGTTTTCCATGCTTGTTCAATGAACCATAAACAATTAATGACCATGCACCTGTGGAACGGTCATTAAGACACTATCAGCTTACAGATGGTAGGCAATTAAGGTCACAGTTATAACAACTTAGGACAGTAAAGAGACCTTTCTACTGACTCTGAAAAACTCCAAAAGAAAGATGTCCAGGGTCCCTGCTCATCTGTGTGAACATGCCTTAGGCATGCTGCATGAGGACTGCAGATGTGGCCAGGGCAATAAATTGCAATATCCTTACTTTGAGACGACTAAGACAGCACTACAGGGAGACAGGAAGGAAAGCTGATCATCCTCACAGTACCAGACCAAGTGTAACAACACCTGCACAGGATCGGTACATACGTATATCACGCCTGCGGGACAGGTACAGGATGGCAACAAGAACTGCCTGAGTTAAACCAGCAACGCACAATCCCTCCATCAGTGCTCACACTGTCTGCAAAAGGCTGAGAGAGGCTGGACTGAGGGCTTGTATGCCTGTTGTAAGGTAGGTCCTTACCAGGCATACAAGTGAAATACTCTGTTTTGGCCTCAGGAGGGTGCTGAGGCCAAAACAGAGTATTTCACTCAAAGGGCAAAAGACAGGGTGGAAAATTATCAGATTTGTTTTCTAAATAGATTTTCTAAATTATGACTTTTTTCGAGCAAAAAACAAAAACAATACAAAAAACTATACTTACATTAACAGTGAACCTCAGAGAAGAAAATACAATGATACAAAATAAGAGTATCCCATGACCACTTTAAAATTAAGCTTAACTTTGATCAAAATGACTATCAACTCACTAATTATGGGGTAAAAACAGAACAATGACCGACTTTGTGTTTCCAACTACCAAAAACTAAATATGAGGATTGAAAACTCATTACATTCAAACAAACTCTCTTATTACGCTTTTCTAACTAAACATGTTTTTTTCTCTCAAAAACTCTCAATTCTTATTCTGAGACACCATTATTTAACACCTCACTGATGCAAAAGAATGGGACTTAAATTAGCAATCAATCCCAAATGGCTCAAAATGTACTTGTCTTAAAAAGAACAGCACATATAAACTAAATGAATATACTGTAGTTCTATAATAAAACTCATAAAATAAATGCAAATATACAAATTCCAGTTCTTTTATCAGAAACCAGTTTTTCTATCTGGGTTATATAAAGGAAAGCTGAGGGGAACAAAATCAAGACTTGATGCAAGCCACACTCAATTTTGCTTCCCTGTGAGCCAAAAGCTCTTACATGTCATGGCTCTGACAGTTTTCTCTTTTTCTTCAAGCTTTGTCCCCTTTCTATTTCAGTTAGTGTCCTCTCTTCTCTTACTCTGAACCCTACAGTCCAGTTCCTGTGGAGAGTAGACATGCACATATTCAGTCTCTTTCTCTCTGCATAATTAGTTCAATTTGCTGTGTCTCCATATATCTCAGCTGCTCCAGCTCTAATACACTTCTGAAGCTGAAAAGTAATTATGAGATGTGGGACTCCATCAAACTTCCGACTGGTATATTTAATTACTCTGGTAATGGTTGTTAATTACTTTGCTGATTGATTCATTGAGGGACGTAGGAGGTTTAAAGCAGAGCACACCACCACAAACGCCTGCATCTCCCTGCTCTCCTTTCTGTTCTCTTAATCTCTCCCCTTCCCTCCAAAATGTGTTTTATTTTTTAATCTTTCATTTTTTTTTCTATTCCTTTCCCCACCTTACTTCTATTTATTCTCCTTTCTTTGTACAGCTCAATGCAATGTTGTGTGTCTGCATTAAAACCCAACTGACCACAGCGCTTTGTGTGTAAATATAAATGTACAGTACTTGTGTGCGTGAGCATTTATTTATGTGTTTACATAATCTCATAGGATGCCGGTTTTATCCTCAATGTCCTGATTGGGTACTACAAACAAGTGAAATGTCACATACTTCCCTCTCTTTGTGGAGAGAAGGGTGTGCATGTGTGTGCATCAGAAAGCTGAAAATTCCAAATCCCATTTTCTTAATTCCAGAGACGTATTGCCGGCTGACAAGCCTTATTAAAAACCCCCATCCAAGTCACACGATCACCACAAATTCATTTCTTTAACCATAGTAAAACCTTCTGTTATACACAAGACCAATGTGTGCGTGTGTTTGCATGTGAAAAAGGAACAACGTTTTCTTTTCCTGGCAGTGTATGTTGTGTTTGCTTTGTCTTGTTGGTGACTTGCAGGTCAAATGAAGAAAAACAGGTAGGTGATGTTAATGATGATAAAGATAATGTGTAAGTGTGAGTGAATAAGTGTTTGAATGAGCAGCATGTTTAAATAGCTATAATAATCAATTAGGTACGAGTGTGAGATTAAAGAGAAGGTGATGACCATTGTGTCCACTTATCTTGTCTCACAGGGATTAAATACATTTAGGATTTCATGGTGGCCACACTGAACATATCCTACATGCCCCTAACTGTGACCTTTGGGTTCGAAAAACTATTCATCGATGTTTCAAATCTGATTTGGATTTCTTTAAGGCACATAGCTCTGACACATGGCTACAAGGCATAATTGAAGGGCATATCCTTGAATTGGTTTTGCCTTTGTATGTAACAATGTGCCTACCCCATTTAGTGTTTAGAGACTCTTTTGGACACTGTGGCAGAGAAGAGGGCGGGGCCGGGTCGTGATTCCGCACACCCGGCCCCTAATCAGGCTAATTAGCCCTCGAGAGGGATATAGGCTGACCCGAAGAGGGCAGTGCGATAGAGAGAGAGATTTACGGACAGCTGTCCGACACCTGTGTGTGGGTTTGTCTTTTTGGTTAAGATTATAATTAAAATATTATTTATATTGTCAAGCCAGTTCTAGCCTCCTCCTTTCCATTAATCCATTTACACTGGGACCACTGCCAGGGGCGGGGGAGACCCCTTCCATCCACCGTAATGTGGCGGGGTGTTCCGTCTGCCTGGGGCCGGAGGACTGCCTCTGATCCTCCCTGGTTTCTGCACCAGTGTAAAGGGGTTACAGAGAAAGGAAGAGGCGAGAACCGGCTTGACAATATAAATCATAGTTTAACAAACACACACAGGTGTCGGACAGCTGTCCGTAAATCTCTCTCTCTATTGCACTGCTGTCTTCGGTCAGCCTTTATCCCTCTCGAGGGCTAGTTGGCCTGATTAGGGGCCAGGTGTGCAGACCCAGCCCCGCCCTCCACCCTGCCACATTCCTCCCTCGTTCTCTCAGGCTAGGGAGCTCCCGGCATGACGTACACCCCCTTAACTGGGGAGGGGCGTGCCTTCCGCCCTGTCTGCTGGCATGTCATCCACGTCTACCTGGATGAGGGAGGGGACAAGGGGAAGGACACAAAAACAAAATGTGGCACCTACACGCTGTAACGGCTATCATGCCAAATTACCAATCATCAAAAAAAAAGAGAGGGAAAGGCCAACACGGAGCGGCAGTGGGGGAGAGAGAGAAAAATTATTATTCACCAGTTCTCTGATATGCCGTAGTTTGGTCCTCGGCCACTCCTCCACCCTCTAATGGATGACAGTCACGCCTCCCTGGGAGGATTGGAGGCAGTCCTCCGGAGGTTTCGGAGGATGGAAGGGGTCTCCCCTGCCCCTGGCATCGGTCCTCCTGCTCCAGGCAGTCGGCCAGGAGCCCCTCCACGCTTGTCGTGGTTTCAGACCCGGCCAAGTTTCAGCGGCTTGTAGGGGCTGTACCTCCGCTCTCAGGCGGCTGGGCTCCTCTGTCCCCCGGCGAATGGCCTCGGCTGCTCCGTTGGGGTGGATGGTAGTGCCGAGGACTCTACTATTGTGCATTCCTCCTCCTTCCCGGGTTTAGGCACCAGTGTAAAGGGATTAAAGGGAAAGTGAGAACCAGCTTGATAATATAAATACTATTTTAATTATAAACTTAACCAAAAAAAAGACAAACACACACACAGGTATCGGACAGCTGTCCGTAAATCTCTCTCTCTATCGCACTGCCATCTTCGGTCGGCCTACATCCCTCTCGAGGGCTAATTAGCCTGATTAGGGGCCGGGTATCCAGAATCACAACCCGGCCCCCGCCATCTGCCCTGCCACAGACATATTACCCAGAGATCACACATACATCTCAGAGATATCTATTTAAGACTGTTTAGTCTGGGAAGCATCACAATCTAATTAATCTGCAAAACATCTTAAAAAGATCAGATTTTAAAACATTCTATTCAAAAACATCTCAGAGACATCTGCTGAATGTCTTATTAACATTCGAGAGGAAACATCTTATAGACGTATTGCAGATGAGCAAACAACTTAAAAAATACATCTTCCTGATGTAAACACACACATGAAATAGATGTCGGGGTGAGTGTTATATCATGGTATAATACATTGTAATTAGGATCACACATCACAGACTGTTTTATGATCTTGTAGTTCTTGTAGTTTTACACCTTTCAATTAATGTGAATTTGCATGTGACGGGGGAAATCTAGAGTGGTCTTTTTTTTTCTTTCTTTTTTTTTTTTTTCTAGAACATTTAAAAATACTAGGTAAAAAACACCAATATCTTTAAATAGTCCTTAATTTAAAAAAAGACTTTCTGGTGACGCAGGAAATCAGAACCATCAAAATGTTGCAGTAACACAAGCTTTGTATATTCTGATTAAATAAGTTTAATCAGTTAAATCATTTAAACAGCAATTGTATAAAAATAAACCAAAGTATTTACGTAAATATGTCAACAACAATTAGCTAGGTTATATATATGCAGTGAGTTATAGAATCTAATATATTTGAGATAAAACCAAATAGATGAAATATTCAATGTTAGTCATGGTTTTCCATCCTAGGACATTAAGAGCAGTGTTCTATTTTTGGAATACAATGTGCTTGCTGAGACTTGACAATCAAATTGTGAAAATAGTGTTACTTCACCGACAACTGGATATCCTCTAAAAAGCACTGGACAACTAAAAGATAATGCTCACAAACACACATATACACTTTCACAAACCTTTTCTTATTAATTCTACTTGATGCTGCTTCCAGTATAATAATAATTGCTATTATTACAATATCAGTCGTATCTATAAAGCTCCACATTTCATTCTATATCCTCTTTGACACTTTTATGTGGCCTGATTCTGTTTAGGACTGAAATGCCATTAAACATGATTAGCAGTGCTACATAAAATCTGTTTGTGATCAATGTGGTCTTCCCAGATAGCAAAAAATGTCCGCACGGCTTCTTTTTGCCGCCGTCCCCAAGCTGTCGGCTATAGGTGCGTCCCACTGGCGGGGATGAAGCGTTTGCCGCCGAATTCGTCACTCCCATTTCTTGCGAGATGCCGCCGGCGGTCAGACGGCGGGCCGCCCGCTTCATTTTCTCTGGCGGTTGCCTCGCGGCAATCGACCGCGGCCGGCAGGCGGCAAGCCGCTTTGAAATAGCCTACAAGGACAGCTTAGACTCTCAAAATCGACCAGCCATGTTGGCTATTATTATTTTTTGCTCCAAAGCCATTAGGGTTTATAACAGATTCTTGACTCTTGATTCCATGATAAGGTAAGGTTTAGGAAATTACATTTAAATTACTTTGAAACTCTGAAGCGATTATACAGTAATATATGTAAAATATATTGAATTATTTATGCACAGGTGAAAATTGTTTACATTTCTTTGATTGATGCACATTGAGACATGCAATAAACCAAAAATAATTCCTTTTTGTAAAACTTACTTGGCAATAAATATCTTTCTGATTCTGATTAGGTTTTAAAATAGATATTTAATACAGGGTATGAACAATTTAGCAGAATAAATTGATGAAGTTAGACTTTTCACCAATGCCTGTATCAGTGAACAGTGAAAGACATCTGCAACATGGCCAAAATATCGGGTATACTTTAATTATTTTTTATTAATTTGCAACCATGGTGATATCTATCATAAACATGAAAATCCCTGTTTTGACGTGAAGGATAAACTCAATGAAAAAGCGAAATTATCCTCTGGTTTCACAGTTAGCGTAGAAATTTCGTTTATGTCTACATTGTTTCCAACCTCGATTTTTTTGTTATTTTACCTTTTACAGGTTTTGCAATTATGACCTGTACAAATGTTTAACAAAGTGTTAAAGTCCCTGTAAAGGCAATAAAAAAATCTAAACGCATTATAAATGTTAAAAATGTATTGCTAAAACACATGACAAAGACTGAACTGTGAAGTTCCGCTGTCGCCATATCTGTTTCCGGTTTACTTGCGCTGTCGCCCAAAATGTCTTTTTACTCGATGTCTCCAGAATCTTCCGAAAATACTGGCGTCAGCGATGTTCATCGCATTGTTGATGCCTGGTCCCCTGTTCCGACAAGCAAGAGGGACAAGGGCTTTAAACTCTACATATCGAAGTTATCTGCACAACTACAAGGGTAAGTATTTTAATCTAATGTGGTGTGCCGGCAGATAGCGGCTAAGCTAGTTCAGCCACGTGTTCATTTTTAATGTAACGTTAGTATAGAAGCTTGTTTTTTCTTAGTTTTAAAGCAGACTGTTTGTTAATTTTTGTGATAATTGTGATATCAATTATATTAACTTGGTCTCCTCTCAGTTTCTAATAAAGATCAGGACACCGGTGAAGTCACTGTCAGGGCATTGTGTTACAGGTCCATGAGAAAATCAGAATCAGCTTTATTGCCAAGTATGCTTACACATACAAGGAATTTGTCTAGGTGACAGGAGCTACCAGTCAACAACAATACAAACAATACCAAAAACAGCAGGCAAGACATAGGTAATTAAAAACAAAAAGAACACAAAATAAATAATTATACATATACGTACATACACTCACCTTCATACATACCCACATACACACACGTAGTGCAAATCTAATACAATCTGTATATAAAGAACAAAAAACAGTATATTATGTACAGAGCAATGTAAGTAAAAGCAGATAAACCTCACAGTTTGAGTGTATGGTGAAGCTAGAATTAATAAGACCGCAGTTATAGGCTTGTTACTTTAATAGCCCGATGTTCCTGGGGACTCGGCTAAGGTTATTCATGTTTAATGTAACTCAAATCAAATGAAAACAGTTATTGTAGGCAGGTAAGTTTCCCTAGCTGGTCCCTCTGTGTAAAATGCGTTCTTATTCAAGTTTTCAACTCAGTCATTCGTTTAAGATGCAATCTTGTGTTATAAGTATTAGGCTATCATGATTATACAGTGAGCAAGCTATATAAATAAGTATTTAATATAATAAAAGTGTAGAGCAACAACCGAGGTTGTAAGGTAAAGGCTGAATATTGTAGATTTATTACAATATGTTGCATGTTTGAATTAAAATACCTGTGGATATGCAACTTCCCACTAATGAAAGTTTTATTCAAAAGGAGCACACACTCTACAAAGGCCTGACTGGAGATTTGCCTGATCTATCCGTCCTTCAGGTGAGTAGGGATATAACAATAGCACATTTCACTGTACAGTATGATATATCAACCAAAATCTGTATACCAATATTTCATTTTCTTTTTCCTCCCTTTTACAAACAAATATTCTGCTTCAAAGAAAAAAATGAAATTGATGTTATCATAAGGGTTCTACATTATGAACTTGTATGCCATGCATAACATACTGTGGATAGAAATTACAGGGAAAGTTACTGGTATGATAATTATGGTTATATTATATTACTATTACATTTAGTGTATTGCTAATCAATATATTGTTACTTCCCAGATGACAGCTGCTCGCTTCAAGAGCAGGTGAAGCAAGTTGGGACAATGTTGAAGACATTTGCTCGCGACTGGGCAATCAGGTACAACTTGCAAACAACACCTGTGGTTGTTGGTTTAATTCCCACTGGGGCCACCTGTACATGTAGTAGACCTAGATATAAATGTCATAGTTTAGTAGTTAAAGGACCAGGACTGACTACTTTATTCTTTTATTCTGGGAACCCCTGTAGGTGCAGATCAAACCCTAATGCTGCGACGTCTTGGAGTTTGGCGATGTTGTGCGTAGCATGGACGACAAAATGCTATGCTGCAACGTTGCAGTGCCAATGTGTCTGTTGGAGAGTTATCCCTGCCAGGGGATCTGTTACTCCCCCCTAGACACCCAGGAAGATTTGGCGTTGCTTGACAACAGTTTGAGGCAGGATAAAGAGCTCCAGCAACGATTTGTAAGTGTGCCGATTTCGTTTATAACGGTATAGGTTAATCTAAAAAGTACAATTAAGATCGTACACTGCATATTCTACAGTCTGAATCCACAGCCTGTCACATTTTAAATTTATGAGAAGCTTCAGAGAAATGTAATTTGTAACATGTTTTTTTTGTATTTTCAGCTTCGGTTTTTGGCAATCAAATGTGGGAGGGACCTGAAGACAACCGTGTGACGAATGCTTCAGAGTATATTCTCTAATCACCTTTCCATCAATACAACCTGGTCTGGTGTAGGGGATAAAGCATGTTTTAGAGACATGTTCCTGAAGACCATTGTTCAAAGTAAGTTGGATATTTTTTTTATATTTAAGTAGATGTGTATGACCTTATGCCATTCAAATAGAATGACAGATCTTTATTTTCTACAGGAGCCATCCGGAAGAACCCGGCAACACAGGATGCCACTGATGAGGCGATCCAGGTTAACGTTACCTGAAAGGAGCATCTGAACATGAAGGTGGAAAAAGGCGCCGCACAGCTGAGAGGGACCCACAGCCGACCCCTTAAACCTAGGCTGACTACTGACACCCCAGCATCACTGACAACTGGAACCCTTTCTTTATCCTGCAGTCAGTAACATCAAGACCCCTAAAAAGCCTGCTAAAAGTGTCAGACTACACTCACCCAATCCACAATGTTCACTGTGGAAATTGCTCTTTTTTTTTTTTTTTTTTTTTTCTCATGACCCTGCTTTGAGGGCAGCTCCTTGGATGAATATGGGATGGTTTGTCCTTTTATACAGGCGCACGAGGAATCACTGAAGATATGCTAATTTGCACTGCCTCATTCTGGAGGTCGGGGAAAACCGGTGATTCTTAGCCCACTACGCCATGCAGTCCCCAACCTCTCCAGACATTCTGATTGGCTGTGTTCTCTACAGCCAGATTTTCTGCTGTTAATTATATTTATGCCCACTTGTTGTCATATTGTGTAAGTTGAATGTCAAAATGTATATTATACCTGTTATCCTGCACATTCCTTGATACCAAAGATCTCAATTATTTCATATACAATTTGCTGCTTATTTCATTGTTACAGTGCTTAACTATTCTATTTTTAAATATAGCTTGTAAATCCTAGATTATACATCTAATACTTGATATTTGCACATTATCTGGTATCAAATATTCTACTTACCGTGACTTTAGTATTGGCTTATTTCATTCCGTCAGTGCTTAACAATTCTATTATAGTTTGTAAATCCTATTTCATACCTCTGATACTTGATATTGCACATTAACTAGTACCAAAAATTATACTTTCATTCCATCACAGTGCTTAACTGTTATTCTATTGTTAAATATAGCTTGTAAATCCTTGTGCCACAGGTCAGCATTGTAGTTATAATGGTATATTCTACTCCAGAGCTTTACTCTAAATTATTACCACTTAACCTATTGTTAGAAATGACTTGTAAATATGATGTTATACCTCAATTTATTTGGTATCCTGCGCTTTCTTTGGTACCAAATATTCTCATTGCTTGTGTTTACTGGTAATTCTTTTCATCCCAGAGCTGACCTCTTTATATTATTAACAATTATTGTAAGTGTTACAATAGTGTTTTAAAAAAAAAAAAGAAATTGGAAACCTGCATGTTCTTTTGTGTGTGTGTGTAGGCCTATATATAATGTTTGTATTTGTAATGATGACTCAGGTTGATTGGGATCCATTTGCGATTTATTAGGAAGCAACGTAAGGTACAGGCAAGGTAATAGGCAGGCAGACAGGTATATGCAGACAGGCAGGATCGTAGTCAACAGGCAGAGAGTCAGGGCAGGCAGTAAACAAACAATAGTAGCGGGACAGGCGTGAGGTCAGTGAATACAGGCGGCAGACTGGCGTAAACGGGTAAACAGACTAGGGTCAGAACACAGAGAATCAGGAATCATAGGAATAACGCTCAGAAATGCTGCCGGGGCAAAACAAGACTTCGCAATGAATGAACATGAAGACACTGATTAAATAGAGGGGAGATAATGACAGTCAGCTGAAGCAATAATCATGCCAGGTATGTGGGTTTATAGGAAATGGAGTTTAACTAGTCAATACTCGGGTGAAACCGATCTCCGGTGGCCGGTAGGAGGGGCGCCTTCACCGGCGTTCATAACAGAGCCCCCCCCTGTGAGCGGCTCCTGAAGCGAGGATGCGACCGACGTCGGGGTCTCCCTCGAGGCCGAGGGGCCGGTTTTTCCGGGTTGTTCCTGTGGAAATCTGAGATGAGGTTGGGATCGAGAATATCGTTGGCTCGGACCCAGGATCTCTCCTCCGGACCGTACCCCTCCCAGTCCACCAGGTACTGGATTTGATCTCGGAGATGTCTGGAGTCCAGCAAACCTCGAACCAGAAAAGCCTCCTCACCGTCCACAGTAATGGGGGGGGCAGGGTTCGTCTCCACCTCCTCAGACCTCGGACCACCGGCCAGTTTCAGCAACGAGACATGAAAAGTGGGAGAAATTCGATAATTAGCTGGTAGTTGGAGCCGAAATGATACAGGGTTAATTTTTTTAATGATTTTGAAGAGACCCACATACCTGGGACTGAGTTTCTTGCAAGGTAAGCGGAGCCGAAGGTCACGAGTGGAGAGCCAGACCCACTGTCCGGGACCATAGTCAGGGCAAGGGCGACGATGTCTGTTGGCTTGTCCCCTAGAACTGTCCAGGGCTCGTTGCAGGTGGACGTGAGCCTGGTCCCAAACCACCTCGCTGCGTTGAATCCAGCTGTTCACAGAGGGGACCTCAGATGGTTCACCGGACCAGGGAAACAAAGGGGGTTGATACCCTAACACACACTGAAATGGAGTTAACTTGGTGGAAGGTTTGAGGATGGAACTCTGGGCATACTCGGCCCAAGGGAGAAAGCGACTCCAGTCGGTTTGGTTATTTTGGCAGTACATGCGTAGGAACTTGGTGATCTCTTGGTTGAGTCGTTCAGTTTGACCATTGGATTGGGGATGGTAACCTGAAGTGAGGCTGATGTTAACGTTAAGAAGACGGAAGAAGGCGGTCCACACCTTAGAGGTGAACTGAGGACCCCGGTCTGAGACGATATCTTCGGGGAGCCCATAATAGCGGAAGACATAGTGGAAGAGCTGTTCTGCTGTCTCGAAAGCAGATGGGAGTTTGGCTAGGGAGATTAGGCGGCATGCCTTGGAGAACCGGTCTACGACGGTTAGGATAGTGGTGTGCCCTTGTGAAACTGGTAGGTCAGTCACGAAATCCACGGCGATGTGGGACCAGGGTCGTCGAGGAATAGGGAGAGGTTGGAGTAAGCCTGCTGGGAGTTGTTTAGGGGTCTTAGCCTTATTACAGGTGTGGCAATTGTTCACGAATATGGACATGTCATCCTGCAGAGTTTCCCACCAAAACCGATTCCTGAGCAGGCGTGTGGTAGAGGTGATACCGGGGTGTCCAGAGTTCGTGGAGGAGTGCACCCAACGAATTACCTTCTCCCTCAAGCTGAGCGGAACATACACACGGTCTGGTGGACATCCTGGCGGGGTGGGATTATTAGTATTGGACTGGGAAATTTCTGACATAATGTCCCACAGGACCGGGGCTACAATCAGGGTGGGTGGGATGATGGGTTCGGAGACTGGATGCTGAGGCGAGAGGTCATACTGGCGGGAGAGCGAGTCGGCCTTGACATTTTTTGAGCCGGGGAGATAAGAAATGGAGAAGTCGAACCGAGTAAAAAACAGGGCCCATCTGGCTTGTCTGGGATTGAGCCTCTTGGCGGAGCGTAGGTATTCCAGGTTGCAGTGGTCAGTAAGAACTAGGAATGGGTGTCTAGCCCCCTCAAGCCAGTGACGCCACTCCTCCAGAGCTGACTTCATGGCCAGAAGTTCACGGTTACCCACATCATATTTTTGTTCGGCAGGAGATAGTTTGCGTGAATAGAAGGCACACGGGAACATCTTAGGAGGGCTGCCCTGACGTTGGGAGAGAATGGCGCCAATACCGGTATTGGAAGCATCAACCTCTACCACGAAGGGGATGTTAGGGTCTGGATGATGGAGAATTGGGGCTGAGGTGAAGCGTTCTTTTAGCTGGCTGAAAGCTCGAATGCGCCGGTGGTCCACTGAAGTTGGGTGTGCCCTCTTTAACCAAGGCAGTGAGTGGTGCGGCGACGGTGCTGAAGTTTCTGATAAATCTGCGATAGAAATTGGCGAACCCAAGAAAGCGTTGTAGTTCCTTCACAGTGGTCAGTTGTGGCCACTTCAGGACGGCGTGCACCTTACTGTCATCCATAGCCACCCCCTCTGGGCTGATGATGTAACCAAGAAAGGCAACTGACGACAGGTGGAACTCGCATTTCTCGGCCTTGGCATACAACTGGTGTTTGATGAGTCGTTTAAGAGCTGCTCTGACCTGCACGATGTGTTCTTCGAGAGAGTTTGAGTAGATTAAGATGTCATCAATGTACACTATCAGACACTGGTTCAGCATGTCTCTAAAGACGTCATTAATGAAAGACTGGAATATGGAGGGGCTGTTAGATAATCCGAACGGCATCACGAGGTACTCATAGTGCCCACTAGTGGTGGAGAAGGCAGTCTTCCATTCGTCCCCCTCCAGAATGCGGATTAGATTGTACGCGCAGCGCAGGTCAAGTTTGGTGTAGATTTTAGCTGTTCTTAATTGTTCAAGGGCAGAGGGAACTAAGGGTAGTGGGTAACGGAACTTGACTGTGACGTCGCTCAAACCACGATAATCAATACAGGGACGGAGGGTCCCATCTTTCTTGCCCACGAAAAAGAACCCGGCGGCTGCAGGTGAGGTGGACGGGCGGATGAAACCCTTAGCTAGCTCCTCCTTAATATATGAGTTCATAGCGTGTGATTCTGGTTCTGATAGTGGGAAAATCCTGCCTCGGGGTGGTGTGGAGCCAGTTAAAAGCTCGATGGCGTGAGTCGTTGTCGCGATGGGGCGGCAGTTGAGATGCCCTGGCTTTACTAAAAGCTTCACTTAAGTCGGAGTATTCAGAGGGAATTGAGGGGGTTTCAACAGGCTCTTTCTGGGTCCGAGTAACCCCCACAGAGGTAGGAATAATGGTTTTTAAGCATTTGTGCAAGCAATCGGTGCCCCACCGCATGATCTGATTATTCTGCCAGGAAATTAACGGATTGTGCTCTTGTAGCCATGGAAGGCCGAGAATGACTGGGTTGTGAGGTGAGTGAATGACAAAAAACTGGGTAGTCTCTGAGTGCAACACCCCAACCTGTAAGTTGATGTCGCTGGTGGTGTAAAGCACTCGTCCAGATCCCAAGGGACGTCCATCTAATGCCGCCACTGCCAAAGGGGGATTACAGGGAATGAGAGGAATTTTATATCGTTTCACTAGAGTTTCATCAATGAAATTGCCTGCTGCTCCTGAGTCAATCATGGCATCGATATTAAAATCAGTTCTTAGATGAATGAGCCTTACGGGCACTTCAAAGCTGGTAATGGAAAATGTAGAGGAAATTAGCAGACTCAACTCACGTCGCTGTACTTGTGCTGGTCGTGCAGGGCAGGTGGCTCTTAGGTGTCCAGCTTGACCGCAGTAAAGGCAGAGGTGGTTGGCAATGCGGTGTTCTCGCTCCTCCTGAGAGAGGTGTGTGCGGCCGATTTGCATGGCCTCTGGCTCCTCACTGGGTTGGGTTACTGAAAGCGTGGGTTTGGACCATAGAGCTGGGCGTCTGGAACGGATGAGATTATCAATACGAATGGCCAGCATGATAAATTGGTCCAGCGAAATGCCCTCGTCGCGGCACGCCAACTCGGATTGCACCTCAATGTTCAAGCCCTGGCGGAAGAGGAGTTTAAGTGTGTCTTCCACCCACACAGTTTGCGTGGCAAGAGTGCGGAATGACAGCGCAAAGTCTGCCACTGTCCGACTTCCTTGACGAAGTGAGAGCAATTGTTCACCGGCGCTTTTACCGCACTCAGGATGATCAAACACCTCGGATAAGCGTTGAATGAAAGAATCGAACGTGACGCGATGTAAACCCTGATTGGTCCAAACAGCTGTAGCCCATTCCAGAGCTCTTCCCGTGAGCAAAGAGCACACCAAGAGGACTTTACTCTCGTCAGAGGGGTAGTGAGCAGGTTGTTGCTTCAAGAAAATAGTACACTGCATCACAAAGCCTTTGCATTTAGAGGGAGTGCCGTCAAACTTTTCGGGGAAGGCTAGACGAGGGCTAGCGGCTGCACCGTATTGAGACAGCCGGTGGTCATTTGACTGGGTTGAGAAGTTGCGGGCAAGGACTCAGGTGCAGGTTGGTGCAGAGCCTGTATGGACCTCATGGCTTCCTCCATCAGCGAGGTGAGATGGCTGAGCTGATGTTGATGCGTTGCCAGCTGGTTTGCTTGAGCGGAGAGTTCCTCCGTCACCCGAGAGAAGATCGCTGGATCGGTAAGTGGCGAAGTCTTCTGTAATGATGACTCAGGTTGATTGGGATCCATTTGCGATTTATTAGGAAGCAACGTAAGGTACAGGCAAGGTAATAGGCAGGCAGACAGGTATATGCAGACAGGCAGGATCGTAGTCAACAGGCAGAGAGTCAGGGCAGGCAGTAAACAAACAATAGTAGCGGGACAGGCGTGAGGTCAGTAAATACAGGCGGCAGACAGGCGTAAACGGGTAAACAGACTAGGGTCAGAACACAGAGAATCAGGAATCATAGGAATAACGCTCAGAAATTCTGCCGGGGCAAAACAAGACTTCGCAATGAATGAACATGAAGACACTGATTAAATAGAGGGGAGATAATGACAGTCAGCTGAAGCAATAATCATGCCAGGTATGTGGGTTTATGGGAAATGGAGTTTAACTAGTCAATACTCGGGTGAAACCGATCTCCGGTGGCCGGTAGGAGGGGCGCCTTCACCGGCGTTCATAACAGTATTTTTCTGTTATTTATATTTCAGTGATCTGACATCTTGTTTCAATGACAGTTACTGTACTTTGAAATGTGGAATTAAAACACCAAATGGAAATTTGTCTGGTTTGATCAATCATTATTCTTGATAAACTGCATGCTATAAATACAGGTGAAACTCGAAAAATTAGAATATCGTGCAAAAGTTCATTCATTTCAGTAATTCAACTTAAAAGGTGAAACTAATATATTATATAGACTCATTACAAGCAAAGTAAGATATTTCAAGCCTTTATTTGATATAATTTTGATGATTATGGCTTACAGCTTATGAAAACCCCAAATTCAGAATCTCAGAAAATTAGAATTGGTCCGCCTGCGGCCGTCCGCGTATCGAAGGCGGTAGGAAGGCGGCTGCCGCTTTTTAAGCGGCTGCTGCCGGCGGACCGCCGTCAAACGTGTTTGCGATATCGCCATTCTGCCGCTTCTACTGCCGCCGGCGCACAGCCAGCGGACCACCGACTTATTGCTATCTGGGTTCTAGCTTTCTTCCAGCTTTCCAGTCGATTAGTCAAAATAGACTGTATTTGGTCAAAATATTATACTGTATGGCATAATCATATTACATTGGTAATTAAAACATTGAGAAGAAGGATTTTTAGCATAGATGCTAGACTAATTTGATTTATAAATATTTAATTCACAAGGATGCATATTTTGTGAATTACACAATCTTATACATATAGCAAAGAACATCCATCAGCATTGTGCAAGTGCAAATCGGTTGTTTAATTAAAGTAAAAAAAATAAGTGTTTTATCATAATTTACACTAATGAATGAAAGCAATTGGCTTGCTTCTATATATATCAGCACTGTTAGATTTTTTCACATGTTTTGACTATTAAAAACTCCAGTTAAGTAAGACAAAATGCATTCTTTGAAAAACCTAAATATCTTTTGCAGTGTTGTTTCTAAAACAAGATAAAGCAAATTAATCTTTTTTTAAGGATATTTAGATATTTTTACAGGAAAACAATACAAAATGTATTATCAAGAATACGATTTTTCCCTAATATCAAAGGTCTTACATATATACATAAATATATATATATATATGTATGTATGTATGTATGTATTTATACTTCCATGGAGCTCAATGGCATTGAATTTGGAACAGAATAAATTACTTTGAAAGTCGTTGGTAGAAATACAAATGATTTTGTGCTCCACAAAGAATAAATCAAGTGATTACACACATACACAAACAGACACACTGATGTGCACCAACACTTTTAAATTGTAGCATGAAATGAGGCAGTTTTTCAAGGATGAACTTCTGAAAAGAGGCCGAAATGTTGTTTTCGCTGAAATTCACTCATAGTCAGCTTCAGATTATTAACCCCTGCAACCCCCATTTTGTTTCTTTTCTTTTTATTTTTTTCCCTGCCTTACCCTGTTTGTCCTGCCTGCTTATTTCAAATCCAATCAGTTTGTATACACTTCAGCTGTAATGCTATTTTACCTCCAGGAAAGGTTACACTGGGTAACAGGGTAATGCAGGAAGAAAGCAAAAAAAACAAGGCAGATTGGTAAAGGAGGCAGGTTGGGATGTTTACTATTGTGTTTTTGACACATATTTGTTACAGGAGAGCTGAAATTGTGTGCTCTTAATGGAATAATCATGTGTTCATGAAATTAAGAGGTGTGAGTGTTTGTTTTTGTCTGTGAAGAGCAGGATATAAATTTGCCAAAGCTGTCGTTCCTGGACCATGAGGGTGGCCATCATGTCGGCCATATGGGCGTCAGCCTCAGACTGGGGGTGCCGAGTTGAGGGCGGCAGTCCAATCGAGTCTTCCGTGTCAGATGCCGGAACGCTCTCCGATGCAGCGGTGGGCTCATCATCCAGCTTGGCGGGCTAAAGGGGATAAGCAGACTGGCCGTGAGGAGAGTATGGTTTTGTGTGTCTTTATTTCACAAGAGAAAAGAGAGGGAACTTGGATCATGACACAAGCAGTACTCCAGTCTCCTCATGAACGCACTGCTCCAACATGTCTTTAGCACATGCACTAACCACTGTCGCAACTCTAACACTTTTCAAAGTTTTTAATTTCATGGAACAACCAAAAGATTTAGAAATTGTGGTTGAGTTGATTTTTTCTCCCCTTATGTTGTTTTCAAAGCTTTCATGACATTTATAGAGGGGCAAAAAAACTTTTACTAAAATGACATATTGTAGGGGAAGAAGAACGTACCACAGTGACAAGATTAAACAATTTAGGCCTTTCTTTACCATTTGTACAGATATATATTTTTTTAAGACTGCTGTTGCTTACCTAGAGGTTGTGAAAGAGCGGAGGGTGGGGACGGGTCGGGATTTTATACACGCGGCCATTATCAGGCTAATCAAGCCTCCGATAAAGAAATGTTAAAGGGATAAATGCAGACAGCGTACGGTGGTGCGAGAGAGAGAGAGGATTTACGGGCAACTGCCCGTGTGTGTTTGTGTGTGTGTGTCTTTTGGTTAAGTTCTATATTAAAACTTTATATCGCCAAGCTGGTTCTCGCCTCCTCCTTTCACTTAATCCAGGGGTCGGGAACCTTTTTACCAAGAAGAGCCAAACAAACAAAAAAATTTAGAGAAATTTTTCAAAAGAGCCACAGCAAAGTTTACACTTGTGTATTAGAAATATTTGCCAATTTTTATTTAATAACAACACCAGTAGGTGGCAATAACGCTGTTTTTTTCACTCATTGACACCCAAGCTAAGGCTACTTCATACTATCATACTTTCTAGCACTCCTAAGACACCACAAAAATTGAGAAACGGGCATCATAAACAAGTGATTAACAAGAAGTGCATTGCACCCTACTTACATTAATGAGATTTCTGTTGCTACATCATTTTGCTGAGTGCTTTGTAGTTGGGGTCGTAACTAGTGAGATTCAGCTTCATGCAGGCATTAAGGCTTTCATCTGTTAACCTTGAACGCAGGTTAGTTTTGATGTTGTTCAGATGTGAGAAGGACTGCTCACATGTGTATGTTGAGCCAAACATTGTCAGGACAGCAACACTGACGTGACGCATTGTGCTGAAAGTGGCTGGAAGTTCGTTCCGGGTTTTCAGGATGAGATTGTCTTCACGTTGGAGTTTTCTCATATCTGCCCACTTATGTTGCTTTGCCAGTTCTGCCCGCTGACGAGCGAGGCTTTCCAGTTCGGAATTCAAAGTGAAAAATTTTGACACCCACATATCCGTCACCTTCAGTTCAGCAGCTTCCAGCTCAAAATCTCCGATGGAGATTCCAGGGAAGACACTCAGGTTTTGTGTATCCACGGTGCACACATGTGGATGAGTTATCACTTTGAACAAACCGGCATGTCTGCGGAAGTCCACAAAGCTTGATTTGAATGACATCAGTAAATCAGACGTAAAGGCTGAGAGCTTACGGAGGTCAAAATGATGAGCGGCGTCCCTCGCTAAGCATTCCTCTCTGTATGCCCGCAATGTTTCGAAGTGCAGGAGACGGCCACTTTCTATGTCCCTGATAATCAGCTCCAGCTTTGTTTCAAATGCAAACACTGCCTGTTGCAGGGACAAGATTGTGTTTCCAATGCCTTGCATTTTCACATTGAGGTGGTTCATATGACATGTAATATCCACCAGGTAGTGAAACTTCAGGAGCCACTCAATGTCATTGAGCTCGGGATGAACATTTCCTTTCATTTCCAGAAATGCCCTCTCTTCATTTAAACAGGCAGCAAAACGGGCGAGTGCTTTTCCCCTGGATAACCAACGCACATTGCTGTGCAGTAGCAGCCCTGGATAATTACTCCCCTCTTCATCCAACAGGGCCTTAAACTGGCGATCGTTTAAAGCTCGGGCCACAATGAAGTTCACAATGCGAACGACCAATGACATCACTTTGCGAAGTTCCTCTCCACACAACTGAGCACACAGTGCCTCTTGATGCACAATGCAATGAAAGTTTAAGATGGGCCGCTTCTCTTGCTCACACAGAAGGGCAACGAATCCTTTATGTTTCCCTAACATACTGGGTGCTCCATCAGTACACACAGATAAAAGCTTATTCAGTGGGAGCTTTTTCTCTGCAGCAAAGTCCATCAGAGATTTTAACACATCCTCGCCTCTTGTTGTATCTTTCATCGGCAAAACAACGAGACTCTCTTCACGCACTGTATCACCCGTCACATACCGCCCGATTATGCTTAGCTGCGCTATATTGCTCACATCGGTAGACTCATCCAAGGAAAGAGAAAAGTAACTACCTGAACTGATGTTGTTGATTTGCATCTCCTCTATCTGGCGTGCCATCACCAGTGCACGATCATGAACAGTTCTTGCAGAGAAAGGCATGTCTTCGATTTTTTGGATAATTTTATCCTTGTTTGGGAGGTCGTTAAACAGTTCTTTTGCAACACTGAGCATGCAACCCTTAATGTAGTCTCCATCTGTAAATGGTTTCCCACTCCGCACAATCTCCAGAGCACCAGCAAAGCTTGCAGAATTCAGATTCCCGCCTTTATTAGTCCATGATAGCAGCTGCTGCTGTCTGGTTTCCATTCTCCGCTGAAGCTCAGCGCAAGCTTTTCTCCTGCATTCTCCATCGGGATGTTTTGCGGCGAATGCTGCATGGTGCGTCTCAAAATGTCTCTTAATATTTGACTTTTTGAGCGACGCAATACGTTCATTGCAAATGAGACACACTGAGGACCCCAACTTCTCCACAAATGCAAATTGATCCGTCCATTCAGGCCGAAATGAACGGTAATCGTCGTCTTTTTTTCTTTTCGCCATTTTCCTCTCCTTGATGATGATGATTTTTAATTCAGCCAGCTAGGTAGTTGTTTAACTTGATCTTGACTTGACGCAGGCCTAACCGTCGGCCAATTAAAATTCAGCATTCTGAAAGGTAGGCTAGCTAGCCTACAGGCCAAACGCCGCTGTCAATCATATTAAGCTGCGAGGCTCTTACCTAAATATTTTGAACATATTTAATTTAATTTTACACATTCATAATTATACATTAATCAGAAATGCTAATAGTTTCCAAATAATTTTATCATCATGTTCGAGGGTGTATTTTCAGTCAACATTTGAAAATTGGAGAGCCATATAAAATCCTGAAAAGAGCCATATATGGCTCGCGAGCCATAGTTTCCCGACCCCTGACTTAATCCCTTTACACAGTTTAAAAGCCTTGCTAGAAAGCTAAAATATAGCAGTAAAAGCAGGATGAGATGTGTGCAGTCATAACCTCTTGGGAAGTTACACGCTTTATACTTTAAGCACATATTACATTTGAAATTCTTTAGCTATGGAGTACTGCTATGTGGGGATAGGGGCATGGTCGTGTATCTGTCTGCGGGAGAGGGAGAGCAGTAAGGTTCGTCACCTGGGCTGTCATTATCATTAACACCTGTCTCTCGTTATATTGATGCCGGAGGGAGACCCGAAAAGGAAGACAGTCCTGTGTCGTTTTGTGGTCCGTACTGCATTATGCGGCGGCTCATTTTAGCTTATCGCGAACCATTCGGCCTGTTTCGTGGCCAAGCCTCTGGCCCGCTCGGTTCTCCCAATGGCCAGTCCGCCCCTGAACGACCCCAAAGTGCGTCGGCCCACCGGGAAAATGCCCAGTATGCCAGATTACCAGTCCAGCCCTGAGTTCAGCCATATATGTATGAATATGTGTATCTGGTCTCTATGAATACAATCAGAGACAATGGTAACTTTAGCTGCATTAGCCATGGAATCAGCTAACAAGCACATTCGGAAAGGCGATTTGCAAACATTCACATAATATAAAGTACAATACTTATATCTTCAGGATATAAAGCTGGAACATGAACAGTTTGTACTGATCCATGCTTGAGAATATTTTTTTTTTTAAATCCTGCTTTATATTGACACTCATTCACAAAGCTGTCTGGTGTAAAATGATTTGCTCAAACATACACACATTTTTGTATGTTTTGGGGCAAATTTCCTTCAAAAACAAAACTTGTCCACTGTGTATTCAGTGGCTCTGATGCCGGGAGTACATTAAGAATCTTATGTTCACTTTTACAGCCAACAACAGAACACTTATTACTGACACATTATTCTTCTCACTGTATCTGCTCCAGCGTGGAAAAATATGGCGGACTGTGTGTAGATCACTCAGGGGAGGAGGGTGGAGTCCGTCACCAGTCGTGGGCGAGGCCTGCTCTAACGTAAAGGCACTTTAGGGCAGAAATGATAACCATTCATTTTCACACACTGTTTTTTATTAATAGAAATATAAGAAAGAGGAGTGGGTGGGCTTTTAACATTGTAGGGTGGTTGTGTACACACTGCCAACACACATTTATGTACAAACGTGAAATTTGTATAAATTTGTATAGTTTTGTGAATGACGCTGAAGAGTAATAAAATACTCACATTGACTGTTTCTGCTGCCTCCTGACTTCTCCATTTGCCCTGAAAATACAAACTCCATTACACTGTATTTTTCTAAATTTACTTTAGGCATTTCACAAAAATATTCATTTGATTGAGCAGTTATTTGGATTGCTGTCATCTGGCAATGTATTGGTTAAATCATTGCATAAACACAGCAGGTGTTGTATTAGTTATGCATAACAAAAATCTAGTCAAAAGCTCAGATCTTGATATCAATGGTTTTACTGAGGAGCAGTGCCATTGTAACAAACCAAGGGACAAATTTTGCCACATTTATAAAATAAACATTTTCATGAAATTATGTTGTAGGTGTCTGGGTGAATATTTGTGACGTTGCAATATGCCAAGAACATTCATTGCCACATTGAGTGCAACTGGCTAGCAGTGCCTGAATAATTGACAGAATACAATGAAATGCTGCTTAGGATAGGACTGCGATCAGTAAGGATGAAAGAAATGGCAGCCTGTCAAGGTCAGAGGTCTCATGTTATTTGGTATACTTGCATTCTATGCATTGATGTACCTGATATAATTATAGCTCATATTTAGAACCAAAATAAATCAGTACACAAATATTCAATAGCACATAAAACTCATGGAGTAGCAAAGGATATTTGATCATTATTTTTCTTATAGCTACATTCTTGAAAAGAGTAGTTGTTTAAAATTGGCTTAATATAGTAGTATTATGGAATATTGTTTGCTATATAACTATCTTGGTTATATGCTTTCCTTATATTTGTATCAATGACAGAAAACAGTTGGATCTAGTTTAAAATTAATGATTCAATCAAAATTTATGTGAAGTGTGTATTTTTTGTACTTATGTGTCGTTAGTGTAGCAACGTGAAAATGTAAGACTCAGAATTCAGCTGCTTAACTTCAGTCTCTTGTGTGTTTTTATTGAAACAGGAACTAGGTATGGGACATATATCATTATATTACACAAGCCACTACAGTACATAATGTAGTATATTTCAATAGTATAATAACAATTCTGTTATTGTTGTTATTATTATGAAAGGTGCTTTTAGTGATTGTATCAGATTGGAATTTCCACAAGCTTAGTCATTGGATTATTCACACTCCCTCATTCCAACAACTTGCACTCCAACAACACCAAATGAGCTTTTTTGAGACCGAGCAGAAGCGGTTGTCAAAAACAACACAGTATACAAGTATACAAGACAACTGTATACTGTGACATCACAGTGAACAGGACCAAGGAATTACTGTAATGTAGCAATGCTGCATTGTAGAATCGCAATGGCCATCTGTATTTTTTTTAGCTACAGTGTTTGTTAATTGTCACCATCGTTGAGGTTTTTATGCTGAGTGTTGATATCTTGCATGCCTGATTGACACCTCACAGAAAAATTCTGAAATATTTTATTGTAAATAATTACCGTTAAATCTGATAAAATCCCAGCAATTGTTTACAGTGTTTATACTGTATTTTTTTAGTTAATGTATTTATTGTATCTTCAGTATGACTCTCTCTGTGGTTAAGGTGATGTATATTACAAACTGATCTGAAGGAGGGACACTACAGCATGGAGCAGTCCACTCTGTTTGTTCTGATAGGGATAATAAAGCTGTCAGCACCTTTCTACAATCCCCTTCCCAATAAAACCAATTTATGGTTCCATCCTTTCCTCTTACTTCACCATCCAGTGTTACTCTAAAGACAGTGAAAAATGTAATACACATCCATAGTTTAACAGCGCATCTGCCATCTTCTGTTTTCGTACATTTGCATTATGTAATATATAATTCCGTATTAAATCTGTATGAGCCAACGTTTCTTTTCATACCAAAGGGCAGTGTGATTTCCAGGCAGTAAATTGAGCTGCATAACAATTGTAACAACACACACAGCAGTTATGATTTCCACCACACTGACTGACTCAGCATGAATAAAGAGCTAAATGAAAATGCGTCGATAATTACACTCTCTCTCTCTGTGTGTCTTTTTCCGTTCATCTTTTTATTCTTTATTTTTCCTGTAGTTTATAAATTTGTTTATTTTCCATGTTAAAGGGATAGTTCTCCCAGAAATTTTAATTAATTCACTAATTCACTATTTACTCACCTTATTGTTGTTCTAAACCAATGTGACTTTCTTTCTTTCTTTTTCTTTCTACAAGGGAGAAATGTAGAAAACAATTCTGCTCAGTCATACAATGGTAGAAGATGGTGACTGCCTCTTCAAGCTTCAAAAAGATGCAAAAGTATAATTCAGAAGTCTAATAAATTATTCAATAAGACTCATTGTTCTGAGGCATACGATTAGGTTTCTTGAGAAACAAACCAAAATCTAATTGATTATTTAGTGAAAATCTTGACCGGACGTTCCTGTATGATGTGCGTTCATGAGAGTGCGCGAGAGAAGCAGTTACACTGCCCCCGTTGCAAGTTGGGGCTTTCAAGCAAAAAACTCACTTTGTAGGAATTAACGAACCACCACAGTGATATTAACAACAGAAAACACAACAAAGCATAACACAAACCAGTGAACCGAATTGTGGAAGGTTCGTTGTCTGGGCAATGGATTCTGGAGGCAGCAAACTGTTAATTCAAGTATTTTTATTACTCTTCAGCGTTGTTCATAAAACTTAAACAAAAAGGCACTCAGTGACCAAGCAGTCAAACACACACACTAATGAGTAAAGGTTTCTATCGTGCACACTGTAACGTTGGTTGGCAACAAGGTAATCAAAGAGACAATGATGAATCGTGTGCAGTTTATTAACAAGGTGTATTCCAAAACATTAACAAAATGTGAACAAAAACATAAACATGAACTGACTTGACTAAACATAATGTGAATTGACTTGACTATGAAACAAAACATAAACTTGACTTGATCATGGAACCAACATTACATGAACAATACTCAACAACGGACAATGACAAACATGAGGGTTAAATACTAGGACTAGGGAGAACACATGACAGTGATAACCAATGAACACTTAGAACTCTAAACAAGATAACAAGACTGCAAACAACCTAATGAAACAATGAACCAATGGGGACAAGACACAAGAACACATGATAAGATCACATGACAAGGAAACAGGAACAAACATGGCATGGAACTAATTTAAAGTAAAAAACATGAACAAAAACACATACAATCCTAACATATCGACCCCTCTAGGGGTGGCTCCCTACACCCAAAAACAAAACACAAAGTTTTTTGATGTGGTTATGTGTCGGGCATGGTCTGGTGAAAACATGGTGTGGAGCATGAGAGACTTGAGGGGCAGGGCCATGGAAGGCGGAGTCATGAGAGGCTCGAGGGGCAAAACCATGTAGAACTGGATACCCGGAGAGTAGCCTAAGACTCGAAGGGCCAGTGTGGAGCCAGAAGCAGGGAGGACCAAGGTGGTGCCGAAGGTTCAGAGGACCAAGGCGGAGCCGTAGGGATGGAGGTCCCCGGTGGAGCTGAAGTATCAGAGAGATAAGGCGCAGCCGGAGGATCAGAGAGCCAAGGCCAGGTGACCGACAGACCAAGGAGGAGCTGGAAGGACGAGGGACCCCGGTAAAGCTGACAGGATGAAGGACAGCGGTGGAGCTGAGGGAATGTAGAGCTGAGTTGATGTTGAGTGATCAACAGGCCAAGGCGGAGTCCAGGGCTTGGAGGGTCTAGGCGGAGTCTGAGGTTCCAAATTTCTCCATGTCTGGGATATCTCAGAGGGCGATGATTGAGCCAGTGGCTTGGGGGACAAGGGCAGGAACCAATTCCAACTCAAATAGCCCAGTGAGAAATGGCTCTGGAATGGACGAGGTTTGCAACGCTGGCTCTGGGATGGACAAGGTTTGCAACGCTGGTTTGTTGGCCATGGCAGACATGGGCATTGGCTTGTTGACCATGGCAGGCTTGGGCATTGGCTAGTTGACCAGAGATGAGCCTGAGACATTGCATGGAGCAGGCTGAAGCTTGGCTGTGACATGGCATGGAGCAGGCTCAGGCATGGCTGTGAAATGGCATGGTGCAGGCATAGGCGTGGCAGTGACATGGCATGGAGCAGGCTCAGGCCCGGCTGTGACATGGCAGTGAGTTGGCTCAGGCAAAGCTGTGACATGGCATGGAGCAGGCTCAGACACAGCTATGACATGGCATGGAGCAGCCTCAGGCATGGCTGTGACATGGCATGGAGCAGATTGAGATGTGGCTGTGACATGGCATGGAGCAGACTGAGGCGTGGCTGTGACGTGGCATGGAGCACACTGAGGATCCGGGGCAGAATGTGGCGCAAGCTCAGCGACCATGACATGGGACTCTGGCTTGGCGGCCATGACGTGGAACTCTGGCTTGTCGTCCACCTCCCCCACAGTGAACGATGAACCGCATATTAGTAGGGCAAGGTCAATATACTGAACCAGGCTGTGGGTACTCTTACAGCCTGGCATCAGGGAAGAAATTGGTTTGTTCATTTCAAATCGAAAACAGTCCTTGAAGGCAATCTCATTAAAAATGACCCTGCTGGCCAGAGCTTAACGGCTGGGTTCATCTTGGTCGGTCGAGTATTCTGTAATGTTGGCTGCACCTTTTATGTCTCCCTCCGCAATCACTAAAACAAGAAAAAGGTGTATTTTATATGTTAATCAGAGTTTTTGTACTAATCAGCTACAATGAGCAACGGGACCTTCAGTTGATCACTTGGTTTCTATCTGCGTCGTCGCACAATGTAGCCTGTCCGCTGTGAACTGGCACTCATCCAAAATCTTTCTCATGAGAGTATATTGTAGCCAGCATCTCACTATCCGGCTAAAAACAACTTGATTTTGGCTGAGAATGTCTCACCTACTGACTGTTTAGCTGAAGCCTTGCTCTTTTCAATCAGAGTTTTGTCACACTTTCACAATTCAGAATGGAGAAGACGTAACAGCACCAGCTCCCTTCAACTTTCTCTCTGATTTTTCCAGTTCACTTTCAGTAAGTAAAACATGCATACCTTCAAATGTAAATACATATATGCATACATACATACTACTTACATACATGTACAGACAGACAGACAGGAAAATTTTTTATACTGGATGGATGGACGGACGTACGCAATGAAGTATAGACAGACAGACAGACAGACAGACAGATAGATAGACAGATAGATAGATAGATAGATAGATAGATAGATAGATAGATAGATAGATAGATAGATAGATAGATAGATAGATAGATAGATAGATAGATAGCAAGCGAGCACACTGTGATGATAAGAATCCTTTCCTGGTATGTGAATCTAACGTTGTTTGAAAGTTTACTGAATGCCCGTAACTTCATTTTGCCTCCAGTACTACAGAGTCATCTATTTATTCACACACACACACACACACACACACACACACACACACACACACACACACACACACACACACACACACACACACACACACACACACACACACACACACACACATCTGACTTGAACTGATGCTTTCACACTAGTGTGCCACTGCATGCTGTCTAAATGCTTTGGGCAGCTTTAAGTCAAAGTGTCTGAAATCAGTGTGGACACAAAGAGAGAAAAGAGAGAGAGAGAGAGAGAGACAGAGAGAGAGAGAGAGATGGAGAGGGAGGTGTGTGTATGGGGGGTCTGTAAAATGCTATGTGCTTGTCATGTGGTTTATTAATTACAATGGTCCAGAAATAAGTAAGGAAAATAAAGTATTCATTAGATATGTATTGAAAAGCATAATCCAATTAATTCAGAATGAGTGATGGCATTAAACAGAGTGATACTCAAACCAAGCTATGATTCATTATATTTTCCTAGTCCTTACATAAAAGGGTAGGTTTGCCCTAAAATGAAAATTAATTCATTATTTAATTACCCTCCTATTGTTCTAAACCAATATAACTTTCTTTCTTTTTGAGAACTCAAAAGAAGAAATTTAGAACATACATTCTGCTCAGTGATGTCATTCCATGGTAATGGATAGTGACCACATCTGGCTTCAAAAGGACACAAAAGTATAATTCAGAAGTTTAATAAATTATTGTACTGTATGTGACTCATGGCTTGTTCAAAAGGCATACAATAAGGTTTTGTGAGAAACAAACCAAAATGTAACTGAATATATAGTAAAAATCTTGCTTATTTGGTACAATCAGACAACATAGAGAAATTAACAACAAAAAACACAGCTGTACACAAATCAGAGAACCGAACTTACAAAACATTTCTAAAGAGTTTTGAGTCAAAGAATAGATGTATTTCTATGTACAGCCTAATTTATACCGAAGTACTCAGAAATCGAACAGAGAGAGGGATTGAAGAGTCACACAAACAAATATGTTTTGGAGGTTTTGGATGTTATTTATGTACAGTATGTGTGAGTGTTAGGGTTAGTGTGCATCTGTCTTTGTATGTGTGGGTGTGTGTGTTTATTTGACCCTACTTTTGCATTCTTGCTGGAGTTACTTATGTACTGATATGTGTATAGCTCATATGGTCTACATATAGGTGCACACTTATCTTGAAGTGTTTGTTGATGTAAATTACTCTCATTTAAAAAGTTTTTTGGGAGTCTGCAAAATGTGTTTTATTTTTTTCTGTAGCATTTTATAAGAACTACACAGTGTAATGCATTTCTTATGTACTGATTAATAGTTAATTCATCATTATTACTGTAAGCATTAATGCCTCACATTATTAATGCATTATGCAGTGAAACACAAGGTCCAGAGGCATAGATTTGGGGGTGGATGCTATGTACATAGTCTGCTGAAGGGAATAGGTCATGGTTGGTTTCATAACTGGCTGTATGGTAGAGTGGTAATTTTCTGTTAATCGCTTTGAATGCCAATACTGGGGTTTTGAACCTTATCTGCAGGAATGGGAGTATTTGGGAAGGTTGAATATCAACCGATCAGATGCTTTCTGGATGAGCTGCAGAGGTTTGATTGCATATACTGAGAGTGTGGCCAGGAGTGAGTTACAGTAATCTAAATGATAGAAGACTAGGGCTTGAGCTTGATTTGGGATGCTTATTTTGTAACTAATTGTCTAACTTGACAAATATTTAAAATGTACTGTAATTAAGTATTGAAAATCTGATTAGAAATCAATTAATTACAACACTTTAAAATCATAAGTAAATGATTACATATTTCCATATGAGTTGACATTTTTTATTATACTTAATAAAGCTTTTTTTTCTTTTTATTACACGGATGTTTTATGAATTATTTAGTAATTTGCTGCTTTGTGTCGGGGTCCTGATCATCCTGGATATTATCAGGGTTCATTTTGGGACTGTATATTGTCCCCAATTATGTTCTTTTAGATAAGTATTTTGCTTGAAATAAAGTGAACTGTCTAACTTGTGCAGATATTATAAGGTGCTACCAATTTTCCAGCTTTACTGAATCAACATCCTGCTACCCAAAAACCTCCATTCAAGGAACTGTGTTGATTTAACACATCACCTCAATAAACCTAAATCCCATGCAGTTTCTAAGGGCCTAAAGCTCAGCAAACACCATTAACACTAAGCAAACCTATATAAAAATATCATCCTCAGTAACACACTCTTCAGTCAATAACTTTGGGTCCATGGAGACCAGGAATTCATTTTGCCTCAAAGTGACTCATGCTTCTGCATCAATAGTCATTTTCTTAATAAATAATGAAATGATTGTTGATATAGAAACTGTTCTTGTAGACCTATAATCTCAAACACCTGGACCTCTCTTGGTCTTTCTCCAGCACAAAAGCACCTTTGTTGATATGGGAATTAAAAAAGTCATACTTGTCAGATGATGTTGCTTTTAATCTTTGTTGATTGGATACCATTCACCCCTGCAGTGCTGAATCTCTTTATTAACTTCAGCCTCCTGTTTCTAACTATCTCTCTCTCCTGCCTAATCTATACATTCAGTATAGTGACATTTTACAGTAATGCATAAATATCTAAATACTTTCCTGAACATTCTACACATGCATACTATGAAATACATACAATAATGTAGGGAAATATACATATTTAGATGTGAGGCAAGTTTTCTCGGAGGTAGTGAGCCATACCACTGTGTGTGGCTCAGGCTGGACATATATGGCAATGGCTATTTACTGAAATGAGAAGGAAGGTGACTATTAATGATAGCATCATACTGAAATGATCGTAACCTGACAGCACATCAGCAATCAATCATGCAATCACACACCCATGGTGGCATTGCACACACACACATACAAATGCACACAAAGATGGATGAACAGGCACACTCACCTTTCCCCTTTAACATCATTCACATTCCATTTGCAGTTACTGCCACTGTGCTGTACACATGACTCACTCACTTCTTCAATTTGTTTCCTACCAGCTGTGAAAAGCCGACACTGCTCCAGCATTTCAGTTCATGTCCTTCAGGACCCCAGAAACTGACACTCATGCATAAAGATATGCAATACACAAGATTTGGACAATTAAGAGTGTGATAAAAGATGGATGGAAGCAGGGCAGAAAGAATGAAAGAGTACTTACATTTAGTAATTTAGCGAACGCTTTTATACAAAGTGACTGAACACTTATTATTATTAGTGGCGTCTCTGGCCCTTTATTTTTGGTGGGGCACAATCAGTCAGTTTCCTAACCCACTATGAGGGCATGCACAAACATCCCTAGTCATTTAATATTTAGCAAAAATGCATTGAAAATGTCCACACTGATTGGCTAGAGGCAGTGCATGTTATCTCACACAACTCACATGAACAAATGTCTAACAAAAAAACAAACATCAACACCACCTACAACATCCTACAATTCAATTAAATGAACAATGCACTAACCATAGCAAATCAACAATGAATTAGAATTAAATAAACTTGACTCACCAATGAAGTTCACTTAAAAAGAAAAGATGCTCGACAATTTTTCAGTAAGTGACTTTCCTATCTGGTAGTCCATCAATTAATTCATTTTCATTTGAAAGCTCAAAAAGAACGTTTGACCCATTTGCATTTCTTTTTAAGTTTTAACTTTTTAAGTATCTCTGTTCTGTGAAATGTGCAACAATAGGTCAATAGTTTTGTGACTGACGGTACTAGAGGTTTGCTCTCATTTATGGCTCGCAATAAAAATCTTATCCTGGTCATATGTTTGCGGTAACATCATATTGCTTAATTTACTGGAACTAATGAGTTCAGGAGAATCCTGAATAATCAGAATTAACCATTTATTAGTTTATATGTTTATATGTATCATGCAAATTACATAATTAATTCAGAAATAATCAATACAAAATATTTAATGCTCAAAGATGAATCTTAAGAAATAGAGATGTATACCTGACTTTTATAATAAACTAAAGCATGATTTTGTGGGTTTATAACACACAACACAATGGGGTTCGACCTGGCTACAGAAATCCCCCTGAACTTCTTGTGAATTCCCCTTAAGAATAAACATCATCTGCAAATGGTAGATAATAGGAATTTGGAACTGAATACATTTATACGTTTACATTTATGCTTTTGGCAGACGCTTTTATCCAAAGCGACTTACAGTGCACTTATTACAGGGACAATCCACCCGGAGCAACCTGGAGTTAAGTGCCTTGCTCAAGGACACAATGGTGGTGGCTGTGGGGATCGAACCAGCAACCTTCTGCTTACCAGTTATGTGCGTTAGACCACTACGCCACCACCACACCAATCAGTGACTCAAGAGTTAACACCCTGAAAGTAGACCACTACGCCACCACCACACCAATCAGTGACTCAAGAGTTAACACTCTGAAAGTAATTTACATTCAGGACCCCTGGGAGAACACCCCCATGCAGAACAGAGACTTTGTTATGAACAAGTCTACTGCTGTGGGATAGAGACTATAGTACCAGTTGCATTGAGACCTTTTAAATTATACTAAACATGTAGTTACATTCTTAGTATACATAGAATGAGATACTTTTGTACATACAGAATTTAGATGAGGTGATTCTGAGCTGGAAGATGGAGGACAGAAGAGTTGATAGGGGGAGAGAGAACAAATGTGAAAAGACAACAATGAAGCAGTTCCCGCTTAGTCGTGTGTGCTAGAGATAGAGATGGTGCCTTTGTGAGAAAGTTTGTATGCAGGTTTTCTAGAAAGTTATTTTGTTTTCTCACAAAGCGATGCTCACTGGGCCCAGACAACTTGGCACTGCCTTACACACGGACCAGAACCCATGTCAGTTGTGCTAGAGGGAAATGTGTTCACAACTGCTTGTCAGGAATTCGTCAAATTAGGTTGATATCAGCATACTTGAACTTCAGGAAGCAACATGTCGATTTCCCATTTAATCACGATGATCCGATGCCACTGTTTATTTCCTGTAGATTTAGTAATTCTGGAGAAACCTTGGGTTAAGTGCCTTGCTCATGGCCCCTTGCTTTATCCTACTTACACAGTTATTTAACCGCTAAGCTACGCTACCCCAATTGTATAACAATAATAATTGTAGCTATTATCAAAAGAATATATGCTGTTAAAGCTTTTCAAATGCATGATATCCTCCATTTTTTTTATATCAGGCTATGTGTGACACATCCGATGCTTATTACCGGTAATAGGTTTTCACTTCTTCATAGCAAACAGCTACATAGCAAGCTAATGACAAGAAAAGAAAATCAGAGGGGTGATGAAAGGAGAGGATTGAAATGAGTCGTGATGGACACATACCTCTCGTTAAATGAAAGCGAATTGAGCACTAGTGAGAGAGAGATGGGATTGTGACAGGGGAGTTGAAGGGGGGATGTCATCCGAGGAATATCAAACCCAGCTGTGACAGCTGGAAACGGATGCTCAAATAGCTGTCGTGACACACACACACACACACACACACACACACACACACACACACACACACACACACACACACACACACAAATGTACATAGACTTCTCTTTTCCTCTTACATGCCCAACCAAGGTGAGGTCTCTGACAGATCTTTGTATGTGCGGTTTGGAAAAAGTAGTGTAGGCTACAAATCTACCTAGCAATGATCCCATGAAAGCATTTAATGCCACATATTAAATTCAGTTACTGTAACTCATTTTTTGGAAACCATAGACATTAAACAAACAGTATTTAAGATATTGTTGAATACTATATACTGTAGTCATTAAACTGAACAATAAACTGTAGATATAAAACCATAATTAAACCATAAATATATTATGACAAGCAAGTTACCATTTAGCAATAGCAGACACTACACACACAATACACATATTACAAGAAAAGTTCCCCTGAATATATGTTTCACAGTAAAAGTCATATTTTTCAGTTTCCAGTGACAAGAGGTTAGGTAGATGTTGACAGAAATGTCATTTAAAAGTTTGAAGATCTGGGGACTCATTTTGACAGACCAAATTTGTACATGTGAATTGGTGATAAAAATCTTTCAAACTTTCAGAAATCTTCATAAAAATGTTTTGCCCTAATGAGAGTGAATATGGTGACTACATCACAGGTTTGACATTCCAATGTTCAGTCACGAGACAAAATGTGGCCGTTGGAATGAGTAGTGGGCCTCCCTTTCTCCTTTAACACTGTGAAATGATCAAGGGTCAGATGCTTGCCACACTCTTATTTATTAAGCATTTCCATATACTGCTGTGCATCCAAACACCAGAAGCCAAATACTCAAAAAATTTGAATAAATGGTGCAAACTGTTTAAACTGCACAGCACATTTGCTGGCCACAGCCAGAAACGTGGAAAACAGTTCAAGTCGTGCTACCCATTTGAATTCGACACAGAATGATCTGTTATATATCCGTATGATATAGTAACCTTAATGGCTCCATGCTGAAACTGGTTACTGTATTAAACAGCCCTGACATTCTAAACAGCAATGACGAGGCAAACAGAAAAATACTGTGCCATGCACAATGTTAAATTACAGGCTTTTCAGTCCACACATAACAACCCTTAAAGAAATTTACCTTCCAGTAGGTAACACTAACTGTAGAAACTATGGTGTTTTGGCAGAAATGTTGTATATATTTGCACTACATTTTTAGATTATTATAATTATATTAACTTGCTACTGCCTGCAAATATGACTAATTTACCGATCTGTAGATTTATCTTCTCTCTTGAAATGCGAAACTGCCAAAGTGAGAGTAAAGTGAGTGTGGGAGGGAGAGAGATGGAGGTTAATGCATAAAATGCACACACACACAAACACACACACACTTTGCGGAGTGTGCTTGCTATGATTGACTTAATTTACCCATGCCACAGTGACAACCGGCAGGTAAATTCTGAGCAGAAAAAAACAGACACTCAATCTGAAATAATAATAAAAAAAATTAAATAAATCTGCCTCTCCCTTTCTCCTTCTTCACAGTGGTATTGATTGTTATGCTAATGTAGTTTCCCTCATGCACAGGCGTCAGGTCTGCGAGATATAAAAGGAAATGACATAATAATAAAATCACTTTAATTTTCCTCTGACATTTCCCTTCCTCTCATAATCCCAATGCCAACAATAGATACATGCTCCAGAGGAAGTTATCAATCAGACAGCATTCACACACGCAACTTAAAAAATTGGAGTTAACTACAATAAACTGGATTCAGTGTGAACATTAAAAGATTAGACTATGACTATGAAATAAGGCAACACTGCATAATAATGTATTCTCCCTGCTACACTTAACCCAATCCCAGCATACCTTTTTATTAATAATCTTCAATAGTTTATATGGGCATACAACTGCTTGAGTGTGTGCAAACATTGTATTTGCAAGGTTTGAATTACGAGCCTTCATGTTTAGATGAATGGCGCATCCATCCCGTTTTGAACACAGGATCACAACAAACAACACTGCAGTCTGACAGAGAAATCTTGTGTGTCTTAAAAGAACAAAGAACACTCATCTTTTGATATGTTTGTCATCTTGGTATTTGACTTACGCAGTTAACAACCCCCTTGTTGTCTATATCGCTGTATATTCCTACATGAAAGGACTGTCAAACATTCACTCATTACATATTTTTTTAAACAATTCTCTCATTGAACCTCACTACAATACAAAAGGCCGGTTGAACGGCTGGCTCACTGCTGTAGTCAAAACAACCCGGAGCTGAACACGCTCAAAACGGACGATTGTGGACTTTAGGAGGAAACCCCAACATTGACCCCTCTCACCATTCTAAACAGCACTGTGGCAGTAGCGGAGACATTCAGGTTCCTGGGCACTACCGTGTCACAAGACTTGAAGTGGGAGACCCACATTGACCCCACTGTGAAAAAGACCCAGCAGAGGCTGTACTTCCTTTGCCAGCTGAAATAGTTAAACCTGCCATAAGTGCTGCTGATACAGTTCTACACAGCAGTCATTGAATCTGTCCTCAGCACTTCAATAACTGTCTGGTTTGGTTCAGCTATGAAATCAGATATCAGAAGACTACAAAGGACAGTTCGGACTGCTAAGAGGATTAAAGCGAGAAAAAAGGGCTGGAAAAATCATTCTGTACCCCACTCACCTTGCCCACTAACTTTTTGAACTGCTGCCTTCTGGCTGGCACTATAGGGCACTGAGCACCAGAACCGTCAGGCACAGGAACAGTTTTTCCCTCAGGCTATCCATCTCATGAACTGTTAAAATTTCCCTATTGAGAAATAATTATGTGCAATACACTGCTTAGTCAATTTATTATTTATTTACATACCACACCTCTTCTGCCATTACATTCCCTTGCTTCTGTATATAACAGATTTGTATTGGTATATTGTAAATATATATATATATATATATATATATATATATATATATATATATATATATATATATATATACACTCACCTAAAGGATTATTAGGAACACCTGTTCAATTTCTCATTAATGCAATTATCTAATCAACCAATCACATGGCAGTTGCTTCAATGCATTTAGGGGTGTGGTCCTGGTCAAGACAATCTCCTGAACTCCAAACTGAATGTCAGAATGGGAAAGAAAGGTGATTTAAGCAATTTTGAGCGTGGCATGGTTGTTGGTGCCAGACGGGCCGGTCTGAGTATTTCACAATCTGCTCAGTTACTGGGATTTTCATGCACAACCATTTCTAGGGTTTACAAAGAATGGTGTGAAAAGGGAAAACATTCAGTATGCGGCAGTCCTGTGGGCTGAAAATGCCTTGTTGATGCTAGAGGTCAGAGGAGAATGGGCCGACTGATTCAAGCTGATAGAAGAGCAACTTTGCCTGAAATAACCACTCGCTACAACCGAGGTATGCAGCAAAGCATTTGTGAAGCCACAACACGCACAACCTTGAGGCGGATGGGCTACAACAGCAGAAGACCCCACCGGGTACCACTCATCTCCACTACAAATAGAAAAAAGAGGCTACAATTTGCAAGAGCTCACCAAAATTGGACAGTTGAAGACTAGAAAAATGTTGCCTGGTCTAATGAGTCTCGATTTCTGTTGAGACATTCAGATGGTAGAGTCAGAATTTGGCGTAAACAGAATGAGAACATGGATCCATCATGCCTTGTTACCACTGTGCAGGCTGGTGGTGGTGGTGTAATGGTGTGGGGGATGTTTTCTTGGCACACTTTAGGCCCCTTAGTGCCAATTGGGCATCGTTTAAATGCCACGGCCTACCTACATTTACATTTACATTTATTCATTTGGCAGACGCTTTTATCCAAAGCGACTTACAAAAGAGGAAGAACATCAGCGAATCATCTTAGGGAGACAGTGGTACAAAAAGTGCCATATTACAAAGTTTTACTATCATCATAATAGTATACAAAACAGATTTAAGTGCAACAAGAAATGTAAATATATATATTTTTTTTTTTTTTTTTTTTTTTTTTTATTATTATTGACCGGTTAAGTGCTTTTGGAAAAGATGTGTTTTTAGCCGTTTTTGAAGATAGAGAGTGAGTTAGCTTCCCGGATTGAGTTGGAAAGGTCATTCCACCACCGTGGTATGATGAAACTGAAAGTCCGGGAAAGTGTTTTGGTGCCTCTTTGTTTTGGTACGACAAGGCGACGTTCCTTAGCCGACCGCAGGCTTCTGGTGGGAACGTAGCTCTGCATAAATGTTTTTAGGTATGCTGGAGCAGACCCAGTGACTGTTTTATATGCCAGCATCAGGGCCTTGAATTTAATACGTGCATGAACCGGCAGCCAGTGGAGAGAGACAAAGAGTGGTGTAACATGTGCTCTCTTAGGTTCATTAAAGACCAGACGTGCTGCTGCATTCTGGATCATTTGGAGAGGTCTAATAGCACATGCAGGAAGGCCTGCAATGAGAGCATTACAGTAGTCCAGTCTAGTTATGACAAGGGACTGAACGAGCAGTTGTGTGGCATGTACAGAGAGGAAGGGTCTTATCTTCCTGATATTGTAGAGTGTAAATCTACAAGATCTTGCAGTTTTTGAAATGTGGTCTGTGAAATTTAGCTCATCATCAATGGTTACCCCTAGATTTCTGACCGTTTTGGAAGGCGAAACTGTAGTTGGACCCAGCTGCACGGTGATGTTGTGGGCAATCACCGTGAGCATTGTTTCTGACCATGTCCATCCCTTTATGGCCACCATGTACCCATCCTCTGATGGCTACTTCCAGCAGGATAATGCACCATGTCACAAAGCTCGAATCATTTCAAATTGGTTTCTTGAACATGACAATGAGTTCACTGTACTAAAATGGCCGCCACAGTCACCAGATCGCAACTCAATAGAGCATCTTTGGGATGTGGTGGAACGGGAGCTTCGTGCCCTGGATGTGCATCCCACAAATCTCCATCAACTGCAAGATGCTATCCTATCAATATGGGCCAACATTTCTAAAGAATGCTTTCAGCACCTTGTTGAATCAATGCCACGTAGAATTAAGGCAGTTCTGAAGGCGAAAGGGTGTCAAACACAGTATTAGTATGGTGTTCCTAATAATCCTTTAGGTGAGTGTATATATATGTATATGTATTGTCTTATTGCGTTTTTCTATATATACTTTATATTCTATCCACTTTAAATTTTTATTTTATTTGTTATTATTATCTATGTCTTGTTGCTGTATTGTTTGTGCACTGGAAGCTTCTGTCACCAAGACAAAATCATTGTATGTGTAAGCTTACTTGATAATAAAGATAATTCTGATTCTGATTCTCTCTCTCTCTTATTTTCACTCTTTTTTTAAATTGTGTGTTGCATAACATGCAGGAAATGAACAACGATGAGTAAATAAACATAGAAAAATGAAACCCAGTGTCATGAAAAGTCAAAATAATAGTACAAAATGGTGAAATCATTGTCGAAGTTGTATGAGGTGGCATGTACAATATTTACGACATTTACTTCTACAGAGAAAAATAAATTAACCAATCAACAACATTATTACGATTTTTCCTAAGTTTAAACAAAATCCCAAACCTAAACCTACCATAAAGACTTCCCAAACCCTAAAGGATCCAATAAAAGACATGCACTGTAAATACTAAAAATAGTTTTTATTTAAAATAGTTCAATTTAAGCTTTAGTTTTTTACACTAGGAAACTTAATGAGGGAATGACACACAGGTGGGGATAATGATGGTGTGATTATGGGAAATGTAGTGCAGGAGAAAACTTCAAAATAAGAGTCCTTGAACACAGTGGAGACAAACTGAGACATTACCCCCCTCTCCTATAAAAGGCGACTCCTGGCGCCTCAAGAAGGATGACATCCAGTGTGACATGCTCACACACACACACACACACACACACACACACACACACACACACACACTTGCAGTGGTGGCTCAGTGTTTAAGGCTCCGGGTTACTGACCACAAGGCAGGGGTTCAAGCCCCAACACTGCCAAAATGAGCAAGGCCCTTGACCCTATCTGCTCCAAGGGTGCCGTATCATGGCTGACCCTGCACTCTGAGGTCACACTTAACTGGGATATGTGAAAACAAAGACATTTCACTGTATATATTTGAAAAATGTGTGACAATAATAAAGGTATTCTTCTTAACAAAAGATAAAACTGTCATATCTATAATGTCTTAGAGTCATCATTGTGTAGTTTGATAAAATAAGATTGTGAAATTTGTTTAAAAATAAGTGATTAAATAATAATTGTATTTATAACCCCAGTGAGCAAGCCAAAGGCAACTGTGGCAAGGAACACAAAATATATAGCTGGTTAATGGAGAAAAATCACCTTCGGAGAAACCAGACTCACTGTGGGGGCCAGTTCCCCTCTGGCTAACATCATGAATATAATGCCAATATTAATTATAGTGCAAGTCATTGTTTCAAATTATTAAACTAAGTAAGTGTTAATGGTCAATGTTTGAACAAAGATTGTGTATGAACTGTAGGATTAATGACTTTGAAGTCCATCCTGGTTTTACTGCCAAAGTTCACATAGATGCAATTGTCCTTGTTAGTTGGCTGATGAAAGGTTTTGTTGGCAATTAATTGATAGTCTATGTATTCTATTTCAAGGGTGTAGTTGATCATTAGACCGAGGTGATACAGGCAGAGATCAGTGAGGTGCATCACAGTTCAACCTGGCCTGTAGTTTCGGTGGGATCTATCCTAAATCTAAGGTTCAGGCAATGGCATATGAAGTATCCCATGTCTTATGGCATCAGTTCATCCTCTGAAGTCCATCGTAATAGACTGAAGTGATGTTTGGCTGGCACCGGCTGCTATAAGTCATCGCACAGCGACACGTAGCAGTGGAGTCCAACAAGAAGCAGGAATGTAGCTGGATCCAGCTGGTTATGGTGATCTCAGGATAGGAGTCCCGAGGTTGAGACAGGGAAACAAATAAAATAATTCCGCTAATGGAATACCAGTTTATACTAAAATATGAGCTTGAGAAAACCTTGAGCTTCAGATAAGGAGAGCAGAAGGAACAGAAAAACATGTGCTAGATGTCACTAAAGACTAGTGACAATAGAGGCCCAAAATTAAAAAGTAGGCCTGAAACTGAGAGCAAATCTATACTTCACACAATCATTATCACTGTTTCTGGTTCTGGCAGACCTAACTAAAGCAGCCTAATTGTGAGTTGAAGGATAAATTAGGTGTATGACTGGCTAAATAGATGAGTCTTTAGTCTAGACTTAAACTGAGTGAGTGTGTCTGCATCTCGAACAGTGTTAGGGAGACTATTCCACAGTTTAGGAGCCTAATACGAAAAGGATCTACCTCCTTTTGTGGATTTTGATATTCTAGGAACTATTAACAGGCCAGAATTTTGTGATCGTAATGAATGTGATGGAATATAGCATGGTAGAATGTGACTAGTACTGCGGAGCTAGCCCATTCAAAGCTTTGAACATAGTTAACATCATTTTTAAATTAATATGAAATTGAACAGGTAGCTAATGTAACAATGATAAAATGGGGCTAATATGATCATGTTCCTTGGTTCTTGTCAGCACTCTGGCTGCTGCATTTTAAACCAATTGAAGTTTATTTATTGATCTTGCTGGACATCCTCCCAGTAATGCATTACAATAATCTAGTCTTGAGGTCATGAATTTGTTTTTCGTCATCAGCAATGTGTCGTATTTTAGCAATATTTCTTAGGTGGACGAATGCTTTTCTACAAACATTGGTAATTTTACTTTCAAATGAAAGATTGGTATTAAATATAACACCTGTTCTTCGCTGTTGAAGATTATGTAACAGTACATCCATCAAGAGTCAAATTATATTTTAGCGGCTTATTTTTAGAGGTTTTGGTCCAAAAATGTTTGCCTTTGTTTTGTCGGAATTGAGTAGAAAGAAATTTCTGACCATCTAATCTTTTATTTCATTGTTACACTCTGCTAATTTGGAGAATTGTGAAATCTCATCAGGTTTTGAAGAAATATAAAGTTGGGTATCATTTGCATAACAGTGGAAACTTATTCCACAATTCCTGATAATATCTCCCTGGGAAGCATATACAAGGAGAAAAGCAGAGGCCCTAAAACTGATCCCTGTTGCACTCCATACTTTACTTTTGTTCGGTTTGACAATTCCTCATTTACATAGACAAAGTGGTAGCGGTCTGCTAAATAGGATCTAGACCATGCTAATGCAACTCCACAGATGCCAACATAATTCTCTAGCCTATTCAAGAGAATGTCGTGATCTATCGTGTTGAATGCAGCACTAAGATCTTAAAGCACTAGAAGTGAAATGCAGCCATAATCAGAAGATAAGAGCAAGTCATTTGTAACTCTGATGAATGCACTCTGTACTGTGTTGAGGCCTAAATCTTGACTGAAAGTGTTCATATATACTATTTTTCTGCATTTTTAAATTTTCAAAAAACATTGATTAGTGTTTTTTAAGCGATTTGAATAATACCCATAATACCCTTGTAATTACCATTTTGTAAACTAAAAAAATCAATCCACCACACATAAAGATACCAGCAGAAACAAATGTAGTGTTATTTAAAGAGCAGAAGTCTGATAAACAGGTCCATAGGGAGCAATCACAAACTATGTGTCTGTGTGTAAAGTGCAATAGTAAAAAGCCCTGAATGCACTAAAAATGGCTGGAGAGCAATGCAGACATTTTCTCCTGGAGAATGGATAGGTGTGTGTACAGATATTCAGAAAAGACACACAAGAGATCTATCTCAAAATCCATGCTGCGCCATTGCAGAAATCAATTTATTTATATTTATATATATATATATATATATATATATATATATATATATATATATACACACAATATCAAGAGCCATACACAGAAATATCAATTTAGTTTTCTTCTTTACACCTATATTGTTTCATTCGTTCGCGCACACGCATACATTCCCACACGCACACATTCTAACAGAGACCCTTAATTACAAATGATTACAAATTTTCATCTTTCCTTCTATAATGCACACTTGTTGTTCTTTAAGTCATTTTGTGTTTTCTTGACTCAATTTCATGACATTGTTACATCATTAACATCTTTTCCCTTCGTTTTTTTTCAGTCTGTTAGCTTTTGTTAAGAGGATCATTGCCATGGCAACACACCGAAGAAATATTATTGATAGTTGAACAGGCAGGAATGGCTAACTTTGAAGCAAATTATGACAAAGAGGGATTAATTGCAATGTAATTCCACAAAATGATAGAAGGCGGAGGGTGGGGGTGGGGAATCAGAGTTGAGAGAATGGGACAAGGGAAAAATAGAGCTAGAGAAAGAGGGAAAAACAGAACAGAGACATAAACCAACAGAGGCAACTTATTTTTGTTAAAGCAGTGCAAACTGAGAGGGGACTCCAGAGATATAAAGAAAGAGATCGTATGAGGACAAGCGCTGACTGGTTTTGCTTGCTCCTTCAAGTGTCCATTAAAGTGTCTTGCCAGCATCCTCTAATGTTGCCTTTACAGTAATCTTCTCATATACGTGTATGTATCCAGTAATGTGTTCATTGTTTTTGAGTGGAGCTTTAAATGTTCTTTAGCTCCACTCCTGGTAGAGTAGAACTTCAGCAAGTGTCCAATCAAAAGACTTGTGTTACTCACAAGAGATCTTTAGTTCCCAGTCATGTGACAACAGGCATTATCAAGAGATTGTACCTGTTCTTTTCCATTCTTTCTAAATTTCAAAATGTTTTCATTTTGTGTGCTTTTGACAATTTCCTGTCAAGAAAACGTTTCACATGCGCTAAAAGTCTCTAGAACTTACACACTGTACATAAAATCTACACATATCTTAAAGCTCTTGGTACATTTAAAAAGTAAAATCCAAAACTGGTAAAGAAAAATCCTATTACAAGATGAATGAAACAGTATTCATACTTGCACATATCCACAAGCCAGAATTACAACTGCTTTATGTCTTTGTATGTAAAAGATAAAATAAAAAAAAGCTGACAAAAGTTTGTTAGTTTGTTAATCATATTAAATATGTATTTTCCATTCTGAATAAACAAAACAAAACACAATTTAGGAGAAGTGAAAATAAATTGCCATCAATGCAAAAAATATATTAGGGAGACTAGAAAAAAAAGACATACTAATTAGGTTGAGAGAGTGATAAATGACAAAATAGGGTGATATGGGGACGAACAGAAGGGGAAAAAATCACCAAAGAACACAAGAGTGAGAACAATGAGCAGTGTAATTGTTCTAAATGACATGTTGACCTTTTTAGCTTCCACAGGGAACCAACAAAAATAAATGGAAAAAGTGAGAGCAGAAGTAGGACAAATGAGATGAAGACCAGAAGGAAAAAAAGAAAGAGGGAGAGATGAAGGGAGGAAGGGGGAAAAGCACAATGTTCCCGTTTGAGACATCTGACCATTGAAAAGTGAGGCAGAGAGAGAGAGAGAAGGCAGTGAATGAGCTGATATACATGTTAGTGTTCACTCATAAAGCAGGGCCAGAGTTGGGATGGGTAGGGCAGCTCATTTAAATTATTAATACAATAAAAGCGTGAGCTCTGGGTTCAAAGGCATGCATTTTCAAATGATAAAGGGTTCCCACAATTTTTGACTGATGAATTCAACCTGGTCTCAGGGAATCACAAAATGCTTCAGCAATTGCATTTTTCTTGTCACGTTTAGCTTTTTATACCACTATCAGTTAGGTTTTAGTTTAAGGTTGAGCATATGGAGGTTGGTTTGTTAATTTACAAATTGTATTATGGAGCCTCATAGGGACCAGGGTGGGAATTTTTTTCTCAAATAGTTTTTCGTGCTCTTGCAATAAGTTTGCATGCCCTCACAATAAGCTTTATGGAGCAATAAAACCATTGTTTTACTACAGTGACCATATTTTAACCATGATATTCATAATGAAACCATAAACTGTAAACATTTGCCTGGATTTTACAAGATTTAACAGTAATTTCTTACAATAAAATACTGTTTTTAATATTTTAGTGTAAAATCAATGCAGGCTAGGTCATTTTCTGTCACAACACAAACATTTCTGTGAAAAAAGACATTTTAATATCGCACTGTATTATGGGAAAATGGTGTTTCATTTGAAGTTACCATTATGGTGTTTAGTGTTCCCTTTAGATGGGACCTTATCTATTTTATTTCTAATTAATTCTCTCCCAATTAGTGCAATTATGATTAAGAACACATTTTATTGTACTGTGATGTATGGAGAAAATTAGTCAATTTACTGAATTTACGTTGGGCCATGAGGTACAGTCTACACTATGCATTTGAAAATAAAGAAATAGTATTATTTAAAATGAACTATGAGGAAGGAATGTTTGCAAAGCTAGGCCATAATATGGTTGGTTTTATCACTCATTAACTTTTTATCATGAGGTATCAATCAGGCATGCAAGATATCAACACTCAGCATAAAAACCTCAACGATGGTGACAATTAACAAACACTGTATCTAAAAAAAATACAGATGGTCATTGTAATTCTACAATTCAGTAATTTACATTACAATACATTACATTAGATTACAGTCATTTTGTGGTCCTGTTCACTGTGAAGTCACAGTGTAGTTGTCCTGTAATTTGAATAAATTGTAAAAATACTTCTGTAATATATACTGTGAAAGTCATGCATCTAGTAGCCAGGAATTTTCATTGAATTCACATGAAACTGTTTAAAGTGTAGTGATAATAAAGGAAAATTAGAACTATAGAAATAAAAATCAGAATTTTGTGGTTATTATGGTTTTACTATACAAATACCAAATTTTAACTATGGTTTTATTACAGTAATGCTGTAGACTGTAGTAACCATAGTCATATTGTTGTAACCATGTCTGCTGTAGGCTCATCAAGTTTTGTTTTTGTTTTTAGTATAACAATTATAACCACAAAATTAAGATTTAATTTTCCTTTAATATTACTATGGTTGTACTACAAATATCAATGTTAAAACATGGTTACAATAGTAAAACCATGCTGAATGTATTTCGAGGGAACACAAAACTATTGTGTCAGAAAAAAAAAAAGAATACTGCCCTGTCCTCTAAGGGGCTCCATATGATTAAACTTATAAACTTCCAAAAGAAAAAAAAAAACTTGCTTTCAGCGCCACACAGTGAACAATTCACCTCGGAACTGCTGTGATAAATCTAAGCAACCACGTAATATATATTTTTTTATATTTTGCCACAGTTTCCCTGACCTTTGCATTAATTTGTGAACACTACAGTACATACAGATTTTTTTTAAATCATTTTGATTTATACTGATTCCCTTATTAATCATTCAGACTGTTTTGTGAACCAGTTTGACTGATTTGTTGATAAGAACCAACTAAAAAGAACAATATGTTCACCAATCAGATCTAGCTACTTCAGTCGTCAACTCTAAAAGACACTCAAAATCGAACATCAAAATGGCTTTCAAGCATGTTCTATTCTACACAAGCGAGATATTTTGCCAATGAAATATTTTAGAGCAGAGCGTACCTAGAAAAAATAAATAAATAAAAAATGTATATATATATTTATATATATATATTCTGCAGAGACTTTTTAGACTTTTCCTGGCCTAGAAACTTTACTTTCAAAATTCCCTGATATTTCCAAGTTTTCCATGATTGTGGGAACCCCCATGATAGTATCTGTATGTGTATGAGTGTGTTTGAGGGAGAGTTTAATGTGTCTTGTAAATAAACACACTCAATCAGCAAGATTGTTGAGCTAATAAAGAGATGTCCAAGAACACCCATTGACTGCTAAGTCAGAAACACACAGTCACAAATATGACAAGACAATATCGCATTTCCTTTTTTCTCTGTCACACATAGACACATAACCACCCTCCATCTGTGTATGTGTGAGATGAAGAGCTTGGCTTAAATCACTTGGCAATTGCAATCAAACAAAGTGGCCAATATGTTCGCTAATGGCCTGTCAGATAGATGAGTTCCTCTTTCAGAGACAAACACCCGCAGCAACCTCCCCTGCTCACCCCCTCTCTCATTTCCCTCTCATCCTCTGCATACTCCACCACTTCCTTCTTTTGTAGTACCCTCCTTCTTCAAACACGAGGACTTAATGGAGAGTTGACCTTAGTCGCATAATACTGCAACATTTCTGCCAATTAATAAACAAAACAGAAAACAAAAAGTGCTAATCAATCAATATGAGCTCTCTTTCAGGTATCAGCAACACAATAGTCCTTTTTGTTTCCCCACATTGTAAGTTCAATATTTAAGTCTTTTAAACATGTATTTTTTTGTGGTTTTCTTCATTTTTTTACTTCCTAGCACGTGAAATTATTTGACCATTTTCGTTTTGCTTTTTACTGGCTCTCCCTCTCTTCACGCGTTGGACGAATCTTCATTTCTGTGAATTTTAGCGAGTATTGCCATCCAGTCCAGGATGACCACTCAATTCCATCAGCGTAAGAGGTGTGCTGTCCATGCAGATATTGACCATTTAGGTTGGAGGTGTGGCAGTTGCGATACCACCAGGCACCGTGGTAGAACGAAGCACAGTTGTTCTCTGAATGATCATTGTCACGGTCTTTCGTTGTGAACTTCATTCCGTTGTGCTTTAGCAAAGAATCCCCTGTTGATTAGTCACAAGCAGAATCACGCCACACACACACACACACACACACACACACACACACACACACACACACACACACACACACACACACACACACACACACACAGTAGGAGAGGAGGAAAAGAGCAGAAAGAACACAATTATATTTCAGTTGAAACAGAGCTGACTTGCATTATTCTTGATTATTGCATTATTGTGAAATGGGTTTGCTCAAGAAACACACACAAACCCATTTCACACATTACAAACACACACCAATGTAAACAAATGACTCCAGACGTCCATGCACACAATTTACAGCATACACAAGCAAACTTGCCTCATCTTTGTGGCCGAGACAAATGACAATAGCATTTTCAGCATTTTATCTAATTTCAGTGTGATTTATGCATATAGAGTTACCAAGAGTATACAGTGACTGAGAAAAAAGAAAAACAAATTGGTACTTTCTCTGTCTCTAGCTCTCTCCCTAACCTTTAAAGGAATATTCCAGATTCAATACATTTTAAGTTTGGATGGACGAGTTGAAATACATTTTTGTGGTAATCAATTTTATGCCACAAATGCTGTCGATTAAGCTTAACTTGTACTGAACCCAGAATATTCCTTTATGAATCATTTTTCATCACTTAAAAAAGGAGGGAGGAATTATTTTAATATTCTGGCTTGCAGCTCTCACACACAAACACATATGTGTAAGTGTCACTCCATAATTAGCTGAACAAACGTGTCAAGTTATGCTGGTTTGCATCTAAAGTAGGAACTTCTCCACATTTGCCTAACAAATTACCAGCAACACAGTCACCAAAAAAAAAAAAAAAAAAGAGTATGAAATTTCTGTTCTTAATTTATTATTATAATTTATGTTTTTTAATTTTTTATGTGAAATCCAGTTTATAGAGTTTGTAAAGAGGGTTGTTAGGAGAGGTCTGAAATGGTTCAGTGGAGCAACACACACAATGCTATTTGTTCTCGTCACTAAAATAAATTGATTTTCTTGTAACTTAAGTGTCCTACAATGACTTGAAGCTTTTGGCAGGAAACCTGGGTGGCGATTTGTCTGCCGCCATATAAAACGTATCTGTCAGTTCAACAACAACAAAAAATTTAACATGTGGGTAGCTGACATAAAATACTTTTAGGAAGTGGAAATACTTTTCTCAAGCATGGCATGCTACCTTATTCGCCTTATTCACACCAGCACCATGTTTATTTTTTGACAGGACTGACGAGGCTGTGAGGGATAGACTTGTAGTCTCTTCGGTGTTTTAAGCTGTCCTGCTGAGGAAACATAAAATAAATAAATAAAATGATAAAAAAATAAATAAATATATATTTTTTTAAAGAATCCAGAAAACAAGTTGTTGAAAATTAGATGTGATCTAATAGATTTATAAAGCTTGACTGTATACAGTGCATGCAATTGAAAAGACTGCAATTCACTGACAGACTTGTTTTCATTCACGTCACAAAGCAAATATGGCGCTGCTGTGAACAAGGTCCATACTACATCTAAAAATATTTTAAAATGCATTTTTCTGTTATTTAATAATTATTTTGCATGCATTTACATAAGACCTAATATTAATTGAGAGACCACATGGAATATTTGTAATTTTATAAATTAATTTGTCATAGTGAGGGGAAACATGTTGGTATATTAAAAATGGTGGACAACTTCAAGGGATAGCAAAAAAAAATTACCCAAAACTTAATATTCTTTCTTCATTTACTCATCCAGGCTATAGCACCCACCATGGCACTACATACTGTGGGATGAGTGGGCACAGAAAATGGATTGATGGATGGATTTACCCATCCTCATGTTGTTCCAAAACCAAATGACTTTCTTTCTTCTGTGGAACATAAGTGAATGGTGACTCCCATTCTGTTAAATGTTTCCTTTTGTGTTCCTCATAAGAAAGTCATATGGGTTTGGCCCACATGAAGGTGAGTAAATGATGACAGAATTTTCATTCATGTGTGAATGTTTCCTTTAAACGGAATTGCGACTAGTTACAACACTTAAGATATACACTTTCCATCATACATTCATATACATTTTAACTTGAAATCCTTAAAAAAAAAAGGCATCAACAAACCATATTCCATAACACAAATCTAAAAGAGCTGGAACACAGTGTTCCAAGGAGATGAGAAAAAAAAGGAAGAGAGAAAGAAAAAGAGAGCATGTGGATCAGTACAAAAGAGGTAAATGTCAGGTGGTATAATGCAGGGGTTCTAAACCTCGCTGGGATTTCACAGTCCTTGTTTGGCACAAGTTTGTGTTTAACATTTCATCCAGCCTAAAAGAAAAAGAATGGCTCATAAAAGATTATATAATTTCTCAAATGAAAGCAGTAAGCTTTCATCCCTCCTCTTTAACTGTCCCTGACCTTGAAGATCTTCAATCTTCTGATCCACAGTCAGTTTTCCTCAATAATGTCAAAGACAATACACTGAGAACTGATCTTAGAGCAGTACTCCATTTCCCTCTGGAAACAGGCATCATTAAAGCTTGACAGATTTTCTCTGCAGCTATGGGAATAAGCCATTAGTCACACTACGGTCATAGAGAGCCTACAGAAAATACTTGTATTGCTGCTGTTGACATTTCTGCATTAGGAGTGTAATATCAAGACATGTCCTTGCAAAATCCTCAGATTCGGTCCCCTGCTCTTGGGAATCACTGTTCATTTGCCAAGGGGATATTATCGTCTCACAATCCATTCAGGTGATGTGGTAATACAGAGTGTGAAAGGGTCTCAAAAAGCCCTTCAATATGTGTATACCGCATAAACTGTCACCCTATTGCACTGTAGGTGTGCAGATGTTTGCATGGGGTTGTTTGTGCTCACACGGTGGTGTGAATACAGAGTCACCTTGATGCTGTCTGTATTTTGAGATATATTAGGCCCTACCAGGAGTTCCAAAGGAGAACTGCCTGTCAAAACTCCGATGCAAATTATCACAATAATAATCTCAGCACTGCGATTAGGGGAGAGCTGTCTGACAGCAAGCAGCAAAGCCAGCAGCTCAAGGCCATGAATACACTGCCCAGCAGTGACCACCTGCTCACCTGACAAAAAGTGCTACAGACACAATCCAATTTAAGCCAGAAAGTACCTGCTGTATAGACAGCATTTCTCTCACCTCTCTCTTTCACGGTCTTTTCATGGTGTATTTTCTGTCTCTCTCTTTTCCTTACCACCTGTCCTCTGTCCAAACTCAGAATGCACTTTCTATTTCTGTTTATCTCATTGCTCACTGATGTTTCTTACAGGGCTCCGAGGAGGTTTCCAATTTGGATTGTGGAGAAGCATTAGTCTGTGTTCTTGACATTTGTCTAAGTCAATGGTAGTAATCGATTGGACAGCATTTCACCTCCTAGACGTGCATGGGTTTGTGTGTATGGTGATATTGGAAAGGAAGTGTGATATACAGTACATTATGTCGTGTTAGCGGGTGAGATGTAACTAAAGAGTGTTTTAAGTGCTATGATTATTCTGTCTATGCCATCAAGCACTGAAATGGACCACTTATCTGAACAAATAAACACTAGTTCGTACTGTTAACAGAGATTTAATCATGTTAACTGATTTGCATACCAGGTCCTTGAAAGTTACAGTTGAATATTAAACTTGTGATTTAAACAGGCCATATTAATTGCAAATATTGAAGATATTGACCCACAGTTATATTGAAAGAGAGAGTAAGAAATATAGAGAGACTGTGTCGTTATATGTTTAGTTTTGCATGGCCAGACCTTTGACTTAATTACATTTTCTAAACTGTCTGGTCCTCATTTCACCTTATTCTCGCCAAGAACCACCCACTTAGACAGGAAGAGGCCATCTCACTAATATATAAAGGGAGCTACTAGAGTAGGGGAGAGCGGGGCACAAACCAACACTTCTTGGTTCTCTTGTATTGCGTAAGCTAGCTTACGCTACGGGAAAGATTCATCTTTTCTGAGATATTGAAGCCAAAAAATTATCCTTAATTTTTGTATCCATTGTCAACGCAGTGCAGCAGCTGCAGACCTTGAGCGGGCTAGCTAGCGAGCTCATAGGTTGCTCTGTGGCAACTGCTGCAGCCTATAGACGAGCTTGGGCGAACTCGCATCCAATGAGAGGCGTCCGAGCGCTCACTGCATCAAAGCCCGCCAAAATGGGCGTGACTAGAGTGCATATAAGCGTAGTTCGTAGGCTGGAACCCTGATTTTCATCTCTTCAGCGAAGCTCTTCGCATCGCTGACCTGGAAACCGCGTCGCTGTTCGATGGGCATCAAGCAAGCGTGGACAGCGCTAGAAGAAGCCGGCCGTCTCAGCCACCTTCAGCCATCCTGCGAGCTACGCCATCCGACGACGTATCCTTTTATTCAGCAAGCTAGTTCTCACGAGCTATTCACAAAAGAGTACGAGCGTCTTTTTCAAGATGCCTCGCTCCACTTGCGCCTCATGTCGCGCCCTTCTCAGCACAGGAGACCGCCACATCATCTGCGCTCTCTGCCTGGGACTGGGGCACGCAGAGCTCGCCCTCACTGAGGGCGGATGCGATTTCTGCGAGGAGCTACCGATGTCGACCCTGCGGGCTCAACTCGAAGCGCTCAAAGCAGAAACCGCCGCGCTGCCTTACCTTCAGCCGCGCAGGAAGAAGTGCCGCTCACAAAGGCTGCTGGAAACTGTGGTTGAAGCGACTGCCTCGCCAGAGCCTCTCCCTCGAGCATCGCTTTCACCCTCCCCGCCCCCCCGGGACGCGCAGTTGCCGCCGAGCGGCCGCACTGCTGCCATCTCGGATGACGAGGCGGACGATAAGGGCCGCTGTTCCATCATGGTTTCGGACAGCGAGGAGTGGTCAGGCTCCCAAGCCTCCTCCTCGGCCCAGGAATCCAGCAGGACCCGCGCCGGAGTCGAAGGGAGTTAACACGCCTCCTCACACAGGCCGTCGACCGCCTCGGGCTCGAGTGGTCACCGCCCCTGAGCAGGCACCCAACAGACTCGACGGCTGCTTTCTTCAAAGCCATCGCCGCTCTACACCCGCGGCCGGGCCGCTCCCTTCCTGCCGGAATTACATACGGAGCTTGCAAAGTCGTGGAACGCTCCTTTTTCAGCCAGGACCCGTTCCCACGTCTCCACCTCTCTCGCGTCGGTGGACGGCGCCACCGAGAGAGGCTACTCCTCCATCCCCCGGTCGAGGACTCGGTAACAGCACACCTTTGTCCGCCCTCGCGAGATGGTGTTCCAAGCCTGTGCTCCCGTCTAAGGCCTGCAGAGCGACTTCCGCCTATGTTGGCGCGCCTATTCCGCCGCCGGCCAAGCCGCATCTGCTCTGCACTCAATGGCCGTTTTACAGATCCTACAAGCAGACCTTCTCCGGGAGTGGGATGAGAAAGGCAGGCACCCAGAGGCTGTTACTGATCTACTGGCGCGACAGACCTCGCCCTTCGGCTACCAAAGCTGCAGACCAAGCTCTAGGGAAGTGCATGGCCTCGCTGACTGTGACCGAGAGACACTTATGGCTAACACTAGCCGACATGGGAGAAGCAGAGCGCTCCACGTTCCTCAACGCACCGCTCTCTCCGACCGGTCTCTTCGGCTCAGCGGTGAGTGGCATTGTTGACCGCTTCTCAGAAGTCCAGAAAGCCACCCAAGCCATGAACCTCTTCCTGCCGCCAGCGCTAGCTCCTCTGCAGGCCGCTCACGTGATCAGCCTCCTGCACGAGCCTCTTCACAGTGCCCAGTTCAACAAACTCAGACTTCTCAGCGTCGACAGGGCGGCCGCCTCGATCAGCGCTCAGACAGCCGCCGCAGACCGCCGCCCCGCGGGCCTCGATTTAAGGTAACGCTGAAACCAGATCAACCGAAGTCTTCCTAACTTTGTTGAACAAACGACGGCTCAGTCCCGCCGCGGCCGGACCACCGTCAAAGCTTTGCCCCCTGTCAGTCCCCTTCTCTCAGGCTACTACAGTGGTGAATTTAGCAGCCAACAAGCCGGTGACACTGCCCACTTGCCTGCACTCAAACGCTGTTTTCACGGCGACCCAAATAAATCTTGTAAAGAGCAAACATGTCTTATGTGTAGAAAAAGTGCCCACAACCCAGTGTTCGCCCCTACACACAAGCATAACACATCCCGTGCCCCTATCAGAGCATGCTCTCATAAAGCGGTTATGAACCGCTCGAAGCGTCAGAGTCAATGAAGGCGCCCACAAATGCGTACGTGCGCCCATTCTCTGCCCGCTCTGTCACACGACCAGCCCTATGTGTAGAAAATGTGCCCACAATCCAGTGTTCACTTCTGCACACAAGCACTGCATGTCTCGCGTCCCCACCAGAGCACGCTCACATAAAGCGGTTACTGAACCGCTCGAGCGTCAGAGTCAATGAAGGCGCCCACAAATGCGTGCGCGCGCCCATTCTCTGCCCGCTCTGTTACACGGCCAGCAACCATTCCTCTGTGTGTAAGTCCCGTGCCCATGACTATGCTTACGCATCACGTAACAGATGTGACTCTTTCCCCATTCATTCCAATCGGAAGTCACTCACAAAACAGCCTGTTCATGCTGTCTGCGAGCAATCATGCATGAACACACTAAACGCGCTCACACATTTTGTTCAGCGCTCTGTGTGCGGCAATCAGAGCTGAACTGGCCATTCACCCTCTAGCGTTACGCTTCAAAGCGTGGGAAGCTATTCCAGGGATATCCAAGTGGGTGTTAAGCACAATACAACAGGGCTATTTGCTACAGTTCGATCGCCGCCCTCGCTTCAGAGCGCGCTCGAAACCACTGTGAACACGGAAGCAGCGTGCATGCTTCGTTCAGAAATAGCAAGCCTTCTGTGCAAAAGGGCCATAGAAAAAGTGCCACCCTCTCTGAGCGAAGTCGGGGCTTTACAGCCGTTATTTTCTTGTTCCCAAGAAAGACGGCGGCCTCAGACCCATATTAGATCTCAGGGTTTTGAACAAGGTGCTTGCAAAAAGACCGTTCAAAATGCTTACAATCAGGAAACTCCTCGCGCATGTGCGCCAGGGGACTGGTTTATTTCTCTCGATCTGAAAGATGCATACTTTCAGATTCAGATAAATCCCCGTCACAGGCCATTCTTGAGATTCGCCTTCGACGGCCAGGTTTATCAATACACCGTCCTTCCGTTCGGCCTGTCCTTAGCACCCCGTAATTTCACGAAGTGCATGGATGCGGCGCTCGCACCCCTGCGGAGTCAGGGTTTGCAAATTCTGAACTATTTGGACGACTGGCTGATTATGGCTCAGTCACATATGGAGCTTCTGTCTCACAGAGCAGTTCTCCTCAGTCATCTGAACAGTTTGGGTCTTGCAGTCAATTGGACCAAGAGCTCACTACAGCCCAGTCAGACCATTTCCTTCCTGGGAATAGAACTAGACTCCGTGGCAATGACGGCTCGCTTATCTACACAGCGCAGCACGCCGTGTTCAGCGACTAGCCGCATCTTTTCAGATGAACAGCCTCACGCCTCTGAAGAAATTCCAGATAGTGCTAGGTTACATGGCCTCAGCCGCAGCAGTACTTCAGCTGGGTTTACTGCACATGCGCCAGCTTCAGCATTGGCTAAACACCAGCGTCTCGCCGGGCTTGGGCCACAGGCCGCCAGCCCATCAAGGTGACTCAGACCTGTATATCAGCTCTGCAGCCCTGGACAGTGGCCGAATGGTATCAGCGGGAGTGACAATGGGAGCTGTATCTCGCCGAAAAGTCATCTCGACAGACACGTCCAACACGGGTTGGGGCGCGGTCTCGCGAGGGCTCTCCGGTTTTCGGCCTATGGTCAGTTCAGGAAAAGCTCCTTCACATAAATTGTCTGGAAATGATAGTGGTCGAGTACGCGCTCGTGCGCTTCTCCCGGTCATTCAGGGTCACCACGTCCTGGTCCGTTCGGACAACAGATCTGTGGTATCCTACCTAAACCGTCAGGGCGGTGTCAGATCCAGGAACCTCTTCCATCTGACAAAACGCATACTGAGTTGGTCCCAGTGCCACCTGCGCTCGCTGAGGGCGACGCACGTGCCAGGCCACCTGTACGACGGCCCGGACAGACTGTCCAGAGACAATATTCCCCAGGGGAATGGTCCCTGCACGCTCAAACAGTCCAGACGTTATGGCACCTATTCGGCAGAGCAGAGATAGACCTCTTTGCGTCCAAAGAGAACTCTCACTGCCCAATATTTTTCTCGAAGCGAGGACGCGCTGGCCCAGGACTGGCCCAGACGCCCGCTTTACGCCTTCCCTCCCGTCTCGCTATTGCCACAGGTAATGCAGAGGATCAGGGAAACGCGTCACTCGGTGCTCCTCATAGCCCCGCGTTGGGAGAATCAGACATGGTTCCCGGAGCTTACGCAGCTGTCACTGACAGCACCGTGGCCCATCCCAGTGAGAGCAGATCTCCTCTCTCAAGCTCGCGGCACAATCTGGCATCCCCACCCAGAGCGCTGGGCGCTGCATGCATGGGTGATCAACGACTACCCGTCGCTCTGCCAGAAGGAGTAATAAACACCATCATACACGCTAGAGCCCCTTCCACGAGAAGACTGTATGCGTCAAAATGGTCTGTGTTCTCAAAATGGTGCACCGACAGAGACCTGGACCCGCGGACATGTGGGGTGTCGTCGCTGCTCGTATTTCTACAATAGCTGCTGGATAAGGGCAGATCCCCATCCACGCTCAAAGTGTATGTGGCGGCCGTTGCGGCGTTCGCTGAACCCCTGCACGGCCAGTCATGGGGTAAAAACGAGCTGGTCATCCGCTTCCTCAGGGGAGCTAGAAGGATGAACCCCCGCACCTCCATCGGTTCCTATCTGGGATCTTTCTATAGTTCTCGAAACTATGAAAGCCCCCTTTCGAACCACTTCAATCCGTGGATTTGAAATACCTTTCACTCAAAACCGCTTTTCTGACTGCCCTGTCATCAGTCAAACGTGTGGAGACCTTCACGCGCTGTCTGTCAGCGCTGCGTGTCTTGAGTTTGGACCAAGTGACTCCAAGGTCATTTTAAAGCCTAGACACGGCTATGTTCCCAAGGTGATCGGTACTCCTTTCAGAGCACAGGTCATTTCCTATCGGCGCTGCCAGCACCGATAGCGAACGCGACGCCAATCTCCTTTGCCCGGTCAGAGCACTGAGATTGTATACTGCGCGCCCGCTGCTTTCAGACGCCCGAGCAGCTTTTCGCTTCGCTCGGAGGGAGCACCAAAGGTCTCGCCGCCTCGAAACAGACACTATCTAGATGGATAGTGGACGCTATTGCTGCTGCATACGCGTCAAAAGACCTGCCATGCCCGTTGGGCATTAGGGCTCACTCCACTAGAGGCATGGCATCCTCGTGGGCATGGTCCAGCGGGATTTCCATTCACGACATATGTGTGGCAGCGGGATGGACTTCCCCTCCACCTTTGTCAGATTTTACAATATGGAAGTGCCCGCTCTGCAGGCAAAACTACTAGCGGTTTAATACGCTACAGCTCCCCTGGTGAGCTGCACTGATGGGACACATTCCACACAGACCGGCACCGCCGCTCTGTCGTTCCCTTCCCACTATGTGCTTATGTATTACACAATCAATGACCCGCATTCTTGCCGGCCAAATATTATTTCCCCACTCATAAGGGCTCCCCCGGGTCCCCCCTTAATTCCCTGGGGCTCATACAGTGGATGCTTGGCGCGCACGGCATTGACAATGGGTTCCCGTAGCGTAAGCTAGCTTGCGCAATACGAGAGAACCTCTCATAAGAGAACGTATCGGTTACCTAACATAACCTCGGTTCTCTCTAGATGAGGGAACGAGTATTGTGTAGCCGGCCGTGCTCGCGCCACGAGCGACTTTTCGCTTCAGTCAATGACAACCAGGGTTCCAGCCTACGAACTACGCTTATATGCACTCTAGTCACGCCCATTTTGGCGGGCTTTGATGCAGTGAGCGCGCGGACGCCTCTCATTGGATGCGAGTTCGCCCAAGCTCGTCTATAGGCTGCAGCAGTTGCCACAGAGCAACCTATGAGCTCGCTAGCCCGCTCAAGGTCTACAGCTGCCGCACTGCGTTGACAATGGATACAAAAATTAAGGATAATTTTTTGGCTTCAATATCTCAGAAAAGATGAATCTTTCCCGTAGCGTAAGCTAGCATACGCAATACTCGTTCCCTCATCTAGAGAGAACCGAGGTTACGTTAGGTAACCGATACGTTTTCTTAAGTTTGTGTAAATGCAATTGGGATTCAAAGTATTTTTCTTTTTTCACATTAATTTTAAACATGTCTTGTTCAAATTTGAAATCTTGTTTTATGAATACAGCGTATACTTTTGTTTTGGCCATCTACCTGGAATGAAGAAAATGTAAATGTTACAACGTGCCCCAAACAGGTGAGGGGCACATTGTAACATGACCATATGACAGCTTAAAATCCCCCTCTAACAACTGATTCTGTTCTAAATAAAATATATAGAAGATAAACTAATATTTAAACTAAACTATTATTAATAAATATCAGTAAAAGCCATTTATTAATAATAATTTTGACACTTGACAATGAATATACAGTAAAGCCACAGCATTGGCATAAATAATGCATGGAATGATGACAAAATAAACACACACACAAATAAAGTGGAATTATGTAAATAACATATCTCATTGCATGGAATTGCATAGAGTTTGTTCTAATTGGGGCACGTTGTAATGCAGTGGTTAAACCTGGCAAAACACTTCTGCTGGCTAGCTAAGAATTAAAAGAATATGTAAGAAGCTAGCTAACAGATCGGAAATTAAAATGATACCATGTTTGCCTTGTTTAAATAAACACAAAAAACTGAGATAAAAAAAAAAAACTTTTTGTGTACATTTTTACTTTAAGTATTGTAAAATAAACTTTAGGTGATAGCTTCCATAGGTTTTTGAATTTTGACACACTTTTTTCTCTACACAGTGTTGATATGGCAACAAGTAAACAAATGAAGTTTTGTCTTACTAGTGTTTGTGGAAACGTTCAAACTATGTGTTACAACTAGCCCCATGTTAGTTTGTGCCCCGTTCTCCCCTACATTTTGTTTAAATGTGCGGTTTAGGAGTGGGATTACCTGAAATAGATTATAGCACAATAATAAACATGCTTCGCAAAAAAAAGATTCACATAATGGTGCGGCGGTCTGGTGAACGATAATACATGAAACATGTGTATTGGACTGTGATCAGAATTTCTGTCCAAAGTTCTGCTTGTTTATATCTTGATAACTTGTTATTAAATTACTCTTTCAGATTTAATAACATTGAAAATTGAAAATTCTATCATCAATTGTTCACCCTCATGTCATTATGTGTATGATTTTCTTTCTTCTGCTGAACACAAACAGAGATTTTTAGAAGAACATCTCAGCTCTGTAGGTCTACACAATGCAAGTGAATGGTGATCAGGCCTGTGAATCTCCAAAAAGGAGATGAAGTCAGCATAAAAGTAATCTATATGACTCCAGTGGTTTAATAGATGTCTTCTGAAGCAAATCCAGTTGGTTCTGGGTGAGAACAGACCAAAATATAACTCCTTTTTCACTCTACATCTTGCCATCGCAGTCTCTAGGCACGATGATTTCAAGCTTGATTACACTTCCTAGAGCTTTACGCATGCACAGAACACTAGATCGTACTGTAGAAAGTGTAATCGAGCTTGAAAACATGATCGTGCTTAGAGACTGCAATGGCACGATGTAGAGTGAAAAAGGAGTTATATTTTGGTCTGTTCTCACCCAAAAGGTTCGCTTCAGAAGACATTAATTAAGCAACTGGATTATGTTTATGCTGGCTTTATCTTAAAAGGCCTGATCAACGTACACTTTTGCATGGACCTACAGAGCTGATATATTGTTCCAAAAATCTTCATTTGTGTTCGGCAGAAGAAAGTCATACACATCGTAGATGACATGAGGGTGAGAAATTATGAGAGAATTTAATTTTTTTTGTGTGAACTAACCCTTTAAGCTTAATCGACAGCATTTGTGGTATAATGTTAATTACCACAAAAGATTATTTAGACTCATTCCTTCTTTTCTTTAAAAATAAAAGCTAAAATTGAAGTTACAGTGAGGCACTAACAATGGAAATGAATGGGGCCAATTCTTTATAGGGTTTAAAGGTAGAAAAGTTAATAATTTTACAAAAGTACTTACATTAATTCTTCAATTAAAATGTGTGTATTATTTGAGCTGTGAAGTTGTTTACATCATCGTTTATACAGGCGATTTTGGATTTAAGAGTTTACAACGTAATTGTAAAATTGGATATAACTTTAGACAGAAAAAGTTAGTAAGTGATTTTATCACACTAAAATCATGTTAATACACATACTGTTTGTTACATATCACTGTCTTGTAGCAATACTATTATTTTAATATTTATGGATTAACCTATTTACTTCCATTGTAAGTGATTTTTTTTTTCAAAATTAACTAAATTCAATTTAAATTAATTAGTAATGAACCTGGAATATTCCTTTAAGTGACTAAAAACTCTGAGTAACTTTCAAAGATTTGATGCCACCTACATTGCCAATGAGATTCAAACTGTTGAATTCAGCCAGCACTTGCCATTTGCCTGTGCAATATGCATCAGACAGTCCAGTGAAAGAACTATAGGCAGTCCATGGCCATGTTATCTGAGCCTGAAATTAGCATGTGTTTAACATGTAAGTATGTGTGTGTACCTGCAGTGCCAGTGTAATCAGCGATGGTTAGTGGGTAACCATCATCCTCTGGATCAACAGAGAATAGTCCAACTCCAAACACGCCATACTGCGCAAAAGCTGTGCTGTTTTCAAAGTCCTCAAGATCTATACGCAATTCATAGTTCCCTTGGATAGACAGAGCATGGATCTGTTTCAAACCTGCAGAGAGACAGAGAGAGAAAAATATTTAATTAATTTAATTTCATTATTATTGTTGCTCATATGAAACTATTTAAACCAGGGGTTTTCAAACTTTTTAATCACATGGACCCCCAAATATGATGATTACATGCTGGGGACCCCCTTACCTACAATATAAAGGTAACTATGTATTTTTTAATAAATAATTGTATATAATGTAAAGACATATTTAAATTCATATTACAATAAACGTAAATATGAAATGCTGTTTCAGTAACAATTTTCTTTTATTATTTGGCAACTCACTATAGCCAAAAATAATTCTCACAATTAACAATTATATGTAGCTTCTGTAGTTTTGTATTTCTGAACAATTAAAAAATACATACATTAACTGAACAGGGTACATTTTTTTCACAGTATTAATGCACTGGTAGATGAAAAGTTAAACCTGAAGGGTAGCATTTGCATATTCAAACATGTGAATCAAACTAAACAACACCACATTTACTGATTCAATATGTCCTAATGGGATGGATGAGCCTGGTGGCTTCTACACAGTTTGTCAATGCATGGTTTCATTTTAGTGAGAGCCAGGCGCATGTCACTTTCAAACTCCAGACGGGCCCGGTGCTTGGACTGAAGTACTTTCAGTGCTGAAAATCCAGCTTCACACAAGTAGGTTGTGGCAAATGGTAAAAGACAATTTATTGCCCTCTCAGACAAAACAGGGTAGTCCTTTCTCACAGACATCCAAAACTCTGACAGAGGAAGGCAAAGGAACTTTGTTTTCATCTCTCCCTCATTTGTCAAATCAATCAGTTGCTCTTGGGCTGCTAGATCCAGATGAGTGCCAATCCCTGGTGCAAATGGGTTTCCCTCTTTCAGTTTGCTTTCCCACAGAGATAATTTTTGCGTGAACGTGTGCACCTTATCTTGTCCGTTCAGTATGTGAACATTGTGCCCTTGCATGCTCTCTGATTGAGGACACTGAGATGCTGGAAAAAATCTGCCATGTATGACAACTTCAGTATCCATGAGCCATCTTCAAAACAGCTGGCAAGCTCTGGTTTTTCACCAGAGAGAAACTCTCTCAGCTCTTTGTGCAGCGCATACATGCGATTTCACACAGCACCGCGGGAAAGCCAGCGTACCTCTGAGTGAAGCAGCAAGCTCTCATAATCAGCACCCATTTCTTTCCAGAGTAAACCGAATAGTCTGTGTTTCAAGGGGTGTGATTTTATATAATTCACAGTTTTAACTACATCCCTCAGCACGTGATGCAAATCATCATCAATGCGTTTGGCCACAAGAGCCTCACGGTGAAGCATGCAGTGCGTGGCAACAGCATTGGGGGCTTTCGCTTTGATCAGAGTCACAACACCACTGCGCTTACCGGTGATAGCGGCAGCACCAACACACGGAGACCAGTCTATTGAATTGACCGTCATGAACTGAGCCATCATATTAAATATGTCCTGCCCTATGGTTCTGCCTTCAAGGGGTCTACAAAAAAGAAGTTCCTCGATAAATTTGACCTGCCCGAGGAAACGAATGTAGACCATAAGCTGTGCTTGATTTGCAACATCAGTGCTTTCATCCAACTGCAGTGCAAAATATTCACTGGCTTGCACTTGTTCTAAAAGCTGCGAAGCAATATCATTGGACATGTCACCTATGCGTCTGCTCGCTGTATTGTCCGACAAAGGCACACAATCTACTTTTCATGCCACTTCCTCTCCAAATAACTCCCTGAAAATGTCTTAAGTAGTTGGTAATATAATGCCCAAACGTAATGTAAGATTTGTCATATTTTCTAGTTTTTTGTTTAGCATTCGCCAAGTTTTTATATAAAAAACACCAATAAAAGAGTATATTTCTCTAAAAGAGTGGCGCAAACGGTGAAGCATCTTTTTCAAGATGTCTTTCCGTTTCTGTGTGTTTCCTGGTCCTTCTACCTACGGGTATGAGGCAGTGTCGGCTAGCGCTGGTTGCTTGCCCGGGCAGCCGCGAGTGTCGGGCTGGAGTGGAACCCTCCGCCTCCCCCGAACCCTCGCGGCTCGACGATTGGTTCCTGGGGCCAGAGTGCCGCTTACGGCCCCACTCCGCACCTGTTCATTTCTTCCCAGGGGTGCATGAGGAGCTTACGTGCTCGTGGCAGGCACCTTTTACTGCCCGCATGCGAGCGGTGAGCTGCTCCGCTCTCACTACCCTCGACGGCAGGGCGGCAAGGGGCTACACGGCAATTCCCCATGTGGACCAAGCAGTCGCGGTGCACTTATGCGTGCAAAACGCCTCCACCGAGTCTTCCGTCCAGGGCCTGTAGGCTGACGTCGTCTCTGACGGCTAAAGTTATCATGACAGCCGGCCACAGGTTTTCTTTGGCAGGTAAAACGCCCTGGAACCGGATCTTCCGCTTCCACACGCCCAGCCGTGGCACAACCCCGCCCGAGCATCCAGCATCTGGATTGGTGCGCGGCGATAGACCTGAAGGACGCGTACTTTCATGTCTCGATCCTTCCTCGACACAGACCCTTTCTCCGGTTTGCCTTCGAGGGGCAGGCATATCAGTACAAAGTCCTCCCCTTCGGGCTGTCCCTGTCCCCTCGCGCCTTCACGAAGGTCGCAGAGGCAGCCCTTGCCCCACTTAGGGAAGCCGGCATCCGCATTAGTTCAATGACTGGCTAATCTTAGCTCACTCACGAGACATGTTGTGTGCTCACAGGGACCTGGTGCTCAGGCACCTCAGCCGCTTGGGGCTTCGAGTCAACTGGGAAAAGAGCAAGCTCGTCCCGGTTCAGAGCATCTCTTTTCTCGGTATGGAGTTGGTCTCAATGTTGTTCAGTCAGTGCTGAGCTTTCTGCGTACGTTCAGACAGAACACACTGGTCCCACTGAAATCCTTCCAGAGGCTCCTGGGGCATATGGCATCCTCAGCCACGATTACACCGCTTGGGTTGATGCATATGAGACCACTCCAGCACTGGCTGCAGATCCGAGTCGAGAGACAAGCATGGCGCCACGGCACACTCCGTGTCCTCGTCACGCAGACGTGTTGTCTCTATCTGGTCAGACCTAGCGTTCTTACGGGCAGGAGTTCCCCTAGGCCAGGTCTCCAGGCACAACAGGTGCCTCCCAAAGGGGTTGAGGCACCGAATGCAGCGGGCACTCAGTCGCCGGCCCTTGGACTGGCCCGCGACTGCATTGGCACATCAACTGCCTCGAGTTGCTGGCAGTACTACTTGCCCTGAGGAGGCTTTTGCCGTTGATCCGGGACAAGCATGTATTGCTTCGGACGGACAACACAGCCGAGGTAGCGTATATCAATCACCAAGGCTGTCCACGCTCTCGCCGCTTGTCACAACTCGCCCGCCTCTGGAGTCAGCACCGACTCAAGTCGCTGCGGGCCACTCACATCCCAGGCTACCTCCACAGCACAGCGGACGCGCTATCACGGCAGGTTACATCCAGGGGAGAGTGGAGGCTCCACCCCCAGGTGGTTCAGCTGATCTGGAGTCGATTCGGCCAAGCACAGGTAGACCTGTTCGCTTCCCTGGAATCCTCCCATTGCCCACTTTGGTACTCTCTGACCGAGGCCCCCCTCAGCACAGATGCCCTGGCACACAGCTGGCTCCCGGGGCTTCGCAAATATGCATTTCCCCCAGTGAGCCTACTTGCACAGACGTTGTGCAAAGTCAGGAAGGACGGGGAGCAGGTCCACTTAGTGGCCCCTTATTGGCCCTCCCGGATTTGGTTCTCAGACCTCACGCTCCTCGTGACAGCCCCCCCCCCCCCTGGCGAATTCCCCTGAGGAAGGACCTTCTTTCTCAGGGTCAGGGCACCATCTGGCACCCGCGACCAGACCTCTGGAATCTCCATGTCTGGCCCTTGGACAGGACGCGGTAGACTTAGGTGGCCCACCACCCGCGGTGGTAGACACGATCACTCAGGCGAGAGCCCCGTCAACAAGGCGCCTTTATGGCCTGAAGTGGCGTCTGTTTGCTCAGTGGTGTTCTTCCCGTGATGAAGACCCCCAGAGATACGCAGTTGGATCAGTGCTTTCCTTTCTGCAGGAAAAGTTGGAGGGATGGCTGTCCCCCTCCACCTTGAAGGTTTATGTAGCCGCTATATCGGCACATCACGATGCAGTGGAAGGTAAGTATTTAGGGAAGCACGATTTGATCATCAGGTTCCTGAGAGGCGTGAGGAGGTTAAACAGCGGAAGGGAAGCACTGTCTCCAAACAGAGGATCACCCACTGGGTCGTCGATGCCATCACAATGGCATACCACGCCCAGCACATGCCGCCCCCTGCTGGCCTACGAGCCCATTCTACCAGGGGCATTGCGGCTTCATGGGCATTGTCCCATGGCGCCTCTCTAGCAGACATATGTAGAGCCGCGGGTTGGGCAACCCCTAACACCTTTGCGAGGTTCTATAACCTCGGGGTTGAGCCAGTTTCGTCCTGTGTGTTATCAGGTGACATAAACAGGTAAGTTTGGGTCAGCTGGCTGGGTGTATCGCTTGTGCATAGTGCCTTTCCCCTCCCTTGAGGTGAAGACGTGCACTCTTTTCCCAGTTGCGTTAGCAGGAAGTGTGAACCCTGGACGTTCTTCCTCCCTAGCCTAGCTACGTCGAGTGAGTGACAGACGGGGAACGTCTTGGTTACTGACGTAACCTCCATTCCCTGATGAAGGGAATGAGACGTTGTGTCCCACCAGCCACAATACTGAACCATCCGCTGAAAGCGGCGAGTCTTTGGCTCGGCTCCTCAGTGCGATACCTGATGTGTATTTGCAGCGTCACTCCTTTTATACCCGTATGTCCGGGGGAGTGGCATGCAAATTCCACATGCCAATTCTCAATGGCATTTTCTCAAAATCAGAGATGTCCGGGCTCCGCAGGAGCGACTCCTAGTGTCAACTCATCGACACAACGTCTCGTTCCCTCCATTACTTACTTACTTACTTTACTTACTTTACTTTATTGTCCAGTCTGTTTTCACAGAGCGGAAATTTTTCTTTGACACTGTAACATAAGACACATCACATATCAACAACACAAATACAAAAAAAATAAATAAATAATAATATAGTTAAACACTATAAAAAAGAAGAATTTAAAAATATTAGCAGTCGCTCTATTGTTTCAATTAAAACACTGTACGATTTAAGATAATCACTGCCATAGGAAGAAACGATCTTTTGTAGAGATTTTTTCTAGCCAAGGGTATTTTTAGTCTACGTCCAGATGGGAGCAATTCAAAAGCAGAGTGAAGAGGGTGAGTGTTATCTTTAAAAATTGCAATTGCCATTTTTCCCATAAAATGATCGAATAAGCTCTGTAGTGACTGTTGTTTTTGTCCCGTAATCTTATTTGCTTGATTGATTATTTGTGAGAGTTTGTTCTTTTGTTCCAGTGTTAGATTGCTGTACCATAAAATAATGTTATATGTGAGAATACTCTCAATCATTGATCGATACAACATAGTTAGGGTCTGCTGACTAACATTGAAGCTTCTCAGTTTCTTAAGGAGACCCAGGCGTTGTCGTGCTTTTTTATGAATATACTCCACATTACTATCAAAATTAAGTTTCTCATCTATAATTGTACCCAAATATTTGAAATTCGAGACTTGCTCTACAGTTTTTTTTTTATGACATCTGGTTTATATTCAGATGCAGTATCTACTCTTCTTGATTGATTTCTCAAACATAACTCTTTTGTCTTTTCGATATTAAGATGTAAAGAACTACTCTCAAACCAACGGATGATACTGTCGATGTACTCAAAATATGAGGTGCAGTTCATTTCTTTCTGACATGAGACCAATGCTATATCATCGGCATATTTTATAAGAGTAAGGTTATCGTCATTGCACTTCAGTTCATTTATGTATGCGGAAAAAAGTATTGGAGACAGTACACATCCCTGCGGTACCCCAGTATCTAGAACCAAGCAATCCGACATAACATTATTATTAACACAAACTCGCTGAGGGCGACCTTTTAAAAACTCCTTAAGCCATAAAATCTTCCAACTGCTAGCACCTAACTCATAGAGGCGCTTTAGAAGAAGATAAGGTTGGACGGTATTAAAAGCGGATGAGAAATCCATAAAGAGTATTCGAACATAGGAATTTGAGTTGTCTAGATGATTTTGAACCTTATTTAAAAGAGTAAGGGAGGCATCCACAGTGCTCCTATTGGCCCGATAGGCAAATTGCAGGGGGTCTATGCATGTCTCAATTTGGGATAACAATTCCTTACATACTATGCGTACTATTAGGGAACGGAGGTTACGTCAGTAACCAAGACGTTTCATGGACAACAGCCAGGACTTGGGGGGGATTAACTCTTTTTATATTTTGCTTTAATATTTGGTTTCGTATTTAATATCACATTTTTAAATCAACACTATCCATAAACATCTTACAGGTAAGGTTTTGCTGCACCATCCCCACATACTGTATAAATAAGTTAACTTAATTTGATGTATTGGCAGTGAGGCTATATTCATATGGTTAAAACCTTACAAAAAATGTTATACATTAAAGGTGCACTCAGTATTTTTTTCCTCAGTAAAAGAGTTTAACTCCTAAAGACATTAATTGTAATTTGTAATATATGTAGGAAATCATGAGCACTCACATTAAAGTGAAAACTCCTGGCATTATCAGTAACCTTATAAAAGCTGCATTATTCTACATGGAGAGGGTCCACACATGGGTGCTGCCCAATTAGAATTACCAGGGCTGGGGGAGCTACTTTTTTAAATCTAATCTGTTACATATTCTGATTACAATAAATGTAATCAGTTACATTTACATATTATTGATTATTTAACAATAAAAGTAATCAGTAACATAATCAAATTACAGCAATATGGAAGAAATGTAATTAGATTACTTTTAATTACATTTGGAGTACCACAAGGGCACATATGTAAATAAAGTCAAGACAAAATCAATATGATCTCTAAAACTTTAAATTATGCCTTGAATGCAAACAGAACATGTTTGAGTATTATTATGTGAACTGTTGTAGCTGTTATTATATCTAATCATACTGCACCCTGCCAAGAAAACTGTTAATGTAGAACTTCTGCGAACAGATTTAAACTTTTAGTGTATCTTTACAACTTCCTAATTAATTAAGTGTTGAACACGTTATATTTGCCAGAATGTCTCCCTCACAGACATTTCAACAGTTCTCAACAATTATTTATCAAAATCAGACAAATTCTTAATTGAACTTTCTTTCCTATGAACTTAAAACACATTTTCAATTAATTTGGAATTTAACTGTACAATTTGAATTTGTTAATAAAGATCAGGAATGCAAAATCATGAGAGGTGAAAAAGGAGAGAAGTCATAGCAGGTTTTCCAGGAGTATTTTTTTCAGTTGATTTTTGTATTGTTGTTTAATAATTTTTTCAGCTTCAAGATGCAACAGAACAACATACAGGACATCCTGGCTAATAAAGTACAGTTCACATTTGCATCCATGCAAACCAGGGGATTTCTATGCCATACCAGCAATGATGCAAAAATCATGTCAGTACTGGCAGCTATTCCTGCTCCCACCAAATGACGAGGGCCATGGATTTCTTTGAGCACTAAGGCTAACTAAATTTAACACAATTTAATATTAGCCAATCTTAGCTAACCTAGCTAATGTGATGTCTGTGTGGCTCTTATTGCCTTCAAATTCTCAGGTCCTTGGATCACGAGAGCATCTTCACAGCAGGAAGGCATAAATTCCACTGAACTTTAATGTTGTTTCCATTTTCTCTTTTAAAGAGTGAATAATGTAGAATTTTCCAAGAAAATAATGCATGCTCTACTGTGGCCATCACCACAGTAGAGCAGCTGTTTGCATCAAGAGCAGAGTGCTACTGTGAGACAGGTGTTATTTGCGCATGCGACAGTAGGAAGCGCTCCTGACTCGAGTGAGTAATGTGAGAGAACCTGAAGATAACACGCATCTAAACCATCTCTCACTCTAAACAAAGAGCTGTTTGTAATCCTGATGTAATCTGGTTACAATGTTTTTATGTAACTATCCTGATTACCTAACACCGTTACAAGTAATCTGTTACTCCCCAAGCCTGAGAATCACATGACCTGCCAAATACTACTTGATTAATCTCAGTAACCATCTTGTTATAAGACACTTTCACTCATTGAATAAAATAATCATGTCTGATTGTGAATACTAAATTTCTACAATGGCCTCAGAAACTTAAATCTATTGACTTTAAATGATGCGGCATCCAAGCCGCTAGGTGTCAGTATAAGTCCAGGATGACTCAAAGACAAAAGTTACTTAGTGCTCCTTTAATTTAACTAATGCAATAGTTTTACAGCATTTATTAATCTAGGTCAATGTGAATTTCTACAAATACTAATACATTTTTAACATTAAAACGTTTTTATGGAATGGAATGTAGAAAATGTTCCTTCTCCCTGAAAGTTATCACTGAAATGTGTCCTGAGACATCTCACCAGTCTCTGTGACAGCACTAGACTGTGTAAACAGCAAACAAATATGTGACCATGGGCCTGTCAATCATTGTGCACTTTTTTATAGTGTAGTAGTTGAAGCAGTTCATTCCAATTTTATTTCATATTGAGACTCTTAACAGTTGTCAGCTGAGGGCGATATTTTGCTACTGTTGTGTTTGACAAATGTGTAAAGACGCTCTACAGTTCAGTGTCAATCAAAACACCTTGGTCTCAATGCTATCTTTGGAGGGAGGAGTTTTGGAAAGATGGGGCATGTCTAATTCAACAGCTCAGTCTTATGGAACTTATAGAATGGTTTAAATCTCTTACAGCACCTTTAATGTTATGCATAATGTTTATGTTAACCTTGTGCAATGCATTGTGAACTGACGAAGTTCATGATACCAAATGCATCAACAAATGTTAACATTTACAATTATTGTTAAGTGTTAACTGTGTTGATAAAATTAGTATTTGGAAAAGTAAGAGGAAGACAGCAAATAACTAACATAAATAGACAAATAGACAGAGTGATGAAAGAGTAAAAGTGGAAAAAAGAGGGAAACAAAGGTTAAAATAGCTAACAACGGAATTAGGTTGACACCCGTACACATGTATGACACATAACCGCTTGAAGGCTGGCTTACATGTGTGCATGCAAAACTGACAAGAGATCTTGTCTTTTTTCCTCATTCAACATAAAAAGAAGATTTATTCTTCAAAACAGGAAAAGAAACCTGCTTCTTTCACATGCAATTTACATAACTTTAATTCAGACTTAATTAAAACTCTTGAGACTCTCCCTGAGGCTGGTTAAGAATAATTAAACATCGAGAGAGTTTTTTTTACGTTATTCTTCCTTCTTTCCCAAAAAGGACCAAACAGATGAGTATGTGTGCATAAAACTCAGGTACGCACCAATTTTAATTAAACATTATTGTGAGGATATTTTAAAACTAAGAACTAAGCTGCATTTTGTCTCGAATTATCATACTGATTGCTCGATTAACTAGCAAGTGGGAATGTGAGTCAGAGTGTGTGTTGTTGGAAACAATCAAGTGAATGTTTCTTCCTTGATTATTCCCAACAAATCACAGTTTATGACGAAATATTTTTTTCTTCCATTCCAGAGCATGAAAACATTCTAGTTCTTAACTTTGTTCATGTAATGTTCAAGTTATGATTTATCTAGTGAATATACTCCCTTAATGCATTTTTTTGCAAAACAAACCTTTCAAAGGTTAGAAGCATCATAGAAAAAAGCGAACACTTCACAATAAGCTTAATATGATGTTCATGCTATGATTTATCTAATAAATACGCATCCCAAAAAAAGCTATCAAAGGTGAAAAGAATCATAAAAATGGTAACACTTTACAATAAGTTTCTATTTGTTAACACTAGTAAATGCATTCAGTATCATGAGCTATGAATGAAAAATAAACTTTCACAGCATTCATTAATGTAGAGTGAGTTGTTAAATCATCAAAATACTATTGTTCATTGCTTGTTTGTGATAGTTCATATATAATGCATTAACTTATGTTAACAACACATATACAACTTTTAATGTAAATATTTATTAGTATATGTAGACATTAAGATTAATAAATGCTGCAAAAGTAATGTTAATTGTTTGTTCATGTTAACTACTGCATTAACTATGCAAACCTTATTGTAAAGTGCCTTATTGTAAAATGTATTATTATAATTTTTTTATCATCGGTAGTTATTACGTCAAATAATAGTCTCCTCCTTGAACTCTTCATATAATCACAATTACATTATGTAATGTTGGTCGGTGTTAATGTGCCAATATGAAGGCATTATGTTTAATAATCTACAACCTTTCATCAACACAATTTAAACACTACAATTATATGGCTAAATGCAGTTTTGAATGCCTGAAATGGTCAACACAATTTGATAACCACAAATACTATTTTATAAACCATGGTATTCATGGTCAACAATAAATGTCCATTACTTTATATAAAGGATGGCAACATGAAGTAACACACAAACACACACATTTGTGTCAACCGTAAAATGTCCCAGGCAATAAAGAAGCCCACACACATTTGTTTTTCAATCATGGTGGAGATGTCCCATTGATTTGTTTTGTTATTTATACTGAGCTAATTCTATTTTTGATCCTCTAACCCTATACTTAACCCTCACAGAAATCGTTCTAAATTTTGAGATTTGATTAGGACATGATTTAGTATATTAAATATGTATATATATATATATATATTTGCTCTTGGGGAACTTTGGCTGGTCCTCATAGTATAGTTGATTTCAGGTTTTTCTACCCATCTGGGAGAGAAGAGTAAGACAAGTCTGTCTTTCTCTCTCTTCTACATCATTACCTCCTGTGCCTTCTGCGAGATGCCCTGCTAAGGTGACATGTGCAGTCAAAAGCATTAGGGCCTGGACAATTTCTGTTTGCCAGTGAACATACTGTAAAAAGGCACTGATGTATTGAGGTAAAAGCGGATTGTGTGTTAAGCTATAATTTAAGAGAGCAGTACAATAAAAAGCCTACAGGCACCAGCTCTCACACCTGTGATAAATACAACTCTAAAAATGACATATTCCAGCAATTATGGAAGTAAAATTTGGGTCAGAGCAATCCATAAAGATTCAAAGCTCCTCTAGGTTACCCTATGCACACAAACACTCTATCAAAGATTCTACAAATTCTGCTAGAATGAATACACACAGGAACTATAGAAAAATCTATTTTATGGCACTTTTTCACTGCACGATATGGTTCGGCTCGATTTACATTTCTGAGCTTGCTTTTCCACTGCAGTTTAGTGCCGCCTCAATATGGGTGGGATTATAGGCTGATCATCATAGTTGCACCACTCTACTACATCGTCTTAAACGCGACACAAATATTACTGACCGTAAACAATAACACGACCGCTAGCTGTTAGCTACTAGCTCATTGTGCTCCATAAAGCAGTTGTTGTATGGTGATTTTACACAAATTTCACAGTTAAATTGGCCTGGTTGTTTTAGAAGCAAGCTTTCCAGTTGCTCAGTGTTTCCCAAACTGGGGTACGCGTACCCCTGGGGGTACTTGAATAATATTCTGAGATTTACCGTTCTTTCAATTTCATCACAGTCTAAAAATAACATTCAAAACCATTTCATGTATTTCTCACTGGCAAAAATTATTTTGTGCAACCTCTAGTGTAGAATCAGCAAAATGGTTTTGTCATAAAGGTCAGAAAAATATGAAAATGAAATAACCCTATCTTTTGCGGTTAAACAAAATGCATCTACTCATGTGTCGTGCGTCACACAAGTATCTTTTTTCGCCAGCCCAGCCCAGTACTAGGTGACGTAGCTTAGTGATAGCAAGTAAAAAACTTTACTGTTTTACCAGACTTGCACATGTCATCCACGTTTTTTTTTTTTTTTTTGCTGTTTAAAACTTAATTTGTATTTAAGGTTAGATACATAAGCAGTTTTGATTCTGATGGTATAAGTTCAAAAGCTTTGATGACAGGTGTCAGACATTCAGCGCCACCAAATAATTTTCCACATTCACATGCAGTAATTTTCACTTACATTTGCTTGCATGGTAGAGACCTGTTTTTACATTGTTGCATGATGTTTATTAGCAAATGAGTTCAACCTTGCTAACAGTGTCAAATGTGACATAAAAAGCACCTTAAACTGACCGCGCAACTGCACAGATACTTAACCTCAAGGCTTGAATTCGGCCGGCAATGCCATATTCAATGCCATACCTGCAATAATGCGCAGTTCCAGGCACATAATTGAACGGGGGTTCAAGTTAAATCATATCTAGCATTACCATCTCAATCGGTAAGTCATTTATTCAGTATGTATATGATTATATTACATGTACAAAACATGTAAAAATATAACGTTTAATTTAAGGGAGTTGTTTTTAAAAAGATAATTGTGTTAAACACACATATTTTCAAATTACCTTGTGTGAATTTTATCTATGCATTCGAGAGGGGGTACGCGAAAGGATACTGAATGTTTGAAGGGGTACGCCACTGTAAAAAATTCACTGTAAAAAAAACTGCTGTAGCTGGTCAACTAAATAAAGTGAAGCTTTCAAGCAGAATATGGAGTTTACGTAACAAGATATACCATCCTCTATCGTGGACTCCAACAACGCTGGCCGAGATCAGGGCACTCTCCCATTGCTCACCGGTATTTTGCCATAGATAGCGTCCATTTGGTGAAATCACTTCCACTTTCTTCTGTTTGAACCACTCCGGCTATTGTGGTCCTTGATGGTTCTGTAGTCACTGTTAAGTTTTTTTACTTTTCCCTACACTGTTGGTAGTTGGAAGTCCAGTGGTAGCCATGTGCGTCCAATAGCTTAGACACTTCCTGAAAGACTATTTCGTTTTGCATCACGTGAACAAATGAAACTGCTATGGCTGTTGCTAACTTTAAAACTAGCAGATTGCTAATCCTGTGATGCTGGTAGTGACGATTCTCTCTGACCAACCAGTGATCTGCAGGGTTTTGACGTCACATTTAGTATCGGCTTGGCTCGCTTGGAATCTCGACCAAGGTGGTACTAAAAAAGCACCTGGTACTATTCACAGTGGAAAACCCCCAAAAAGCCAGCAGCATCGAGTTGAGTGGAGCTGTACTGTGCAGTGGAATTATTGTGTGCATGATGAATACACAGGCATATTGAATAGCTGCTCTCTTAAAGAGTGGCTTGATGCCCCATCCTCTTCCAATTCCACAGACAAAAGATGATGACTTCCTACTGATTAATGTGTTAATGTTGTCGATTTGCACCTAATTAGTGATAAAATCATCTGGCTCATTAACAATTCATAAACAGACAGTGCAGAGCTATATTTCTCTTTTTGCCATGGTAAAAGATTCAAATATTAATGATTTATTTGCTTAGATTTGAAAAGTATGTTGCAAGAGAAATGCACTTGAGTGCTTATAAATATCCCCGAGCCATCCTTCCATATTCACATGGTTTAACTCCAAGAAACAGAAACAGCACTTGAATCATTACACGGTTTTTTTTTTTTTTTCACTTTCTGCCTTTTTTCAGTGACATTTCTGGAAGTTAAAATATTCATAATGCTCTTTTCTCTCTCTCTATGACTCTTTGCGAAAGAAGGGGAAACAAAAAGAGGGGGAAAAAAGAGAACAAACAGGAATGAATGTGAAGTGCGTGTCTGATGGAGCAGAATGCATGAATACAGTGATGGAGATATGGAGGGCAGAGGAGAGGGAAGAAAATGGAGGGGTGTCATTGAAAACCTATCTTTTCTCTTTTTCTCCCATCAAGATGAGAGACGAGAGGAAAGGACATCCCACCTACTTCAAAGGGAGAAGCTCAGGGGGGAAACACAGTTTGGGTGAGATCACATAGACACGCTATATACACTATGGGTGTAATTGTTCAAATTTCTCATGGTTCAGTTTGTATCCTGGTTTTAGGGTCATGGGCTCATTATGGTTTGGTATTTGCACAGAAATGTACAGAAAGAAAAAAAAATATTACTGCCAAATCCAAAGTAAGAATACTCTTTTTGGTAACAGACACTTCAACAGGTTTGCCCTGAATAAAAATCATTGTTTTACAGTAACCATAGTTTAACTCTGGTATTTGTAGTAAAAAAATAGTAACCACAAAATCAACATGGTTACGGTCATGTTTACAATATATAGTATAATCATGGTTCCCCGTTTGTCGCTCACTTCGACGTTGTGTCGAAGAAGCGACACTAGGGGTCTCTCTTGAGCGCCGATTATGCCTCTGATCTATGAAAAAAGGCCAATGGGAATTAGGCATACAGTATTTTTATACCCCGCCCTGGACATACTGGTATAAAAGCGGGCAAATACGTTGAGTTCATTCAGAAATTTTCTTCGGAGCCGATGGTCGTGTTGCAGGCAGCTGCGAGTCACACACCTGTTCCTGTTTTCCTCTGACGCTTGCCTGTTGGATTCAACGGCGCATTACAGCGGCTTTCTACTTCTCTGCACGGCAGTGCAGTTTGCCCCTGGGCGCTTCGACAGCGCAAGAAACTAAAAGAGTTTATAAAAGAGTGATTTTCTCTGAAAGAGTTATTTCCTCTATAAGAGCAAATACGCAGCTGCCGTTGAATGTCCTTCCGCCCCTGCGTAGTTCCTGGATGCACTAGAGTGCTCTCCGCTTCAGATGGCCACAGGCGTTGTCTCGTGTGTCTGGGTTGCGATCACACCGAGGCAGTGTTTGTGGATGGTTCATGTTCTCACTGCGAGAGCATGACCATGGCAATGTTGCGGTCGCGGCTTGCTTTCAACAGAATGCGATGGATGCGATCTGGATACGGCAGTGGGTGCAGCTCCGCCAGGTACGCCCCCTTGGGCCACTCGCCCCCCCGGCATGCTCGTTGACTCCCGTCCGTGCTCGAGGCAACAGTGGCTCGCCTCACGGCCAGTCTGTCCATCCTCTGGAGCTCGAGGTGGATGAGCTCGTCGCTGCATCGGAAGCCTGTTCCCGTTTTTCCCGGAGGTGCATGATGAGCCCCTCTTCACACCCCTCTCCACACGTCACAAAGCCATTCGCTCATCTGCTCTCGCTACCCTCGACGGCGGAGCGCCCACGGGTACACAGCGATTCCTCAGGTGAATAGGGCTGTTGCGCTTCACCTATGCGCCGAAAACCCTACCACCTGGCGGGGCCGCCCTGTACTTCCCTCCAAGGCCTGTAGAACAACATCGTCACTGATGGCCAAATCCTACAGCGCCACCAGACACGCCGCTTCCGCCCTGCATGCCATGGCCCTCCTGCAAGTCCAACAGGCCAAGGAACTCAAAGATCTGCACGGGGGTAGCACTGATCCCGACGTGCTGCAGGAACTGCGCTCAGCGACCGACCTCGCCATTAGAGCCACGAAGGTCACAGCGCAGTCACTCGAGCAGGCGATGGCCACACTCGTGGTACAGGAACGTCATATATGGATGAACTTGGACGAGATGCATGAGGCCGACAATGTGCGCTTTCTCAATGCCCCTGTCTCCCAGTTCGGCCTCTTCGGCGACACCGTCGAGGTCTTCACCCAGCAGTTCTCCACGGTGAGGAAACAGACGGAGGCTATTTCACATATTCTGCACCGCCGCAAGCCTGCCGCCATGGGCCATGCCCCCCCTGCTTGCCGAGGGCATCCTCCTGCAGTAAAGAAACGCCCTGCTCTGCCTGCGGCATCCGCATACTCACCTCGACGACTGGCTCATACTGGCCCACTCCCGAGAGTTACTATGCACTCACAGAGACCAGGTGCTCAGGCACCTCAGCCACTTGGGGCTTCATGTCAACCAAGAAAAGAGCAAACTCACCCCGGTTCAGAGTATCTCTTTTCTCGGCATGGAGTTAGACTCAGTCTCGATGTTAGCACGTCTCACCAACAAGCATGCGCAGTCAGTGCTGGAATGCCTCGCCACCTTCAGGCCAGGTGCAACGGTCCCTTTATAACTTATCCAGAGGCTCCTGGGGCATATGGCATCCTACGCGGTGGTCGCGCCGCTGGGGTTGATGCATATGAGACCGCTTCAGCACTATTTTCTAATTCTACTAATTTCAGACAGGAAACCCGAATAACGCAGGGGGCTCCATCAGTGGCTCGTTTTCTCCACTTGCCATGACAAAACGCTTGCAGAATAGTGATGTCATAAAGTTGACCCACGTGAAACACAGGCAGAGCGTATCCATTTACAGATCCATTCAGGTGCAATAGTGGAAGTTGTAAATCTGCATGTCCATTTGATGCTTTGTTTTCTTCACAAAATCTTGTGATCCAGAAGCGCGCGCATGCTCACACATACATAGACACACACATACACACTTTTTTTAAATAATGTTCCTTTGACAATAATGTCTTCATTGAATTGTGAGTAAGAAAGAAAGAAAGAAAGAAAGAAAGAACAAGTTAGACTGTGGATGTTGTTTGTTTTGGATTAAATACTTTATAGACAGTCATATGCAAAACCAATGCGCTCACAGCCCAATGGGCAGTTTGGTCTTATTTCTTTACAATGTATTAGTTGTACTTAATCTGAAGATTCTATTTTAAAAAATCTTTGGTTACAATGCATTTTTATATCATAGGCACTTCCGAACTGTGATCCTTTGTTTTATTTATTTTTTTGTTTGCTTATTAAGAGCAATTTTTTCTCTTTTATCAAATATTAAGTAAAAATCATGTTCTCAAAAAGCATGTTCCATCCTTCAGATGAGACGTTAAACCAAGGGTCTGACTCTCAGTGGTCATTAAAAACATCCCAGGGCAATTCTCTTAAAGAGTAGGGTGTAACTCCAGTGTCCTGGCCAAATCCCCCCTATTGGCCCTTCTCAATCATGGCCTCCTAATAATCCCCCTCCATTAATTGCATCTATAACTCTACTCTCTTCTCTCCAACAATAACTGGTGTATGGTGAGCGTACTGGCTCACTATGGCTGCTGTCGCATCATCCAGGTTGAGGCTGAACACTATTCTTGTGCTACACACTCCTCTACAGCCAACACTTTTCAGAGGTTTACTGAACTCTCCTTTCAAATGCAATTGTTGCTCAGCCCAGTGGTATGAATATCTGGTTGAAGTTTTCAATTATATTTTTCAGCTGCTCTTCTGCTGCCCCACTGAGGCCTAAGAGATGCAAGGCCAAGGCCAATCCTTAATCCTGGCTAATGGAATCCACCCACAGTCTTAGGCAAGAGTGCAGGAGGGCTGACCGTAGGTGGAAAAAAAATATAGACTTCAGATCTCTTACCAAATACTGAGAGAAAGGTTAAAATCAAATGTGCCAAATCAAAATAAATAGAGATGAATTGCTAAATTGTAAAATTGCCTAAAATGAATTGCCAAAAATGCCAGCAGGCCTAAGGTACTTTTTAGAACAATTGACTCAATTGACTGTTCTTGATCCCATCGTTAGTATACATCCTGATGCCACACCTGTGACCTCTGAGCAATTTTTGGAATTCTTTGCCAATAAAATTCAGACATTTGGTCTGCCTCCAGATATGGATTTCTCTCAGGCAGTGTCACCTCCTAGTACAGTAGCTTAAATAATTTTCAACCTGTGCCTTCAGTTGGATGTGCTGGAAGTTTTTGACACTGTTACTCTTATTGGTATAGCCATAATACATAGCTCTCTTACAAAAAGAATAGTTCCCTTTAGTATCAAACAAGCCATAGTTAATAATTTACTGAAAACAACCTCATCTAGACTCCTCTGTATAATAACTTCTGACTCAGAGAGACTTCAGAGAGAGAGCGAGAGAGAGAGAGAGATAGAGAGAGAGAGAGAGAGAGAGAGAGAGAGAGAGAGCCCTGATCAGTCAAAATGATTGTTGTTATTATTATTATTATTATTATTATTATTATTATTATTTTTTGTGACCACTGTGAAAAAGTTTAGAAAGCTCTTGATAAATATTAAATATCTGTCATGTTTCCTGGAACTCTTCAGCTCTTAAGGCAGCTACTGTATCTTCAGATAACACATAAAGAGCTGTTGATGCAAACAAAGCCAATGATGAAGTGCTTTTGCCTTGTTGATAATCAAGACTACAACTGTTGCAAATTTTAGTGTTGTTGTTGGTCTGCTTAATTAAAGCAAAAATCAAAATTATGTCGTTATTTACTCACCCCTGTGTTGTTCCAACCCTGCATGACTTTAGTTTTCTTCCGTAGATCACAAAAGATGACATTTTAAAGACTGCACTACTGATTATTTTCCATGCAATCATGAGAAATGGAGACTGGAGCTTACAAGCTTCAAAAGGATGAAAATGGTTTGTTCAGTCAATATATCAAGTCTTCTGAATCTATATGACAGCTTTGTGTGAGGAACAGACTGAAATGTAAGTAGTTAAATCTTTTCGTCCAACATTACCATTTTCATAAGAGTTTCAATGTCCGATTTGTAAACAAATAACACGTTATAGTTAGATATTTCTAATGAATAGGTTGATTTGATTCACAACCTTTTTGAATGATTTGTTTCACAATTCAGCCTGATCCAGTTCTCGGGTTCTCAAGTTAACAGCTTACTGGAGGGGAAGATTATCACTAAACAACAGCTTAAATTTCTGCTTGTTTCTCAGCCCAAACTTTTGTGTGCTTTCAAAAGATTTGTAATATAGCACATCTATCATATGTACTGCTTTCTTGATACCTGTGACAGGGCGGAGGGCGAGGCCGGGTCGTGATTCTACACACCCGGTCCCTTATTAGGCTAATCAAGCCTCGAGAGGGATAAAGGCCGACTGCACACAGTGGTGCGACAGAGAGAGAGAGAGTTTTTTATGGGCCGCTGCCCCATGTGTGTTTGTGTGTGTGTCTTTTTATTTCAATATATCGTCAAGCCGGTTCTCGTCTCTTCCTTTCCCTTAATCCCTTTACAATACCATATTGGTGTTTTGCATTCAGCTTCAAAACTGCAGTCCCCATTCATTGCGATTTCATGGAAAATATTTACCAGTATATTGTTTAATATTTCTCATTGTTTGTTCCACGGGAGAGAAAAAAATGTAAATACAGATTTGGAACAAACTGAGGTTGAGTGGATAATGACAGCATTTTTCATTTTGGGTGAACTATTCCAAGCCTTTGCTGTTTCTTGATGATCAGAACTAGATTAAGCCACTGGGATAAGGCTGATGCCCTGAGGTACACCAGTGAGCTCTTGATCAGTGTGGATGAGGTTTCATCAACAATTTTTACTGTGCTCCAGAATCCAGTTACAGGTGGAAAACCAAAGCATAAATAGCAGCTCAGAAAAAGTGACACACCTGAGGAAAAAAGTCCCTAACTCACTTCCTGACACATAGTATGTGCCACATGTGTATAGATGAAAACCAGTGTGCAGAGCCAGAGAAATTAATCACCAGCAGATCTGTACATCTAGCCAGAGTCATAGATGCCGTTTTTGAGACATACAGTAGCCTGCATTTCTTTACATTTCCATTTTTCCAAAATCCCTTAATTTCCTTTTCTGTTGGTAGAAAGAAAGTCATATTGTTTTGAAACAACATAAGGGTGAGTAAATGATGACAGAATGTTAATTGTTTGGGTGAATTATCCCTTAAAAATAAAACAATATATTTTTAATGACACAGTTAAAGTTACAGTTAAAAAGGTTTCACTAGAAACAAATTACAGCATTAAAATACAGTCTTAGTGTAACGTTAAGGTCATTTCCCAATTTTAATAACATAATTCTAATTTAATTATATTATTTCCACAATACCCCCCCCCCCCCAACACACACACACACACACACGTTGGTGCGGCTATCTCTGACCCTAGCCCTTACAAAAACATTTACATTTGTACATTTACTAAAACACATAGTTTAGAATGTTTTTAAAGTAATTTTAATTATGGGGACACTAGAAATGTACTCATAAACCACATTTATTACATAATACCATTGTAATTACCAATTTGTGCATGGAACTATTTTCTTACGTGACGGATCAGAAACTGCCGTTGCTAGTTCAAACCAAGTGATGCGTCCAAGCCTCTGTTAGTAATTAAAAAAAGTCACTTTAGAACTAGCATCAGCAGTGTTTCTAACAAGTCATTGGAGAAACAAGGATGTGTGGGTGTGTGGGAGATAGAAAGAGAGAGAGAGAGAGAGAGAGAGAGAGAGAAATGGAACATGTCTGATCACCTTTTGCAACTCCCAAGCAGAGATGCTGTAGTGTGTTAGTCAGCTTTCTGAAGATAATATGAGAAAATATTTTCTCAGTGGAAAAATAGCCATCCAAGGTATTCTTCCCTATTTCACGGTACCTGGTGCGCAAGAGTCTTTCACTATAGAAACTACAATCTCCTCCGCCATTTTGAACAGCATGTCCTCTTCGATGTGTAAGAGGTTTGAGTAATTAATCAGTCTCTTAGCTGTGATGCACCTTAATGCTGAAGTTGTTAGTTTATAGCTACTTCCTAGCTGTAGTAGTGTAGTAGTAATCCGAGCGATCAAATAGTGTTGATGAATGAAAACACTGACTGACACTAACTCACTTCAAGTCACCTGAACTGGCTTATATTACAGTACATACAAAAATGGTCTTTGCTGCCACCTGCTGGCTAAAATCTGTAATGTCACAAAAATAAATGTAAAGAGATACATATAGCTCTTAAAACATCTGCACTGCTCTAACACTTTAGAATCACATGAATACAAGAGGAGTGATATACATGGTGAAGTGTCCGAGTACTGATGTTCTGTGACATCAGTACTCATGGTACTATATATATATATATATATATATATATATATATACACTCACCTAAAGGATTATTAGGAACACCATACTAATACTGTGTTTGACCCCCAGTTGATGGAGATTTGTGGGATACACATCCAGGGCATGAAGCTCCCGTTCCACCACATCCCAAAGATGCTCTATTGGGTTGAGATCTGGTGACTGTGGGGGCCATTTTAGTACAGTGAACTCATTGTCATGTTCAAGAAACCAATTTGAAATGATTCGAGCTTTGTGACATGGTGCATTATCCTGCTGGAAGTAGCCATCAGAGGATGGGTACATGGTGGCCATAAAGGGATAGACATGGTCAGAAACAATGCTCAGGTAGGCCGTGGCATTTAAACGATGCCCAATTGGCACTAAGGGGCCTAAAGTGTGCCAAGAAAACATCCCCCACACCATTACACCCCCTCCACCAGCCTGCACAGTGGTAACAAGGCATGATGGATCCATGTTCTCATTCTGTTTAGGCCAAATTCTGACTCTACCATCTGAATGTCTCAACAGAAATCGAGACTCATCAGACCAGGCAACATTTTTCCAGTCTTCAACTGTCCAATTTTGGTGAGCTCTTGCAAATTGTAGCCTCTTTTCCTATTTGTAGTGGAGATGAGTGGTACCCGGTGGGGTCTTCTGCTGTTGTAGCCCATCCGCCTCAAGGTTGTGCGTGTTGTGGCTTCACAAATGCTTTGCTGCATACCTCGGTTGTAACGAGTGGTTTATTTCAGGCAAAGTTGCTCTTCTATCAGCTTGAATCAGTCGGCCCATTCTCCTCTGACCTCTAGCATCAACAAGGCATTTTCGCCCACAGGACTGCCGCATACTGGATGTTTTTCCCTTTTCACACCATTCTTTGTAAACCCTAGAAATGGTTGTGCGTGAAAATCCCAGTAACTGAGCAGATTGTGAAATACTCAGACCGGCCCGTCTGGCACCAACAACCATGCCACGCTCAAAATTGCTTAAATCACCTTTCTTTCCCATTCTGACATTCAGTTTGGAGTTCAGGAGATTGTCTTGACCAGGACCACACCCCTAAATGCAATGAAGCAACTGCCATGTGATTGGTTGATTAGATAATTGCATTAATGAGAAATTGAACAGGTGTTCCTAATAATCCTTTAGGTGAGTGTATATTAGAGCAATATCACATGAGCAAGAATGCTGTATGTGCAGCTATCAGCACAGTTGTGATTTGGCCGTTGGCATGAGGCCACAGGTGCTGATACTGTATGTGTACAGTTTATCAATACATGCTCTTGCTGGCCATAGCAACAGATGAGTGAACATAGAGATGTGGGAGGTCATGCTGATGATATCACAGGGGTCAAATTTGTAGAATCAAAGGTTGTAGAGCAATGACTTTAGCTGTGATCAGGACCATGGAATCTGCGACCACAGAACTGTTATGAAACTCTGTAAATTTGTGCAGAAAATCGTGAATAGTGTTGATTAATTTGATAATACTTTGAGCTTCCATTATGGTTGTACTCTTAGCTCAATTAAACACATTTAAACATTTTTAAATCTATTCTGTAGAATTACACAGATTTTCCTCCACAATCAGCACAGAAAACATGAAAACAATTGTAGATTTCAACTGAGAAGAATGATTAACAAATTATTAGATCACTAATGGAGGCTATTAGGGAGGGAAATAGGCAGAATGAAGCAGAAGAGAGGAGGTTATGGCAAAAATATGTGACCAAAAATAATATTTAAGTTTAAAATTCAAAGAAATTAAAGAAGTGAAATTGAATTTCATCTGCTTTTCAACAGAGCTTGAACGGGGTCGACAGGATTAGGATTCATCTATTCATAACTCAGTGATTTAAAAAAACACATAATGTTACAAAAGCAATACAAACACAAAGGTGCACACATGTTTGTTTTTCTATCATGGTGTACTTTCCATTCCTATTGTTTTTATACTGTGCTAATGAGTTTTTCAATCCACTATCCCCATCTTAGATTTTCTATACCCTAACCCTACCATTGCCTTGTCCCCATAATATAGGTGATTTTAAGTTTTACTATCATTGTGGGGACAATTGGACCACACAATGTAGGCAAAACCTGACTCACACACTATGCAGGAGTTCCCTTTCACCTTTATGACACTGGAATTAAATCAATGCACTCACTCACTCACTTAAGACATCTTTCATCATTTTTCAGACATCAACATCCTCTCTTCCATTCAGTCTCCACTTCCTTTCTATGCATATCATATTTCTTAGCAATATTATACTCCAATGACACCGAAAGTCAGTGTGTGTTGGTGCATTATGGAAAGTGCACTCATTGTACTTGAGTTTGTGTGTGTGTGAAAAGAAATATGGAGGGGCCACTCATTACTCTACGCAGAAAATGGGTGCTCTTTGTTAGTGAGCTGTAATTCATGGTGCTATAATTGATCAGAGAGTGTGAAAACTTACAACCAGGAGCAAGCAGAGAAATAACAGAGAGAGAGAGAGAGAGAGAGAGAGAGAGAGAGAGAGAGAGAGAGAGAGAGAGATAGAGAGAGAAGATGATAGAGACAGAAAGATGGCATAGTGAGTAAAAAAAGAAAAAAATAGAAAGGCAATGTCTAAAAAGGAAGTGATAATGATCTCTAATCTCCTTGGTCATATCTTCTGTTTGTGAGTGTGAATAAGCTCCCCAGTGATGGAACGGCTCAGTTTAGCACTGTTATCAGATTAAATCCAATTTGGAGTGAATAAGACAGCATTAATGAATAATGATATCAATGACAGCAATCCATAAATGTGCACAAAGCACTGATTCAAAGTGTTTCAAGTGTCTGAGGCAAAAAAAATAATAAATAGCTAATAAAGGATCCGTTTGTTTGACCCATGGCACAGTGGGTAGTACATGCACTCCTGACACATAAAAGCCATTGTGCTTAAAGGGATTAAAGCACACTAGGGTTATATATTTTTTTTTACCTCATTGAGCATTCTGCTGTGTGCCCTATGAGTCATTTTGACTGGATAGCTACTTCAAGGTAGAGTAGCCACAGTACTAAATGGTCTCCATTTAGAGAATTTGTCTAACTGTGGACAGATGAATATCTAAGCTCTTCAAGATAACTTTGTAACCTTTTCCAGCTTTATGCAAAGCAACAATTCTTGATCGTAGGTCTTCTGAGATCTCTTTTTTGCAAAGCATGGTCCACGTCAGCAGATGCTTCATTTGAATAGCAAACTCAGTATGATTGAGTGGTTTTATAAGTCAAAGTACCTCAAACCCACACCTCCAATCTCATTTCATTAATTGGATTTGCAAACTCCTAACACTAATTAGCTTTTGTTGACATAATTAGCCTATGAGTTCACATATTTTTCCAACCTACAATGTGAATATTTCAGTAATTTTTCAATATGTACAAGAACAATACAATCATTTGTGTGTTATTAGTTAAAATAGATTGTGTTTGTTCATTATATGTAACTTACTGTAAACCAAATTTTAAGAAAAAAAACGATACATACAGTAAATACCCGAAATTCCAAAGGGTTCACATACATTTTCTTGCCACTGTATGCATATATATATATATATATATATATATATATATATATATATATATATATATATATATATACAGTGCATCCGGAAAGTATTCACAGCGCTTCACTTTTTCCACGTTTTGTTATTTTACAGCCTATTTTCCTCAAAATTCTACAAACAATACCCTATAATGACAAAGTTTTTTTTAAATCTTTGCAAATTTATGAAAAATTAAAAATGAATAAAAATCACATGTACATAAGTATTAACAGCCTTTGCTCATTACTATGCTGAAGCACCTTTGGCACCAATTACAACCTCAAGTCTTTTTATGTATGATGCTACAAGCTTGGCACACCAATTTTTTGGGCAGTTTCTCCCATTCTTCTTTGCAGGACCTCTCAAGCTCCATCAGATTGGATGGGGAGCATCAGTGCACAGCCATTTTCAGATCTCTCCAGAGATGTTCAATTGGGTTCAAGTCTGGGCTCTGGCTGGGCCACTCAAGGACATTCACAAATTTGTCCCATAGACACTCCTTTGTTATCTTGGCTGTGTGCTTAGGGTCGTTGTCCTGTTGGAAGATGAACCTTTCGCCCCAGTCTGAGGTCCAGAGCGCTCTGGAGCAGGTTTTCATCAAGGATGTCTCTCTACATTGCTGCATTCATCTTTCCCAGAATCCTGACTAGTCTCCCAGTTCCTGCCGCTGAAAAAAATCCCCACAGCATGATTCTGCCACCACCATGCTTCACTGTAGGGATGGTATTGGCCAGGTGATGAGCGCTGCCTGGTTTCCTCCAGACATGATGCTTGCCATTCAAGCCAAACAGTTAAATCTTTGTTTCATCAGACCAGAGAATTTTGTTTCTCATGGTCTGAGAGTCCTTCAGGTGCCTTTTGAAAAACTCCAGGCAGGCTGTCATATGCCTTTTACTGAGGAGTGGCTTCCATCTGGCCACTCTACCATACAGTCCTGATTGGTGGAGTCCTGCAGAGATGGTTGTTCTTCTGGAAGGTTCTACTCTCCCCACAGAGAAACGCTGGAGCTCTGTCAGTGTGACCATCGGGTTCTTGTTCACCTCCCTGACTAACGCCCTTCTCCCCCAATTGCTCAGTTTGGCTGGGTGGCCAGCTCTTGGAAGAGTCCTGGTGGTTCCAAACTTCTTCCATTAACGGACGATGGAGGCCACTGTGCTCAAAGGGGCCTTCGATGCTGCAGACATTTTTCTGTACCCTTCCCCAGATCTGTGCCTTGATACAATCCTGTCTCGGAGGTCTACAGACAATTCCTTTTACTTCATGGCTTGGTTTGTGCTCTGACATGCAATGTTAACTTTGGGACCTTATATAGACAGGGGTGTGCCTTTCCAAATAATTTCCAATCAACTGAATTTACCACAGGTGGACTCCAATCAAGTTGTAGAAACACCTCAAGGATGATCAGTGGAAAAAGGATGCACCTGAGCTCAATATTGAGTGTCATGGCAAAGGCTGTAAATACTTATGTACATGTGATTTTTTATTTTTTATTTTTAATAAATTTGCAAAGATTTCAAACAAACTTTTTTACATCGTCATTATGGGGTATTGTTTGTAGAATTTTGAGGAAAATAATTAATTTAATCCATTTTGGAACAAGGTTGTAACATAACAAAATGTGGAAAAAGTAAAGTGCTGTGAATACTTTCCGGATGCACTGTATATATACACACACACACACACACACACACACACACACACACACACACACACACACACACAGGGTTTGACATTAACACCTGCCAATCCACCAAATACGGGTAGAAATCGGCAGTGGTGGATAAATCTGTCACCCTTATTAGCCACTTTGCAGGTGGCCGCAGCCGAAGCAAAGTTAAAGGTGTTCTGAATGGTGCACTCATATGTGATGAAGACTGAACTGATAATAGTTTTCTATAAAAACTGTTCCCCTTCTGTCACTCACTCGACATTGTGTCGAAGGGGTCTTTCTTGAGAGTACCTCTGAACATGAGAAAAGGCCAATGAGAAATTGGAAGGCAGAATTTACATGTCTCGCCCCCGGACATATGGGTATAAAAGGAAACGGACGTGGGTCTGTCAGTCAGATTTTTTCTTCTGAGCCGAGCGGTTGTGCAGCAGCAAGCCGAGTATCACTACTGCTCCACTCACCTCTGTTGGCGAAGCATTGCTGTTGGATCTACGGCGCATCACCAGCGGCTTTCTCCTTCTCTCCACACCCCTGGCCCCCTATGCATGGTGTGTCACCACCTTCAATGTGTTTCACAATATTGTGGAATACACTCTAATTGGGTGCCGTCTATGTAGATATGCTTGCCAATACTTTGTACAGTGTTGTTTGGTGATGCGAACAGTGAAAAGAACACAATGGAACATAATTATTATCGTGCTTTAGCAGTGGAGACAACAGGAGATTCAGTAGCTGTACATTCGAAGAAAAAAAAAATGTCTGAAGCAAGAAGACAGAAAGACCAACAAAAGCAAAAAACTAGATTAAACATCAGTACGACATTCACAAGGTGTAAATATTTGATGACGGAGAAAAAGCTGAGTAGTGATGCCGATGAGGCTTCTTTTTTTGGACAGGTTAGGAATCATGAATTGTTTAGACCACTCTCTAAAATAATGTTTGTGGAATTTACAGAAAACTCCCTCAAGTTTCCGTTGAACTTTTTAAAATGAAGTGTGTAGTATGTTCGTAATGGACAGTTTCAGCTGTGTTTACAAACGTAACACTTTTGGACAGATGAATGTCTTTGTTATCACAGCTTCTTTTCTTTATTATCACAGCTATAGTACGGGGGACTATCACCCTCCACCTCTATGAAACAGCATACGTCTTCATTCGTTTAGTGCTAGTGCAAGTAGCTTGGCACAGTGAATGTTGTGGATTTTGTGTCCACAACATTTGCTTGGCAACAAAACAAGTTTCCCACATACAGTAATTTTGGACATGCTCAATTTGATTATCAAAAAGATTTCCATGTTTTCCTTTACCATGACATTCTGTATTGCAAGATAACTGAGGTTTATTTTACACTAAGCTGTTCTCTAATGAAGGTAATATATATCCTATTAGCTCAGTTAGGAAACTCTATGCAGTGCAGGTCGATATGTACAGATCCCAACACGCCTCTTCCTTAACCAATCAGGAGTTGTTAACCCACTGTCAAATCCTTTATAAGCAGGCACTCACCTCTACAGCTTCGACTATAATCCAACAACGCATTGATATATGGTATTCATGGCGGCAGCAGCATGGTGTTTCTTAAGCCTCCTGCATCCATCATTTTCACTAATTTCTCATTATTTTCCCACCTCCATGTCTCATCTTGAGTTTCAGACCCAGAGAGTACCTTCTCCCTAGAAGATCGGGGAGCTGACCAAGTATCGAACGAGATCCTGAGGTCCCTATCCTCAAACACACTGAAGGAAACATCATCTTCCGGGCATGCCCGAGTCATCTAGTCCGAGTGTTAACATCTCAACGGAGAAGCTGATCTACCCACGTTGACGCTAAATGCAACATATAAACTGCAGCTGACGAAGCAATTATGTAATCGAAAGACCTCATAGTTGAGCAAGACAGCATCATTTTAGACCATTATTTCAGAATGTTATTACAGGCAGCTATCACCAGAGCTCTTATAAATGGAGCCTACTAATTCAGCTAACACAGCAGTCTACTAATTTACTAGATAAATATATTTCTTCTGATACTTCGTCAGAGAGTATTTAAAAGATCTCCGGCATCACCTGCTGGGACTGCGGTAGTCCTTCGGCTGATCATGACGTCGCACTGTTCTTTTGGAAGCAACAAATCCTTTATCAACAGCTGTATGATTCCTTCTGCAGGAGCATACCACCATCATTCATGGGAGATTTTAGCAGGTAACGAGACCAGTTTAATTCATTTTTCTAAAGGAGAATTCAAGCTTTTAACGTTATCTTTACATAGCTGTGTTAAGCCTGCTCTGTACCAGCACAATCAGTTTTAAGCAAACAGAATTGCTTTCAATAATTTGTTTTAAATGCTTTGGAATAGTATTTCAGCAGAAAGTTATCTGTCTAGCTTGAACGCAGTACAGCATTGAAACCAGACTAGGGCTGGTTTCGGAATTGCATCCTACCATACTTTTCTGATATAGTCTCATGCTATTTCTGCCATTGACACATGTGCCGGAGGTAGTGGGGGTGGTGTGCCATTCCGAACTCTGCATAAATCATCCTACTCTTCAAACTCAGCCTTGTTGTAAGTTTGGTATGCTGGTTTTGCATACATGACGGCAGCTTCAGAGCAGCTTTAATCTTGTCATATAAGCACATTTGATTTTATATTTTAAAGCATCATGGCCATCATCAGTGTTGCAATGTAATTGATGTATAAATACATACATGCCCACTGAATACCTTTAATATTTGTGAAACAATTAACTGAATGTATTTTGATCAGTGGATCTCTACCCTTTGACTCAAGACCCCCCCACTGTAAGAGAAAATATTCGAAGGTCTTCCATGTAGGGTATTTTTATTATTATAAGATATTTCCTCTATTTCTACTGTAATAATGACAAGCCACAGGATAAGCGGTTGACGATGGATGGATGGATGGATGGATAATGACAAGCCTGTTTTAATGAAAGAAACTACTATCGACAATAGATTAAAACTATTAATCATTATAATATATAACAGTATATTCTTCATTAAACAAGATGTTGAAGGGAGTATTAGGATCGGACTTGAGTCTTCCCTTGCAGAAACCCTTTTTGCTATGCATCTTCCAGAGACATACTGTTCGGACCCTCTCAAGGTAATGACAGAACGACTATTATGGAAGCCCCTTCCACAAATTGTTTCAGTCTATCATTAAAACAAACCAGCAGGCATACAGTAATGGACGTAAAGCTGTATTTTGCATGCTTTGGCATTTTAAACAACTTTTATGTCAGAAGATCCTGTGATGACTTTTGGTGACCATCTAGGGTCACTCACGCACGGCAAAGCATTATAAGCTTTGAAGACATACTGTTTGTGTATGCAGCAACAATTAATACCAATATCCAATAGTGTCTGAGGCTGTATCGCATGATAGCACCCACTGTTCAGTATGAGATATTAAATATAAGAATATCCCCATTATGCTTTTCATCTACTCAGCTTGCTGAGCACAACGTGCTGCTCAGGAGCATCTTTAGGCTGACCAATTATACTTCTGCAAAGCAGTGCAAATGTGCTGTCTAGGTGCTGCAATTGTGGCATCTTAGGGCCGAGCAACTAAACCTCTCATGATACTGGAAAAGCATTGCAAATGTGCTGTCTAGGTTCAGCAATGGTGGCATCTTAGTGCCGAGCAACTAAACCTAACTACACTGCAAGCAGTGCAAATGTGCTGTCCAAATGCACTTATTAACTTCCTCGAGTGACCCATTTGAATTCTACAAAGAACGTTTTAGTAAAAAGCTCTATATGGATGAAGTCGAACCTTTCAAACTGTAGACAGTCCTGAGATTAAACATCACAAATGAGGTAAAGAGATGACAGTGTGCCCTGCATCAACATCGATTACATCTAAAAAAAAATACATATCATCATCCAAACTAAAATGTTTTTACTGCAGTAACACTAACCGGTATAGATGCATATTAAATTGATTTGGACAAATATTAACGCTCAATTTTTATATTTAATAATAATTCTGTCATCATTCCATCACATTTATCTTGATCCAAACCCTTAGGTCTTTCTTCAACAAATGGAAAAAAAGATTAATGTATTTATCCATTTATGGAAAAGTTCATGATAGTAAATATTGACTGAGTTTAATCTATTTAATATTTCATTTTCCTATCCATTTTGTACTCCATGGAATTAGTAACTATGACAAATGTAGTTTAAGGTTTCTGAACATGTTTAGGCTCTTAGCTTTACATAACAAATACCATTGTTGATTTTTTTAGGAAGACTATATTTATTCACTAACCACATTAATGTGGAGCCATCCATGGTCTTACATATAGCATTGGCTTTATCTTGACAAATGCCATTGTTAATGGATGAACAATGGTAAACATCACGGTTACTGTTGTAAGCTCCGTTCCCTGAGGGAGGGAACGAGACGTGTTGAATGAAGTGACACAAGGGGTCTTCCTTGGGAGCCTCACATACCTCTGAACTTGAGAAAAGGCCAATGAGAAATTGGCAGACAGAATTTGCATGTCCCGCCCCCGGACATATGGGTATAAAGGGAAACAGGCATGTGTCTGTCAGTCAGGTTTTTGTACTGAGGAGCTGAGAATAAGGTATGGACGTTTACAGTGGTAGGTCTAGTGCCATGGCAGAAGGGAGACAATGTCTCGTTCCCTCCCTCAGGGAAAGGAAGTTTCAACAGTAACCGTGACATTCTCCTTCTGTCACTCACTCGATGTTGTGTTGAATGAAGTGACACAGGGGGTCCCGTAAAAAGCGGCTGTGTTACATGAACTGCCGACACAGGCGCACGCAGGCTGCTGCATGCTAGAAGCAACTGTGTCGGTCGCATGTAGCCCTCCCCAACGCTCCCAAAAAAGGTGTCATATACAGACCTTAGGTTCCCAGCACCCCTGTGGGGTGAACAGGTGCTACATGACCAGTATGTGAGCAAGCCCGGCAGCCACGGCCATTTCTCTCTCTATGTCTCTCTCATAGAGTGTAAAGCCACTGGGGGTATCTTAACGCTATGAAATGCATCGGGGAAGGCAGTCTTTCACGATCCTATTCTTTCAGGGGGAAAATACCATGTGGAGGGCACATCCTGCCCAGACTAGGGGGAGGTGATATGTGGCTAATACACCACGTGGGTTGTCAAGCCACACACGGGAGCGTCGCGGTGGTAGTTCCTACCTGATGAAGGAGGAGCTCTACAAACACGGCAACCGGGGGCAGTGGGACTGCCCAAGGGAGACGTGGGTCCGCCGACAGCGGGACTGTTCCACGGAAAATACATCACAGGGAGTTTCCTGAAGAGGGAATTAAGCCTGTGGAGCCCTACCCCAGTACAGAACACTTGTGGCTTGTAGTGGGTCTGGTTGCAAATTGCTCTGCTGAATTTGCAGGGCAGAAGGCTAGGGAGGAAGAACATCTAGGAAGCAATGCTTAGTGGCTAGCCTGGGAGAGAAAGCGCAGTGGATCAACTTGGTGAAGGGCGCTGGTGCAAGCAGAACACCCGTTCTGCTGTTCCACATTACCGAGTTCTACCGTCTCGGACCTGACAAATCACGGGATGAGACCGAATCAACCCTGAGATTGTAAAATCTTGCAAAGGTATTGGGTGATGCCCAGCATGCTGCTCTGCAGATGTCTGCTAAGGAGGTGCTGTTGGCCATTGCCCACGAGGATGCCACACTTCTCATCGAGTGTGCTCGAACCCGCAAAAGGGGACGGGCATGTCCTGGGTCTGGTAAACCAGAGAGATGGTGTCAATGACCCAGTGAGCTAACCTGGGCGTGGATGACAGAAGGTTCAAGTCTGAAGCCAGTGCTGAAGCGGTCTCATATGCATCAACCTGAGCAGCACGACTGTGGCTGAGGATGCCCAATGCCCCAGGGGCCTCTGGAATTGTTTTAGAGGAACCACTGTGCCGGGCTGGAAGAGAGCAAGGCACCTGTGCACTGACTGACTGAGCAATCCACAAACGCCACCTCAATGTGATCGCTGCCCAGGCACACAAGGCAGTGTCTGTGGCCATAGGTCTTTGAGTGATATCGACCACATCCAGGAACTACACAGAGGCGAAAGGGCATCTTTAAAAAGACGTTTCCTGAAAAGGACGTTCAACGCCTGCTTGTGAATTGCTCTTTTATGAGTGAAAACAAACTCTTTTAGAGAAATGAAAACTCTTTTAGTAGGGAAAGCACTCTTTTAGACAGAAAAAGCACTGTCGAAGCGCCCAGGGGCATGGACTGCACAGCGTGCAGAGAGAGAGAACGGCGCTGAAAATGTGCCGTAGGATCCAATAGCAGTACTTCTTGCCAACAGAGGTGAGTGGAACAGTGGTGAACTTCAACTTGCTGCTACACAACTGCTCAGCTTCGAAGAAAAAATCTGACTGACAGACACATACCCGCTTCCCTTTATACCTGTATGTCCGGGGCGGATCATGCAAATTCTGTCTGTCAATTTCTTATTGGCCTTTTCTCCTGTTCAGAGGTACGCAACGCCCAGAGGTACTCCCAATGAAGACCCCTTGTGTCACTTCATTCGACAGAACGTCAAGTGAGTGACAGAAGGGGAACTTTCATTAAGGCAAGTACTTTTTAGAATTACTTTTTACTCCAGAGTACAGAGTTACAGTCTCCAGTTAATTTCTGCAATTTTTTTGAGATGGGAAAAATTATTGAGTGGCTACTGACATTGAAATACCACTAGCAACAGTGGTCGGTTAGTCACGAAAGTTAAAGTTAAGCCCTGTGTGTACAGTTGAAATCAGAATTATTTTAAACTCAGTTTTTCATAATTCCTGATATTTAATCACAAAAAACTTTCCCTGTTTTAGGTCAGTCAGGATCACTACTTTATTTTAAGAATGTGAAATGTCAGAATAATAGTAGAGAGAATGATTTTTTTCAGCTTTTATTTCTTTCATTACATTCCCAGTGGGTCAGAAGTTTACATACACTTTGTTAGTATTTGGTAGCATTGCCTTTATATTGTTTAACTTAAGTCAAATGTTTTGGGTAGCCTTCCACAAGCTTCTCACAATAAGCTGTTGGAATTTTGGCCCATTCCTCCAGGCAGAACTGGTGTAACTGAGTCAGGTTTGTAGGCCTCCTTGCTCACACATGCTTATTCAGTTCTGCCCCCAAATTTTCAATTGGATTGAGGTCAGGGCTTTGTGATGGCCACTCCAATCCCTTGACTTTATTGTCTTTGAGCCATTTTGCCACAACTTTGGAGGTATGCTTGGGGTCATTGTCCATTTTGAAGACCCATTTGATACAGAGCTTTAACTTCATGGCTGATGTTTTGAGATGTTGCTTCAATATATCCACATAATTTTCCTTACTCATGATGCCATCTATTTTGTGAAGTGCACAGTCACTCCTGCAGCAAAACACCCCCACAACATGACAGTGCCAACCCCATGCTTCACGGATGGGATGGTGTTCTTCAGGTTGCAAGCCTCACTCTTTTTACTCCAAACATAACGATGGTCATTATGGCCAAACAGTTCAATTTTTGTTTCATCAGACAGAGGAAAGTTCTCCAGAAAGCAAGATCTTTGTCCCCATGTGCACTTTTTTAGGGTGGTTTTGGAGCATTGGCTTCTTCCTTGCTGAGCAGCCTTTCAGGTTATGTCGATATAGGACTCGTGTTTCTGTGGAGATACATACTTGTCTACCTATTTTCTCCAGCATCTTCACAAGGTCCTTTGCTGTTGTTCTGGGATTTGATAGCACGTTTCGCACCAAACTATGTTCATTTCTAGGAGACGTCTCCTTTCTGAGCATTATGATGGCTGCGTGGTCCCAAGGTGTTTATACTTGCGTACTATTGTTTGTACAGATGTACATGGTACCTTAAGGCATTTGGAAATTGCTCCCAAGGATGAACCAGACTTGTGGAGGTCCACAATTTTTTTTTCTGAGGTCTTGGCTGATTTCTTTTGATTTTCCCATTATATCAAGCAAAGAGGAACTGTGTATGAAGATAGGCCTTAAAATACATCTACAGCTACGCCTCAAATTCAGTACACCTCCTATCAGAACTATTGGCTAATTGACATAATTTTCTGTAATTTTTCAAGCTGCTTAAAGGCACAGTTAACTTAATGTATGTAAACATCTGACCCACTGGAATTGTGATATAGTCAATTAAAAGGGAAACAATGTCTGTAAACAATTATTGGAAAAATAACTCCTAAATGACTTTCTAAAACTATAGTTTGATAATATGAAATCTGTGGAGTGGTTAAAAAACCAGAGAACGCTCTCCGTTCACACTAACTTTTTCACGCGTTTTCCAAAAGTTGCTCATCCACACTGAAACATATGACAATGCTTAAATCGTGTCAATGCGCATGCGGAAAATCCCATACAATGCGCATGTGGAAAATCCCATACATCCCCGCTGCATGTACATTATGAAACGCAATTGTCCTCATGCTCCATCGCCGGACACCAATTCTGAGTAAACTTCCCTTCCCCTTTGAAGGAATGCAATGTGAAGATTGTACAAAGTGACATTTATTTTTTAACAACACTATCAAAGTAAGTATCAGGCACAACAGCTCCGCTATAACACAGGCTGCCATCTTGATTGTTTTGGTTGGATAGATCAAATGACTAAAAATGCATCATCGTTTTCCAAAGCATCCGTTTTCACAGTCCACAGTACAACGGGAAAACGGTATTTTCAAATGTATCCACTTTGGAGTGCATTTTCAAAAAGCTCTGTTTTCGCGGACAAAAACTGTTTCAGTGTGGACGGAGGGCCAAAACAGAGAGAAAAATATGCGTTTTTCAAACAAAAACATATTAGTGTGGACTAGGCCTGAGTTACCATAGACCTGTCAGTTCGAACCAGTCTGGCCATTCTCTGTTGACCTTTCTCATTAACAAGGCATTTCCATCTGCAGAACGGCCACTCACTGGATGCTTTTTGTTTATAGATGGTTGTGCATGAATAACCCAGGGGATCAGCAGTTACAGAAATACTTAAACCAGCCCATCTGGCATCAACAATCATGCCATGGTCCAAATCACTGAGATCAAATTTTTTCAACATTCTGATGGTTGATGTGAACATTAACTGAAGCACCTGACCCTTATCTGCGTAATTTTATGCACTGCACTGCTGCCACACGATTGGGTGATTAGATAATAACATGGATGATTGTTGGTGCCAGATAGGCTGGTTTGAGTATTTCTGTACCTGCTGATCTCCTGGGATTTTTATGCACAACAGTCTCTAGAATTTACTCTGAATGGTGCAAAAAACAAAAAACCTCCAGAGCGCGGCATTTCTGTGGACGGAAACGCCTTGTTGATGAGAGAGGTCAATAGAGAATGGCCAGACTGGTTCGAACTGACAAAGTCTACGATAACCCATATAACTGCTCTTTACAATTATGGTGAGAAGAATAGCATCTCAGAATGCCATTCCGAGATGCGGGTTGGCGCTGTTTTGGTGGGACAAAGGGGACCTACACAATATTAGGCAAGTGGTTTTAATACTGTGGCTGATCAGTATAGAGCATATTAACATAAGGTTGAACTATACAGATTTATAATTAATATATCAGTAAAAGCATAACATTTGTGTTGACAAATGTATCTCATTGTAAAAATTGGTCGCACAGATCACACAATTGACATACTTTGGCTTCAAAACAGTGACCTTTGAAAAGTGACAAGTTTGCAGGTGTAACAAGAGGTTTCATAAATGGGCATGTGAAGTTTTCCAAACTGTAAGCTCAATGAAATGCTTTCATTCACTTGGTTCAATGCTAGAGGGCCCATGTCTGCTATGTATTTTAACCAAAATAGTCTTAGGCAAAAGTTTCAGATTTTAAGTTTTTAACTGTTGTTTTTTGTAGTTTTGAGGCAATTAGATTCCACATTAAAATTGATGTCAAGTATGCATATTAAAGCAATATCAAAGGAGCAAGAATTGTTTTGTTCTGATTATCAGCAAGGCTGTGATTCTGCAACTTGCATTTGAGATTCAATGCAGGTGGTTATTTTGTCTCGTTTCTTTTGCTACATTTTATTCAAAACATTCCAGACAAGGATAAATTGTTGTGTGTCACCTAGCTACACACAGATTGATAGCCTGTCTCGAACACCACAAACATGTATAAGCAGAGTGATGCAAACAGTGAATCACCCCAGTGCTGTTGTACTAAATATCAGCACTCAGGAATTCTGCTTGTCCAACCAGATTAGAGGACCAGAATTTATTTGTTGTATAAACATTGAATGTGTAATTGGGATCCAAATATATCCTAGCTTCAGAGGGGAGTGAAAGTTTTCTTAACATCTCCAAACCAATCCAAAATACTGAAACACAATTATTGGTGCCAAAAGTTTAAATTGGTTGTTATTCCCCTTTATGACATGGCCACTGAAATGATGTAACATCAGATGGGATTGTTAGTCAAATTTGGGCCAACTCAAGACAATTGAAATTGGCCCTCTCTGACTCACAGCTCCTCTAATAGTCAAGATCATAATAGATTAGAGCACACATACACACTCAAACACACACTGAAACACATAGCTGCAGAAGCTACAACAATTTAGTGGAGATTACCACAGTTTACCATCATCGGCCTAAGCCAAAAAGCTGTTTATGAACCATCTGACATTCAGGCAAGACCCCTGCTTCAAGAGCGCTCAGCCTGCTTTTTAATTACTGAAATAGAGGTGAAATATCTCCCTTTGCTCAAATTGTTTTGCTCCAAGATCTCTGAGCATCTAAATGTAAAGAGTGCACTTTCACACATTAAATAACGTATATATATAGAAAAGAAAACCTGGCTGCTATGGTGGTAAAATAAGTTCTATGGTGATACATCCTTCCCCATCTAGCATTGGGAAGGGGGTAACAAGGAAATAATAAGAATGGAAAAATGTTACAGCAAAGAATAGAATGAGAGACTTTTAGTTGCTGGAAAACTATTTATGTCTAGCATAGATGCAAAATATGTATGTTTATTTATGTCTGGTAAAACAGCAAGAAAACATAAAAAAATACAACAATGCTTCAGTTCATTTCTGTGATCCATTTGTAGGATAGTGCTTATGATTAGTGTTATACAGACTTTTATATCTTGCCTCTCCAGAAATATATCACACAATTGCATGCATGCAAACATGTCACATTTAATACATCTTGACTATATATATTGTCTTGACATTTATCACAAACTAAAAAGTATTTTTGCATAAATGAGCAACAGTCTTCATCTATCTGTTCAAGTATACATGACACAATGCGTGATCATATATTTAATGGAAGAAAGTTTACATTTATGCATTTGCTAGATGCTTTTACCTAAAGTGACTTAAAGTGCATTCCAGGAATTCATATTATCAGTTTTTGTGTTCCCTGGGAATCGAATCCATGATCTTGATGTTGTTAGCTCTATCTACCAGTTGAGCTACTGGCTTTCCCTATCTGCCACTCACTCGACGTTGTGTCGATGAGTTGACACTAGAGGTCGCTCTTGCGGAGCCCAGACATCTCTGATCTTGAGAAAAGGCCAATGGAAACACGCATTAGATATATTCTTCGGAGCCGAGCGAGCAAGTCACAGAGCTGAATTCCTCTGCCGCCTCCATTCATCTCTACACGCTGTTGGATCTACGGCGCTTTCCAGCGGTTCTCCCCCTCGCACATTACATTGTGCTGAGCACACACCCCTGGCCGCTTCAGCAGCAGAAAAAGTAGTGAATAACTATGTTTATATTTATATATACCTACCTATATACATATATATATATATATATATATATATATATATATATATATATATATATATATAAAACACACAAAAAGAGTAATAATTATCTAAAAGAGTGGTGCAAACGGAAAGCATCTTTTTCAAGATGTCTTTCCATTTGTGTTTATTTCCTGGTTGTGGTCGATGTCTCTCCCCATCTGATGGCCACGATTGCTGCCTTTCGTGTCTGGGTGCCCTTTCGTGTCTGGGTGCCACCCATGCGGAGTCAGCGTTCATGGATGGTTCATGTCCTCACTGCAACGACATGACCATGGCTACGTTGCAGTCGCGGCTTGCCCTCGTAAGAGTGCAAGCCACCCCAGCGGCTCCCTGACTCAGTCCTTCTACCTACGGGTATGAGGTGGGGTCGGTTAGCACTGGGGGCGATATGGGGACCTCAGTGGGAGTCTCTCCACAGGGTATTCCCCCACGGACCTCCCACTCCCCGTCACGCTCGTATGCTCCAACCGAGTGCTGGGGTGAGTTTGCCGCATACATGGGTCCCCACGGACCCGCGATCTTGTTCGGGGCACCTGACGACGATGAGCTTTCGATCGCGACAAGTAAATTACAAAATATATTTTTATCTCATTATAATTTATCATCAAAATAAAGTCCTTTAATACACAATATAAATGCTCAAAGTTGAAATAATAAGGGTTGCTCGTATACATTTTCTTTGTATATACATACAAGCTTTCAAAAATAGTGGGCTACATTCTGGCTGATCAGGTACAGAACAAGTAATAGAACTAAACAGATCCTGTCCTGAAAACAGTATGTGAAAGTGAATATTTTCACATTTGAACTTAGTTTGTTAACTTTGTAAATATACACAAAATTCTGCATTCTATTAATTCATATTATATCATGAAATGGTATATATAATAATGATATGAGACATCACTGGTTGAAATAATGTGTACAATTTACAAGTAAAACAATTAAGTTTACTTTCATTTACATAAGATATGCTAACAAGTTTTAATGTATATTTTACAGGGTTAGTGTTAAATTAAAATTCATATTTATTTTTTTATCTGACTGTAAAGAACAGAAAGGATATTAAGACACATTATTCAATGAAAGTGGAGTCACCTCATCTTTGTTGGACCCATTATACAGAAGAAACTATCCGTTTTATCTCAAGCACTTTTCATCAAAACAAGGCGATTTTCCAGATATTCTGGTACATACATTTCTAAAAGCTCAATTCAAGCACTTTAAGCATTTCAAGGACCTTGTGTGAACCCTGTAAACAGCATAGCAAAAAGCACATTAGGGGTAAAATCAAGTGATAGAGAGGTTATGATGTTTGACGGGTCATTTCATTTATGATCACATGGACAGAGTCAAACAATGTTCCAAATTTCAAAATATCGAGTTTAGCCACAATATGGTTTGTCCTGGTTTTGTTCGCGATATATATTGAAATTCAAATCTGTTACATTAAAAGCTTTATGACTGCTTATATTCAGAAGGAATTTTAACTTTTTTAAGAACAGAGCCAAGGCATGCTGGTGTAGTGCTTCCTTCTGTGCTATGAACACAAATGGTGGCACCTGCTGCAATGCCAGCCAATTTGACCAATTTTGTAAAATTAGACATTTGTTTTCCTGATACATGACATAAGTGAGCTACAAAGTTTATTCCCCCATTCAACACTACTTATTTTAAATCAGACAAAAAGATCAGAAATAGAGCAAAGTGCAAATATGTGGGTTGCCTTCAGTCTAGCTCCTCTTGTTAGTTTGTTCCAGCATGTGCAACAAATATGTAGGGATTATTTCTCAAGGAAGGAGACTGAATATTTTGGATTCCTTTACCATCCTAGGTTTGTTTTAAAAAACTCACATTTTGTGATTCCTCTAGCCAGAAACTATATTTGTGGCTGTGATTATATCGGGCGGCTATGGCTCAGTTGGTAGAGTGGGTTGGCCACTAATTGCAGGGTTGGTGGTTCAAATCCCTCCCACGACTCCACATGCTGAAGTGTCCTTGGGCAAGACACTGAACCCCAAGTTGCTCCCAATGGCAGGCTAGCACCTTGCATGGTGTATGAATGTGTGTGTGAATGGGTGAATGAGATGCAGTGTAAAGTGCTTTGAATACTGTTAAGGTTAAAAAGGTGCTATAAAAGTGTAGACCATTTATATCTGATTGTGGTTGCTGATTGAACTCAATCTGGTATAATATTTAGATGATTATTATTATAATTATTTATACAAAGACTTCATCTAAGTCTTCAAGGCCCCATTAAATTACATTGGAGTTTAGTGTCTTTTAGTCTATGGCTATTAGACCATATATATGCTAGTGTGCTCCTTAAAGTTCATTAAAAACCTTTACAATATATACACATTTCAAATATACAGTGTTTTTCTTCCTGGAAAACGAACCAAAATACTGATGACTCATCTTGCACGCAGGGTAATATATTATATTTTTTCAAAAAGTGCTCTCTAGCATAAGAACGTCCCCTCCCTCTAATACCTGAAACCGATTAGTAACAGCAAAAAGCAAATCATGGTTAATTGAAAAAAATGCCCCAATTTACTTTTACAATAGAAATAAAACTGTGTTTTCAAGCCATTCCATGGGTTCTTTCATGTTTCCTCATAAAATCTGTGCAATGGAGGTACTTCAAGTCAATGTCCAATACACTTAACTCCAAAAATTTCTAAAAGTACAAGAATAATAAATAATAATACAAATAAAATAAATCAATAAAAATCAATACATGACAAAAAATCAGCTTTTTTAAATTTAGGTTGACCTGCATTTTTTTTACATGAGCATCTTTCTACCTTGGCAGAGTTTGCAGACTCAGACTGAAATGAGGAAAGCTCTGCTTTTCAAAATTCAACCACTCTTTATCACAAAAGTAGCCCTGATTCATACAACAAGGACAGCCTCTGCCATCACCTTCCCTCCCATGAGATTAGACTGAAACTGTTTGATGACATGGAGGGTCAAGGGTAAGGAAGAAAAACTGAGCCATGAAGGAATTTTATTGGATAAAGTGGACAAGATGCAAGCTTTATCTAATTCTCCAGAGTAAACAGTGTCTATGTGTGTGTGAGAGGTTCACACTGAGGCAATAATATAGCATTCTACTCTTATGCCTCCTTCAGCCTGTAGGGAAGGAGCAGAACAGTACAGTCTAGAGAAAGTGCAATGACTGCCCTCCACCTGTGTCCCAGCAGATACACACCGGACACAATGAAAACAGAATGTTTGAGACTACTGAATCTGTGCGCATTAAAACAAGGTTGGCAATAGGGATGTGCAAAACTACATTGTAACAAGTTCACAAGATGGGCAAGGATGAAGCTGGGACTGCCATGACAACACATAGACATTTATTTACACACACATAAGATAAATAGCTTTTCAACCCAATTCATAAACACACACGGGTCCATGCGTCTCTCTCGCTCCCCATCTGCTGCTATCTCCTCTCCTTAAATACGCCCACCCCCCCTCACTGGAATGCGAGACCGGTGTGACGCACAGGTGGAATTCATTCACCACTTATCTTCCCGACCTCACTCTGCCCAGATGCCGCTCGGCTCCACCATGCTCACCACATACATGTATTCAAATTCAAATATTTGGTGGGTTGCCTGATTGACAAAGTCAAAAAATTTGTCTCAAGGAAGCCCTGTATAATTATGATGTTTTTGGGACCACCTGATCCCACCGGATCCTGAAGGCTCAGTCACATTTAACTTTGCACAGTGAAATTCCACAGGTAAATAAAGTGTGGGCAGATAAGGGGAGTGTGAACCTTGCAAAAAAATAATTGCCAAGCAGCCTTCTTTTAACACAGCATTTTATACTCTTACAGAGCAAAGCCACTACCTATAAGTAAAGCCATACATTTGCATGTGAAAGTTCTCCAAACATGAATCCCACAAAAAATGCACATTTTGTGACCTCACACACAATGAGTGTGCGTTTCAGTTCTCATGTCCTTTAAATTCTCTGGATTTCCTCTGTCTGACTTTTCTCTCTGTCTTAGCAGAGACCAACAAACCAGTCTCCACTGCTCATCTCATTAGTATACTTTGAAACAAAGACACTCCAAAACACACAATAATGATTCTAGTTTAAAACTCTCTGCAAGTTAAGAGCTTGATTATAGCACTTTGGCTCTCAAAAGCCGTTTTGGCAGACAAATTGGTAAACATGGCAATTTGGGCTTACTTGTTGATTTGATTCCCACTTGCTACATGGAAAGGAAGGAAAGCAGAGGGAGAAAGTTATGCTGTCCTTACTCTGATTCTGTGGAGATGAGAGTATGTGCTCAGTCTTTTTCAGTTACTAGGTTAGATTAAACACCCACCAGGACACTACAAACCCACCCACCCCTCCCCCAAAGAAAATACATTCTATAAGCATCTTAGTACCGAATGACAGGATAGACTTTACATGGTTTCAGAAGTTTGATTGGATGCATGCACACAAACAGTCTTTGACATCAACAACAAAAGGTATGGGAACTTGTTTTAAAAGTTGATAAGCCTCTTTATTTTGCTATCCTAACTATGGACGATTATAAGTTTATAATATAAGGTTAAAAATTATTTTCATTTAGCATTGTTTCTTGCCTTTTGTGTGCACACCAATATTACAGAAAACAATTGTGCATGATGTGAACGCAGTGTACACGTTATTAATCTGGCTGACATTTTCAGATAGACGAGTTGGTGTCGCAACACTGTGTCAGAATCTTTACCTTATCCAGGTAGGGCCTTTTATTATTGTCTGAGAACAGCATCATTATCAGCAAACTTAAAAATGGAGTTGCAGCCAGGGACATAGAAATGATTTCAGAAGTGGGGATGACAGAATGTTCAGTGTAAGAACAGTAAAATTTTACCAAGTAACCACGTTTTCTGTTGGGTCTTGTCTTTGCTGTAATTGCATTAATTGCATACTTTACTTGTATGCACTCATTTTAATTTCATGGCCAGATTGGACAAAATGTAACCTCATTCAGGCAGAATTTGTTCTTTACATATATTTTATATATGAATAAAGCCCAGAATCATCTTCATTCTTCATTGATAACCAATATAGGTGTAAAACAAAGGGAACATGTGGAATTTACTCATTTAATTTAGCATGAAATTAATTTTCCAGGTGTAACTGGTAGAATTTGGTACTGCCTCTTTAACAGCAGCGCACTCTTAACTGTTTCCTTTTCCATTGATGGCCCAGTCTACGTAGTGATCACAAGCTGTGCCCCCTCATGTTTGTGGGGCACGGGAATTTTTAAGTTATTTTGTTTATTAAGTAACACTGTTGACAGTGTTTGCCAACTACAACTTCATGTGAGACTGATGGTGAACTGTGGCCACCTGTAGAATTCCAGCCACATATGGTGGTCTAATGGTGCATTCACATACAACGTGAAGAAAATTTTCGCCATGCATTGCTCGTACTAGTTTGAACGCTGGATTATAAATGTGTGTTTCAAATGCAGTTTGCGTGAGTAATGTGAACCCGCGAGTATTTCCCCTTCTCTTCCGGAAAAGGACAGGAGGAGGGGCTTCTACGACTTGATTCATAGTAAAGTACAACCAATAGCTGGAATCAAGTAGATGTGCATAATTTCAGAAGTTATCAGGTAGTCCAACTCCCTCACTCACTATCCTCCAAGAGATGTCTTTTTTCATCTGGTCTCTGTACATTTAAGACATTGTGTTATACAATTCTTTGCAGGACCTCTCAAGCTCCATCAAGTTGGATGGGGAGCATCAGTACACAGCCAGTTTCAGATCTCTCCAGAGATGTTCAAACAGGTTCAAGTCTAGGCACTGGCTGGGCCACTTAAGGACATTCACAGAGTTGTCCCATAGCCACTCCTTTGTTATCTTGGCTGTGTGCTTAGGGTCGTTGTCCTGTTGAAAGATGAACCTTTGCCCCAGTCTGAGGTCCAGAGCGCTCTGGAGCAGGTTTTCATGGCATGCTGCCACCACCATGCTTCACTGTAGGGATGTATTGGCCAGGTGATGTGTGGTGCCTGGTTTCCTCCAGACATGACGCGTTCAAACTTTGGAGAGTTCAAACTTTGTTTCATCAGACCAGAGAATTTTGTTTCTCATGGTCTGAGAGTCCTTCAGGTGCCTTTTGGCAAACTCCAGTTGGGCTGTCATGTGCCTTTTACTGAGGAGTGGCTTCCATCTGGCCACTCTACCATATAGGCCTGATTGGTGGAGTGCTGCAGAGATGGTTGTTCTTCTGGAAGGTTCTCGTCACTTCACAGAGAAATGCTGGAGCTCTGTCAGAGTGACCAATGGGTTCTTGGTCACCTACCTGACTAAGCCCCTTCTCCCCCGATCGCTCAGTTTGGCTGGGCGGCCAGCTCTAGGCAGAGTCCTGGTGGTTCCAAACGTCTTCCATTTACAGATAATGGAGGCCACTGTGCACATTGGGACCTTCAATGCTGCATGCATTTTTCTGTACCTTTCCCCAGATCTGTGCATTGATACAATCCTGTCTCGGAGGTCTACAGACAATTCCTTGGACTTCATGGCATGGTTTGTGCTCTGACATGTGTGTGCCTTTCCAAATCATGTCCAATCAACTGAATTTACCACAGGTGGAGTCCAATCAAGTTGTAGAAACATCTCAAGGATGAACAGTGGAAACATGATGCACCTGAGCTCAATTTTGAGTGTCATGGCAAAGACTGAGAATACTTATGTACATGTGATTTTTTTTATTTTTAATACATTTGTAAAGATTTAAAAAAAACTTCATTCATGTTGTCATTATGGGGCATTGTTTGTATAATTTTGAAGAAAAATAATGAATTTAATCCATTTTGGAATAAGCTGTAACATAACAAAATTTTGAAAAAGTGAAGCGCTCTGAATACTTTCCGGATGCACTCTTTCTCCAGTAAAAAGCATATTACAAGTAGCGCTTGTAAATTGTATCTCTGGCCTAAGATCTATGGACACATCTGCACAGATGTACAGTGTGTATGAAGAGCTGCTGATTTGTTTGCTTATGAGGCTGACTACACAGCACGAGTGGACATTTTCTGCTTCAGACACGAGCGATTTGCGAGATTCATCCAGACACATGAGAAGATTCATGCGGGTAACAGCGATTCATCAAGACATGTGAAGAGATTAATTGGGAGAATGAAGGATTTGTTTGGATACGGGAACTGACTACAAAAGGTTTACTGAACACTTCGGTTTGTGGTTCTTTGAGGTAAAGTAAAGTTTTCCTGTCATTGAACTTAAACTTTGTTTTTAGGTGATTTTCCTGCTCTTTTGTCCATTTGCCCTTGGGAACTGCATGGATTTTAGCCAGCAGATTTAAAACGAACAAATATTTTCTATACTATTCTTGTTCACTGCATGGAAGTAAATGATTCATCTGGATTTAACTGGGATTCGAATGGAAATTAAACTGTTGCTCCATCATTTGAACTGTTCAATGCATTTAATTGCTGTGGAAGTACATATTCAACTGATATGTAAGAAAAAAAAAGCTGTTTCTCTGTTTCTATATTAATTGTTGAGATATACAGTATTGAGCTGCTGTCATTTACTTTTTTCAAAGGAACTTTCATATAAACGGAATTTCTTGATTTATTGAGAGTGTTCAAATACTTTAATTTACTTTTTGCATTTGCTATTACTCTCTGCATGTGAAAAGGGAAAACTTATCAAGCTGATCTATTACTCACTGTTTTGAGTACAATAGCCAGATGTGTTGATGATATGACTGATATGTCTGATCTGAATGTACATTTTGAGTCTCTATCTAGATGGAAATTTTCAAAACCGCCTTGGGACACAGGTTGAGTAACTACAAGCTCTAAGAGCCTGCTCTTGTAGGTGAATGTTGGGAGCTGGATTGCATATCAGAAGAGACAAATCTATTTATAAATAAATTAATATATGAAATCAAAAGATTTAAATTAATAGAATTAACTAATTCAATGAATGAAAAAAATAAATCAAATAATATATGCCTAAATGCTCAAACGCACACACATTCAGCTCAGACTAACAGAACCTAACAGATAGAACAGTCTGACTGTCTGCTCAGACTAACAGATAGAACCTGTTGTTCTATCGGGATGACACGCAGGCTTGAGTGAAGTTTAAGATGCCATTCATTTGATAGATGTAAAACAGAAAGTAATGTCTCTCTCTTTGGCGTAGGCCCCGTCCGGCGGTCCGAGGGAGTTGTGCCCGGAAATCAGTAAGATTTATGAATGTGTGTGTATAGGCCTCATTCAGGCTTTTTGACTGTGTGCAGGCCTACCTTTGTCTTATATCTGAAAACATGAGGCCCAACACATTTGACCGGCAGAAGGGAAACTTCAGGGGAGGGAGGATGTTTTACAGAGGCAATCCTCCATCCAGAAGATAAATGCACCTCAACCTCCTCGTGACCACACCGGAGCACCTGTCCTTGGTCATGTGGAGGATCCAATGTCTACATAATTCTGGAACACACCGTTCATCATAAAAGTCAACCTCAACAACAAAGCTGTTGACAAAGCACTTGATACAAAGTGCTTCCCTCCCTGTGGTTTGAACAAATATGATTTTGGAAGTCCTGGAACACTCAGAAAAAGTTCAACCTTGGACATCACCCCAATTCAACTTGCCAACAGTGCAGATTGCAGTTCAACTGGCATTATCTGGCTGAATATTGGATTTCAAGGAAAACGCTTCCACCTCCAGTTCGTCATTATTCCTGATCTTTCTTAACCACTCATCTTGGGGATGGATTTCATGTTAAGAGCATCAGTTTGCATTCATATTCCTTCCAGGACTGTAACTCTCAGTGAAAAAAACCCATTCCATGTGGGTTAGAGGATAGAGGAGCAAGAGGTTGGAAGCTTTTTGGATGTCCAGCCATCTACTTTGCATGAGAAAGATGAGGAGGCATGCATGAAAAAGGAACAAAAAGCACAAATACTAAATTCTTGAGGACTTTTGGAGCTTGTATGAAGGTTATCCTGGCCACACCTCACTAGCAGAGCATGCAATTAATAATGGCATTGATAAGCCTATCAACCTCTCACCTTTCCATGCTTCCCCTGCGAAGAAACAGATCAAAGAACAGCAGATTCAAAAGATGCTGGAGGAGATCATTACTGAACCATCTACAGGACCATGGGCTGCCCCTTTCGTGATTGTGAAAAAGCTTTGGGGTAAACCTAGGTTTTGTGTCATCTACAGGAGTCTAAATCAACTCACACTGAAAGATTTGTCTCCTCTACCTCGAGTTGACGAATCCTTGGACTTCTAAGCTTGTAGGAAATTCCATACTCCTCAGGATCTAGCTTGAGGGTACTGGCAAATGTCTGTTGAGGAGAAGACCAATAACAGCTTTCATATCACATTGTGGCATCTTTCAGCTCAAAGATCTTCCTTTTGGGCTTAGCAACGCCCCTGCTACATTGAACACTGTCCTCACTGGCCTGATCTATAAATGATGCGCAGTCTACTTGGATGACATTGTCATCGCCTCGCCAACCTTTGAACAACACCTGGAATACCTTCATGATGTCAGTGGGTCTATCTATGAAGCTGAGCAAGTGTAATTTCTATTTAAGTGAGCTCAAATTCCTTGGTTATTGTGTAACAGCAGCGGGTATATCACTAGACCTGGCAAAAGGGAAAGTATTGACTAAGTTCAAAACACCAAAAGACAGGAAACAAGTCAGAGGATTCCTTGGCCTCACAGGCTATTACTGACCTTTCATACCAAATTATGCCTGCAAAGCAGAACCACTTTTTGCTCTTACCAGGAAAGAGATTCCATTCAGCTGGGATGAGAATTTTGAAGCTTCCATGGATTTCTTGAAAGTGTGCCTCATGTCCACACTGCTCTTTTGCTTCCCAGACTTCACCCATCCATTTTTTTTTCATTCACACAAATGCCTGCGACTTTGGTCTTGGGGCAGTCTTAATGCAAAAAGCTGATATGGGGCGAGATTTTGCAAGCAGAGCTTTACAAAAGGCTGAGAAACCTTACTCTACACCTGAGAGAGAATGCTTATGAGTGATTTGGACTCTGGAGTATTTCAGACCTTGCATAGAAGGCCTTCAAGTGACATTCTGTACAGACCACAGCAGCCTGAGAAGGCTGAGGAACCACCCAAACCCCTCAGGACAACTAGTAAGATAATCCTTGCACCTACGGGACTATGATTTCAGTATTGTCCACCAGCCAGTTGTTCAAAACAAAGTCAGAGATGCTCTGTCCCACAGCCCACTTACAAATAATGGCAACCCCATCGACATCCTACCAGACTGTGTCATCATAGGAGGTGTATTAAGAATCACCCTGGCACCAACTGAAATGAACTGGGCCTCACACAAGACACCAATTATGTGGTGATTTTTGATCATACTTCACTTAAGGCACATGTGTTGGTGATTATTTATATCAGATGGCCCCTCCCTCCATCTTCGAAGCACCAGCTAAGGAGTTTCACCTTAATAGTAAAAGAATGATCCAAATGGATTTAAAATTATGTAAATTGGAGGGAGTTTGTAATCTGAATAATCTGACAGATTTGTGAGATTCGTTAACCCTTTAGAGCTCATCTGTATCATCAACACAAGGAACACACAGTAGTAATAAAATGTGTTTTATTTATGAAAACATAAACAAGCATAAATAACAAAACCTACAAAATGGTACTAATATGCTAAAAAATAAAATAAATGAAAATGCAAATAAAATGTATAGGATGGAAAGAAGTGGTTTAATTAAACAACTTGTAGCAATGGCAAACTATGACTATTATATTATGAAAAGATACATTGCTGTTTCTCTGTTAATTAACAAGGTGAAAACCTTATTTCTATTTAAATAAATACGTAAAAGTTTATTTGCTAGCCATTTGATTCACAGCTTATGCAATCTAAGGAAAATTAGGCAATCATAAACTGATAGGATACACTAATGCCCAGGTCTCTGGAAAGAGGTTTAGAAGTGATATTTACATTCTCCTTGATCGAACGATGAGTTTGGTGATGGTGATGTCTTCTACAGGCATCTTTTACATTACAGTGGGGAACAAGCTGGATTTCATTTCAACAGTTTTGGACACGAAGGACCTGAGGAATTCTGATCTACTGGAAGAACAGAGAAGGTTCTTGCTATCTGGAATATGTAGATATACAGCCCTAAGGTAGCCGCAGGTTTCATTATCTGGAACACACAGATGCACAAAACTTGAAGAGGAGGTTTGCTAACCAGAGCTAAACATTGTCGCTGTATTTATCGCCTTTGAATAGGGATTCCGAACTTGCCATTGCAACAGTCTCTTGTAGTGAGACTTGGTATTAGGTTAATCTTCTATTGTCTCTCGGATGGAGACTAAGAACATTGAATGATCTGTTGTCCTCTATCTCATATCTTATTGTTCCATTTTCAAACCTCTTCAAAAATACTATTTTTCTTAAGAGATTTAGACCAAACATGATATTGAAAGATTAAATATTTTGCCAGCGTTCATATACACTCACCTAAAGGATTATTAGGAACACCATACTAATACTGTGTTTGACCCCCTTTCGCCTTCAGAACTGCCTTAATTCTATGTGGCATTGATTCAACAAGGTGCTGAAAGCATTCTTTAGAAATGTTGGCCCATATTGATAGGATAGCATCTTGCAGTTGATGGAGATTTGTGGGATGCACATCCAGGGCATGAAGCTCCCGTTCCACCACATCCCAAAGATGCTCTATTGGGTTGAGATCTGGTGACTGTGGGGGCCATTTCAGTACAGTGAACTTATTGTCATGTTCAAGAAACCAATTTGAAATGATTCGAGCTTTGTGACATGGTGCATTATCCTGCTGGAAGTAGCCATCAGAGGATGGGTACATGGTGGCCATAAAGGGATGGACATGGTCAGAAACAATGCTCAGGTAGGCTGTGGCATTTAAACGATGCCCAATTGGCACTAAGGGGCCTAAAGTGTGCCAAGAAAACATCCCCCACACCATTACACCACCAGCCTGCACAGTGGTAACAAGGCATGATGGATCCATGTTCTCATTCTGTTTACGCTAAATTCTGACTCTACCATCTGAATGTCTCAACAGAAATCGAGACTCATCAGACCAGGCAACATTTATAGAAGACCGGTGGGGTCTTCTGCTGTTGTAGCCCATCCGCCTCAAGGTTGTGCGTGTTGTGGCTTCACAAATGCTTTGCTGCATACCTCGGTTGTAACGAGTGGTTTATTTCAGGCAAAGTTGCTCTTCTATCAGCTTGAATCACTCGGCCCATTCTCCTCTGACCTCTAGCATCAACAAGGCATTTTCGCCCACAGGACTGCCGCATACTGGATGTTTTTCCCTTTTCACACCATTCTTTGTAAACCCTAGAAATGGCTGTGCGTGAAAATCCCAGTAACTGAGCAGATTGTGAAATACTCAGACCGGCCCGTCTGGCACCAACAACTATGCCACGCTCAAAATTGCTTAAATCACCTTTCTTTCCCATTCTGACATTCAGTTTGGAGTTCAGGAGATTGTCTTGACCAGGACCACACCCCTAAATGCATTGAAGCAACTGCCATGTGATTGGTTGATTAGATAATTGCATTAATGAGAAATTGAACAGGTGTTCCTAATAATCCTTCAGGTGAGTGTATACCTTAATAGTTCAGATTGTGTAAACTATTGTTTTAATCAAACAACTGAAATTTACATAAACAGTTCAGTGAAACAACATGGAGTAGATGTTTTGCAGTTGAAGTCCATTTAGGAGAAAAGTTTTTGTGTAAAGATTTGTCTTTCTGGCTTCTTGGTTTCAACTTTTGCCACACGGTAAGTTAATGCTGTTTAAAGAGTTTTTGAAGAATACTTAAGGTCTTTATCTTAACTCTGGTCTTGGGGCAAACCTTAGGATGGGGGATTTGAGAGGTTGCTAAGAAACCACTCATGGACCAATGAGAAGTCTTTTCCAATGTGTTGGAAGGTCCTTCCTGCCTTGTGAGGGGTGTCCGGCAGTTGTCCTAGTAGCTTATCTGATGGCTGTGCTTGAAAAATGTTTGTGTTGTTCCTGCCACGTACCAATCAAAATGGAGCAAACTTCTCTTTTCCTTGAAAGTTAGAGAGGGGCTGTGCCACAAACTAGCTCATGGAATGTGATCTGGTCCGATTGTTTACCACAGAGGGATGGACCTCCATATTCTCTCCTCAGTCATGCTAACAGACCGAGCACAGTTGAGACAATTGCAGAGTAATGACAGTTGTCAGTGATCTTCTCTGTGATCTTGAGAGTAATGAAAAGGGAGACAAAATGTATGGCATTCAAGATGGTCTGCTTAATTTCATAGACTTTAAGATGACTTGTGGCCTCCATCCAATAAAGCAGCTCAAACTTTTTGTCTCGACAGCCATTCGAGGTACTCAGATGAAATTCTACCATGACCACCCTACAGCTGGCCATCTCAGCATCACGAAAATGTTGACTCAGGCTCTTTTGTCCAAAAATGGCAGCAGATGTCAAAAGATATGTTGTTTCCTGCTCTGTGTGTCAATTGACAAAGCACAGCCAACGAAAACCAGCTGGTCTTATGGTCCCAATCAAACCACAGAAACCTTGGGAATATACAGGAGTGGATTTTGTAGGCCCTCTGCCTCGTACACAGAATGGAAACAAGTGCATACTCGTCTTTGTTGACTATTTTTCGGAATGGATCAAAGTATATATACTTGTTATCAGGCCAGCTGACAGTCTTGCCTGGGCCCGGGACAAGATAATCTTAGATGGGCCCCCCCATGCCCAGATCTCTCCTTTTCCCTTGCTCTTCCTCTCCTGTTCCCCTCCTCCGCTCTTCCTCTCCTGTTCCTCTCCTCTGCTCTTCCTCTCCTGTTCCCCTCCTCTGCTCTTCCTCTCCTGTTCCTCTCCTCTGCTCTTCCTCTCCTGTTCCCCTCCTCTGCTCTTCCTCTCCTGTTCCTCTCCTCTGCTCTGTGCATTTTGGGCACTTTTTGTGTGAAATCATATTCATTTTTTGTCCATCAAAAGTGTGCTTTCACTTTTAATTAAGCATGAGCAGCGCAGCAAAAATAGACTCGGATCTGGCCCATTATCTGTTCACCGATGCCAACAGTGACGCATTTCAGCCGGCTTTTTATTTCTCATCTCCATAAATATATCTAGTAGTAAAGCTAATGCAAGGGCTAGAAATCAATGAATTCTTTGCTAATACTTCCTCGTCATCATGGAGAGCGCAGTTCGCACTGCTTTCTCCTTTCCACAAGCGCGTGCTCTCCGTGGCGTCTGTCGTTGCTATGCAACAATGAACTTGCACGCCTGTAAAACGAAGCGCCGCGTCGCTATTATGAGCTAATATCCAAAATATTTCCATATGTGTCTCTTTCCTCCTTTCTTATCAACAAGTGGATTTACAGCCACCACATCAGCAGCACCGCCGGTCGCAATGTCTCAGCACTTTTATGAAGAGGACGCAACTGCACGCGCTCGGGCATGCACGCAGCATCAAGTACCAGGTTTGAGAAAACCTGGTACCGTGGCGTGACGTTTAAAACAAAATTAGTACCGACTTGGTACCGAAGTACCGGGTCTTTGACAACACTCATAAACGTTGGCTGCGCTGTTTCTTACCTTGCTCTACGTTGACTTTACTAACGTTAGTTCCAGCTTCTCCGTCACCACCTTTTTTAAAATATTTGTTTAGGACATCTCGAAGGCCTCTATTTTCTTCCCTTCTTCTCTTTTCTTTTCTGAGCACCAGACTTGTGCTGACCGGACATTTTGATCGTAACGTTAGCCTACTGAACTTCAAATCAAATGACAACATCAAATTTTGATCAGTGGCCAAACCATTTTTGTTTTGGGGGTGGGCGGGGTTCTTGACCACTATTTCAAGGACAATTAGGAAGAAAACAAATAAAAAACTTTTATGTAACTCAAATATTAGATATTTTTTCCACAAATATGCCTATTTTATTTATTTTTTAACAATTATTCCATAATTTAATGAGGGCCCAGTTCTGGGCCCCCCCCCCAACCTGGGCCCGGGACAACAGACCCGTTTGTCCCCCCCCTGTCGGCGGGCCTGCTTGTTATAATGGATGTGAATTAGAGACCCCATATGATTTAATCACACAGCCAAGTGTTGATGGACCCCAATGTGATTTAACAGAGAGCATGTGAGCTTCCTTGCAAGATGCTCATGATCATGCCAGAGCAGCTCTGGACTCCAGCCATAAGCGTAGAAAACACTACCACAATCTGAAGCGCACACAGTTTCTTATGTTGTGGATGACTTGGTCAGGGTGAAAACTCACCCCAAATCAGATGCCCTAGCAAAATTTTAATCCAAACTGGCTCCGATATACTCTGGACCATACCGTGTCACAAATACATTGTCTGATATTAATTACAGACTCTCAAAATTAGAAACTTACGAAGATGCAGGCATGTTTCATGTAATTAATCTATAGCCATTTCACTCATGGGATACGGCCTTGTCAAATAAAATTGTCAATGATGATGATGATGAGCCATTATCACTGAAAGGAGATTTCAGTTTTCGGTCCGACACAGGAGAATCAGTAAATGCTGACCCTAGATTTAGTGAAGACTTCTCACATGAACTCTGAAATGAAAATTCACACAAACTCTCAAATGAACACTTACCTGAACAATTACTTGAAATGACACCTGACGGTACTGATATTATTGCAGACTCTGATTCCTGTGAAGTGATACCTGACACTGATATTCATGAACCAGTCTCTATAGACTTAGACCAAGACGGGCCCCTCGAATAACTTCTGACTGGATGGTCAATAGGTGGACTAACCCCTACCATACGCAAAAGATTGACTTGAAATAAAGACAAATGACACAGTAATGTTTGTGTTAATTGTTGGTGTTTATGATCAAATGTTCAAGGGATGTTGACACTGATATTCATGAACCAGTCTCTATTGACTCTTCATACTGGTTAATCCGAACGTCTGCTAGCTCCCTTGAGACGTCACACATGTCACATAAACTACAACACATAGAGACTGTATCACCTAGATATCTCATAGAGACTGTGTCTGTTCCCCGCACTACCAAACACAATACCCTCACTAAATCATTTAGAAAAAATCTGATTATGGTCAAACTTGAACAAAACACACAAATAAAAAATACACATCATACACAATAGGGCTACTAAACATTAGATCTCTTTCTACCAAAGTACTAATTGTCAATGAAATGATTACAGATCATAGATTGGATGCACTCTGTTTGACTGAAACCTGGCTTAAACCGGATGAATATATTAGTTTAAATGAAGCTACTCCCCCAGGTTATTGTTATAAACATGAGTCTCGTCTGAAGGGTCGAGGAGGAGGTGTTGCTACAATTTACAGTGAAGTTTTTGATGTTACTCAGAGGACAGGATATAAATGTAAGTCTTTTGAACTAATAATGCTTATTGTGATACCGTCAAATATAAATAAAAAAATCTCTGTCGTCTTTTACCCTTGCTACAGTGTATAGATCTTCCGGGCCTTATTCTGATTTCCTTAGTGAATTTGCAAATTTTTTATCAGATCTTGTAATTACTGTAGATAGAGCCTTAATTGTTGGTGATTTCAACATTCACATAGATAATGAAAATTATACTTTTGGATTAGCATTTATCGATATTCTCAACTCTCTTGAAGTCAGACAAAATGTAACAGGACCAACTCATCGCCATAATCATACGCTAGATTTAATTATTTCATATAGAGTTGATGTTGATAATGTAGAAATTCTGCAGCAGAGAGATGACATCTCGGATCATTACCTCGTCTCTTGTATGCCGCAATCAACTAATGTTACTCAATTTACACCACGCTATCGTTCAGGTAGAACTATTCTTTCGACCACTAAAGATAGCTTCACTAATACTCTTCCAGATCTATCTCATACACTCAATAAACCCCAAAGCCCAGAAGAACTTGATGAAATAACAAACAATTTAAATGCAGTCTTCTCTAGCACCCTTGATATTGTCACCCCACTTCGATTAAAGAAAATTAAAGAAATAAGCCCTGCACCATGGTACAATGATCACACTCATGCTCTCAAGAGAGCAGCTCGGAAAATGGAGTGCATGAGGAAAAATACAAAATTAGAAGTATTTAATGGTGCATGGAAGGATAGTGTCTGTAGCCACAAACACGCACTCAAAGCTGCCAGGTCAGCATATTTTAGTAAACTCATAGAAAATAACCACAACGATCCTAGATGTTTATTCAGTACTGTGGCTAAATTGGTTAGGAATGAAGCCTCAACAGAACCAGATATCACGTCGCAGCACAAGAGTAATTTCTTTACAAATAAAATTTAAATAATCAGAAATAAAATTGAAATTATGCAATCATCTGTCATAGCACCTCAGAAAACAGTGTCTAATAATTTTCCTCATGTGCAACTCCAATCCTTCACTATCATAGGTCATGAAGAGCTAACAAATCTTATCGAAACATCAAAAGCCACAACTTATTTGTTAGATCCTATACCAACTAAGCTCTTAAAAGAGGTATCTCCTGTGATCTCAGAACCTCTTCTTAATATCATTAACTCCTCGCTATGCTTAGGACATGTCCCAAGAAACTTTAAAATGGCAATTATCAAACCGCTTATTAAGAAGCCACAACTTGATCGTGGAGAACTTGCTAATTATAGACCGATTTCAAATCTCCCCTTTATGTCAAAAATACTAGAAAAGGTAGTATCCTTCCAAATATGTTCATTTCTACAGAGAAATAGTATACATGAAGAATTTAAATCAGGATTTAGGCCTCATCACAGTACAGAGACTGCACTTATCAGAGTTACAAATGACTTGCTCTTATCATCTGATTGCGGCTGCATTTCTCTTCTAGTGCTTTTAGATCTTAGTGCTGCATTCGACACGATAGATCACGACATTCTCTTGAATAGGCTGGAGAATTATGTTGGAATTTGTGGAGTTGCATTAGCATGGTTTAGGTCATATTTAGCAGACCGCTACCACTTTGTCTATGTAAATGAGGAATTGTCAAACCAAACAAAAGTAAAATATGGAGTGCCACAGGGATCAGTTTTAGGGCCTCTGCTTTTCTCCATGTATATGCTTCCCCTGGGAGATAATATCAGGAATTGTGGAATGAGTTTCCACTGCTATGCTGGCGATACACAACTTTATATTTCTTCAAAACCTAATGAGATTTCACAATTCTCAAAATTAGCAGTGTATCAATGAAATAAGATTGGATGGCCAGAAATTTCCTTCTACTCAATTCTGACAAAACAGAGGTTCTAATTATTGGACGAAAAAAAACGCTAAAAATAAGCCACTAAAATATAATTTGACTCTAGATGGATGTACATCATCTTCAACAGCGAATAACTTCGCTGTTGAATCCAGCGAATCCTTTGAAAATCAAATTACAAATGTTTGTAGAACAGCATTCTTCCACCTAAGAAATATTGCTAAATTAAGGAATATGCTCTCTGTTGCTGATGCCAAAAAACGAATTAATGCGTTCATGACCTCAAGACTAGATTATTGTAATGCATTACTGGGAGGATGTCCAGCAAGATCAATAAATAAATTTCAATTGGTTCAAAATGCAGCAGCCAGAGTGCTAACAAGAACCAAGAAATATGATAATATTATTTTATCATCGTTACATTGGCTACCTGTTAAATTCCGTATTAATTTTAAAATTCTGTTAACTACGTACAAAGCTTTGAATGGTCTAGCTCTGCAGTACTTAAGTGATCTCCTACCGTGCTATATTCCAACATGTTCAGTAAGATTGCAAAATTCTGGCCTGTTAATAGTTCCTAGAATATCAAAATCCACAAAAGGAGGTAGATCCTTTCATATTTGGTTACTAAACTATGGAATAGTCTCCCAAACACTGTTCGAGATGCAGACACACTCCCTCAGTTTAAGTCTAGACTAAAGACTCATCTATTTAGCCAGGCATAAACCTAATTTATCCTCCAACCCACAATTAGGCTGCTTTAGTTGGGTCTGCCGGAACCAGAAACCAGAAACAGTGATCATGATCTCTAACTCTGCAATAAATTGAATGGCATCTATGCTTACATCTTTTTATTTGTTTCCCTGTCTCAACCTCGGGACTCCTATCCTGAGGTCACCAGAACCGGCTGGATCCAGCACCATTCCTGCTTCATGTTAGACTCCACTGCTACATGTCGCTGAATGATGATGACTAAATGCAACCGGTGCCAGCCATATATCACTTCAGTCTATTAGGATGGACTTCAGAGGATGAACTGATACCAACTCCAACCTGCATCACCTCGGTCTATTGATGGACTACGATCTTGAAATGGAATGCATAGACTAACTATTGCCAACAAAAGCCTTCATCAGCCAATTAACAAGGACAATTGCATCTATGTGAACTTCTGCAATTAATCAAGATAGACTTCAAAGACATTGGTCATTAATCTTAAAGTTCAAACACAATCGATGTTTAAACACTGACCCCTAACCCTTACTTAGTTTAATAATTTTAAACCATGATTTTAACTATACATAAGTAATATTTACATTATATTCATGATGTTATTCAGAGGGGAACTGGCCCCCACAGTGATTCTGGTTTCTCCCAAGGTTATTTTTCTCCATTAATCTACATCTTATGGAGTTTTGTGTTCCTTGCCACAGTCGCCTACAGCTTGCTCACTGGGGTTATTAATAAAATTATTATTTAATTATTTTTAAACATGATTAAGAATTGTATTTTATCTAAATTGCACAATAATGATTCATCGACTTTATAGACATTACAGTTTCATCATCTGTTAATGCTGATCTTCTGTAAAGCTGCTTTGAAACGATGTGTGTTGTGAAAGGCGCTATACAAATAAAATTGACTTGACTTGACTCTTGGATGGATATCTTATAAGCAAACCGGGGGAACAAATTGAAATCTCAAAGCAAACATTGATACAAACTATACAGCTAAATTTACAGAACTATTTCTCAGTCAAACTGTAACAGAAAAGAATCAGTATTACTGTATTAACCAATATCCAAGAATTACTTAGTGGAGACTGCATTGAGACTACACTGTGGAGAAGCATTGAGAAAAAAACTTTTTTACCCCTAATATTTTAACTTGTAGCCTACCGGTCCATTTCATCATTATTGTTCTGAATGACTTAAACAATCGTCAAATGAACTGGCATGCTTTAGGACAGTTGAGTTGCCCACTGATCCAGTTTCGAATGAAAAGCTCAAATTTGTGCTAGTGCTGAAAGTTGTGTGTAATCAAAAGAAAGCATAAGATATATATCGCTTTAAGATGCAAACTATAATATCATAATTATATCAAAGATCATCATCAAAAAAACATTTATCATACATTAACGTCCATAGTTTAACATCTGTTTTTAAACATATACGCATTTGCTGTATGCAATATATCACATAAAGTCATATGCCCAGTGAAAAAGTGCAGGGCAAGGACTTTGGCTTTATGAAAGTGAGGGAGGCGCGTCACGCACATATTGTACGACCCTGGATGTGGCCACACAGTTGCGTGTGTAGAACAAGGTTATTATCTTAAATTAAATGATAACTAAATGTAAACAAAACATTTTCGTAAACTGAAATAAAAAACAACATAATTGGAAAAACGGAAACTAAACTAATAAAAATGTTTATAGCTCTGAATTTTTTATTTTGAATAATCTTAAATTAATCTTAAACTAAAATATTTTAGTTTTTGTTTTTGTTTAAACCTTTAAACTCGCTATCACCTTAACATAGAGATGCCACTAGGCTGCGACAGCACTAGCAGATGGCCTGTTTGCTCTCATTACATCAGCAAAGATAGCAGGTGAGAATCACTACAGTACCTCATAGTGAGATGCAAAGAAGTTAGAAAACTAGGGTGACCAGAACTCGGTCATGGTTTAATGAGGTATGTCCCGCTGTCCCATCAGTTCTCTAAAAAAGAGAAAGTTTCAGCTGTTAGGCTCACTGATTTTTTTTTTTCTTTTAAATTAAATATCATCGACGTCCTTCTTGGTATCATGTCTGGCATCGATTGCAGGGAAGGGGAGATATTTTATTGCATTGCACAATTATTTGACAATACTTTCATTGTAGTTTTGCAGCAATCCGCTCAGAATCTGTCTAGTTACCGTGACAATGACCAGGTTACCGTGACTCACATGCTTGGCACTTAGAAATGCCCAAATGAAAATGAATGTTCAACAAGCTGAAAGAAGCCAATCTACATGTGAAATTGGAATTTAAATGTTTTGCTGTCACTGTATATGTTCACTTACCCATGGCCACAGTCTTAAGTAAGAGATTGCAGGTAATATTCATACAACTGTATTTTTTTTTTTAAATAGTACAAGCACTTAATTGTGGAATTGTATTTTAATTTTTAAGTTCCAGTGTTGCAAATGTTGTGTAAAAATGTGTAACTGACAAGAAATTTCAAGCACTGACAAGTCATTATTATTACACATGCAATATGATATCATATGGATGGAATAGGCTATCCACCTTTTTCCTACTTCCCGTGATGCTTAGCGAGAAACATGGGCGTTACTTCTGTTATCAAGTAAACACAGCTGTTGTTGCGGCGTTCGTCCATTCATTCTTTCGTTGTGGTGTTGGGATTTTGAGGACAGCATGTGTGATTTCATGAAGACATACATCAATCACTCAAGAATGATAATCAAGAATGATAATAAACTTCCAAAAATCATGAAGACAAAGAAAGGACAGCTGATCATCCTCGCATTGACATATCACGTGTAACAACACCTGGACAGGATCGATACATCAGAATATCACACATGCGGGACAGGTAAAGGATGGCAACAACAACTGCCCGAGTTACATCAGGAATGCACAATCCCTCCATCAGTGCTCAGTAGGTCCTTACCAGACATCACCGGCAACAATGTCGCCTATGGGCACAAACCCACCTTCGCCAGACAGGACTGGCAAAAAGTGCTCTTCACTGACAAGTCGTGTTTATCATCGAAGGAATGAGCATTACACCGAGGCCTGTACTCTAGGGTCTGGGGGTCATGGTCTGGGGCGGTGTGTCACAGCATCATCGGACTGAGCTTGTTGTCATTGCATGCAATGACCCTCCAGTATGACAATGCCACCAACCATACTGCTCATTCTGTGTGTGATTTCATGCAACTTGCAAGTGCATTGGCGAAAAAGGGGGGGTCAATTGTCACAACTGCCAAATCTGGTGCAGTCCATACGGAGGAGATGCACTGCAGTACTGAATGCAGTTGGTGGCTACACCAGATACTGACTGTTACTTTTGATTTTGATTTATGTCTTAGTTGTTGAATATTTGTATGTTCATACAAATATTTACACATAGTTTGCTGAAAATAAAAAGCAGTTGAAAGTGAGAGGAGGTTCCTTTTTTGCTGAGATTATATCCATGTATTGTGAACACCCCAGATGTCCCAGTTTGAGACTTTTAAAATCTGGTCACCCTATAGAAAATGCTTGCCATGTCTGGAACTTTTATTATGACACATTTGAACCTTTATTGGAATGACTGTTTGTTGTGTTGCCAATGCATGATGTTAAAACAAAGAGAATATCCAGTAATTTATTCTGACTCTCTCCCTCTCTGTCTCTCTCTCTCTCACACACACACACACACAGAGACACACACACACACACACACACACAGACTTTTCATAAGTATTATTTACAAACTGTAAATTTAGGTGTCCAGCTTTACGACCCACGGTGCCCCTTTTCCCTATTCTACAAGTATCACATGACATAAAAACTAAAACTAAAATAAAAAATTAATGTACTGAAAAACTAAAACTAAATTATCAAATATTAAAAAAAAATTACTAAACTAAAACAAAGAACAAACAAACAAAATGAAAGCTAAACTAAAAACTAAATTGAAGCAAATTTTTTAAAATGAAATAGAAAAAAAACTAAATTAAACATTTCAAATTATTATAACCTTGGTGTACAGGGAGAACAGTAGTGTCTCAAAACGCAGCCCTGAGTTTGTCCCCAAGTTGGATAATGAGCTTGGAGGTTTGGTTTGTTTAATAAGGGACTGTGAAACTGTAAACCTGTAACTTTATAGTTTGAAAAGAAGGACGATGTAAGCATATTTTTACAGCAGACTCACTACTGTGCAGTGCATATTGTGAATTGACATTGATGTACTTTTGCAGAGTTTTGTCAGGGCTCTGTGCAGTCAATTTCAAGGTAAACACCTGGCTGACTGCCATGGTAACCAGGTCAGTCCCACACATTCACTTAAATTGCAGATTACTGTAGTGTGGATACACTTAAGCAATTACAACAGTTATTGTCTGGTTGTATGTGCTTCAGATGGTGTGCAGGTGTTGACAGAGTTTTATACAGACAAATCTTAAACATCACAGTTTATGCTTTCAGTGTCTTTATCTGTTATGCACACCGACACACACACACACACACACACACACACACACACACACACACACACACACACACACACACATGTTGTGTTTCCATGTTTTATGGGGACTTTCCATAGACATAATGGTTTTTATACTGTACAAACTTTATATTCTATCCCCTAAACCTAACCCTACCCCTAAACCTAACCCTCACAGAAAACTTTCTGCATTTTTACATTTAAAAAAAACATAATTTAGTATGATTTATAAGCTGTTTTCCTCATGGGGACCAACAAAATGTCCCCACAAGGTCAAACATTTTGGGTTTTACTATCCTTATGTGGACATTTGGTCCCCACAAAGTGATAAATACACGCTCACACAGACACACACACACACACTCACCGAGCCAGTGCTCTCCAGTGATTTTGCCAAATCCTTCTCTGTAGGAGTCCCACTCCCTGAAGAAGTTCACAGAGCCATCCTCCCTCCGCTGGATCACCTGAGGAAAAAAATATAGAATGATACATAATGCAATTCCAAAAAAGAAATTGTGAGGATAAATCTTAAGTTCTTTAAAATGTTGTCACTGATCTTAATATCCCTATGAAAAAAAAAAGAAAAGAAAACTCCTTATATATATATGTGTGTATATGTGTGTGTGCGCTCCTGTGTGCTTTCGAATTAAAGCATCATATGATTTTAGGGCTCTACCGCAGGGTAAATCCTTGATAAGAATCGATGATTAATTCAGAGTCTCTCAGGCGAAAGCAGAGAGTGATATGAAACCTGAACAAACATGCTGATGAAACAACTAATTTGGATCTTGAGAATAATATAATTTAATACAGCATGATAACTTCATCTACTCAGGATTGACTCAAAAAGTGTAGGACACAAAGAGCTCTAAATCTATTTTCGTATAGACACTTTCACATATGTGTTTTGTTTAAGTTTATCATTAAAATATTATTTATATTGCCAAGCCGGTTCTCGCCTCCTCCTTTCCATTAAACTGCGTTACAAGTACACAATATTTTTTATTTATTATTGTACTAGATGACCCTTTATGACCCTTTACTACTTCATGATCCTTTCACTAGATGTTTGGTGCAGTACATTTAATGATTAATGTGAATAGGTAAAGATTATGCACTGTTATAATTTTCAACAAATTGGTAGTAGAACGAAATAAACAGAATTACACAAAAACAAGTAAGAAAGAAAAGGTAGTTCTGGTTTTTCTAAACACAAAGCTAAGTAGGACATGTTACTGGATAATTGTTACTGGAGTTATTGGAACATTGTTTGTTGGTGCTGAAACAACCATTCAATCAAACAATCCTAACAATCCCTAACCATATCCCTAACATTAACCTACTCATAAAATCAAAGGAAAATTATTGGCTGATAAGACTGTTGTTGAGGTCTCGTAACCTAATGTTAACTGTAAACTTAAAGTCCTATTGGTTGATAGGAATGTTGTTCCAAGACAAATCAATAAAGGTGATGTTCAAAGTGTTTTGCAAACATACCGTACAATGGTTTGAAACAACATAACACAGTGTGAAAGCATAACAGGGGGAGCAAGAGGGTGGATAATTTAATTTAAGTTCAGACTCAAGAAAATATATCAAGTGTGAAAACTGCATTAAAGATGAGGCATCTTAAAAGAAATGTCTGTAAGGTGTAATGGTGGACGTGTGCAGAATAAGAGAGATCAGATGTGTGTGCCCACCCATATAATGAGCCTGTCAAAAACACTGACATTGTTTGAATGTGTTTGTGAGTGGGTGAGAGTTTGTATGTGTTTTATATGCTGTAGAAGGGCACTGAGTCAATTATGGAAATTGGAGAAAGAGCAATCAGAGGTCTCATTTTTTCTTCTACTTTATCTGTAATCCCTCTGGGTAAATTACATGTTTTTAAAACTGATAATTATTCTAATTCGGTTGACACATTGAGGACAAAGTTTAAAAAAAAATTTCAAGTAACCAATTTGCAGCTTGTTCTGCATTCATTTTAAAACTTTAGAAATTAAACTCACATTTTAAACACATTTTACAAAGCATTTGAAAGGTGTGCGTTGCTACCACATCAGTGGACATCAATTTACTCTAATTAACAGTTTCGACTGACACCTATTGTTTTTTAAAACTGGGCAAATCATATTTTCTATGCCCTAAACTTTTGAAACATTCGCATTTGCATTTTAGATTTTAATTAAAACATTATTTAGTATGTTTATTAAGTTGTTTCAGAGCTTTCAAGTTCCCCGTTTGTTGCTCACTTCGACGTTGTGTCGAAGAAGCGACACTAGGGGTCTCTCTTGAGCGCCGAATATACCTCTGATCTATGAAAAAAGGACTATGGGAATTAGGCAGACAGTATTTGCATACCCCGCCCCCGGACATATGGGTATAAAAGCACGTCACAAAGCCACTCGCTCATCTGCTCTCGCTATCCTCGACGGCGGAGCGGCCTACGGGTACACGCCAATTCCTTAGGTGAATAGAGCTGTTGTGCGCCACCTGTGTCCCGAAAACCCTACCACCTGGCGGGGTCGCCCTGTAATCCCCTCCAAGGCCTGTAGGACAATGTTGTCACTGACGGCCAAAGCCTACAGTTACGCTGGACATGCCACTTCCGCCCTGCATGCCATGGACCTCCTGCAAGTCCACCAGGCCAAGGCACTCAAAGATCTGCACGGGGGTAGCCCTGATACCGACGGCTGCAGGAACTGCGCTCAGCGACCAACCTTGCACCCAGAGCCACGAAGGTCACAGCACGCAGTCAGTTGGACAGGCAATGGCCACACAGCAGTTCTCCACGGTAAGGAAACAGACGGAGGCCATATCTCATATCCTGCCCCGTCGCAAGCCTGCCGCCATCGGCCATGCCCCGTCTGCTCACCGAGGGCGTCCTCCTGCGGCGAAGAAACGCACTGCTCCAACTCAACCTGGGCCCAGCTCTCAGCCCACGCATCGAGCACCCAGCAGGAAGTCGACACCCCCCTTCTCACGGACCCTCTCGAGGACCCGTAAGGCTTCCAGGTAAGTGCTTAGAGTTTAGAGTGCAAGGTCAGGGAGGACGAGGAACAAGTCACCCTAGTGGCTCCTTATTGGCCCACCCAGGCCTGGTTCTCGGATCTCGTACTCCTCGCGACAGCCCCTCATTGGTGAATTCCCCTGAGGAAAGACCTTCTTTCTCAGGGACAGGGCACGCTCTGGCATCCAAACCCAGACCTCTGAGAACCTCCACGTCTGGCCCCTGGATGGGACACGGAAGATCTAGCTGGTCTGCCACCTGATCAGCCAAGCCAGAGCCCCCTCTACCAGGCAACTTTACGCCCTGAAGTGGCGCTTGTTCGCAAATTGGTGTTCTTCCCGGGTTGAAGACCAACAGAGGTGCGCAGTTAGGTCAGTGCTCCTATTCCTGCAGGAGAGGTTGGAGGGGAGGCTGTCCCCTTCCACCTTGAAAGTTTATGTTGCTGCTATCGCGGCCCACCACAACACAGTAGACGGCAAGTCTTTGGGTAAGCACGACTTGATCATCAGGTTCATAAGAGGCGCCCGGAGGTTAAATCCTTCCCGACCAAGCCTGTTCCCCTCTTGGGATCTCTCAGTGGTCCTCACGGGCCTTCAGAGACCCCCCTTCGAGCCGCTAGAATCAGATGGACTCAGGGCCCTCTCTCTAAAGACTGCCCTGCTGATCGCGCTCGCCTCCATCAAGAGGGTCGGGGACCTGCAAGCGTTCTCTGTTAGTGAAACTTGCCTGGAGTTCGGTCCAGCAGACACGCATGTGATACTAAGACCGCGACCGGGCTACATGCCCAAGGTTCCTACCATGCCCTTTAGAGACCAGGTAGTGAACCTGCAAGCGTTGCCCCGGGAGGAGGCAGACCCAGCCCCTTCGTTGCTGTGTCCGGTACGTGCTTTGTGTACCTACTTGGACCGCACGCAGAACTTTAGACGTTCTGAGCAGCTCTTTGTCTGCTTTGGTGGACAGAGGAAAGGGAACGCTGTCTCCAAACAGAGGCTTTCCCAGTGGGTAGTGGACGCCATTTCATTGGCCTATCACACCCAGGCCGTGCCCCCCCTTTGCGGGTCCGAGCACACTCAACAAGGAGTGTTGCGTCCTCGTGGGCACTGGCCAGGGGCTCCTCCCTGGCAGACATATGTAGAGCAGCGGGTTGGGCAACACCTAATACCTTTGCGAGATTTTACAGTCTCAGGGTTGAGTCAGTATCGTCCCGTGTTTTTTCAGGTCTGAGCCGGTACAACTCGGTAACACGCTGATGGACTGGCCTGGTGGATCGGTTGTACCTAGCGCCCTTTCCCTCGGTCATGATTTTTGTGCGCTTTCTCTCCCAGGAGATTCCGTACATTCGGATCTCTGGACGATTCCTCCCTAGCCCTGTGGGTCCGCAATTCGGCGGAGGAATTCGCGGACCCAATCCGCTGCGGGTACTCAAACTAACCTGTACTGGAATAGGTTCTCCGCAGGTTGGGACTCCTGCTTGGAATCCTCCTGTGTGTATTTTCTGCGGTACAGTCCCCTAGCGAGTGGACCCGTGTCTCCCTTGGGCAGTTCCAGCTGCCCCCCGGTTGCCATGCTTTAGCAACTCCCCCCTCGTTGAGGCTGGATCTACCACTGCGCCATGTTTCCACATGTGACCTGAATGGCCATGTGATGTATTTGCCACTTACCTCCCCCTCTCTGGGCAGGTGGGGTCTCCGCAGGGTCTTTTCCCCCTGAAAGAATAGGAAAATGGGTAAGACCCCCTTCCCACGATGCCTGTAAGGGCCCCAGCCCCTTTGGCTCTATACGAGAAACATAGAGAGAAAAGAGGCCCTGCTAGGCTTGGCCCGTTCCCAGATTGTCAAGTATCACCTTGTTCCCCTGCTTAGGGTAACCAAAAGGGTCCGACAACTTTTTATGGGGCATTGGGGAAGGGTACGTGCAGTCTGACACAACTGGTCACCTTTGCAAGTAAATATACCTGCCCACTCTTGTGTCAGCAGTACACGTACACGGCTCAGCGCACGGCGTGATTTGAATTGGACCCCTAGTGTCGCTTCTTCGACACAACGTTGAAGTGAGCAACAGACTGGGAATGTCTAGGTTACGGATGTAACCTCCATTCCCTGATGGAGGGAACGAGACGTTGTGTCCTCCCGGCCACGTCGCTGAACCGAGCTACTGTAGTGACCAGACCAGCTCCTCAGAAAATTCCTGAATGAACTTGATGTATTTGCCCGCTTTTATACACGTATGTCCGGGGGTGGGGTATGTAAATACTGTCTGCCTAATTCCCATTGGCCTTTTTTTCATAGATCAGATGCATATTTGGCACTCAAGAGAGACCCCTAGTGGATAATCAGGGGTTATCAGGGAACAGAGGTTACATCCGTAACTTAGATGTTTTCTATACATTTGGGCTCTATTTTCATGAGTGCGCAAAGCGCAGTGCCATGCGCTACAACCCTGTGCAATATCTTATACAATTTTTGCAAGAGCACTAATTCTAACCACAATTTTCATGGGAAGAAGTTGTAGACAGTTAAATGTTTGGATTTTTTTTGACTACTTTATTATTTTGATTATGTTTTCATTTTATTTCAAAGGACTTCTACCAAGTGAGCATACAAGCCTAACATAAAACATCAAAACACGGCGGTTCCATATACATTCAATGGGTGGTACTGTTGTACTCTCACTATACAGTGAAAAAAACTGTTTTTTTTTACAAAAAAAAATGTCATGGCCCAATTCAGATGTTCTGGTTTTTAAATTGTGGAATTGCTTTGTTTGGAAAATTTGAATAAAGCATTATATTGCTACATATTGTTTTGTTTTAATTCCTAAGATGGAAATAAATACATTTTTGACAAGAAAATAATTATATATAGTGTCACATTTCAACACTCAAAATGTGCAAATAATTGCGATTAATTACCAAAATAATATACGATTAATCACAAATAAAAAAATTATATCGACTGACAGCACTACAAATTTGCATATCACTGTCATAGAAATGCCTGACATTCAACAGGGATGCAATTATTGCACATACAAAATAAAGTAAGTCCATATTTCTGTTCTTTTAATTCAGTGCATACAGTCCATTTACACTATCAACAGAATGTGCTGTCTTTGTTTATATTCCTGGTGCTTGACAGGGAATTAACTATATAATAGGATGTAGACGTGCCGGAGAAGAACCATAGAATTAAATTGCACTTGACCCATCACGTTAGCTTGATGCATGCAATTTCGTCAAACCCACTTGCGTCTAGACTTAGCGCATGCTTGCATGAAAATACCAAAACTTCCTGACCATTACCATTGACATTGTGTGAATGACTTATGGCATAGAGTTGCGCTTAGCACTAGCACTCTTAAAATAGGCCCCTTGGTATTTACAATATAGGCAAAACAGATAAATAATGCATTTGAAATTTTTATTGATGCTGCTCATTGTATAATGTCTGGTCAGGTTTATTAAGAAGCATACGGACATTGTTTATATTACAATTGGGTAGAGAAAGATATAGAGAGATTGTCAGGCTTTTGTCAGTGCAGGACGACAGCTGTCAGTCATCTAAAAGGTTTTGCTCTCTCTCACATCACTCTCACCCTGTGGCTGCCCCGGAGGCTCCTGGGAGATCAACCCAGGTTACACTGAACTGAGGCAAGCAACTGCTGTTAATGTTGGAATTACACACACACACACACACACACACACACACACACACACACACACACACACACACAAAATCGTGTCATGGTGATATCTTGCTTTTTTCCATAGATTTAAGGCAGGAAAGCAGCGAAGGTCAAAGCGTCTTTGACCATCACTGTCTAACAATAGTACCAGTGGAGACAGAGACAGAATTGGGCCACCACTTTCCCTATCGCCTTATGCCATGTCTTAACCAGGTGCATTTATCAAGCCATAAATGCTCATTCAGGTAAATCTGAGTTTTAGTCCAAACAAGCCTGTCACCTTATGCAACCAACTGACATTTTATTTCAATTGCTTGGTTTCTACAGTATTTCTGTGGAAATAAGCAAGGGGATCCGCCCACCATGAAATCTCATTGGTTCAACATCACTGTTAAACCTGCTCTACATACCTGTATTTTAAACATAAAATACTCACTGATTGTTCACTTTTAATGTGAATAGACAAATCGCTTGTCATTGGAAACTTATAATTTTGTTATGTGGCCTTAACTACTATGTACAAAAATTAAATACATACAAGACTATGTATTTACTGTGTAACTACATGTTGTTCTGCAAAATTCCCACATTTGCTGCTACTGAGGTTGAGGTATGGGTAGGTTTGGGAGTAAGGGTAGGATTAGGGGTTAGTGTTAGGTTTTGGGGTAAGAATTGGGTTAGGGTTAGTGGTAAATTTAACAGTGTAATTAAAAAATGTAATTCAATGCAAGTATTTTAAATGTAATTACAATGCATCATTCACACAACAAAATACTTTACATCATGTCACCTCATATAATAATATTAGCCTCTTCGCACCCTGGTGTTTACAGTAATTGATCCAAAACCCTTACAGTGCAGTGATCTGTGAATCGCACCCTGTGGTCTTTATGTCATGACCGTGCCATTTTGCCACAAATGACAAACTGCACCCAAAATGTCAGTTGCTGCAAACTCAAAATTCTCTTTTAATTAAAGTCAGCAGCAGTGGAGGATTACAGCAGCTGAAGGCACTATTTTTGTGTCTGTTTTCCCTGTTGTTCTTCAGTACAGAACCTTTTTAAAACTGAACCTTTTCCAGCTTATGGCTCAGGAAGTAAAAATATGTTTTCATCGCTTGGGGAGGGCTCTGTTTGTTCGTATCGGGTCAGTTCTTGAAGTGTTACTTGACATTTAATTTGTCACTTGCATTGTGCCTTTTAAAATCCCCAGAGAATAAAAATGAAATATTAAGCCTGTATTATTAAAGTTTTGAGTTTATTCCATTCATTAAATATTCAGAAGATCAGAGTCATGATTTCACTCATTTGCGTTAGGTGAATTATTATTTAGTTTTCATTAATATCTGTGTCTAATTAAATTAAATTTCATGGCCTTACATTTAGCCTAAGGAATTGACAAAATTTATTAAAAGTAACCAAAATTTGGGATGTATTCTCATTGAGTAAGTAAGTAAGTATGGCTAAGTTGCGCTCTATTAATTTGAACCATTTTTAGGGAGTAACCATTTCATTCCACTGGAACAATTTTGCGATTGAGACAGTCCTAGAAATGACTCCCTGATTAGTGCCCTGACTACTGAACTAGGAAGCTGATTGAGATGAACATGTAGATACCACAAACAAAACGCATAACATAATGTTTATGATCAAGTAATGGAGAAAGGACCTCGTACAAAACAAACCCAAATGGGATGAAAATCAAGTACTTTGCAGCTTTTGTAATGTGAAATTTATTTAACACAAAGCATGTCAAGTCTTAAATGTCACCTAAATCCAAACACACAATACATGGCACTGATGAGGGACCTCTGCGCAGTTTGTTGGAGTTCTCCTGTTGAATGTCTATTGACGTACTGCTCAAAGTTAAAATAATTTAAACTTTGATCCTGTTTTCTCTGACTTTTGGAAGCATCAGCTTGTGATTACTGGAAAATTTGAAGAAAGTATCATGATGTGGGCAGTGCAAGCATTAAAACCAGAACAAGACTTTGGTCATGTACGCAATGGCATACTACCATATACAATACATAGATATGACAGAAGCAGTAAGAGTAGTAGGCTATGAGTAGTATGCCATTCCGAAAACAGCAACTGCATGCAGTGCTTTTCAGATGGAGTAAAAAAAGCAGCTTGTGATGTCCTGACACAAATCACAAAAAGCCACAGTCTGCCAGCTGATAAATATTGTGGTGGATGAGGTTTTAAGAGATGTATTATGCATTGCAATGAATATGCAACCTATGGGACAAGTTCTTTCAATTAGTCAACATCCGACATAGATTTTGGGAAGTGTTAATGTTATTTGAATTGGTGCTATTTTAGTGCAATTCTATCTTTAAAATGTAAAGGGCTTTTTTTGGGAAATGTTAATATAGCTTTGTTGTTACATGTTGTTTTAATTAATGAGTTTTAACAGGAAAAGAAGTCTATATAGAGTCCAATTTTAGCACTTTTAAAATCTGTGATTAATAACTATTAACAATGAAAAATAATGTGATTTAATTGCTATAAAATATTGACTGACAGCACTATAAAATACAACTATTTTATAATACAAAATAGGTTAAAAAAGTATAAATTTTTGTTTCATCAATGCTACAATATGTATAATTTATAAGCTATAATCCATAAACTTTAAACTTGCATTGGAATACGTCCCAATATATATACTGCTGTGCAAAAATTTGGGGTCAATTTACTGAATTGTTTCACATGATCTTAAAAACCTTTTGATCTGAAGGCATATGCTTAAATGTTTTAAATTAGTTTTGTAGACAAAAATATAATTGTGCAAACATATTCCTTTATTTCATTACAAAAATAAATTTGTTTTGTTTTTTTTAAATGGATGACTTGAACCGAATAATAAAGAGCAGCCAGTAAGTGCCCAGCATATATGTAAACTACTTCAATGCTGTTTAAAAGTGTCCAAGTGTGATACCTCAAGATGCTGTTTGAGAAAATGCCAAGAGTACATTTCAGCAAATTCTAGGCAAAGGGTGGCTACTTTGAAGATGCTAAAATATAACAGTTTTGATTAGAAAGGTTTTGTTTAGGTCAAAACATAATTCCCATAGTTCAATTTCTGTTATTCCATAGTTGTGATGACTACTATTATTCTAAAATGTGAAAAATAAAATAATAATAAAGAATGAATAAGTGATCTGCAAGTTTATTGCAATTAGCGGATGAAAACATAGCACAAGACATTCTGATTTAGTGATGTCTCTGTGACTGAATTACTCAATGACTTCTACCATCAGAAATATTAAAGATGAAAGAAATTCAACACCATTGATTCTCTCTCTGGGAGCTGGAGTCTTACAAAGCTGCACTTCTGAGTGAAACAAAGAACACTTGGGTGACAGCTAGGAAACATATGGCATCTCTATATACAATGCATCTGTATATAATGATGTGGGTGTTTTTACTGTCTCAGATCCTGTTTTTTTTTTTTTAAATGGTGAGTGAAAGGATGTCAAACTAAAACATTTTTGTTGTTTTAAATTCTATCTATTTTATATGAGGTTTGCTTAATTTGTGTTTAAATGCAATAATACATAATGTTTAAATACAAATTAAAACCATTATTTATGCTTTTTTCTAGCAATAACCATTACATCATAAACATCACATAAACATCACAAATAAATAAAAATATGTATAACATTAAATAACAAACATACACATTACATTAATAACAGGGTTGCAAGTAACATGGTTGCAAATTTAGCCTAAATGACGCTATTACTATTTAATACCTATTTTGGGACCAACCTACATAGGGTTTTTAATGTTATAACTTTTGTTTATTTAACTGTAATGTCTATGTCAGAAAGAATAACAGGGATGAAAGGGTTGCAAATTTAGCCTAAATTAAGCTATTACTCAGAAGGGACTAGCTAGCTTGGGACCAAATGTTAGCTCATAGTTATTTTTCATGCTAGATTATATTTATTTTAATAGCCAGTTTATTTAACATATTTAATAGCTCTCACAACAAAAGACATGATTTGTACCTCGAATGCTTAACAAAAAAGTAATAGGTCACCAAAGGATATCATATTTGTGCCAGATTAAAAAATATGCAAAGGTGTGACCAGCTTGAGATCCAATCTGATAAGCTTAAACCAGCTTTACGGTTTTCCACACCACATTGCCATTAGGCGATCAGTGTTTAATATGTGATTGTCATCAAATCTGATTGCATCAGTAGGGCAGGAACCCTCGTCTTCACGGAACACAGAACAGATGTCTGGTTTTAACCACGATGGCAATAATCATCACCACTGACGACTCATGCTATAAAAGCAGAGAGAGAGTAGAAATTTAGATGGATGCAAAAGAAAAATAAATGAATGCAGCAATGAAAAGATAGCATTAGAGGGGCAGCTTAATGTATCTCTGACACCATCACATTTGTGGGGTAGTGTGAGAATGAAACCAGCAGGGATGTGAACATGCTGTTTCAACACGGAAATGAAGCTGGATCTTAAATGGAGCTATTTTGTTCTTGGCAGCCTCCTTGTTCCCATTTTCTTTCTGCTTTTGAGTGTTCCTTATTTTTTACCAGTGTTCTCTGTCGTCTTTTCTTACCGTTTATTGCCCTCTCTCACTCTGTCCTCCTCCAACACCTCTCTTTTCTTTTGCAAACACATATTTTGATTATTATGGTGTGATCAATTGGGAAACATTTGATATTTCTTGGAAGATTTATAGACTGTCGTTGGCTATCATTATTGCACAGAGAGAGAGAGAGATGTCGTCTACTAGAGCAAAGACATTCCACAAGTATAGCGTACAAGCAGATGGTTATTTACAGAGGTCAAATCTTGTAAAATCTATTTCTGATAAAACTAATAATATAATTGACTGGTCTGTCATTTCCACCCTGATGTGCTTTATTTTCTCTTTATATATATATATATATATATATATATATATATATATATATATATATATATATATATATATATCTTTTTTCTAAAATGTCTACAATTATAAACTCTCATTTGCAACTCAAAATCAAATCACATTACATATATTCTACACTTTGGAACATGCTACTCAAATAGAGCCTTAATCTATCCAATCACATCAACAAATCTGTAGAATCACATTCGCCCTGCGCAATTATTTAAAACATGCATTTCAAAATATATGGCCAGGTTATTAAATATGGATGAGCAAAAGAAAAAGTCAGACATTGAAAACCATTTTTCTAGAAAGAGAAAAAAACACCTACATTTCAAGTGCAGGATCCCCTAGTGTCCACAAATTGAGTTTCAATCTGAAACTTTTACATTTCAGGTCTTAGTGCTTTTTTAATATTTCAGAGACGAGTTGTGGGTACTTTTGATAAAAGCACCATTTGATAATGCCAGATCACGTAGCACTCTAATAGATCTGCTCCCATAAATGATTTATAGAGTGCTCATTTTTAGTCCTCTCCTTTTAGCGGATAAAATAATAATAGTGGAATACATTATCTCGGGGCAGAGCTTGGGTCATGAACAGAATACGGAATACCACCACCACAGGTGATAATGTGTGTGAGTGTCTGTGTTTATGCCTGCATAAAAGTGTAATTGCATGTGTGTGTGTGATAGCACAGCTTGCGGAAGAGTAAAAAAGGAAAAGAGAGAAGAAACAGAATGAGTCTGCAATTCATGAACATATCAAAAGTAAAGATAGGAAACATTATTCTTGAGTGACATCTCTATTCTATCTTGTTCTGATTCTCTCATATGTCAAAGCTTTAGGTGTATGGGTCTGTGCGTCACCATGTAATGTTATGCTTGGTTTTACCTATAAAAACATCAGTGTAGCAGAAACTTATCTCTCTTTCTTTCTTTTTTTCTTTCTTTCTTTCTTTCTCTCTCTCTCTCTCTCTCTCTCTCTCTCTCTCTCTCTCTCTGTCTGTCTCTAACCACTCTTTTTATCTTTCTTTCTTTCTTACATTTACCATTATTGCTGAGGAAAAGTGTCATTCCTATTTATAGGAGCCCAGCATGTCTGACAGAAGTAAGTATTCTTTCTTCCCTCTGTCATGCTCCCTGCTGAATTGAAAACAAGAGGCAAAAAAAGACGAGGGCAGGAAATACCCACTGATGAAACCACAGAATGAGAGGATTGAGATAACTGATATTCAGGCAAAGCTGTATGCCATCACAGAGGCTCAAAGAGGTTCAGTTCAAATTATTTTTATTAATTTCACTTGTTATAATAGTGACACACATTACTGTAAGCTTACGTCGTCAGGCTGGTTTGTGACTTATAAATAATATGATAATGGTAATTGATGTCCCAAACTGGATGTAAGCGGGGGGTAGGTTGAATTCCCTAAACTGCCACTGTAGAAGGAATTTGAGAGTGAGCTTGGGGGAGGGTACTGTGGTTGCTATGGATCTTCAGTCTGTAAAGGGAAGGCAAGTGTGTTTAGGAGAGTTGCTTTAGCTCGCAGCGGTCAGTTTTCTCAGGAGCTCTCCTTTGGGATGTGTGCTGAAAAATGACACATTTATTTTTACTATATTTTTTTTTTATTTTATTTTTTTGAGCTGAGGATTGCACAATTGAAATGATGGCACTAGAAAAAATGCGAAAGATCAAACCCCTAACCCACGTACACAAGCCATTATTTTTAAGTGCACATTTAACTAATTGAAATCTAATCTTTGTTTAGAGTTTAACGAAAGCCAGGATAGTCAATAAAATAAGAGAGTGAGAATAACATTCTTAGTTTTTATTAAAATCAACAGTTTCTTAGTTCTTAGATTGTAGATAGACTAATTTGATTAGGATTGGGGAATGATAACCGGTTTTATTCATACCCAGTTCCATGAAAAAGTAATACTGTATGATTTTTATGGTTCTTAAATGTGTATTTTTCTGCTGATGCAGATGGAACACTATACTAAAAGACTCTGACAGTGTTTCCTGCTACACTATTTAGTGGGCATGCTGCATTGCAACTGAATCTCGAAAAACACTTCACTACCAGTGTAGACCGATTTCCAAATGAATGATTCTTATAAACCTTTCTTTTAAATCTACAGCGTGAAACACACCACACCACTGTGTTGGGTGTAATCCAGTTACAAAGTAATTATTTACTCTAATCTAATAACTTTTTTATAAAAAAAATGTAGTGTAATGCATTATGTAACAAATTAGATTCTTAATGTAGAATGCAGGAAGAGGGAACTGGGTAAAAAATCCACGTCAGACATTTAATAAACACTTTTCAGTGTGCAAAAAAAGCTTTCTTTTCAGCATCACATTCAATACACATGCTGTTGTTCAGTACACACGTTCAACATAAAGACACACACACACAGACATCTACGTGCATCTCTCTCTCTCTCTCTCTCGAACTGTGGCTCCAGTTCTACCTTATCCCTCTCTCGGCTGATTGTGATAATTCTCCCCCAGCCATCCCTCATCGCTCCTTCATACCCCCATCACTCAGGCCAGGGAGCCAACCTTGACAGTGCATATTTATCCAAATCCCGGTGTTTTGGCACCAATGTTACAGGGTTCAAGGAATGCATGGGAAGGAGGAAGCTAGGACCGGCTTGACAACACACGTTGACATTTATTTACACACACACTTTTCAGTGTTACGATGTCTGCTTAAACACACACACATGTCCATGCGTCTCTCTCTCCTCGTCTGCCGATGTTTCGTCTCCTTAAATACTCCCCCTGCCCCTCACTGGAATGCGAGACCGATGTGGCACACAGGTGGAACTTATCCTCCAGGCCTCTCTTTGTCCAGATGCAGCTTAGCCCCGCCCTTCTTGCCAAACACAGGCTGGGAAATTATTCGGCCTGTGACCCAACCCCCCATATTAGCATTGGCTAATACATTTCTAATATATTATTTACATAGAATACAAAAATCATGGCCCTGTAATGAGTCATTGTAAAGGAGAAATATGTGGTGTGTAACAATGAACAAAGAAATATAGACATTATTTTACATTTGTTGACTGGAAAAGTGTTTTAGAAAGTAACTTAAAAGTAAAGTAAGTAGTAATGTGATTAAATTTTAAATGAAGTAAAATGACTGCAATTTTAGAGTAATAATTAATCATTTTTAGTGGATTACAACTTTTAAGTAACTTAAGTAACCCAACACTGCCACTGTGTAATGCTGTTCCCAATCAAAACTCGTATGATCCTGTTCTTTTTAGCGAATCATTATCACTTAATTCATAATATCTATACATGTAAATGCTACATAATATCTATACATGTAAATGCTATCTATATATGTAAATACAGACAAATCTATTCCCTTGAACATGAACAGTTTCATATAGGCTTCCAAAATTCAATCAGATGTCGACATATGTTACCTCTTCTCCTTGGAAAGCACCACCCTCAGAGTTTCAGGCTTGTTTCCACTAACTTTAAGATCTACATCTGTTTCAGTCTCTTCTTGTTTCTTGTTATTCTCTGTGTTGAAGATCAAGACCATCTTTGCCTCTTTGGCTCATTTCATTTTTACATTTCATTAGTCTCCCTTCAATTTCCACACACAACAGCAGATCCATACACAAACTATCACAGTGGGGGCATTCTTCCCAGTTGCAACAGTCTCTTGAGCAACAAAAAGTGGAACAGTTATGAAGAACTAATAATCTGACTGCATCCTATTTCGCCTCAAACCATTTCATCCCAATCACTGCACCAACACATTTCTGCTCATATAATATTACTGACTTTTCTTTGATAAAAAGTTATATATACAGATGCACACTCAATGACTATATAATCACGTTCGAATCATGTAATAGGCCTATACTGTGTACAGCTTTAGCAGTAAAGTTAAATCTAATTCACCAGTAACGGGGCAACAAGAAACCACAGCTATCTGTGCTAACTAAAACATCTAAAAATACACAAAGTCTATGGAGGATCAAGGCAATGTAGAAATTTAAAACATTCTCTTTTCAATTGTTCTTCTCTCTCTTTCACTTGCTGTCTTTCTCTCACACATTTCTGCAGTTCTGTAAGCCATTCAGTGTCAGGTTCTCTGGCTGATCTGTTTGGTGAGTCTGTTCTGCATTTGTATGTTCCCATTTTCCCTTTGTGCTTCTATGTTTTCATTCGCCATGTGCTGGCAGCCAGTGTGGGGTTTCTCGGCAGGGGTTGCAGCCCTGCTAGCCCATTCTCTGATTTGCACCACCTCTGTCTTGTTTTGTTTATTAAACTCCCTTCCTATTTAACTCCCTTGTGTGTGTTGTCTTGTGCCTGACTGTCTTTTGACTTCAGCCAGGCTGTTGTGCCTCATTCTGTCTGTAGGTCAGTCAGTTTGTTTTTTGTGCTTTCTTCTGCCTAGTCTGTTTGCCTCCTGCTATCCCAGACATCTCTACTCTACTCGGTCATCATTCTCACCATTTCCCTTCTGGCCCCTATCTGCTCTCCACTGTTTACCGTTCCTGAGGATTACAACTTAACTGTCTGCTCTAGTTTCATCTGTTCCCATCTACCCCATGTTATTCTCCACGGGCTGCTCTACTCTCCAGTCAGTCGATGGGTTAACCTGGTGGCATCCTGGAACCTTCTCCCAGCCTTATTTTCAGTGGCACACCCCTCAGCCCAATCCATTCCGCCTCCCAGGACTTCCTACAGCCACACTCACCCTCCTCATCTCCCTGGTTTCCCTTCCTGGTTTTGTTGTGGTCTGCCACCTTATCTTCCAAGTTGTTTACTTTAGTTGAGAACCCAATAAACTGTGTTTGTTTGATCTGCATTGATTTAAGTCCACCTCGTTTTCCCCCTCACAATTCAGTAAGCCTTTTGTAAAGGGATCAATGGAAAGGAGGAGGTGAGAACCGGCTTGACAATATAAATAATAGTCTAATTGGTAAACTTAAAACAAGGACACAAACACACACATGACAGACATGTCCGTAAACGATCTCTCTCTCTCGCACGATCCTCTGCAGTCGACCTTTATCCCTCTCGAAGGCTTGATTAGCCTAATACGGGACCGGGTGTGTAGGATCACGACCCGGCCCCGCCTCCGCCCTGCCACATTCCTCCCTCGTTCTATCAGGCTGGGGAGCCCCCAGCATGACGTACACCCTCCCTCCTCTTTCCCTGGGGGAGGGCATGCCCTAAGCCCCGTCTGCCGGCAGAAAGACTGTAAAATTTAAAAGAGAGAGAAAAGGCAGTGCGAGAGAGAGAGGAGAGAGAGAGAACCTCTTACTCGCCAGTTTTCCGATACGCCGCAGCTTGTTCCTCGGCCACCTCGCCCTCCGCCCTGCCACACCTTTCACTTGTTATTTACTTAAAGTAAGGCCACTAGTGAACATACTTCTATTTTGCATTTTTGTAATTTAATACAATTTTCATTCTGAAGAATGTGATATTGTATTTATCCCCCCCAACAAACATCCCTGTGCTCACACATGAGTAAATGTACAGAATAAAAATGCAAACAAACACACAAACAAAAGTATATATTGTGACAGGGCGGAGGGCGGGGCCGGGTCGTGATTCTACACACTCGGTCCCTTATCAGGCTAATCAAGCCTCCGAGAGGGATAAAGGCTGACTGCGGACGTTGGTGCGAAATAGAGAGAGAGTGTTTACGGGCAGCTGCCCAGTGTGTGTTTTTGTGTATGTCTTTTTGTTTAAGTTATTTATTAAATATTATTTATTTTGTCAAGCCGGCTCTCGCCTCCTCCTTTCCCTTAATCCCTTTACACACACACACACACACATATATATATATATAATAATAATCATACTCAACCAAAACTACACTATTCTATCCATGCCCCACCCCGAGAGCCCTCCAAAAGCTCAAAATAATTGCCCCATTTCCCAACAAACTAATCTAAGTTACCTTGTCTTCCAAATTACACCTCTTCAAAAGCCGCCACCCTCCTCATCTCTGTGCATCACTCACAAAATGGGGGCACACCAGCTGACCTCCAACCCCTGAAAATAATCTGACTTGCGATCATCACACAGGTCTGAACCTAATTCTCCATGTGATTATTCCTCACATTGATGACAACCCAATTGCCCAAATCACAGACTCACAAAATGAAACCTGATTTCCCTCCACGTCACACACAAAACAATGAACCTTCAACCAGAATCTCTGGTTCTCAATACACCACTAATAGCATGGGCCGTGTCACCATTCTCCGATTGGTATCGCCAGCAGGTGGGTGTGTTTTAAGACCAAGCCTATACAATTTAGAAGGGGTCTAATAAATCTAAGTAAAATCATGAATTGTATAAGGAAATCTCTAACATCTCTAGATGCAGACTTCTTTCTCCAATAATCTCTTGGTTGAAATCAAAGCTCCGTCCCCCAGACTCTGAATTAGCAGGGAATAATATACTGGTACCTCATGACCATTTCCAAAAGCAGTAATCACCACTCCCAGAGGATCTGCCACTTTAAGGGGGTGTATGCTGCTCCCAAAAATGGTATAGAGCAGGTGGCGCAGTTGTAAATACCTATAAAACTGATATCTGGGAATCCCAAAATGTTGGACCAAATTTTCAAAAGATCTCAACACTCCACTGCCATATGATCATGGCAACATTAAAATAAATGTCAGAGTTAAACAGACTGGACACTTTTGTCCATACCACGTGCAAATGTAAGATAACGATGACTTCAAATGACTTCATGACCACAGATGTTAGGGCGACAGGTCTGTAGTCATTAATTCCTGTGATTTTTGGTTTCTTAGGGACAGGGATAATAATTCAGCATTTGAAGCAGCATGGGACTAAACACTGCTCCAGTGATCTATTGAAGATCTGTGTGAAGATGGGGGCCAGTTGGTTAGCATAGGAATGAAGGCACGCTTGTGAGACGCCATCTGGGACTGAAGCCTTCCTTGACCTTTGCTTCCGAAAGACACAGCACACATCGTCTTCACAGATCTTGAGTGCAGGTTGAGTAGCAGGAGGTGGGTTGCAGGAGGAGTTAATCTTTGTGTGAAGTGAAGGTCCGAGTACATGTGGGGTGTAAGATTGGGCCTTTCGAATCTGCAGTAGAACACATTCAGGTTGTCAACCAGTCGTTGGTCAACCACAGGGATGGAGGTAGGAGTCCTGTAATTAGTAAGATGTTTTAGGCTATTCCACACTGATGCAGGGTCGTTAGCTGAAAACTTGTTTTTCAGCTTCTCAGAGTAGCTTCTTTTAGCCACTCTGATTTCCTTATTCAGTGTGTTCCTGGCCTGATTGTACAAGATTGTCATCAGTTTAGGGAGTTCTAATGGTTCCACAAAATTTCTAATATCCTCTTCAGTAGACGAAGATGTGGAGCTAACGAGATCAAGATAGAATTCTTTAAAAGCATTAATATCAATGGCCAAGGCAAATATTTCACCACCAGCAGATTTCACAGAGGGAATGGTAGAAAAAAGACTCTCTCTGCTTTATATGTCTAGCTAAAATCTTCATTTGTCCCCCAACTCAAAGTATGACTGTCATGCCCTGAATATCCAAAACTCCACCTTGCACGGCAAAATAGTATTGCATCTATATTTCAATCGTGTCAATTCCCTGAGGCCATCAGATGACATTCAGCACTTCAGCTCTGCCTCTGCACTTTTAAAATTCCCTTCCAACTCTACAAGTTCTCGTGCTTTGGATTTTTTGATGAATGAGTCATACTGTATGATCTTACACCTAAGATACTTCAGTGCCTCCCAAGCCACGCACACAGAGGATACTAAAGACCAGTTGGTCTCCATATAAACATTGATTTAAGCCTTTAACACTTGTTAAAACGTGTTTTTAACTTTTGCAGGATTTTGCAAAAGGGATACATTAAAGAACCAACTAGATGATTATATATGAAAACTTTGCTGTCAGGTTAATCTAGTCCAGTGCTGTAAGACAGAATTTCATAACAGAAGAAAATCTATTATACAAACTCATGCCAATCGGCAGAATAAACATAAAAAATCATGGTTCATTTACAAAACTGTCTTGAAGAGGTGTTCCTCCACAAAACAAACTCCAGCTGCTAGTGGAACCAGCACACAAACACAAAACAAAAAAATGTCAGTTTCCTCTGACATTTCCAGTTTATGGCTTGTTATGCCAAGCAGACTAGGGAAGAGCTCATCTAAGAATTTCACCATATCTCTGCCTTCCTCATGCTCAGGAATTCCAACAATTCAGACGTTGTTTCACCAGTTTCCAATTTTTCCCAAATGCGTTTCAAATCTAGCTTGGTCGCTAGAGGATTAGCAGCTCATTGCCTCTCTGATGACTCCAGATAATCGATCCGTTTCTCGACATACCCGATACTTGTAACCAATTCAGAGGATTTTGATTCCATCGCAGTAATTGATCGACGTATTACAGCAAGATCCTTCAAATCCACTACGACCTTCGTCAGCATCACAGACATGCTGGATTTCAAGTTTATGTGTTTTGTTCTTGTTTTCATGTCCATCCATCCATCCATCCATCCATACATACATCTTCAACTGCTTATCCGAAGTCGGGTCGTGGGGGCAGCTGCTCCAGCAGGGGGCCCCAAACTTCCCTATCCCGAGCCACATTAACCAGCTCTGACTGGGGGACCCCGAGGCGTTCCCAGGCCAGTGTGGAGATGTAATCTCTCTTCCGGGGCATGAAGTTAGAAAAGTCCGATCACTCGTTCGCATTTGCCCAACGGCTCTGGGATGCCTGTCGGAGGTGGCTGCTCGCAGGGGACCACGACGTCGAGGGAGTTATCGATCAGGTGGTACTGAAGCAATTTGTCCAACAGCTGCCCCGGAAAACGGCGGAGTGGGTCCAGTGCCACCGCCTGGCGTTGCTGGAGGAAGCCATTCGTCTTGCGGAGGACCATCTGGCGGCGATCCCGAGGGCAGGTGAGCCCTCCTTCTCTCTCTCTCTCTCCCCTTCCCATGTGTCTGCCCCTGCCTTCTCCCCCTCCCCTATGTCCTTTCGCTCTGCTCTCTCCCAGGGCCCGTTCCTGCCCAGCGCAGGCGTGGAGTGAACCAGAGACCAGCTTCCCGGCCTTGGGAGAATGTACCCTCCACTTCCCCGTCCTTCAGCAGCTCTCCTCCTCAGGTGGGGGCACCCGCCAGCACAAGTGCGGGCATAAATGTAAATGTAACACCTGGGCCAGCCTGTTGGAAGTGCGAAGACCCCACAGGCTGCCCCCGATTGGGCTGGAGCATACCGGATTCCGGTAAGGATCAGGGGGGGTATTTACCAAGCTTTGCTGGATACCGGCTGTAATCAGACCACCATCCACCAACGCTTTGTTCAACCCGGGGCTCTGGGTTTAACTAAATTGGTGAGGGTGAGGTGTGTGCATGGGGATGTTCACAAGTATCCCATGGTGACTTTGGCAATTAAATTCAGGGGAAGAAACGATAGTGTGGAGGCAGTGGTTAGTTCCCGCCTCACTCATCCACTAATCTTGGGTACTGATTGGCCGAGTTTTAGAGATATTTTAGAGGGTATTTGCGCGGGAATTGGTCCTACATAAAGAGGTGTGCGGTGTGCGATGCTTTGGCAGGGGAGGCGGAGCCGAGGCCATCCTCGGCTGCTCTGAATTACGAGGGAAGGCAGGGGTGCTCAGCTACGGGAATTTGCACTGGGAGATAAGGTGCTTGAATTACTCCCCACATCGAGCTCTAAATTGCTCGCCAAGTGGCAAGGACCCTTTGAGGTCACACGACGAGTAGGGGCTCTCGATTATGAGGTAAAAAAAGTACCGATAGAGGGGGCGCACGTCAAATATATCACCTCAACCTCCTTGTGGAGGGAAGAAGCGGCCTCTGTGACGTTTGCCACGGTAGTTCCGGAGAGGGCGGAGCTCGGACCGGAGGTAAACAAAGCCTGCAATCTCAACACCCCGGTCACTTGTGGAGACCACCTCTCACCGCGTCAACTCACAGAGGTTTCCGAATTACAAAAGGAATTTGCAGATGTGTTTGCCGTACAAACGTCATAGAGCACCACATCGAGACCGAGCCGGGCGTGGTGGTGCATTGCCGCCCCTATCGCTTACCCGAACATAAAAAGAAAATAGTACGGGAGGAATTAGATGTGATGCTTGATATGAGCGTAATAGAGGAATCCCACAGTGATTGGTCCAGCCCGGTTGTTCTTGTTCCCAAGAGTGATGGGTCTGTTCGATTCTGTGTGGATTATAGAAAAGTCAACGCGGTGTCTAAATTTGACACGTACCCAATGCCCCATGTTGATGAACTGCTCGATCGGTTAGGTACTGCTCGATTTTATTCGACCTTGGATTTAACAAAGGGCTATTGGCAGATCCCCTTGACACCAATGTCCCGTGAGAAAACAGCCTTTACTTCGCCGTTTGGATTACACCAATTTGTGACACTTCCTTTCGGTTTGTTTGGGGCTCCGGCCACGTTTCAGCGCCTCATGGATCGGATCATCAGACCTCACACCACGTACTTATCATCCTATTTGGATGATATCATCATTTATAGCAATGATTGGCAGCGGCACATACAACATCTGAGGGCCGTCCTGAGATCGCTGTGGCGGGTGGGGCTCACGGCAAACCCTAAAAAGTGCGCAATTGGGCGTTTGGAGGTACGGTATCTGGGGTTCCACTTGGGTCATGGCCAGGTGCGTCCCCAAATTGACAAGACCACGATTGTGACTTGCCCTAGACCTAAGACCAAAAAGGGGGTGAGGCAGTTCCAGGGGCTGGCTGGCTATTATAGAAGGTGTGTGCCTAATTATTCGGATGTCACCAGCCCGTTGACTGACCTCACTAAAAAGGGGGCTCCAGATCCGGTTCAATGGTCGGTGCAGTGTCAACAGGCATTTACGTGGGTTAAACCCGCACTCTGTGGGGGGCCTCTTCTTCATGCAACTGACTTGTCACTCCCTTTTATATTTCAGACGGACGCTTCAGAGAGAGGGCTGGGGGCCGTACTCTCAGAGGTGGTGGAGGGGGAGGAGCGCCTGGAGCTGTACATTAGCCGTAAGCTCTCCTTGAGGGAGACTAAGTACAGCACCGTGGAGAAGGAGTGTTTGGCCATCAGGTGGGCGGTCCTCACCCTCCGTTACTACCTGCTGGGGCGGGCCTTCACCCTCTGCTCGGATCACACCCCACTGCAGTGGCTCCACCGCATGAAAGATACTAACGCCCAGATCACCGGTTGGAATCTGGCCCTCCAGCCCTTTAAATTCAAGGTGGTCCACAGACCGGGGTGCAGATGGCTATTGCCGACTTCCTCTCCAGAAATGGGGGGGAGTGGTAGACAGGCTGGATGACGCCCCGGCCTGAGTCGGGCGGTGGGGCTATGTGGCAGCGGGGGCGTGGTCAAGTGCCCGTCCGGGAGAGAAAAGCGGTAAGGGCGCTTACACCTGAGCTAAATTAAGTCTAACACCTGTCTCTAATTTCAGTGAGCACAGGGAGAGTGGCATAAAAGGCAGCCACATGGCCTCCATCAACAGAGAGAGACTGACTAAAGAACTACTGTGTGCATTAATTAAATAGTACCTGTCTTTGTAAAAGTGCTGTGTGCACGTCTAAAGTGTTGAGAATAAAGAACCTCACCTCCGAGCAGTGCATCAAGTGTCATCCCTTGGAGGAAATCCTTTACAATTATATATGGATATTGATATACAGTTACATCATTGATGGCCATAAAAAGGAGCGACCAAGACAAGGAGTATGAGAGAGGAACAACTGCATGACATTCAACATCTCTCCTTTGTGGAGGCTGTTCTTCCTGTGTATGCACAAAGTGTCTTTGAAATCCAGGTGTGGTGACAAAACAGGCTTCACACACATAATGACCTCCTGAATCATGCCCCTTTCTCTCTTTTGATGGTTTTCTGCCTTGTTATTTGTATTTTATTTAAAATGAAAACCACTGAGGTATGACACAACCAATCCCACTGTACTTGTCTTCAGGCAGTATGTACTGCAGCATGCTTATACAAACATGTGTGTTGAAGTGTGTTAATGTGACTCACCGTCCAGCCACCTCCGTCAATGCTCATATCACAATAGACCTGAAAGCCGGTGGGGTAATGAGTGGGAAAAACTGAGTAGATGCCATCTTCCTTCTGACCACTAACATATATATCACTGCAGTCTCGTGGACGAGAGCCTGAAAAAGAGAGAGAGAGTGAGCGTTTATTCAATGTCTGTTCAATATTGAAAACTGAAAAAGTGAACGTTCAATTGTTATCATAAGGAAATATTTCCACCTGCTCTGACCCTTAAAAAATAACTTTCATTGGTATGGTAACCTACAGTAATGTATTAAGATTGATATGGTCATATTTTTATTATTAAAATATTTTTGACTTGACTAGAATCAGTTAATTTTCATGTTACCACATTAAGCACGTTTTTATTTACCTGACATTTTTTTTCTTGCTGAAAGTGTATTTTATTCAATAGTATTTTATTCTATTGAAACAGATCATTAGATCTCTAAATAGCTAGATAGATAAATATCTCTAGATAGCTAAACTAGCCGGAGGCTGATTTCCTGTAATGTCCAAAGGAATAGTGCTATAGAAATGTCAACATAACTTTATGCCAGTTTTTCAAGGCAGCTTGTGCATTTCTTTGTTCCCACAAGAGCTATCCTTTTCCCAGATTATAGATAACACTCTCCCCTTCACTTGCATATGCTTGCATACGAGTGTCTGTTTCAAACTAGGGTTCATTACAAACCACACCTGTGGCTCCAGCAGATACATCAGGGCCTTACAAGTAAAGTGGTATAATGCTTTCAGACACAGCTTAAATTTAAGCACAGACATTCTCCCTTCTGCTCCAAGCGACTCAACTAATGAGAATTCAGACTTTTGGGAGGGGGGGTACGCACTTGGCAATGGTAATGTACACACTTCAAACACAGTTTTATGTGAAATTGTCTGATATTCTCTGGATCGAGAGTGAGTTACTAAGTCAACAGTGGGAGGATTAAAGCGCCTCTGCTAAAGGACGGAGGGCTTGTGTCTCTGATGTGGTTATGTCAGAGTATGCTTACAGGAGGGCATGTGGTGTTGCTGAGATCGTGGGAGTCAATAAATTGTCCAGGGGTGCAGGTAAGATGGACACACTGGCAAATCGAGATAAACTTTTTTAGAGACTTCTGAGATAGTGAAGAGATGAATAAAGGCAGGAATGGGTGGTTAGGGGCCCAGCGCAGGAGGTCTTGCCCACAACTGATGGCAACGAGCAAAAACCTTAAGGAGCCCATCCTCCTGTGGCTTTACGATTCATGAACATATGCCAATATTATTTAGCTACATAGTAGTGTAGTATGTATGATAACATTATTAAATGCACTATGAACTAACATGAACTAACAAAAAACAATGGTATTTTTATTAACTAACATTAACAAAGATTCATAAATACTGTAAAAAATATATTGTTCATTGTTAGTTCATGATAGCTAATGCATTAACTAATGTTAACAAATGGAACCTTATTGTAAAGTGTTATTAATACCACTAATTAAAACGGAGGGCTGGGCCGGGTTGTGATTATACACACCCGGTCCCTTATCAGGCTAATTAAGCCTCCGAGAGGGATAAAGGACGATGGCAGATGGTGGTGTGGGCAAGGGCAAAAATGTCATCAAAATGTTGGTGGGGACAATACAAATAACAATTCTCAAGAGCAATTTTTGAAAGGGACACCAATAATACAGACAAAATTGTACTTGCAAGGATACGTGTACACCGAGGAAAGCCTTACTACTATTATTAGTGTAGCATGGAGACCGTTCCATTATTCTTCTTCTCAAAGTTTCTTTCTGGTTTAATGAAAAAGCTGACTAAATTGACCAAAAAATTCTTCAAAACCATACATTTTTTGTAAATAAGTTGTTTACACAATCAAGCCACCAAAATACAATGGAATTTGAACTTCAGCATTTATTTATTTATATATCACATTTAATAGCAACGTTGTTGCTTCACAGTAATAATTAAAACATACATAAAAACATTTGCCATGCCTAGCAAATGAAGGCATGACTACACTCTTAGACATATACCCTCATACAACACTACATCACGTAGTGTATGCGTACACTCTATGGGTGTGTGTGTGAGTGGGGATATACTACTGTATTAAACAAGCTAGGTAAACGCATAGACTGTATTAAACAAGGGTAACGTTAAACATTATAATCGCTAACAAAGCAGACTGCATCAGTGACAAAAGTACATTGGTACACAAGTACACAATCATATATTTGTTTTTTGACATGATTTATTAATGACTCAGCATCATCTATATTAAAGAGAAAATAATCACTTCACCGATGTTTAAAGTGAATAAAATAACATTGACTTACTGGAGTTCCACAACTACTCAAAAACTTTGTTCTTCTCTCCTGCCACCGGAGTGTGTGTGTGTCGGTGGTGAGGTAAAAGGGGCGGAGGCAGTGGACCAAAGCACTGTGAGGCAAGGGAGGAGGGACTCAAAATGTTTAAAATGTTTTTTTATTGTTGCCCCGTTTGCATTTGTATTGTTTTATTTCTTAAACAATTCTTTTAAGAATATATCATTATATTATTTACAATACACATTTTAATGATATTTTAGGGGGGGACAACCCTCAGATAGGGGGAATCCTGACCCCCCCGACCCTCCCGCGATTTCCACCTATGGGTGTGGTAGAGAGAGATAGTTTATGGACATGTCCGTCATGTGTGTTTGTCTTTTGCTTCAGTTCTTAATTAAATAATTATTTATATTGCCAAGCTGGTTCTCGCCTCCTCTTTTCCATCTAAATTACATTACATACACACTGTCATATCAACAACCATACAGTAATTACTCTGTTCAGTGATGAATGTGATTTAGTAAGTTTTTAATTCACTAAAAATAACCGAATCAAAAGAGTCATTTGTTTGGGAATCGGGTGACACAGAGACAATGTGGCTACAATGATTGTGCTGTATGTATAGCACTGTAATTCAAAAGACACATTTTGAATTATAAGAATCATTGGTTTGGGAATCATACTATATATATATATATATATATATATATATATATATATATATATATATATATATATATATATATACATATATATATCATTTTTTTATTAATTTTTTTTTCTTCGTTTATAATAACCTTGCAATGGACACAGATGTGGTAAAACCATAACATATTTGACCAAAAACTTTGTAGAATGAAGGGAGATGGGCAGACAGGCGGTATCGCTTACCATTTGCACAGCTTTTAAGGCGAACTCCTCTGACTGGTGCCCTCTGCAGATCAGCCTTCACTCTGGCCTTGAAACCACCTGTATCCTTCTGCATGACATTCAGAGCATCACTCACAGAGTTTACAACCTTCACCATGTTAATCTGGCTCTCGGACAGCAGCTGTAACACATAAACAGGCAGCATGTACAAACAAGCACAGTTTGAGCAACTGGCCATAATAGACTGTGGTGGAAAGATGAAAAATGAACAAAGAATCACATTGATAAAGCTATTGACAGAAATGTAGATCACAAAAACATATTTTTGGCAAAACTTATCTAAAGGCTGCCCAGTTTGCAAAGGCTAAGTTATTAACTACTGGTTAGTGTATTACTGAGAATTAATAGTACATTTACAGTAATCCAATTACAAAACCCCTATTAATACATATAGGACCATCTGCAATTAAACAATATGTCTACATATGGTGAAATTGCCAATAAACAATCAGCATATGCAGACAAATTGCAGTGTCTTCTATACTGAGATACAGATCAGGACCACAGACAGCAGTATGGTCAATTTTAGCTTTAGCTATAGCTTCTGCTAAGTGTGGATCTATGTTTGATGGCTTTAACTTAAAAACTACAGCTCAGTTTCCTGAACATGTATGAAGCTTTAAACTATGGAAATGCACAGTGAAATGATGATTGTTTAATGAAAATCCCTTGTTGCCTATGGGGAGGCAAAATGTGTCTGCGAGATAGGTTCCATAAGGCCACCTGTCATTTCAAGTCAAGTACATGACAAGAAATTGGGATGTAAAGGTCTTTGTGCCAGAATTATGGTGAGATTTTCTGCTTGAGGCAGTGAACTGATGAAAGACTACCTAGAAATATGACAACTGTAAGAAACACACACAGGCATGCCTAAAGTGTGTGTTTTTCCCCATAAACTTGAGAAATCTGACCCAATTTAGAAGGAAAAACCCTTTGTGTTCCTGTGAGCATTAGAGTGTGTTTGTGGGTGTGTGTGTATATGAGCCACATTCAACATAATGAATGAGCTTCCTATCCTAGCCTCAACAATATGTCCTGTACAGTGATCTTTAACCCTTAAAAGCATGGGTGTTTCGCCAAACATTATTACATACTCGGGTCTTAAAGGCACATATATCTATCACAAATGGATGTACAAAATGCCCAGATAGTGTGAATTTTTAAAACATTTTCAAGACAATTAGAAAATAATAGAATATAATATATTCTAAATAGAACTGTCTGAATGAACGTGTTAATGCATGAGTTTAATTTAAAACATTTAACACGTTAATTTTTCTTATTCGTGATTAAAGAATTTATCGTTAACACAAACACTGGTGTTAAGGGTGGAAACATTGTAATGTGTCCGCCTGGAGTAATTACACTGATGCACATGCCACAGCACCAGAGCCCTTCTACCAAGGAGAGTAAGCTTAGCATATGCAGTAGTCCCATTGACATTCTAGAGGCAGTACTGTCTTAACATGCTAAAGTTGACCGTTATGCTCTCTCCTATGATAGAGCCATGGCAGTTGTTATCTCATTAAATAAAATGTTATCTGACAGCGCTTCCCTATCAGTGATAAAATGATGGAAAAAGGACCTCTTAACACTATTTGATGTACAAAACAAGCCCAGATGGGACTTGTGGGACAAATAAAGTATTTTTCAGCCTATTTAAGGCGTATGGAGAGTTCAAAGCAGCGCTCTACGCTGGTGTTGCCGCCCTCATGCGAATCATGAATGCAGCTTCACTATGGCTGTTGGAAAACAGGTAGCAGGAGTCTACCGGCAGATAAATAGTGTGGATAATGAGAGTTTAAGAGATTTATTGCCCATTGCAATGAATACGCAGCCTATGTGGGGACTAGTTTTTCAATAAATCAAACTCACACTTTGTGTGAGTTTGATCAAAATCAAACATTTGATGTGACTTGAATTGGTGATTTATATGTTTATATTTTGGAAGGCTTTGTTTGGAAAATGTTAATAAAGCCTAATTTTGATACATATTGTTTTATTTTCTTCCTAAAATAGAAATTATAATAGAACATTTTGACCAAATAAGAAGTATATATAGTGCCAAATTTCAACACTTTCTAAATCTGCAATTAATCGCAATTAACTACAAAAAATTACGTGATCGCGGTTAAATTTTTTAATCAACTGACTGACTAACAACACGATTTCTTATATATTTTGATGTTTCATTTTTCATATATTAAAGAGATGATGCAACAAATATAGAACAATATTCTTTACTTATACACACTGAAATTCAAGAAAGTCAAACACATATTGAGCTACACATAACATATAATCTATACAAAAGTTACACATATGAATTTTTGAGTCTAAATTGATGCACAACTTACATAATTTCAGTATTGTAGCCAAATGACCATAGCCAAATCATCCTGTTCATGTAACACTTGCTATAGTTTAGTTCAAATAGCAATGTCAAATGAAAATCAAGTCAATCCACTTGGGTAAGAAAAAGCATGTATAATATGTGTGTACACGCATATGGAATACTGATAAACACATTTTATAAAGGCCTAGACTGCACAAAATTGCATTTTTTCATTTGTATGCATTTGTATGCAGAACCTATCATAGAGCGAGCTACAATGCAAAATATCTTAGTTTGTTACCCAGAAAAAAGTTAGACTTATTGCAGGGTCACTTAGATATACTATACACTCACTGAGCACTTTATTAAGAACACTTGTACACCTGCTAATTTATCCGATTGTCTAATCAGCCAATTGTGTGGCAGCAGTGCTATGCATAAAATTTGATCTCTGTGATTTCGACAGTGGTGTGATTGTTGGTGCCAGGGTGGCCCGATGAACACATTTTGTACCGGGTCCAAGAATTCCTAACTGATTATTAAAGGAGACCCACTGCCAGAGCTGATAAATGCAAGTTAAGAAAATAAATTCTGATCGGCAATTCAGCTAAACACTGTTGTTGGATAACAGTCTCTGCATTTTATTGTATCATTCAGACTGACACACACTTCTATTTCTTTTGGATAGAACAGGTCAAAGGGTTTGCACAGTGCTTGGACAGTATATATATATATATATATATATATATATATATATATATATATATATATATACAGTATATATATATTTTTGTTTGTGCATATCCTGGTTCTTCACTGAGCATATGTGGTAAAATTCTATCATTTGCAATCTGTAATCCCACCAAATTGTTTAACCACAAATTAACAATTAAATTAACAGCGCAATTATACTTAGAACTTTATCTGTTTAATCTGTGACAGGAGACCTGTCTCTGTTGATACTACAAGTGAAGGGAGGTAATTACAGGTATAATTACCCTTAATTAATAAGGGTGGATAGGTTTAAGGAAGTCAAAATGACATGTTTTACCTAAAGTCTATCCCTTTCTTCCTCTCTCTTTATCACACTTTCTCAGCTTTCTCCTCTCTGGCCCCCTTTACATTGCATATTAACATGTGTTTCATATCCAGACAATATCAGGGTATTCTTTAGTTTGATTGCATTTACAGTACACCTTGTAGTCCAATGCATATCTAGTGTATTTGAAAAGAGACACTTACTCATGCAAAATGAAAAACAGCACTTACTTTTTTCATACATGCTGTAGTTGCATGGGTATAACGAAAACAATTAGCATTTACACCTTTGCCAAATGTTGTCAGAATTTGTCCCTGACCACCTTCAAATGTGGTTTCAGTGTTCGGGTCACAATGTGCCTTGAATAAATTTACACCTGGCTTTTAACCTCGTGCGACCCTGTGTACTCATATGTGGATGTTGGATTTTGGCTTTGCTATATGCAACGAATAATTTAAATTCATTTAAACTGACTGTTCTCAGTTCAGGAGACTACTTGCTGACACATAGAAACATGTAACAAAACTACATGGTGCCGACCACAACATAGTTTGTGTTTGGGAGAAATGGCAACAAAACTACATCTGGTAAGGTACCTAATTACTGTAATGATTACCGTGTCTTGTCTCACTGTTGCCCTTTGTTTGTCATTTTTGTCACTTTTCTAACTCCTTAGTTTTTCACTTTTGTCACCCTTGTACTTCCATAGTTTTCTTGTCAGCCTTCGTGTGCTCTGTTCATTGTTTTCACCTGCCCTCGTCAGTTGTCTTATTTTTAGTTTATCACCGTTATCTTGTTTGAGTTCTGTTTGTTCATTGGTTCCCGTCTTCCTATGTCCATGTATTTGAACCCTGTCTGTTTGTTCAGTCTCTGTCGGTCGTTGTTTGTTTATGGATGTATTTGTTAGCTCCCTGTTTCCAGCCCGAGTTCCCTGTGACTACTCTCTCGTTCGTGGTTCCTGTTCCCCCTGTTGATGTCCCCGTGTCCTTCCAAGGTTCTGTCTCTGTTTTCCCATTGTGGACCTTTCTTTTGTTCCTGTGTTTTGTTTATTTATTGTTTCAATAAAGCCGCGTTTGGATCCTACCTTCTGTCTGCCTTCTCCTGATTTACCACATCGTGACAGAACGACCGACCATTACAATGGAACCAGCGGTCCAACAGGCCAACTACCAGCTGCTCTGCTTGAAGCAAGGGGACCGACCGATTGAAGACCACATCCAGGACTACCTCGAGCTGGCGTTTGTCTCCGACTTCCCGGATCCCGACTTACTCAATCCTGGCATCTTTCTTTTGGGGAAATCTGAATGCCTCACTAAGGGAGCGGTTGCCACCAGCGATGCTCGGCTGGACTTTGCAGGAGGTGGAAGAGGCTCTGCTGGTCAGCGGCTCGTCACTCATGGTGGACGTAACAGAGGAGAACCCTACCTCACCTTCCGCGGTGTCGACCTTCAACTCGCCCTTGGCTCTTCCCGTCACGCCAGCTCCACCTGTCAGTGAGCCCATCCCTACGCCAGTCGCCTCCCACGAACCAGCGCGTCCATCTTCGTCTGCCCAGAGGAGGAGGATGAGGAGGAGAAGACGGGCTTCCACCTCCCGGCCAGCGCCTGCCCCGGTCTGCGAGCCAGAGCCCACGCATGTCACTGTGAGCGAGCCTGAGTCCTCGTCAGCCACGATGAGAGAGCCTGAGCCCTCGACCGTCCCCGAGCCAGTGCCGATAGCCTCAAACGTCAATGAGCCAGTGCCTGTAGCCTCAGATGTCCGTGAGCCAGCGCCTGTAGCCTCGACCGTCCCTGAGCCAATGCCTGTAGCCTCGACCATCCCTGAGCCAGCGCCTGTTGCCTCGACCGTCCCTGAGCCAGCGCCTGTAGCCTCGACCGTCCCTGAGCCAGCGTCTGTAGCCATGACCGTCCAAGCGCCAACGCCTCCCGAGCTTTCCAGAGCTCCGCCTCCCGAGCTTTCCAGAGCTCCGCCTCCCGAGCTTTCCAGAGCTCCACCTTCCGAGCCTCCCGAGCTTTCCAGAGCTCCGCCTTCCGAGCCTCCCGAGCTTTCCGGAGCTCCGCCTTCCGAGCTCTCCAGAGCTCCGCCTACCGAGTCTTCCAGGGCTCCTCCTCTCGAGCCTCCCAGGGCTCCTCCTCCCGAGCCTCTCAAGTCTCTCGAGCCTCCCAGAGCTCCTCCTGAGCTTCCCAGGGCTCCGCCTCTCGAGCCTTCTTAGGCTCCGCCCCTCAAGACTCTCGAGCCTCCCAGGGCTCGACCCCTCAAGTCTCTCGAGTCTTCCAGTGCTCTGCCTCTCGAGCCTTCCGGGGCTCCACCCCTCGGGCCTCTCGGGTCTTTCAGGGCTCCGCCTCTCGAGCCTCCCAGGGCTCCGCCCCTCAAGCCTCTTGAGCCTCCCAGGGCTTCGCCCCTCAAGCCCCTCGAGCCTTCCAGGGCTCCACCTCTCAAGCATCTCGAGCCTTCCAGGGCTCCACCTCTCAAGCATCTCGAGCCTCCCAGGGCTCCGCCCCTCAATTCACTCGAGTCTTCCAGGGCTCCGCCTCTCAAGTCTCTCAAGCCTCCCAGAGCTCCGCCCCTCAAGTCACTCGAGCCCTCCAGAGCTCTGCCCCTCAAGCCTTCCAGGGCTCCGCCTCTCGAGCCTTCCAGGGCTCCGCCTCCAGAGCCTCTCGAGTCTTCCACGGCCCTTTTCCCCAAGCCTCCTACGGCTCCACCTCCCGAGCCTCCTACGGCTCCGCCTCCTGAGCCTCCTACGGCTCTGCACCCAGAGACTCCAGAGCTTTCTAGGGCTCCGCCTCCAGAGCCTTCTAGGGCTCCGCCTCCCGAGCCTCCTGCAGCTCCGCCTCCCGAGCCTCCTACGGCCCCGCCTCCCGAGCCTGCTACGGCTCCGCCTCCCGAGCCTCCTATGGCTCCGCCTCCAGAGCCTCCCGAGCCTTCTATGGCTCCGCCTCCCGAGCTTCCTACGGCTCCACCTCCCGAGCCTCCTACGGCTCTGCGCCCAGAGACTCCAGAGCCTTCTAGGACTCCGCCTCTAGAGTGTCCTACGGCTCTGCCTCCTGAGCCTCCCTCAGCTCCGCCTACTGAGCCTCCTAGGCCATCGCCTCCCTCGGCTCCACCTCCTGAGCCTCCCGAGCCTCTCCCGGCTCCGCCTCCTGACCCTCCTATGGCTCCGCCTCCAGAGCCTCCTTCAGTTCCACCTCCTTAGCCTCCCCCAGCTCCGCCTCCTGAGCCTCCCTCAGCTCCGCCTCCAGAGCCTCCTTCAGCTCCACCTCCTGAGCCTCCCAAGCCTCTCCCGGCTCCGCCTCCTGACCCTCCTACGGCTCTGCCTCCAGAGCCTCCTTCAGTTCCACCTCCTGAGCCTCCCCCGGCTCCACCTCCAGTGGCTCCCTCAGCTCCGCCTTCTGAGACTCCTAAGCCATCGCCTCCCCCGGCTCCGCCTCCAGTGGCTCCATCAGCTCCGCCTTCTGAGCCTCCTAAGCCATCGCCTCCCTCGCTCCGCCTCCCGGGCCTCCCTCGGCTCCGCCGGCTTCCCCAGTGGCCAATCCTCCTCCCAGGCCCCCTGAACTGGTGCTTGCCCCATGGCCATCTCCTAGGCCACCAAAACCGGCCTCTGTCCCGTGGCCACCTCCCAGGTCGCCTGAGCCAGTCCTTGCCCCACGGCCATCTCCTAGGCCACCAAAACCGGCCTCTGTCCTGTGGTCACCTCCCAGGTCCCCCAAGCCTACCCACATCCCGTGGTCAACTTCTGGGCCCCCAGGATCGGCCCCTGTCCTTCGACTGCCTCCCAGGTCCCCAAAACCAGTCTTTGCTCAGTGGCATTGTCCCAGACCTCCTGAACCGGTCCCTTTTTCTTGTCTGCACCTTGTTGCCCCCCAGACTGCCTGTCTGCCCCTCGTTGCCCCCTGGACTGCCTGTCTGCCCCTCGTTGCCCCCGGACTGTCCGTCTGCCCCTCGTTGCCCCCTGGACTGTCTGTCTGCCCCTCATTGCCCCCTGGACTGCCTGTCTGCCCTTCGTTGCCCCCCTTGGTCTGTCTGCCCACCACAAGCTCCCCCCCAGTCAATGGACATTTGTTCTTGTTTTATGTGATGTTACTTTTGAGCGTCTGGAATCCGCTCCTTTAAGGGGGGACTCTGTAATGATTACCGTGTCTTGTCTCACCGTTGCCCTTTGTTTGTCATTTTTGTCACTTTTCTAACTCCTTAGTTTTTCACTTTTGTCACCCTTGTACTTCCATAGTTTTCTTGTCAGCCTTCTTGTGCTCTGTTCATTGTTTTCACCTGCCCTCGTTAGTTGTCTTTGGTTTTAGTTTATCACCCTGTTATCTTGTTTGAGTCCTGTTTGTTCATTGGTTCCCATCTTCCTATGTCCATGTATTTGAACCCTGTCTGTTTGTTCAGTCTCTGTCGGTCGTTGTTTGTTTATGGATGTATTTGTTAGCTCCCTGTTTCCAGCCCAAGTTCCCTGTGACTACTCTCTCGTTCGTGGTTCCCGTTCCCCCTGTTGATGTCCCCGTGTCCTTCCAAGGTTCTGTCTCTGTTTTCCCATTGTGGACCTTTCTTTTGTTCCCGTGTTTTGTTTATTTATTGTTTCAATAAAGCCGCGTTTGGATCCTACCTTCTGTCTGCCTTCTCCTGATTTACCACATCGTGACAATTAAGTTTTATAATTTGAGCAATTTATCGTGGAATGCCATGTTGCTAAAAACAATATATACTAATGTGCAATTTAGCACTTTCTTAGAAATCCTATATTTACTGTGCATTATCACATTGATAACCAATGGGTACTTCCAGCTGAAAAATATTGCTTTCAAAGGCTTTATATGGAGTTAGAAGTTCAAAATAAGGTGCACTTCGAACTGTTCTGAGATCAGAGCAGACAGACAGCACACTGGAGTTTAAGTCATTCACTAAATAGGCAGCAATGGAGCAAGGGAGCATCCTATAGCTCTCAGCTAAGTGTGTTCAAACCAAACTTCCATTCCAAAAGTTCAGTTTCAAGCTGCAGATGATCTTTGGACCACTCAATATGTTTATCAGACATGGGACAATGGTAATCAGTACATATATTGAGAATTTATAATGTACAATTTTATATTAACATGGGTGGCAGTGATTAGATGATGCTGGCCATTACTTTGAATCAGAATTAAGTATGCTAATTTCTGATGTGACGTCTGTAACGTCTCAAGAACTCATATGTTGCCATGGTTTTTTAGGTAAACGATTTGCTCTAAAAAAAAATGTATGTCTATTAGGTTCTACTAGTTACATATAAAAAAGGGAAATGGAAACCTCTCAAGAGGTTAATTTTGTCAAATGTTGATCACCAAAAATGCATTTTAATGCCAAGTGTCTCTTTTTCTCTGTCGCCCTTGTCCTCTCTGTCCCTCTGTCTCTCTTCACGCTACAGTTGACTCAAATCTGTGTTGAGTATGTTTTTCTGTTCTTCTTTCCAAAGTTCAAACACCAAAATCCAACAATTCATTCAATCTGTATCAGAGCTAAAAAAATAAATATACAAATAAGAGTACACAAAAGAAAGACCCCTCACATTCAATCATGCACACAAACACACATGCACAGACAAAACACAGGTCAACGATCCTGTCTAAAAGTCATCAGAAAATGAAGGATTATTTTATTTTCAGGAGGGTTTCTGCTTACGCTTTCTCTGTCACACAGGTGTTTGGTGGTGATAAACAACTATTTTTCACCCCTTCCTGCTGTGCGTGTGTGTGTGTGTGTGTGTGTGTGTGCATGCATCTAGGCCTGTGTATTTGACAGATTTTGTGTGTTGGAGCTTGTCCGTAACACATGGTTATAGAGAGATGGTGTTAATCCCAAACCTTAAATCTGCATAATTCAGATTAAAATCAGGCTTTAAATTGTTGGTAATTCACTTAACACAGGGCAGCAGGCAGCATCTGCTGTTCTCCACCTCTGAAACTGTAGTGCATAGAGCATGAAGCAGCACAGCAGTTGTCATCAAGTGTATCAATATCCCCATGGGTAGCACTAGGGTTAGGCTGCTAGGCCTGAAGCCCAGAATATTTCTAGTAAAGCCCTGAATGTTTTATCATCTTGTAGTGATGTAAAAAGTACCAATGCTTCAGTATCAAGTTGATACAAAATATTAATGTATTTTTTATATTTAGAAATACAGTATATATTGATAAATCGTTAATGATCCCAGTCTTTTAACACAGTATCAATAATACCAAATAGCACCCCTGAATATTACATTTCTAGGTCCTCAACTGGTATTCACACAACACAAAACAGCACAGTGTACTGTGTGCAACTACAGAATGCAGTATAAATAGAAGCATACTGTAAAGAGGTTAATGGGCAAGGAGTCGAGAACCTGCTTGGCAACATAAATAATAAACTGAACGAAAAACAAACAAACATAAACACAGAGAAGCTCCATGTCATTCTCTCATCACCGGCCGGCTTTATAACTCACGTGCCCCCATCAGGCTGATTGGGGAACAGGCGTGCGTTGTTCCAGACCAGCCCTGCCCTCCTCCACTCTACGCATACATAATGCAGATAGAGTACAGTGTATTATAGAATACAAGAAAACAAACCTATTTATATGCAAAACACACACAAGTCCATACAGGAGCTTTTTCTACAAAACCGTACAGGACAAGGCAATTATAATATATTGAAAATAAATAATCAGTCATACATGACAGACCTTGAAATTAAATTAAAAACCATAGACAAAAAGTGCATATATTGATGGACTGATTGAATATTAAATTCCAGATATGGACAATTCCAGTGATTAGATAATATGTACAGAATCTGATTAATTTGTTTATGACTTTACCTCTGAGATCTCTTTTACGTTGTCTCTGGCATTATATTAGTAATATTGAACTTACATCCATATCCAAAGTTTTGGAGTTTATCTAGGTTATTTTAAAGCTGTAGTGTGTATGTAGAGGATTCAACAATAAGGAAGCGGGAAGTGGGGTGGCATTCCAGGTAATTCCAGTAATAAACACAGAATCGGACTGACCCATCACTCTTAGGTATGAATCACCTTTTTCTTGTGCTCATGTACGCGGTATGGCCAACTATGCACAACCACTCCCGGTTGGGTCCTGATTTGGTGCTGAATGAGGTTAGTCTGACTGGGGAGAGGAGAGAACACGTCCGCAAACTATTTTTGCAACCTGGCCACCTCCGTGAGCTGGGACAGTGAGAGGTGGTCTCGACAAGGGACCGGGATGAATGGATCAGCTTTGAACTTCAACTCTGTCCCGAGCTCCGCCCTCTCTGGAACTACCATCGCCATGGACACGGGTACCGTCTCTCTCCATAATTTAAGGAGATTGAGGTGGTAAGTTTGACATGTCCCACCTCTATCAATTTGTTTAACTTCATAATTGAGGTCTTCGACTCGCTGTGTAACCTCAAATGTTCCTTGCCACTTGGCGAATAATTTCAAGGTTGATGTGGGGAGTAATACAAGTACTTTATCTCCTGGTGCAAATTCCAGCCATTTGTTCCCATTTCTAGTGTCTTATAAAAAAAAATTTTTTTTTGAAGGTGTGATTAAACCATTCCACCAGCCCGTCAATTTGCAGGTTATAAATGCTGGTAGGAATTTATTTAATCACCTGTTCATAAAGTTTACGTAGTGTTTGTGACATAACCATGTACCTTGTTTTTTTCAGAATCCTCACCCGGGAGATAGTTTTGTAGAGTGCTTCCGCAACACTGCGTGCTGAGATGTTGCATAAAGGCACTGCTTCAGGATATTGAGTTGCATAATCCACCAGGACTAATACAAACGAATATCTGTGTGCTGACTGTTCTAATGGCCCGACGTGGCCCATACCAATTCTTTTGAAGGGGGCCTCGATTAACAGTATTGGCTGCAACGGCCCTCTTGGGGTGACCGGTGGATTCACCAGCTGACATTCATGGCATGCCTGTAAAAGTTTTTCCCGATGGCTCCTCGGGACTAACAACTGGGTTTAATTTTCGTGGGTTTGAGTGTCCTGTGTCGCTCCACACAACCGGTCCCTAATAATTGAAAAATACAGATATGTGAGGGTGTCATTGGGCTGGAGCTGCTGGCCATTGATCACGAATGGTGTTTTCATCACGTGACTTCTCCAGAGGGAAGTACCCATCTGGAAATTCCCTGAGGCGAGAATTCCGATGGATTCCCATCCTGCGTCATTCTGATGCTGAGCAGATGCAGACTGCCCCGGCTCCGCCTCCTCAGCCATTATGTCACATATCACACACCATATTTTTGGTTTGCAGGACCTATCCACACACAACGCTTTTGATAATTGTTTAAACCCTGGCCAATTGGTTCCCAGAATAAGTGGATGGGTGGGAATTAACCACAGACTCCACTCTATGATTTACTGTTTTGTACCTAAAGCCCCTTCATGAAACAAGCGATGGTGGATCGAGGTTTGATTACAGCCAGAATCCACCAGGACTTGGTATGTATGCCCCTTAATTTTACCGGTATCCTGTACATCCCTACTCGACCGGGGGAAGACTGTGGCGTGTCGGGGACCCGAATCCACGTCTCCACCTCATTTCCGGTTGGGGGTCATGGACGCAACTCGGCTTCCCGCCACTCCGACTGTCCAGCCCAGGCTTCCCAGCTGCACTTGTGACGGTGGAGACATTCACCTGGGAAGGACGACGGAGAAGGTTAGGGGAGGGGGCAGGCATATTTTTAGATCCTCCTTGCCGCGCTCTTCCTTGTTCCTGGTCGGGCCTCCAGGCCAACCCTTTGCAGGGCAGCGGTCTGCAGCTTGACGTAGTCCAGGTGGTCCTCAGCTGGTAGTAGCAGCAGCAGCAGGTGGAGGGCCCATTGGGTTGGCGGCCAACTGGAGACGGTGGCCGACTGCTCAAGAAACTCGTCCTGGGGCCCCATCTTTTGGAACAACAGCTGTGGCTTCGTCACTGCTTCGGGGGCCATGGTGGAGGAACTGCTCGGAGCTAACCAGCTCCGCAAGGCCTGCTGATCCTCAGCTTATGCTTGGAGTAGCTCCTGGAGGTGCCATTCTTGCATGAGGAGGGCTTGATGGAGGGTCTCCTGGATGCTGGCCAGGGCACCGAAGACTTCGTCCAGAGGTGAGGTGTCCATGGTGACCAGTCTTCTTCCTTATCCTGGGCTTTGGCACCAGTGTAGAGGTCAACAATAAGGAAGCGGCAAGTGGGGTGGCAGTCCAGGTAAATCAAGCATTCATTTTTTTTCCCAGTCTACCAAATAGTCTTTGGCTTTTCAGCACCACAACAAGGTGTCTACTTTAGCTTTAGTTATAACTGACAACAATAATTTATAAATATATATGTTCAGCAGCTTTGCAGCGTTTAGCTTCACGGAATGCCAGATCTGCATGACTGGGACTCTCTCTCCCTCAATTGCATTCTCGGCGGCCTTTTCAAGCCCATATCCATCGTCACTGTAACGAGCTGAATAAAAACATCTTAAAAAGCTGAAGCTGGTCTAGCTGGCCTCCAAGCCTGACCAGCTGAAAAGTGCCTGAAACCCCTCTAAAACTAGCAATTTAGACCAGCCAGACCAGGTTATGAGACCGCCTAAGTTTAAGTTTCTTTTCAGAATAAGTATACAGTATTTAATATAAATCGATTTCACATAGTTGGTTCTGTTGAAACTCTCACTGATGTCTAAAGCACTGAATAAAATTAACCGTGGTTCAGAGCAAAATAACACATAATGAGAACAAATCAAGAAGGACAAGGAAAGTCGGCTTCAGACTAAGTGTTAAATTGTCATTATTCTGTCTGAGATATGTCATTATTATGTCATTGTTTGATATTCCTACACCATCTCTCAGTAGTTTACTGGTTTGATGAAGGCTACTGAGTTGTAGGAATGAGCTATGGGTGGTTGCTAAGGATTGTCACCAAAGATCTTCTTATCTTGACGACTGTATTGTAACCATGCTTTTTGTTGTCTTAAACCAAGTCCTAACTAGACACGATAAAGTAAGGAGCAATAAATGCCATTTCTTACATGTAAATCTGAATCTTTGTCCTAATCAGCCGCATTTTATAGATCACTTGGTTTATATATCTGCAGCATCACGCTAGATAGTCCAGCCCACAGTGAAATCTTCTCAGTCTAAAATCCAGATTATCTTGTTTATTAAACATCAAACTTTTTCGGATTGTTTAGTCGCGTTATGTAGCATTATCACGTGCAGTGTGGACAGAAAAATTGTTTGTCACTGGAATCATATTGCATTGTGTCTGGACAGATTGTGCTACCACTGCTGCTACCTCAATCAGACAACATACAGCACTGTTATTGCACCATAACATAACTACTGACTTAAATAACAACATCATTTAAAGGGATAGTTCACCAGAAAATGAAAATTATTTCATAATTTACTTTGTAAGACTTTCATACTTCATTGGAACACAAAAGGAGATGTTAAACTATGCTTCAGTCACCATTCACATTTATTGAATGCAAAAAAAGTTGCAATGAAAGTGAATGGTGACTAAGGCTGTCAATCCCTGACATTCTGCCCAACATCTCCTTTTGTGTTCCATTTACGAAAGAAAGCCATAAATGTAATGATGAGAAAATTTTCATTTTTGGATGAACTATCCCTTTTAGAACTATTACTGTATTACTGCACTTTGTTTATATGTCATCTGGACATACACTGACACCTAGCGACTTATAATAAATAATAAATGAATAATATAAAAAATAAATAATTTATAAATTTAGAATTTAGAGATTTAGTATTCGCAGTCAGCCGTGATTAATTTAATCAAAGAGTGAACGTGTAAAATAACAGGAAAGTTACTGAAATTAAGCAGACCCTTCGCCGTGTAGAATAAAACAGCTTTTATAAGGTTACTGAAAATAAAGTCTTCCTTTTGATGCGAGTGATAATAATTTCCTACATATATTGCAAAATTACAATTCATGTCTTTAGGAGTATTTTAATGAGGAAAAAACGACCGAGTGCACCTTTAAATAAGTAAATGCAAAATTCCAGTTTGGTAGCATTAGAATATGTAGCTGAAGATACAGTGTTTTTTTATGCATATGTGTGTCCTGCATACCATTACCTGTATAAGTCGACTCTGTTCAGTCTGCAATGTGGTCAAGTCCTGTCCCAGGTTGCTTTGCCCTCTTCTCAGAGACTCATAGTCCATCTTTAGCTGGCCTGCATGGGCAGACAGCTTAGCCACTTCCTCTGCCAAGTTGACCAACAGCGCACGATCCTGACCTTTGACAGATTTGAGATCCGTATCGTGGTCAGTAAGGGAGTGCAGCAAAGATGTCTGCACACCTTCCAGTCGCAGGAAGTTACTGTTATAATCAGGACAGTTTGGGTCGATAAAGATATTGATGCGTGATCCATCACCCCTCTCGACTGTCACCAATGCATTGGCTTCATCTTGATTGGTGGTAATATGGGGCGGGCCATCTGACATCGGTGGAGCCTGGTAGTGGTTCATAAGAAGAATGGTTCCTGTCACTGTGACTGCAAGGAGAACGGCCACGAAGAGAAGGATGGTACATAACAAATAGCTACAACTCATCCTCTGCAGACAGAGAGACAGAAACAAGAGACAGAGAGACAAAGAGAGTCAAAGCCGTCATAACAGCATAATCATCATTACCATTTCTGCAGAACAGAAAGTGCTTTTGAGAGCCCTTTGGGGATAATATTGCAGTCAGACACAACTGAAGGAAAACAAAAACACAAAGAAGAATAGATGAAGGTGTTCCAATCATCCACTACACTCTTAACTTCATCCATCCATCTTTCCATACCACTTTCCTATTATTTCAATTTAAGTTTTAATTTCAATTCTATTTATTTGCATAGCTCTATACATATAAATAAATATTTTTATAAAGATGCCTCTTAAAGAATAGTGCCTCACAAAGAATAGTGCTTTACAGATGCCACAAGGACCAAGCCGATGGTGAGAGTGGTAAGGAAAACTCCCTAAAACGTTTAACTCAGCTGGGAAAGCCCTCTTCCTAGGGCTGGTACATTTTCAAATAAATAAAGTGCATTTATACACAAATGTTAATTTCAAGTATTAAAGAGGAAGTTAACCCCAAAATTAGCCATACAGGAACAATGTAAAGGTAAGTAAATGATAACAGAATTTTTTTTTTTTTTTTTTGTGAAAAACTGCAAATTCAGTGGTTGAAACTTAAAATTTGCATTAGAACACTTCAGGTGAGTCGTGTTTTGGCACTGCTCTTCTGGCAGATGAATCTCATAATTTGAGTTTACCTGGACATAGCCTGTATGAGATCATGACTGGGAGATATTTAGAGCTGGAGTCATAATGTGTTATTTTCATGATGATTTTATGTTATATAATTAAACATTTAAAACGTAAATATTACTTGCTTTCATGAAGATATATTTTGAATGAATGAAATTGATGCTACACTCAAAGCACTGTTAGATGCCTTCAACCACCACAGGTTACCAGTATATTTTAATATTATTATTCAAGTATTTTATCTACTATTAATGTTTGTATTGTACTACACTTACCAATTTAATAGGTGAAACTTGTGATATGCTGATACGAATTGAATGGAAGACTTAATTAGTATTATATTATACTGTACAACCTCAGTTAATAATACAAGTGAACCTTAATGCAATACGTAGTATGTCTATGCAAGGCACACAATATCAATATAAACTAAAAATTTCAAATGAGGATTTAATAATGATGGGGAAAAAATATACTTTATTAAACATGAATAAAATATGCGTAAATATAAAATATAACAATTACAAGAAGTCAATTTCAGAAGTCATGAATATTAGCAAACATGTCACAGTAACTTCCCCAGACAGCATAGATACATTGCATACTTTGATATCACATTTCCTAAAACTGTAAGAGAAGTGACCTGAATGGCTCTTTTCAAGTATAAGATTTATAGATTAGGCCAGACACATACGATTGCAGAAAAGGAGAGGGGGCAAATATGCGAATGCAGACTCAAGCTGATGGACCACACATTACCAATGTGCATTTTACATAACGTCTCGGGTTACATGTGTAACCCTTGTTCCCTGAAAAAAGCGGAATGAGATCATTAGATGCACCTATGGCCAGGATATAAATAGACCAGCGTGTCGTCAGATATCTTTTTCTGAAGAGCAGTCATGGGACGTCCCAGTGTGGCAAAGAAGCACAGCATCTCGTTCCGCTTTTTTCAGGGAACAAGGGTTACACATGTAACCCGAGACGTTCCCTTTACAAAAAGCTTCACTATGATGCTGCGCTTTCCTAAGCGCTTTTGGGAACGCAATACCCACGCCACTGCACTGGGGCTGTCCGTACCCCTACAGTTGTGAAGTGTGCTCACAAGAACGCGAGAGGTCTCAGACATGAGCTTGAGATGTCGACTCAAGGACGTAAGAGCCTGGAGTAGAATAAACATCTAAACCATAAAATTTGACGAATGTGTGCAGAGAACCAGCCTGCCGCATCACAAACTTGTTCAGACGTGAGCTTGAGATGTCGACTCAAGGACGTAAGAGTCCGGAGTAGCAAAAACATCTAACCCCTAAAGTTCGATGAACGTTTGTGGTGAGGACCAGCCTGCCGCATCACAGACTTGTTAAGGCATGAGCCTGCCATAAAAACTGATGAATGTGCGTGGAGAGGACCAGCCTGCCGCGTCACAAACTTCTTCAGGCATGAGCTTGAGATGTTGACTCAAGGACTTAAGAGCCCGGAGTAGCATGAACATCCAAACTATAAAATCTGATGAATGTGTGCGGAGAGGACCAGCCTGCCGCATCACAAACCTGCTGCAGAGGAACCCCTCTAGCCAAGGCTTTAGAGGAGGCGAACCCCCTCTGGTGGAGTGAGCCCTGACACCTACTGGCGAAGCTTATAGCCAGGGCATTAGCATCCCTCACCCAATGTGACATAGTCTGCTTGGTAGCGGCCGCCCCCCCTGTTGCGGCCCCCATTTCAGACAAATAATTGCCTTGGCTTACGCCACTGGCTAGTATGGTTGACATAAGTCTGAAGGGCACAGACTGGGTTAGAGTCTGTGAAGTCTTTCCTGCTCCGGCATTAAAAACGGAGGGGAGCAGAAATGCCCCGCAAAAGCAAAAGACCTAAACTCACTAGAGTATGAAACTGAGAAAAATGACTTTAAAGTTTCTGTTTTGTCCAGACAAAAGTATTATAGGTAGGACTCCCAAAATTTCACAACTAGTTGCTATACTGAAGAAATGTTTGCATGCAAAATATATTGAGCTCAAAATTGATCTTTGACCCTTGTTTGGCAGTTACTGTACTCTGCCTTTGTATCATGTGCCAAAAATCAGGAGTCATGCAAAGGCAAAAGGCAGTAACTGACATATAATCAATATTTACTTGCTGTTCACCATACTTACATCCATTATAAGAACACCTAACCAAGGTCTAGTCATCATGGTATTTGTTTTAAATTATATAGGAGACATTTGGTTGTTCCTATTTAGTGCTATAATGATCAGGATAGTGCGGCAACACTAACACAGTTAAACAGTATGACAGATAAGTAACTTTGCAGTACAGTATGTACAGTATGAAATAGATTTGAAATAGCAATAAACATGAAAAATCATGAAAGATTGGTAGAAACCTGTTTTTTTTTGTATGTCAAGAGTTCAAAAAATAACACCAATCCAATTTTATAAAAAAATAAAAGTCTGCTTTTTTTTATATATATAAACAAAAATATTATGGATTCTCGATTTGTGATGCGGCTGCGAGCTATAAAGTTTATTAGAGGCTGAATTCAAATCAAACACTGCCAAACCACCCATACTACTTCTGAATAGGATGTCTACTTCATAAATTGAATGAAAATTATGGAAATACATGGTTCAGATCACTCAAAACATATATGAAAATGGAGGCGCCCTTATATGGTCAGTAAGGAAGCGGCTGTCCATCTAGTAAAAAAGTTTTTTACTGCGCCCAAATAAAATCTTACTGAAAGCTTATTTTTTGAGATATCAACCTAAAAATTGGAACACAACTTGTCCATAGGTATATATGACAAAGCATTCTTGAAATACAACCATTTAAGTTTGGATTGTGATTTTCATGTCTATGCGAAAAAAGGGGGAGGGGTGACAGTTAAAGGGTTAAGGGCCACCAAACTTCTCAAGATGCTCAGTCAATGAACTCGACTTGGATTACTACTTTTTAATTCTGAGATAATATACACTCACCTAAAGGATTATTAGGAACACCATACTAATACTGTGTTTGACCCCCTTTTGCCTTCAGAACTGCCTTAATTCTACGTGGCATTGATTCAACAAGGTGCTGAAAGCATTCTTTAGAAATGTTGGCCCATATTGATAGGATAGCATCTTGCACTTGATGGAGATTTGTGGGATGCACATCCAGGGCACGAAGCTCCCGTTCCACCACATCCCAAAGATGCTCTATTGGGTTGAGATCTGGTGACTGTGGGGGCCATTTTAGTACAGTGAACTCATTTTCATGTTCAAGAAACCAATTTGAAATGATTCGAGCTTTGTGACATGGTGCATTATCCTGCTGGAAGTAGCCATCAGAGGATGGGTACATGGTGGCCATAAAGGGATGGACATGGTTAGAAACAATGATCAGGTAGGCCGTGGCATTTAAACGATGCGCAGTTGGCACTAAGGGGCCTAAAGTGTGGCAAGAAAACATCCCCCACACCATTACACCACCACCACCAGCCTGCACAGTGGTAACAAGGCATGATGGATCCATGTTCTCATTCTTTTTACGCCAAATTCTGACTCTACCATCTGAATGTCTCAACAGAAATCGAGACTCATTAGACCAGGCAACATTTTTGAAGTCTTCAACTGTCCAATTTTGGTGAGCTCTTGCAAATTGTAGCCTCTTTTTCCTATTTGTAGTGGAGATGAGTGGTACCCGGTGGGGTCTTCTGCTGTTGTAGCCCATCCGCCTCAAGGTTGTGCGTGTTGTGGCTTCACAAATGCTTTGCTGCATACCTCGGTTGTAACGAGTGGTTATTTCAGGCAAAGTTGCTCTTCTATCAGCTTGAATCAGTCGGCCCATTCTCCTCTGACCTCTAGCATCAACAAGGCATTTTCGCTCACAGGACTGCCGCATACTGGATGTTTTTCCCTTTTCACACCATTCTTTGTAAACCCTAGAAATTGTTGTGCATGAAAATCCCAGTAACTGAGCAGATTGTGAAATATTCAGACCGGCCCGTCTGGCACCAACAACCATGCCACGCTCAAAATGGCTTAAATCACCTTTCTTTCCCATTCTGACATTCAGTTTGGAGTTCAGGAGATTGTCTTGACCAGGACCACACCCCTAAATGCATTGAAGCAACTGCCATGTGATTGGTTGATTAGATAATTGTATTAATGAGAAATTGAACAGGTGTTCCTAATAATCCTTTAGGTGAGTGTAGACAGAGTATACCGAAAAAAAATTTGGAATTACTTTTACTATTTAGGTTAGCCTACTTTTGTACGGACGTTAGCGATAACTAACTGTAAAATCTGACGTGAACACCTGCAAGAAGTAAATATGGCTCAAACACGTATGGATTGTTGTGGATACAGCAGATGACGTGCATTGCTATGGATTATATCTTCTATGGATTATATCGGATTGCATGGAAAGGTAGGATGCCTCTTTATTTAATATTTGGTTTTTGGCATCTGATGTGAGGCGAGTGTCAGCGTCAACATTAGCGCTAATTTACGTGACACAGATTAAATTTAGCTAGCTCCGGGCTGTCACTGTCACTGACAGATCTGAACCATCACCCTGAATGAAAATAACAACATTTATGACAACCCTTCACCTTGCTTTGTTTCTGATTGCATACTTGGAGCAGTTTGTCTGGCCAGCTAACTTAAGTAGTGGTATGTTGTTCTCACAAGCTAGCTGAATTAAGCAGAATACAATCGAAAATGTATAATGTTTTAATCAAATTCATAATCTTTTTGGTATGTTCTTACCTTGCTCTTGATATCTGCGTTTCAAGGCCATTTTTCCAGGAGAGTAATGGGCCATTACGCTATCACAGAGTAATAATAAAAACAAGCAGTCGGCAGTCTACACTTTATTTCAAAGATGTGTCGTGTGTATGTTACGCGGTTTGGTGACAATAAAAGAGCGGCAATCTTTGACAGTATGACAAAGCCAGAGTACAGTAACATCACAGCGGCACCGTAACATCTCTGTTGATGCCAGGCAAAACAAAGTCAGAACACCTTAACTTAACTTCAGCGTGCTGGAACAAAAGCTAAGAGCCGTAACAACTGTTGCGGCGTTCTGCTGTGGTTTCTCGTATGGTTTTGGAAGTTACGGTTGTCATTGCACTTTAATTTCTCGTTAAAACAATCAAATTGACTCACGATATTTATTCACATGATAAAGGAGGTCTTGAATACCCCAAAAATGACATAACTCATTTTTGACCAAACACGATGTTACAGCGTTTTGCCTTTGTAGGACAGTGAAGGCTTCCAGAGTGACAGGACGTAGTGTCGAAAAAGGCACCTTAGGAAGGTAGTCAGGATGAGGATGAAGAATAGCTTTGGCCATACCTGGGGCAAATTCTAAACAGGCCGGCAAAACAGACAGAGCCTGTAGATCCCCAATCCTCTTTAGAGAGGTAATCGCCATAAGAATTCTGAATTCTGGTCCTAACAGGAGGCCTCAGTCGCATGGCTCCACGAATGAACCGAGCGAGTAGAGGATGCCTCCCCAAAGGCGTGTCAAGCCGAAATGGCGGCCACATAAACCCTGAGAGTAGTGGGGCATATACCTGCTGACAGTTTTTCCTGCAGAAAGTCCAGAACTGAAACAATTTGGCAGTTAACTGGATCTGCACCATGTGAACTGCACCATTTTCGAAGACACCCCATTTATCGGTGTAGATTCTTCTGGTAGAGGGAGCCCTAGCACTAAGAAATGGTCTCCTAACCTCAGATGACAGCCCTGTGTCCTTCAGTTGAAGTTTCATGAAGTTTCCACAATTCGGGCCAGGGATGAAATATCGTCCCTTGCGCCTGAGACAGAAGGTCCCTCCTGTCCGGAGAGATATTAGCTCCGAGAACCATACCCTGTTCGGCCAGCGCGGCGCTATCAGTAAGAGGCAAGACCCTTGCTGGCGAACTCTGGCAAAGACTCCCGGGAGCAGAGAAACCGGGGAAAAACGCATACAGACGCATTCAGGGCCATGTATGCGCCATCACGTCCAGACCCAGTGGGGGCTGGGTGACTCAGGGAGAAGTAGAGGAGACATTGCGCTGTTCATAGAGGCGAAGAGGTCCTCTTCTACACTGTATAATCTCACCCAGATTTGTTCCAATACCTAGGGGTGGAGTTTTTCTGTCTAGACAGTAAATCTGATCCCACATACGGGCATCCAGGGATATAAACTGCCCTGAGTAACAGGGGCTTGCCCTGGGCTCCAAGGAGAATCTGATGTGCCAGAAATGTAGCTGACGTGAACGTGGACCTCCTTGATGGTTTATGTAAGAGGCTAACGCTGTACTGCCCACCCGCACCAAGCCATGGTAGCCTCTGGAGGAAGTATTTCAGGGCCAGAAATACCGGCATCAACTCGAGACAGTTACTGTGACAACCGAGCTGACGACCCTGCTTGGTCGCACGGAGAGATAAATCTGTGGCCCGACGAAGTTCAGAAAAGGCTTCTTCGTCGAGCATTGCACCCGCACTCAGGTCTTTCAGTAGGTCAGCCTGGTACGCCATTAACACGGCCATGGTGTGCAGCGCAGCACAAGCCTGACCTGCCACTTGAAAAGCCCTCCCCACTAGCATGGAGGTAGTCCTGCATGGCTTAGTGGGGAGAGCGGGTTTCTTGAGTGATGATGCCGTACCCGGTGAGAGATAGCCCGCAAGCGTCTCTTCGACTGGCGGCATCATTGAATACACCCGTGTCTCAGCACCCACGATAGTCGAGTATAAATACGTCGAGGGTACGTGAACACGGGAAGTATATGGGTTCCTCCATGAGTGAGAAAGCTTGTCAGGTCATCAAAGAAAGGAAGGGACTAATATAGCGTTCCCTTTTTCTTTTTTTGGCCACCAGACAGAAATCTGTCTTATAGTTTGGAGCGTTTGGGGGGGGAGGGCTCTCTTGTTCGCGTGGCCAGTCTATCTGTAGTCTGGCCACAGCCCGAGTAACCACCACGAGTAATTTCTCAGCCGCTTTATTATTATGCGTAAAATGTACAGAGGTTCAGCAACCCCCTCGTGAAACGAAGAGGCGCAGAGGCATGCTTCAGATTACCAGAAGGATCAGCTGGATCTGGGGAGTGAGCGAGCGAAAGGGATGGACCCGTTTCTCGCTCCTCAGCCAAATATATGCGAGAGCATCACGATGATAGAGTGGGCGCTGACTCCCGGAAGTAAGCGAGGCGAGCGCGAAGCATTTCACCCGAAAGTAGGTCGCAATGCGCGCACTCGCCCTGCCCCAACGCGAGAGCAGCATGCTCTTCCCCTAAACAAACAAAACAAAATTGATGCATGTCCCTGACAGTCATAGAACGTTGACAGGGAAACTCATCGTTTGCTTTGTTTCTCCAACATTTTTCCACCTTTTCTTTTCTATTTTATATATATATATATATATATATATATATATATATATATATATATAGAAAGAGGGAAAGGAGAAAAGGTTCACTGCAGCACTACCTAACAAATTCTAAATCCTAGCAGAGGAAAGAAAGTTTCTGACAGGCTTGTGAAACACACAGCACAGTTTGCTCTGAAGAAAACGGATCTGAAGACACACTGGTGACGCGTCTATTTATAGCCTGGCCACAGGTGTATCTAATGATCTCACCAGCCGAGGCTATAAATTCCGGTCAATGTTCATTGACGTGTTGCACACATACTCACAGCTGGTCACAATGCAGGATTGTTCCCAAAAGCGCTTAGCAAAGTTCAGCATCATAGTGAAGCTTTTTGTAAAGGGAACGTGCATTACTGTCCAGGTAACGAACCTCAGTACACAATTGGACAATAGAGTTACCTTCAGAAGACTGTGCCATTAAACTGGATGTGTTTTTATTCACGTAAGATGGTATACAATACATATACTAACTTAATCTTACTTGCTCAGCAAAATCATCTTTAAACTGTTGCTCTGCCTTGACAGTAGTTGACTTGAAAGAGAAAATTCCTTCTAGTAGCAGACAATTCATACTACTGTCGGCAATAGCGGCCCTTGTAGCAATGTTGAGAATGTAACACATACTTTTGTTTAGTTATGAATTTCAGTTTGACACATTTTGGAACAAAACACACAAAATCGATCTTTTGTTGCCAGAAGCATCTGCATCATGTTCTAGCATAGAGTACAGTATGTTTTATTCTTGACCCATTTGTGCCCAACTTTTTCTGAATGGTTTCATGCATACAGTCATGTTAATAGTGTCCTATATGAACACGTTCTGCATTTTTTTTCCCAAGTTTTTTTAATTCTTCTTGAAAATCATATTTGAATGTGCGGCAACTTTAGTTGCCAGTGGGCAAATATGTTGTATGCACGCCTTCAATGTCAAATTTGTATAGGAGGAGAACATTTGGCATCTTTCTCAAAATAACTGCTTTCAACCGATCAATCTTTATTCATAAACAAATTTATTATGTGTAAAAGTATAAAGAAATTCACTGCAAACCCAAAAAAGCTGCTTCTATCTTATAATCTCTTGAATTTGAAAATAAATTATTAAAATGTTGTAATTATCTTGAATAAATGGGGATTTAAACCGTCATCAACAAACCAATTTACTTAAAGTGGTGGAACATAGTGCAGAACAAAGTGCAGACATTAAGTTGCCCTAACAGGGCATTGTGTATCAAAAAGAAAATAAATATAATTAATGCATTAACTCCCATGGCGCTGGAGAAAACTCTGGGCAACCAGCCTTTGGAAGGAGAGGAGATCTCTGTCTCCCTCTTTACATGACTGGTATGAATGAATGAAAGAATGAATTTTCAATGGGTGGGTTTTGAATGAATGAAATAATTAATAAATACATGTTTTGTTTTTGTGTCATGCCACCTAACATAGGCCCCATCCTTCCAACCTGCCACCCCACAGCCTCACCTCCCACTTCCCATTACACCTTCATGTACCTCTAATAACACCAGGCATTGACCATAGCACTGTTGAGTGCCCAGCTGTAGCATGGCCACCACCACTTCTTTGATCGGATGCCAATCTGGTAACGGTTTACACATTGGTCATGCAGGTCAACACCTCCCATATGTGCATTTCAGTCTTTATACTGTAGGTGATTTCATAAAATAATGTAAATGTAAACTCTTGTCTGAATATCAACTTTATAATGGAATCATAAGCTACTAGTCATAAAAAGTATTAGGGTCCTTGACCGATTAGAATGAAACGGATGAAGGGGTCTCAATATTTTGCCCCTTACAGGACATAATATCATAAAAGTTTGAAAAAGATAAACTACAGCAATTAATCCCATGCTTTAAGTTATGTTTAGGTGGAATATTATAAAAGTAAAAAGCACTAAAAAAGACCAATAACCATGATTCCCCTTCTGTCGCTCTCTCCACGTTGTGTCGGAGAAGCGACACTAGGGGTCTCTCTTGAGCCACCGAATATACCTCTGATCTAAGAAAAAAGGCCAATGAGAAGTTGGCAGTCAGTATTTGCATACCCCGCCCCCGGACATACGGGTATAAAGGCGAGGCAAATACTAGAAATTTTCTTCGGAGCCGATGGTCTTGTATGCTGTCTGCTACGAGTTACACACACCCGTGTATTCCTCTGACGATCTGCATGCTGTTGGATTTGACGGCGCATAACAGCGGCTTTCTCCTATCCTGTGCACGGCTGTGCATTGTTGCCCCTGGGCGCTTCGACAGCGCAGATAAAAACTCGAAAGAGTTTCTTAAAAGAGTGATTTTATTTAAAAGAGTAATTTCCTCTAAAAGAGCAAACACAGCGAGCGTGAACATCCTTTTCAGGACGCGTCTTTATAAAGATGCCGTTCCGCCGCTGTGTAGTTCCTGGATGCGGTAGAGTGCTCTCCGTTTCAGACGGCCACAGGCGTTGTCTCGTGTGTCTGGGTAGCGATCACAACGAGGCTGCGTTTGTGGATGGTTCATGTTCTCACTGTGAGAGCATGACCATGACAACGTTGTGGTCGCGACTTGTTTTCAACTGAGAACAAGCTACTCCAGCCGCACCTCGCATTGCTCCTTCTTCCCACGGGATTGAGGACGGTGCGAGTGGCGCTGGAGGCGATTTGGGGGCAGCAGCGGTTGCGGCTCCGTTGGGTACCAGAGACCCGCGGACCACCCGTTCCCCAGCACGCTCGTTAACTCCCGTCCGGTCTCGAGGCAACAGCGGCTCGCCTCACAGCCAGCCTGCCTATCCTCTAGAGCTCGAAACGGATGAGCTCGCCGCTGCATTGCATCTGACGCGGATGACTCCCCTGGAGAAGCCGGCATCCGCATACTCAACTACCTCGACGACTGGCTCATACTGGCCCACTCCCGAGAGTTACTATGCATTCACAGAGACCAGGTGCTCAAACACCTCAGCCGCTTGGGGCTTCAGGTCAACCGAGAAAAGAGCAAGCTCACTCCGGTTCAGAGCATCTCCTTTCTCGGCATGGAGTTAGACTCAGTCTCAATGTCCACATGTCTCACCAACGAGCGTGCACAGTCGGTACTGAAATGCCTCGCAAAGTTCAAGCCAGGCACAACGGTCCCTCTAAAACTCTTCCAGAGGCTCCTGGGGCATATAGCATCCTTCGCCGCAGTCACGCCGCTGGGGTTGATGCATATGAGACCGCTTCAGCACTGGCTTCAGACTCGAGTCCCGAGATGAGCATGGCGCCACGGCACGCACCGTGTGATAATCACCCCCGCATGCCGCCAAACACTCAAACCCTGGACAGACCTCTGCTTTCTACAGGCAGGAGTGCCCCTGCAGCAGGTGTCAAGACACGTCCTGGTCACTACCGACGCATCCAGATCGGGTTGGGGCGCCGTTTGCAACGGGCACGCAGCTGCGGGCCTTTGGAGAGGGGCCTAGAGTTGTTGACTGTAATCTTGCCCTGCGACAGTTCCTCCCATTAATTCGAGACAAACATGTCCTAATCCGGTCAGACAGCACCACTGCGGTAGCGTACATAAATCGCCAAGGCGGCGTACGCTCCCGCCACATGTCACGACTCGCCCGTCGTCTCCTCCTTTGGAGCCAGCAGCGACTGAGGTCGCTGCGTGCCACTCACATCCCCGGCAAACTCAATGTGGTAGCGGACACGCTGTCACGACAACGCTTGCCCAGCGGAGAGTGGAGGCTTCACCTTTTTCCCCCAGTGAGCCTTCTTGCACAGGTGCTGTGCAAGGTCAGGGAGGAGGAGGAGCAAGTCACACTAGTGGCTCCATACTGGCCCACCCGGGCCTGGTTCTCGGACCTTGTACTCCTCGCTACAGCCCCTCCATGGTGAATTCCCCTGAGGAAGGACCTTCTTTCTCAGGGGCAGGGCACGCTCTGGCATCCGCATCCAGACCTCTGGAAACTCCACGTCTGGTCCCTGGACGGGATGCGGAAGATCTAGCTGGCCTACCACCCACTGTCGTAGACACGATCAACCATGCCAGAGCCCCTTCCACCAGGCAGCTCTACGCCCTGAACTGGCGCTTGTTCGCAAATTGGTGTTCTTCCCGGGCTGATGACCCACAGAGGTGCGCAGTTAGGTCAGTGCTCCTATTCCTGCAGGAAAGGTTGGAGTGGAGGCTGTCCCCGTCCACCTTGAAGGTGTATGTTGCTGCTATCGCAGCCCACCACGATGCAGTAGATGGCAAGTTCCTTGGTAAGCACGGACTTAATCATCAGGTTCCTCAGAGGCGCCCGGAGGTTAAATCCCTCCCGGCCAAGCCTGTTCCCCTCCTGGAACCTCTCGGTAGTCCTCGCGGGCCTCCAGAGACCTCCCTTTGAGCTGCTAGAATCAGTTGGACTCAGGGCCCTCTCTCTTAAGACTGCCCTGCTGATCGCGCTCGCCTCCATAAAGAGGGTCGGGGACCTGCAAGCGTTCTCTGTCAGCGACACTTGCCTGGAGTTCGGTCCAGCAGACACTCATGTGAGCCTAAGACCGTGACTGGGCTACGTGCCCAAGGTTCCTACCACGCCTTTCAGAGACCAGGTAGTGAACCTGCAAGCGCTGCCCCGGGAGGAGGCAGACCCAGCCCCGTCGTTGCTGTGTCCGGTACGTGCTTTGTGTACCTATCTGGACCGCACGCAGAGCTTTAGACACTCCGAGCAGCTCTTTGTATGCTTTGGGGGACAGCGGAAAGGAAACGCTGTCTCCAAACAGAGGCTTTCCCACTGGGTAGTAGATGCCATTTCACTGGCTTATCACACTCAGGCCGTGCCCCCCCCTTTGCGGGTCCGAGCTCACTCGACAAGGAGTGTTGCGTCCTCGTGGGCACTGGCCAGGGGTACCTCCCTGGCAGACATTTGTAGAGCAGTGGGTTGGGCGACATCCAACACCTTTACGAGATACTACAATCTCAGGGTTGAGTCGGTTTCATCCCGTGTTTTCTCAGGTCAGAGCCAGTAGAACTCGGTAACACGCTGATGGGCTGACCGGGTGAATCGCTTGCATATACGCCCTTCCCCTTGCTTGAGGTAAAATTGTGCGTCTTTTTTCCCAGGAGATTCCACTCAGCTCGAATCCCTGGTCGATTCCTCCCTAGCCCTCATGGGTCCGCAGTTCGGCGGAGTAACTTGTCGACCCAATCCACTGTGGGTACTCAAATCTACCCTGTACTGGAATAGGTGCTCCACAGTGTGAGGACTCCTACGCGGACTCCCCTGTGTGTATTTTCCGCGATACGGTCCCCTTACGTGCGGACCAGCGTTTTCCTTGGGTAAGTTTCGGCTGCCCTCCGGTCCCCGTGTGTAGCAACTCCCCCCTCGCTGAGGCTGGATCTACCACTGCGCCGCTTCCAGGTGTCGCCTAAAAACACATGTGATGTATTCACCACCTTACCTCCCCAGCTGGGTAGGGGTGGTCTCCGTAGGGTCTGTTCCCCCTGAAAGAATAGGAAATTGGGTAAGACCCCCTTCCCTCAGTGCGTGTAAGGGCCCCGGCTGTCTATTGCTCTATGCGAGAAACATAGAGAGAAAAGAGGCCCAGCCAGGCTTGGCCCGTTCCCAGGTTGGCAAGCGTCGCCTTGTTCCCCTGTTAGGGTAACCAAAAGGATTCTGACGACTTTGGTGGGGCATTGGGGAAGGGTACGTGTAGTCTGATACAGCTGGTCGTCTGGCACGTAAAAAACACCTGCCCGCTCCTGTGTCAGACTACGTACATTGCTCAGCGCATGGCGTGATTTAAATTAGACCCCTAGTGTCGCTTCCCGACACAACGTGGAGAGAGCGACAGAAGGGGAACGTCTGGGTTACGAATGTAACCCCCGTTCCCCGATGGAGGGAACAAGCCGTTGGGTCCTTCCCGGCCACGTCGCTGACCCGAGCTGCTGTAGTGGCCGGACCATTTCCGGCTCCTCAGAAAAATCCTGAATGAACTCTAGTATTTGCCTCGCCTTTATACCCGTATGTCCGGGGGCGGGGTATGCAAATACTGACTGCCAACTTCTCATTGGCATTTTTTCATAGATCAGAGGTATATTCGGTGGCTCAAGAGAGACCCCTAGTGTCGCTTCTCTGACACAACGTCCCGTTCCCTCCATCGGGGAACGGAGGTTACATTCGTAACCCAGATGTTTATTAACCTATTAAACACAGTAAACCCCATTTCCCAATGATTTATGTACTTACAAGGTATTTGCCCACCGGCAACTATTGTTGCCGCTTGGACTTTTGACTAAGTATACAAGACACTATAGATCTCTTGTAATATTTGTTTTGTTTGGGTGATTCTAGAGACCTTGATGATTATGTAGATTTATATATGTAAAAAAAAATACTTAGTAGTAACATGAAAATGACCTTTTATTGGGAGGGTTTGACTTTGCCATGCTTCCTGGAAGAAGGGGTAGGAAGTTGACAGCATTATGTGAACACCAATTTTTTTTTCTTGAAATCCTTAATTTGGTTGTTTTCTTGCAATTCATTGAGATATAAAACATGGATAGCATCTAGAAAAATACTTAAAAAAGGAAAATGACAACTATACACTGCGGCAACTATAGTTGCCGTTGGGCTTAAATGGGTTAAAGCTGCTTTGAAATTAGGTGTATTGTGATAAGTGCTATAAAAATGACTTGCTTGACTATTCTGTAGATACAGAGAAAGTTGTTCCTGTTTAATAACTCGGCAGTTAATTGTTCTTGTGGTTTGTTGTTAGTACATTATAGGTCAAAAAACATCAAAATTGGTTAACACACAAGTAATTCATAATAGCCTTCTAAGCAATTTTAGCTTCAAAAACCCCACCAGACAAAATATCCAAGCATTTTAGCAGGTAAACAACTTAATGATAGCACTGACTATTTTGTTGTTTTGTTTGTTTAACTGAAATAGATTATAAGACTTCTAATAGTGAGGGAATTTGTGTAATATGCAAATAGTAGGGATGAAGGCGGTGTATGCCAGACAAAACATTTGTCATACATCCCTAAAACCATACTATTTGCATCTCTTATGGATTCTTAGCACTTATCAGGAAATAAGAATAAGAATTGAGCTTTCTATGGGACTTTGGAGTTCTTCGTTGGAAGAATTCATCTCACAAACAAGTGTTTCACCAAATCTCAGCTCCACTCAGAAGCAGACACTTCACATCTTGTGTGTGTGAGTGTGTGTGGTGTCAATGTGCATTATCTATTCACTCCATTACCTGTTTTGCACAGTTAATAGAAACAGCACTCCATTTTTGCTGCTTCCATTAATGGGAGAAAATTAAACCACTTTGAGTTTACCAACCAAATAAATGTACTTGAATGTGATGTCTGCAAGTGTGTGAGTGTGTGTGTGTGTTTTGTTGTGCAAGGATGCAATGGCTGTGGGTGTGCTTACCATGTAAAATATGTAATTCCCTGAATAAGTGCCCACACATATGTTCTGGTTTCAAGCCTTCCTGTTTATTAATATGCAAAACAGCTACGCTAGCACTGACTCATGCTGATGGGTGGTTAATGGCTTGCTTTACGATTTGGCTTTAACGATCAACTCTGGGAAAATAAAAAGATTTCTTGGAAGCACTTCAGTGAGCAGTTTACTCAGAGAGATCTGGGATCCTCCCTCTTCCATCTATGAAGGTTGCTGAAAAATGTTTAGGACACTAATAAGGTTTCTGTATTATTTATATAGGATCAAGCCATATTGAACTTGTTGAATAAATTAATTCACTGTGCGAATATGCATACTGCCCTGCTAGACAGTATACAAAAAGCAAATAAGGTATTTTTATTCAGGTAATTTGGAATACAATACATATACTAACTTAATCTTACTTGCTCAGCTAAATCTTTAAACTGTTGCTCTGCCTTGACAGTAGTTGACTTGAAAGAGAAAATTCCATGTAGAAGTGGACAATTCACACTACTGTCTGCAATAGAAGCCCTTGCAGCAACGTTGAGAATGTAATGCATACTTTTGTTTAGTTATGAATTTCAGTTTGACACATTTTGGAACAAAACACACAAAATAAACTGCCAAAAGAATCTGCGTCACGTTCTTACAGAGAGTACAGTATGTTTTGACCTTAAGGCTGCTTTGAAATTAGGTGTATTGTGATAAGTGCTATAAAGACTTGTTTGACTATTCTGTAGGTACACAGAAAGTTGTTCCTTGCTGTTCTTGAATAACCCAGCAGTTAATTGTTCTTGTGGTTTGTTGTTAGTACATACATGTAGTTTGTTCGGGAATGTAATTGTACTTCAGACCTACATACCTACCATACTTTATCATCTCAGAAGCATGGAGTTCAGATGCTGTCTAAATTCAAACAATTCATTCTGACACAAGGGGAATGTGCAGTTTTACTATCCTGTTGCTAGTCTGGCTCTCGAGACATATCTTTAAGTATATATTTATTTCTTTGATTTGGAACAGAAGTGGACAGGTTTTTAATAAATATATATGATACAAATTTAGTTTCACACTGAAATGTTTTTAATAAGCAACAATGCCGGCACAAGATAACAAAACTCCTTGGTCAGTTTTTAATATACTTTTCTAGTTCCATCATAATTCATTGATGTCTGATGCTTCATGTTTTTCAAACCAACTGTTCATGATAAAGCACAAACATTATATTATTTAACAGGTCTGACTGATATGCGCATATGAACTACATGTAATCCAATTGAGCTGAACCCAGCAATGCCCCTTGGATGGTTTTTATTTTGAGCAGCTCTTTCATCCTGATGAAAAACTGGCAAAACAGATTTATATGCAAACCTTTCACAAGGTTGCAGGGGGTATGGATGACAGGGACTATATAATCCATTTTCCCTGCAGATCAACCATGTCTGTCATTGTTTTCTGTTTTCTTTGCCATGTTCTACTGCTGATTTTCTCCAGCTGAGCCATAGCAGATTTATAGTTATGTTTGCTTGTTGTATTAAATTCTTTGAGTGAAGATTGAAACAACTTCAGAACAGAGAATCATTCTAAGTGATGCACTTTCTCTTTGCCCCCCTTCGAAAACACACACACACACACACACACACACACACACACACACACACACACACACACACAAACACACACACACACATTTACTCAGCTATCTAAGGGTGTTTTCACATTTGGGTCATAAAAGAACTAAACCTTTAAGTAGACCAAAAAGTGAACTGAGTGAGAACCCTCTCTTTGCAGAGGTTGCACTAGAAGAACTATTTATCTGTTACTCTGATCCATCATGATCTATTTTTATCCATCATTCTTGTTTTAAGTATTACATTCAGGGGTGTAGCATCCATCATATCCATTATTATGGCATATACATGACAGTGGATAGGTTTAATAATATATTTGACTCCCCAAGCGCAAGCTTGGGTGAAAGTAGCTCCCTGTCAATCAACCGCTGAACTAAAACAAGATTTTTCAAGTTTACTGGTACATGTGGCTTTTAAACGTCCGATCGGAAAATGCACAGGTTCACGGAACTTCTTTAATGTGCATGAAAGCCTGTAAAAATAAATTCACAGATGAGAAGCATATGCATCTCTGAAGCTCTAATGCAGGTACTCCTCAAAAATAACAAAAAATAACTGACAATTCTACTCTAAACATAGGTTAATGTTTGCAATTACATTAAATGCAAGTAATTGTCAGCAACGATGCACTGTTTTTTTCATGCTTTTCATTTTTGTTACTATACTTTTTTATACTTTTTTATTTTATTATAATAAAGTGACACACTGATCATGCAGTAGCACATTAACATAATGATGACTGATATAAGCAGTCAATTATTCAGACCTCTCCTCAAAACATGAACACAATTGTTCAAAAGAGTCGCATAGTACCGTCTCGGTTACTGTCGTAACCTCCGTTCCCTGATGGAGGGAATGAGATGTCAATCTCGAGAGCTCGAGACACCTTCAGATCTTTGAGAAAAGACCAATGAGAATTGGCAGGTAAAATTTGCATGCCACTCCCCCTGACATACGGGTATAAAAAGGAGGCTGGAATGCGGATTCATTCAGGTTTTTGCACTGAGGAGCCGAGACAAGGTCCTGGCCATTACAGCGGTGTAGTTCAGCCAGTGAAAAGAGGGGCACGATGTCTCGTTCCCTCCATCTATCTGTCATTCACTCGACATTGTGTCGATGTAGTGACACTAGGGGTCCCTTATACGAAATGCCACAATGGCTGAACTGGGTTGGCTGTGGCTCAGGTGGTCGTGCGGGTTGTCCACTAATCGCAGGGTTGGTGTTTCAATTCCCGGCCCACACGACTCCACATGCCAAATTGTCCTTGGCAAGACACTGAACCCCAAGTTGCTCCCAATTGCAAGGCTAACGCCTTGCATGGTACTCACGTTTGGAAGTGAGAAAACTCCTGGACAGTGATGAAGAGTTACAATTTCCCTCGAAGAAGTGTGGGACTCCGATGAACATTTGTATTTTGAAGAGAGACTTGATCAAGCCGAGGATACAATTTCGGACGAGTAAGTCATTTCGTTTTAATTAGTTGACATGCTATTTTATAGAAACGTACATATTTTACTAGTGGGACTGTTTCCAGATTTGCCAGCCAGGATTCAAAGTATTGAAATTTTAAATATGTCCTAATAAGCATGTTTTAATTACATTTAAATGCTGTTTCGGCTAAAGCAGGTATTTAAATTGAATGATGTATGATATAAATATAATATGTAATATATAATAAAAATAATTATATTTTAGATTAGTTTAGATTATATTTTAACTAGTGTTTATGCTGCCTCATTATCATCAACAAAGCTTGTGCTGGCAAATATGTGCTCAGGTTAAATGAGTAAAATGCACTTTAAATATGCCCATATTAGAAAATCACCATCTTATAATGATTTCTGAAGGATCATGTGACACTGAAGACTGCAGTAATGATGCTGAAAATTCAGCTTTGATCACAAATAGTATTTTACAATATATTTAAATAGAAAACTGTGTATTTTACAATATATTCAAATAGAAAACTGTTCTTGATGGACTACACCCTGGAAATGGAATGCATAGACTCACAATTGCCAACAAAAGCCTTCATCAGCCAATTAACAAGGACAATTGCACCTATGTGAACTTCTGCATTTAATCCAGGATGGACTTCAAAGACATTGGTCATTAATCTTACAGTTCAAACAAAATTAATGTTTAAACACTGACCCATAACACTTACTTAGTTTGACAATTTTAAACCATGACTTTAACTATACATAAGTAATATTTACATTATATTCATGATGTTAGCCAGAGGGAAACTGGCCCCCACAGTGAGTCTGGTTTCTCCCAAGGTTATTTTTCTCCATTAATCAACATCTTATGGAGTTTTGCGTTCCTTGCCACAGTCGCTTTCAGCTTGCTCACTGGGGTTATTAATACAATTATTATTTAGTTACATATTTTTAAACACGATAAACAATAATATTTTATCTAATTACACAATGATGATTAATCGACATTATAGACCTTCGTTTTATCGTCTGTTAGTGCCTGATCTTCTGTAAAGCTGCTTTGAAACGATGTGTGTTGTGAAAGGTGATATACAAATACAATTTACAATTGTAAAAATAGTTCAAAATATCACTGTCTTTACTGTATTTTGCATCAAATAAATGCAGAAGAGACTTCTTTTAAATGATAGTGTAGGTCTAAAATTAAGTAAAGTCTTTATGTAAAGAAAATGTATAGTCAGATTACTTCTTTTAAAGGGTAACTAAACCCTAAACCAACTTTTTTTTAGTTAATGATCTGTAAGCATGGGGCTTTATTAGTACTGGTCATTGATTCAAGTAATTTTTTTGACATTTGTGTATAAAGTGTTTTAATTCTACAATATATGGTGTAAAAACGTCTGAGTGCTGCCCTCTTCAGGTTGAACGGTGGCTACTGCAGTTGAATTTTACTATTGGCTGTTGCGGTACTTCGTGACGTAAGCAGTGACAGCTGACGTAAGCAGGTTCCAGCTCACCACGCCAGATTCATGAACATGTCGTCTTGCGACCGTGTGAGGAATAATAATAACATAGAGTCTGACAGCAGCTGTCAATTAATCCGTCACTACGAGTCTCAGGTGCCCCCCCCCAGCCCCGCACTCGGTTCGTTCCCTCTATCCCCGCCGGGGTCTGCCCACTTTTCCTGCATTTTCAAATATTTCTAGTGGGTTGAGTCAGACTCTGAGCAGGTGTTTAGTTACCCTTTAACTTAAAACTTGATTTTGATCATTAAGTCTCCTCAGATTCATTCTTTCTGTCACATTCCTCATTGATGTCCCAGGGGAGGGGTCTTTTGTCTCCTCAGGTGTGAATTACAATCAATATTCATGATAATTCACGCGTATTACAAAAGTTAAATAACTAAATTGTTTTGTATTAATGAGTGATCAGGATGGTTTTCACATCATTTTGTAGCAGAAGAAATATAAAGGTAGACCGTACTGTGGAAGATACATCACAGGAGGTTACTATGGTAACCCAGACTTGTGGAGCACTTATCCCAGTACAGGGCATGTTAGCACACATACTGGGCCTGACTAATTCCTCTGCTGAATTCATAAGCCAGAGGGCTAAGAGTAAGGACATCCAGGGTTCACAGATCGGGAACATGCATGGGAGAGAAGTGTGCACGGCTTCACCTTTGTGGAGGGGAAAGGCACTATACACAAGCAGTACACCCGGACAGTTGCCCCACATAACGAAACTTACCTGTTCGAACCTGAAAGAACACAGGACTAAACCAGGTCAACCCAGACATTTTAAGATCTTGCAAGGTATTGGGTGTTTGCCCAGCCCGCTGCTCTACAGATGTCTGCTAGAGAGGTGCCATTGGCCAGTGCCTACGTGGATGCCACACACCTTGTAGTGTGTGCTCTAACCTGCAAGGGGGAGGGCACGGAGTGGGTCAGGTAGGCCAAAGCAATGGTGGCCAGTGGGCAAGCCTCTGTTTGGAGACATCGTTCTCTTTTCCGCTGTCCACCGAAGCAGACAAAGAGCTGCTCAGAGCATTTAAAGCTCTGTGTGCAATCCAAAAAGGTACGCAAATCTCGCACTGGACACAGCAACGATAAAGCTGGTTCTGCCTCCTCCAGGGCAGCTTTGCTTGCAAGTTCACCACCTGATCCCTAAAAGGGATTGTGGGAACCCTGGGCATATAGTCCGGTTGGGGTCTCAGGAGTCTCAGAGTCTTCTGGACCAAACTCCAGGCACGTTCACTGACAGAGAACGCTCGCTGGATCCCGAACCTCTGATGGAAGTGAGCATGGTCAAGAGGGCAGTCTTTGAGGCAGCCTTTATATCTGTTGACTCTAAAGGCTTGAGCGGGGACCTCCGTAGGCCTAGAAGGACCACGCAGAGGTCCCATGTAGGAAAGAGGCGCGGCCTAGGAGGGTCAACCTCCTGGCGCCTCTGTGGAACAAGATGAACAGGTCGTGGTTACCAAGAGACTATAGCAGATACAAGACCATGAGAGTGGAGGGGTAAAGCCACCCCTCCAATTCTCTTGCAGGAAGGAAAGCACTGACCTGACTGCGCACCTCTGGGGGTCTTCACTTACAGGAAGAATGCCACTTAGTGAACACACGCCACTTCCTCATCTTAAGAGCTACAGCTACCTTGTAGAAGGAGCCCTGGCCTGAGAGAAAGAAGATCCTTCCTCAGGGGAATCTGCCAGGGAGGTGCAGTCACGAGGAGCTTGAGGTCCGAGAACCAAGTATGGGTGAGCCAATATGGCACCAAGAAGGTGACTTGTTCCTCGTCCTCCCTGACTTTGCACAGAACTTGTGCAAGTAGGCTCACTGTGGGAAACGCGTATTTGCGCAGCCCCCGGGGCCAGCTGTGTGCCAGTGAGTTGGTACCAAGGGAAGCTCCTTTCAGGGCATACCAGAGCAGACAATGGGAGTATTCCTGGGAGGTGAACAGGTCTACCTGTGCCTTGCCGAATGTACTCCATATCAGCTGGACCACCTGGGGGTGGATTCCCCACTCTCCCCTGAGCGTCACCTGCCACAACAGAGCATTTGCTGTGATGTTGAGGTTACCAGGGGTATGAGTGTCCCGCAGCGACATGAGTTGCCGGTGACTCCAGAGGAGGAGGTGACGGGTGAGTTCGACATGCGGCGCGAGTGTAAACCATGTTGGCAGTTTATATAAGCCACTGTCATCGTGTTGTCCATCCAACACATGCTTGCACATGCTTGCCCTGGATCAAAAGCAATAGCCTCTGCAGGGCGAGCAGTATGGAAAGCAACTCGAGGCAGTTGATGTGCAAATGCAGAAGAGGTCCTGTTCAGGAGCCAGCGCTATGTGCCCATTACAGCCCCAGCCAGTCTTGGAGGCATCTGTCATAACCACAATGCACATTGACACTTGCTGTATGGGGATTCCAGCCCGCAGGAATGCAAGGTCTGTCCAAGGGCTGAAAAGGGGGTGGAAGGCAGGCGTGAGAGCCACGCGATATGTACCGTGGCGCCATGCTTACCTCGAGACCCGGTCTGGAGCCAGTGCTCCAGCGGTCTCATATGCATCAACCCGAGTGGCGTGACTGCCGCTGAGGATGCCAAATGCCCCAGGAGCCTCATAAAATAGAATTTTTTGCCTGGATAAGTTCAGGCAGCACTGCACGTGAGACACAGGGTCTAACTCCATGCTGAGAAATGAGATGCTCTGAACCGAGGAGAGCTTGCTCTTTTCCCATTTGACCCAAAGCCCTAAATGACTGATGTGCGTCAACACCAGGTCCCTGTGTGCACACAGTAAGTCTTGAGAGTGCGCTAGAATCAGCCAGTCATTGAGGTAATTGAGTATGCTAATGCCCACTTCCCTTTGTGGGATAAGTGCAATTTGCGATCTTTGTGAAGATGCGAGGGGACAGGGAAAAGCTGAAGTGGAGGGCCTTGTACTGATATACCCGATCTTCGAACGCGAACCGTAGGAAGTGTCTGTGTCAAGGTAAAATCAAGACGTGAAAGTACGCGTCCTTCAGGTATACCGCCGTGAACCAATCTTGATGTCGTTTGCACGTCAGTGCTTTTGCGTCAGCATCTTGAATGGGAGTCTGTGCATGGCCCGGTTCAATACTTGCAGGTCCAAGATTGGACATAACCCACCGCCCTTCTTGGGAACCTCTGCTGGAGGGACAGTCTCTATCGCGCCCTTCCGTAGGAGGACTGAGATCTCCACTTGTAGGATGGCAGTGCTCTCATCCTTCACTAACGTGAGGAAAATTCCGCGGAACCAGGGCGGGCACCTGACGAATTGAATCGCATAGCCGAGTCGGATGGTTCTGGCCAAACAGGGCAAGGGGCACTAACGGTAGGATCACATCCAACGTTCCTGGGGGTGGGGCCTTGCAGAGGGGGGCAGCACATCGGAGAGCGGTGCTCTGACCCGAGGCGGCCACGCTGAGGGAATCCTCGAAGCACTTACTGAGCGCCCGGCATAAGATGGGCCGGTGACTGAGGAGGAGGACCTCTGGGGCTTGGTTTGTGTGATGCAGCAGGGCATGTGAAGGTGGGGGGCCACGTTTGTGTTGCCGCGAGTGCCGCACCGAACCCACGAACCAGCTGTCAACCAGAGGCCCGGGAAGGCATGGCGGTCAGCTCCACGTCAGGCTCAGACTGGCTGGCACACCCGACATCATCAAGACGCTCTCCGATGCAGCGATCAACATCTCATCCACCCCGCGAGCTCCGAAAGCGACATTAGTCTGGCACTGAGGCAAGCTGTCTGTCTCATTCCAGAGCTGGATGGGAGCAAACGAGAATGCTGTGGAATGAGCGGTCAGTGGGGAATTACCCGGTGCAACTGTACCCATTCAAGCCCCAGAATCGCCTTCAGCGTCAACTGAGGTGAAGTTATTTGTAGCAGTATTCAGCTCACTGAAATACAACCAATCGGCTCCGAAGAAAAATTTTAAATGAATCCGCATTCCAGCTTCCCTTTTATACCCGTATGTTGGGGGAGTGGCTTGCAAATATTACTCTCAAAGATCTGAAGGTGTCTCGGGCTCTCGAGATCGACCCCTAGTCTCACGACACAACTTTGAGTGAGTGACAGAAGGGGAATATGTGTTAATGGTGATGAGGCCTGTTAATACGCATCTTAATACCAGACAATAAAGACGGCACACACACACACACACACACATGCAGCGGGAGTGTGTGTGAGAGAGACAGTGAAGTCAAAAGTGATGCACTAGGAGAAATATTTTCTTATTTTTTATCTTTCAAAATTATGGACAACATTTAAAATTTTCAATCAATCTTTCAAAAAATCGGTAAATGACAGATAATTTTCAGTTAACGCAACCCCTGGCTATGCCCCTGATGATCTATTCTCGTCGGCATAAGGTATGCATGTAAACTGAGATGGTATGACAATAATCCCTGTCTAATGATACTCCATTCTTAATGATATACAGTATGTCATCTTATCTTGAAAACACACAAACAAACAAGATCACATACACTTTTGTAAGCATCTCATTCGATTCGATCTTTCATATGTCCCAGAAAATAAAAGTGGACAATGTTTCATTAGCAATTCACTATAATAGCAACAGAATCAGATCAAAGAGACATTAGCAATGCCTCTCAGTGATCTCTGTAATGTTGCTTTCACATGCTCAATGGATTATCTTTCCCAATGGTTCTTATAAATACTGTGTGCTAAAGTCGAAATGTGGAAACCCTATTAAAAGATTGTTGTAGGTTAAATACAACGTAGAGTCAAACATGAAATCAAAATTGACCCTGTTATCTTTCTTAATATGTGTTCCTACTCTTATTGTGAAAGATTCTGTGCATGTTTTTCCAGGGAGGATAAACTAACAAATACAACAAAAAGTTAGATACAATCTTTCAACTCATGTCATGATTAAAGCCAGTATACCCTGTGACATCCATAACTATTGACATATAGTTTAGAAAAAAAAAAACTGCTAAAAGAAAGGATTAGAATGATAAAAACAGATGATTACAGCTCAAATAACATATATTTTTGTACAAAAGAATTGATCATGTCTTGCCACATAGATTTACAAAGCAAGTGCATTACAGTAAACATGACATGTTTGTTTTTACACACGTGTCTGTGATGACAATAATACCGACAGACACTATCTTGTTTTGAACCCGGAATATTCCTTTAACACCAGGTCTTTTTTTCTTTTCTTTTTTCAGAAACTAGATCATTTTATTTAATTGTTCAGATGCCAAAAATTCAGTCAGGTATTAGTGATTTTTGTGTGAAAAATAGTTTTCAAATACTATGAACGTATAGATAAAGATAAAAGTGATGAAAGGATGACTTGTGTCTTTGTTACATGAGCACTGAGAGAGAGAGAGAGAGAGAGAGAGAGAGAGAGAGAGAGAGAGAGAAAGAGAGAGAGAGAGAGACACACAGTTCCATGTCTTCTTTAAAGGTGCACAAAAGCTGACTTCTCGTTAAGCTAATTGAGCAGCAGCAGTTTTCCACACATTCTGTCCTCATCTTAAGAAACATAAGCCCAGAATTACACTCTCCAGCTGGGAGAGGAGATGAGACAGACAGAGGAAACAATGAAAACAAAGTATGCAGATGGACAAGAGAGATACGGAAAAGATAAAGGAATGGATGGCACATCACTGATTGGACTGCCTGCCTTTATTGACTTTGAAACAGCCCAAAATTTTCTGTTTCAATAGAAACTAGCAATACAAAAGACCAACACACTCTCGCGGCAAAATCATCAGGATTTGTACGAATTTTCTAAATTTGGCTAATTCGGATGATATCATGCACTCATTTAACTTCCTACGACTTTACAACCAATGACCACTGGACATAGGTTCCATCTAATACGCAACAGTTACTTGCTTGTGTCACACACAACAGTTTCCTATCATGTTTACACACTCTACTGATTGGTTAAGTTTAGATAAGGGGTTTGGGTAAGGGCAACATATTAGTAATTCCTTAACACCTTGTGAGCGAAACTTGCACTTATTTCCACATTAGATATCCGGGGATTTGCACGTGATGAAGTCGAGTTTTTGTGAACAAGATTGTGTGAAACCATACGAAATAACCAACTAGTAAATTATATACGACTTTTCATGAGATCGGGTTGAGAAAGACACATTATAAACATAAAAGGAGAGAAAAAAACAGCGAGGGTAAGATAGACAAGAATAATGAGATTTTGTATGTTTGTGGCTCTCATATTTTTGCAGTTGCACCAAGTGAATAGCAATAAATCGAAATATACATTTCCAGGCCATTGGTGCACAGCAGCTTTTGTTTGCAGCCTTTTTGTCCAGTACAGGAAAAGACCAGATTTACAAGAACTCTTTAGGAACAAGACCATCTGTTGACCAAGCATGCCGTTTTTAACCTGGTGGTAGGGATGTGCGATAACACTTATTTTCTTTTTGATCTGATACCAAGTACTTTTAGGCCAATATGGCCAATATTGATACCAATACCGATACCTCTAATACATTTTATTTTTACGAATTCTTTGGATAAAATTTGTAACTTAAATTATAACTTACATTTTTTATTTATTTATAGGCCTAAGCAGAGTAAATGATTGGGCTGCTTTGTTTACCTTTAAAAAAATTGTAAGTATAAGCAACATATAAAACCACATTATTTGCCATAGATATTATTATATGGTTACAATTACTAAAACCAAGTTACCATATGGATACTACAGTAATGCTGTAGCAAAACCATTGTAAATTGTATCAAAACCTCGGTTAATGCCGAGGTTTTGCCGACGTTTAAAAAAAAAATAAAAATAATAATAATAACATTGTCACTACAGACGTGGTTACTAGTCATGGTTAATGCAATATTATTACAGTAAATCCATAGATAGTTTTCATGAGGGTATCATATATTAATGAGGATTAATGATCATTAGCAATGTTTTAACACCTCTGAATTTGGATAAACCTGTAAAAATGGTCACACAAGCCCTTTATTATACATGTCATATCTAGATTTGTCATTACTTGGTGTGAATAACTCCAGATGCCGTTTTTCTGTCATTACCTCAGGAAAGCACTATTCCCTCTTTGAACGAGCGCTGACTGAAAGTGTGAGCACTGTCTGTCTGCTGGTGTATTTTAGCATTTCTGTGCGTCAAGATGAGCGGAAGAAAATAATTATTCCGGTGCTATGCAACAATTCGCTCATATAATTGTTTGTTTCCACTTCGAAGCTTATGAGATGCATTAATCTTAATTTTATCTAAATAATAAGATAGTTTGTTAAGAATAAATAAATAGATATTCTTGATACCACATTAGTATCGGAAGTATCAATACTTTAGTATCGATCTGCACATCCCTACCTGGTGGCACCAAGGTGGCTAAATCAGCATTTGTTTGTACACTAATACCAAACATGGTGATATTAAAATACATTAAAACATCAAAAGCAAGTGATTACACTTCAACACTTAAACTCCAGAAATGATCTTGTGCTTTGTCACTGTTCCAAAATCAATTTAATTTTGCCGTAGGGGTGTGAACAGATATATAATAATTTTTTTAAATGTATAAATTGAATTGTGTTTATAACATTACAGCCCCCTGGGAACATCTGATGAGTCATTTGCCAGGAGCATCTACATGGCATTTATGTAGCAAGAGCTACATAAATCGCCAAGGCGGAGTACGCTCCCTCCACATGTCACAGCTTGTCCGTCGTCTCCTCCTTTGGAGTCAGCAGTGACTCAAGTCACTGCGCACCACTCACATCCCCGGCAACCTCAATGTGATAGCGGACGCACTGTCAAGACAAAGCTTGCCCGGCGGAGAGTGGAGGCTCCACCCCCAGTCGGTCCAGCTGATCTGGGACCGGTTCGGCAAGGCCCAGGTAGACCTGTTTGCCTCCCAAGAAACCTCCCACTGCCCGCTCTGGTATGCCTGGACAGAGGCTCCCCTCGGGGCAGATGCGTTGGCACACAGCTGGCCCGTGGGGCTGCGCAAGTACGCATTTCCCCCAGTGAGCCTTCTTGCACAGGTGCTATGCAAGGTCAGGGCATTCTGGTGGCCCCCTACTGGCCCACCCGGACTTGGTTCTCGGACCTCACGCTCCTCGCGACAGCCCCTCCCTGGCGAATTCCCCTGAGGAAGGACCTTCTTTCTCAGGGAAGGGGCACGCTCTGGCACCCGCACCCAGACCTCTGGAACCTCCACGTATGGCCCCTGGACGGGATGCGGAAGATCTAGCCGGCCTACCACTGACTGTCATAGATACTATCAACCAAGCCAGAGCCCCCTCAACCAGGCATCTTTACGCCCTAAAGTGGTGTCTGTTCGCGAACTGGTGTTCTTCCCGAGCTGAAGACCCACAGAAGTGCGCGGTTAGGTCAGTGCTCGTGTTTCTACAGGAGAGGCTGGAGAGGAGGCTGTCCCCTTCCACCCTCAAGGTGTATGTCGCTGCCATCGCGGCTCAACACGACACGATAGACGGCAAGTCTCTTGGTAAGCACGACTTAATTGTCTGGTTCCTCAAAGGTGCCCGGAGGCTAACTCCCTCCTAGCCTAACCTATTCCCCTCCTGGGATCTCTCGATCATCCTTACGGGCCTCCAGAGACCCCCCTTCAAGCCGCTAGATTCAGCTGGACTCAGGGCCCTCTCTCTCAAGACCGCCCTGCTGATCGCGCGCGCCTCCATCAAGAGGGTCGGGGACCTGCAAGCGTTCTCTGTTAGCAACACTTGCCTGGAGTTCGGTCCGGCAGACACATACGTGATCCTAAGACTGCGACCGGGCTATGTGCCCAAGGTTCCTACCACACACTTCAGAGATCAGGTAGTGAACCTGCAAGCGCTGCCCTGGGAGGAGGCAGACCCAACCCTTTCGTTGCTGTGTCCAATACGTGCTTTGCGTATCTATCTGGACCGCACGCAGGGCACTAGACGCTCTGAGCAGCTCTTTGTCTGCTTTGGGGGACAGCGGAAAAGGAACGCTGTCTCCAAACAGAGGCTTGCCCACTGGGTTGTCGACGCCATTTCATTGGCTTATCACACCCAGGCCGTGCCCCCCCCTTGCGGGTCCGAGCTCACTCCACTAGGGGTGTTGCTTCCTCATGGGCACTGGCCAGGGGCACCTCCCTAGCAGACATCTGCAGAGCAGCAGGGTGGGCAACACCTAACACTTTCTCAAGGTTTTACAATCTCCGTGTTGAGTCAGTATCATCCTGTGTTTTCTCAGGTCCGAGCCCGTAGAACTCGGTAACACGCTGACGTTCTGGCTGGGTGAATCGCTTGCGCCTAGCGCCCTTTCCCTCAGCCGAGGTAAAATAGTGCGCCTCCGTTCCCAGGAGACCCCATCTTTGGGTTGCTGGTTGACTCCTCCCTAGCCCTTTTGGGTCTGCAGTTCAGTGGAGGAACTCGCCGACCCAAGCCACTACGGGTACCCAAAAGCTACCCTGTACTGGAATAGGTGCTCTGCAGGTAAGGCCTCCTGCTCGGACTCCCCCTGTGTGTAATTCCGCGGTACTGTCCCCTCACGAGCGGACCCCCGTGTCTCCCTTAGGCAGTTACAGCTGCCTCGGTCGCTGTGCTGTATGTTCCCCCCTCTACGAGGCTGGATCTACCACCGCACCAACTTTTCCACATAGGCCCTAACAGGCCATGTGATGTATTTGCCACTCTTTACCTCCCCTGCCGGATAGGTGTGGCCTCCGCAGGGTCTTCTCCCCCTGAAAGAAGGGCTAAGACCCCCTTCCCTCAATAAGTGTAAGGGCCCCGGCCGTAGTTGCTCTATGCGAGAAACATAGAGAGAAAAGAGGCCCAGCCAGGCTGGCCCGTTCCCAGGTTGGCGGCAATCACCTTGTTCCCCCCTCCAGGGTAACGAAAAGGATTCTGATGGCTTGAATGGGGCATTGGGGAAGGGTACGTGCAGTCTGATACAGTTGGTTGTCCTGCACTTAAGAATACCTGCTCGCTCCTGTATCAGCAGTTCACGTACACGGTCCAGCGCATAGCACTTTTATAAGTGGACCCCTAGTGTCGCTACTCTGACACAACGTGGAGACAGTGACAGAAGGGGAACGTCTAGGTTACGTATGGAACCTCCGTTCCCCAATGAAGGGAACGAGATGTTGTGTCTTCCCTGCCACGTCGCTGAGCCGAGCCACTGTTGTGGCCGGACCATTTCCGGCTCCTCAGAAAAATCCTGAATGAACTCCCGTATTTGCGCCGCTTAAATACCCGTATGTCCGGGGGCGGGACATGCAAATACCGGCTGCCAACTTCCTGAGACCCCTAGTGTCGCTTCTCTGACACAACGTCTCGTTCCCTCCATCGGGGAACGGAGGTTACATATGTAACCTAGACGTTACTTTCCACCTCAGTCAAAAACTTACTGAACTGCAAGACATTAATTTCATCATGTCTGACTTGAAATCAACCAAGAATTCAGAGTGATTACTGGTTGGTTGTTGATATGACAATGTGTAATTAAAGATAGACCAAATTTATGACTGAGTCTGTGTAAACCATTTGCAAGAATCTGTTCTGTCAACATATGAAATTATCTCGTTCTCATTCCCTAAGTGCACATTTTTCCCCAAGCGCAAAAAAGGTGCCCTCTGGCATCCTCTTATTGACAGCAGAGAGAAACCCCATTGTTTTCATTGAGAAAAGTTTGTCATCAGTTATCAATCATTGAATATTATTGTATGTGTTTTACCTGAATGTTTTATTATACTTATAAATACGTAAGTGTAATATTACATTATACAATCATATATAATATTTGATATCACCAAACCCAACCCCATTTTTAAACCTAATTGATCAACAATATAAAACACTTTGATATACATAATGTGATATTGTCACATTATTACACGTCACACTCTTCATCAAATTGCACTTGCTGCCAGTGGTTGCTCGCGTTATGTTCAAGGCATTGATGCTTGAGTACAAAACAACCACAAGCTCCGCACCCCACTCTAAACTCACTACTTCAGACTTATGTTCCATCCAGAAACCTGTATTCTGCATGTGAACGGCACCATGTGGTGCCATCTCATAGAGGCAAAAAATCACTGTCCTGGACCTTTACCCTCTTTCAAAAAACATATTTTTCTTGAAAACCTAACCCAGTCATACTAACGCACTACCTTCATGTAAAAAAAATTAATAAATACATTTCCTTCCTACTGCTCTAAGCTATGTGAGACTTGTATTACAGCACTTATTATATTGTTGACCTTTTGTTGGATGACTCGTTTCTATTATTTTCCTCATTTGTAAGTCGCTTTGGATAAACGCATCATGCATAAATGTATATGTAAATATACATAACACTATTTATAGATACTTTTAAGCACCCATCTGCACATTTATGCCTAAACCTAACCAGTTCTCAAAAAAAGAAAAGCCATAACAAGCAGATAAAGTACTGTCACTATCATTTATTTTTATAAATGTACTATAATAATAATATTCAAAACCATACAATGGCATTGTGTGAGTAACATCATGATCCTGTGTCATTCTGATTCTACCGGCACGTCTCAAAATACATGTACATCTGAACTTGAGGTCATAGTAATCAGTCACAAGACACGTGAGTGCCAATGGCATAAACGTTAAACCCATACCATTATGCTTGAGGCTGCAATTTTGGAACGTGTAATAATGAAACTTGTGCAGGATGTGTTACGGTGTACGCTGATGACTGTGATTGGTGACTAAAAACTTACATTTAGGATTGTTCTTCAAATTATTGTAAGACTCAGAATATACCCAGAATTATACTGGTCACTTCAGCAGTGCAGGATATGTACAGATTAAATATACAGATAAACAACAGATTAAAAATTAACCACTGTGAATAAATGTTGCTGATTTCAAATTAAATGAAAATCATTCCCCCAGCATATGTCACAATGACAAAACTGTTCTCATAATATAATTAAACAATGCAAAAATTCTGATGCCCTTCGAGTCAGTCATTTTAAGTCAAAGGTTTCTCGTTGAAAAGAACGCACTTGCTGGAAAAAACAAAACACCAACATCCCTTCCTAACTGCCATTTCATATCTCAGTTGAAGAGCCTGTTCACGCTGACTAATCTAACTTGTTTAATATAATCATTGTTTTCATAGTCACAGACACCTTGATGTTTAAAACAATCTTAAGTGGGGCCCATGATAAAAATATGTATTGCACATTGGGAGACAGTCTACAGTGAGTGTGACAAATGGGTTTTTCAAACATTGCTTCTTGTTTTATATATCTCCACTCATACATAGAGTTTCCTGTGAATAATACATGTCATATCATGAGAATCAATACCATCTGACCATGAAGATGAACTGTCTATCACTTTCTTTCTCTTTATTATCTCTTTTTCCCAGTGGCGGGCCGTGCATTAAAAGTCTAGGCCTTCAGTGTGATTTATGCCATTAAGAAAATTCAATGAATAAGACAACCTAAGCCTTTGGGCATCATACATTATGTTGCAGCTAACTAATAATACCAATTGACATTTTAAAAACACATCCAGACATGAAAGCCAGAACTTGAAACAACAATTAATACTCAAGCAAGCCTAATTTTAACTGCAGCATGACTGTTCGGGGGATCATTTTTCATATAAATCTACCAAGGAGTTCTATAATACCTGGAAAAATCAATCCAATAATATTTGTGATTTAAATATAGCTTGCAATAAATTTTGTTTTGTCACGGTACACGATTTTGCTGCGTTCCATTCAAGCTGGATGTGGGATATTCCTACTTGATATCTCCGACCATAAATGCATTCCATTCCCTGATATTCGTAACTGCAATACTCACGTTATCTTAGCAATGGTTTGACTCTCTTTAGAGATGTCTTCTAGCAGCCAAACTGATAAACAATGCTGCAGCGCTAGCATTTGTGCTACAGGTGTACAATTATCATAAGAGATTTAAATGTTTTGTACACCTGTTTCTGCAGGCATTTGTTAAACAAGCTTTAATATCATGTAACGTGGAAATAAACTAATTTATCAATATTACTTAATAAAGTGAATGTTTAACACTTACTTTGTGAATCTCCCCGAGTGTCGACATGTTTGTGTGACATCATGCCCCTGCATCTCGGCGAAATTGGAGTTGAGAATTTCTGCACGAGCTTACAAGTTGTAATTCTGACCTCAAGATGCATTCCATTGCACTTTTCCTAGTAGGAAGTTGTAAAATCCGACTTTCCGAGTTGAATGGAGCGCAGCACTACTTTTCAAAACTTTATCCGACACTGAATGCTCCAGCAGTCTAATTTACACTTCGAAAACTCCAGATGTTGCTATAACAATGCAAAAAGCACTTACCAATTTGCTTGAAGTGAAAATCAGTCCTCCTTTTCTCTATAATAAATGATGTGATCACAATGTCATGCAGAAAATCTCAGGTTTTTAAATCCATAAGGATCTCTTTTTCAATGGCTTTAGCATGCCATTTCTGAAAGTTGTCACGCTTTGATTGTAAGCATCAAGGAATACATTTTGACTGGATACATTTTTTGTTTTTCTCTTTTTGTTTGTATATTATGAGTGGAAAGCGATTAAAAATATCTTGAAAAAAAAGGTCAATTAGAATGAAAGATATTTTTTTATTTGGCATGTTAGTCCAGCAGAGAAGCTTTTTTTGGCTGGCTTTGCTGGCCCTGAGAATTCACCACTGCTTTTTCTCGATTTAATTTGCTCTCACTCACCCTTTCTTCCTCAATCTCCTCTCTCTCTTTCACTCTCTCTGTACTCTCACCTGCATTTTCCAAGTTACAAATGGGCCTGTTTGTCTGTGTGGTTTGTCACAACACTATAATACATTTGAAATGTATATGTTTATGCAACGTTTATGTGGGTCAGATTTACCTTATATTATCCAAATGTCCCCACAGGGATATTTTAACCTGAAATCACCAGCAAACCATTGATACAAGGAACGTGGCTTAATATACATCCTAAATGACTACATTTACTACTGATATTAAGATGCATCTTGGATGGTCCGATCGTGACACATAACGGTTTACACCTGGTAGCCTAAATGGATCTCCTGTGATCACTTGTGTTCGTATTTCAAGGAGAAGGTCTCTTATTTCATGTGAATATACATCAATCACTATTTCATTTGTTACTGTATGATAATAAACTGTGAAAATTTCAAAGAAGACAAAGAAAGCATGAAAAACGATGCATTGTTGATGCAAATGTGCATGCTTGTCATCTTTGTTCCTTAATATTGATATCACACACACTAAAGAAGATCCGTTATTCACTTTTTCAAATAGTCTAATTGGATGGTTATTTCCTTTTAAAGCCACACATAACTAGCAAATTTTTAAATTCTTGTTTAAGTGCAGAGGTTTATGAACAGTTGAGGAGTGGTACTTTGCTGCTGTCTGGGACGCATCAGGATGGATAAGCATTTACACCTCAATTGCAATGTGGTCACACATGTTTTTTAATTGTTTTTTTATGATCCTATCACAAAATGGCTTAGACCCCATTTACACCTGTATTTAGCCCAGATCACTTATGTTTGGATCACTTGAACCTTACCATGTGTAAATGGGGCCAATAATGTCTTGTGTAATGTTCAAATAAAAAAATGCAGAAAGGTGTCTGTGAGGGATAACTTTAGTAGTAGGCTTTAGATGATAGAAAATATCATTAGCACTCTATAAAAGTGCACGGAAAGTGGCATCCATTATAGAAAAACAAACGTGTGTGTGTGTGTGGGTGTTCCTTCAACTCTGATTCACCCTAAATACTATTGGGTGTTAAGTGATGCCCATTACAAAGGCAAGCCAAGGAGAGTGCACACACAAACACACATACATGCAACCAACCACTGAAGTAATGGAGGCAATAACGGTGACAGGTATGTGTGATACTTTTGGTATCTGAGCGTATGAACTGGTGTTTTTTTGAAGCGTAAATATAAAAGCTGGATTGTCCTTGTTTGCCCTTTTACTCAATAAGAATGCCATAGTATAGTTACTTTAGAAAGTGAGAGAAAACTAATTTGCAGACTCACTTCATTAATAATAACATACTCATTGGGACTCTTATTCAAAAGCCTGTGGACTTTGGAATAATGCAGGATATAGCTCTGTTCATACTAGAAGATGCTGTTATAAATATGTAATACATGATTGCCTAACTGTGATCACCATGAACACAGTGGGTGGAAAAATAAATCTTAGTTTTGTGTTTCTGTGTATGCTTGTGTGTGCAAGATGTACTGTCTGATATACCACAGTTTCTTTCAAGGCATGTCAGTCCAGCTATATTTTCTATCGATTCAAGCAGCATAAAAGTACCGCGCTGTAGCAAAGCTCTTAGTTCGGGCAATGGAGGAGTCAGGAGACAACGAAGCAGATTCAAGGTCAGTTATTTTAAAGTTCAACTTTGATGGTAACCGCCAATACAAACTAAATGGTTTACAAAATAATGGTCAACACTGTGTTTGGCTGTTAGTTTATTGCAAGTTATAGGTCTCTCTCTCTCCCCCTCCGATGCTCTGGCATGCCTTCTAAGTCTCCCTCCGCCATCACTATAATGAGAGACAGGTGTTAGAGATCATTATGAACCAGGTGACGAGCCTTACCGCTCTCTCTCCTGCAGACTGACACAGGACCACGCCTCCCATGCCACTTGCCCCCACCGCTGACTCAGGCCAGGGTTTTTTTCACAAAGAGGTCGAGGAAGGCCTCCGGATCGTCGTTTGGCCCCATTTTGGTAAGGGCCACCAGTGGGACGGGCTCATAGGATGTCGCAGCACCAGCCCCCTCCCTGGCGATCTGGCTCCGGAGTACCTGCCGGTCCTTCACTTGTGCCTGGAGCAGGACTCGGAAGTGTTGTTCCTGCTCCTGGTGTACCTTCATGAGGGCATGGAGTTGGGACTGCTGGAAACTGGTGAGGGTCTTGAAGACTTCACCCAGCGGTGAAGCCTCCATAGCAGCGTTCTCCTCCAAATCTGGGTTCTCGGCACCACTGTAGCAAAGCTCTTAGTTCGGGCAATGGATGAGTCCTATTTACTTGAATGTGATAAGACCAGCATCTCTAAAATGGTTGGTCAAGATTACGGTCAAAGAATATATTACAAACCAGCAGTTAAATCTGACAACAGGGTAACATAAATTTTTCTTCTTTAGCTCAGATCCAGCTTAAAAACGCTATTTTTCAGGCTGTTCCAGAAAATATACATTTATGTTTTTGAATTAACTGACAGGTGATTGGCTCTTTTACATGTAAGGTGGAACTTCCATTTCTACATCCGCCATACTGGGTGTTCCAATTTCTCCCATTCTTTTTAATAACAATGGTCCGTCTCGGGCTAAATAGCTTCTTAGTGTCATATTTGATACATGTATTTCAATGTGAATTTTTCTGTAATGTATGAAATTTTAAACAGGCACAAGTTGCTTCAGTTCAGTAAATATTCATTTTGAAATATCAATAACAATATAAACGTGACTGTTACTTTTACTTTATCAAGATACGAAAATATTTCACAGCAAAAAGACGTGTCACAATACAAAAGCAAACATTTTGGAAGTTATATTACAAGCAAAAAACTTTCATTAGGAGCAGTACCACTACACACATACTGCGCAATCTGCGTAGCGCACCAACTCCCTAGGGAGGCACCATCTTACCCTAGGAGCACCCAAGAAAGTCCACCGGCTGCCCTTACTTGCAAATTATATACTGTTCAAGGACACGAAAGCAGTTGCAGAGCACAGACAATCCCTTCACGCTCATGTCACGCGAACCCCTATCACAGATTTAAGACGAAGATTGGCCGTTTTAGATCAGTGGCTGATCCGACAGATCGTGCTTAGAATCAGGGCCGATCTTTTTTGCAGCACGCAGGGAATCACTGCTGCTCTAATGAATGAGTGCTTTCTCAGTTCTTGATGCATGACAGTCTGGCCTCTGGAGGGTGAGTGGTTGGCAATTCTAAGTATTCACAAATTTAAACTTTCAGACATGCTGTTATTCAGATGAATATGCAGGTTTGTTTTTAAAAATGTGTAGGAATTACATGTGTGTGAATATTAAGTTGCCCATTTTCTAGAGTCATTACGGTAGGAATTCTGACTCGCTCCACGCTGAGCACGGAGAGGATAGAGAGACTGAAAATGGGTATAAAAACTAATTAAACAACAAATAAGCATATGTATACAAATCCGAGAATACTTGATGTAATGTGAGTCGTGACAATCAGACTTGTTGAGCGATTGAGACTGTTTGAGCGATTATGATCACTTTTAGCTTCAATCCATTCAATATGCTCACTCTCCAGGTGCTCTTAATATCTCATCAGTCATTTACACTCACCTAAAGGATTATTAGGAACACCTGTTCAATTTCACATTAATGCAATTATCTAATCAACCAATCACATGGCAGTTGCTTCAATGCATTTAGGGGTGTGGTCCTGGCCAAGACAATCTCCTGAACTCCAAACTGAATGTCAGAATGGGAAAGAAAGGTGATTTAAGCAATTTTGAGCGTGGCATGGTTGTTGGTGCCAGACGGGCCAGTCTGAGTATTTCACAATCTGCTCAGTTACTGGGATTTTCACGCACAACCATTTCTAGGGTTTACAAAGAATGGTGTGAAAAGGTAAAAACATCCAGTATGCGGCAGTCCTGTGGGTGAAAATGCCTTGTTGATGCTAGAGGTCAGAGGAGAATGGGCCGACTGATTCAAGCTGATAGAAGAGCAACTTTGCCTAAAATAACCACTCGTTACAACCGAGGTATGCAGCAGAGCATTTGTGAAGCCACAACACGCACAACCTTGAGGCGGATGGGCTACAACAGCAGAAGACCCCACCGGGTACCACTCATCTCCACTACAAATAGGAAAAAGAGGCTACAATTTGCAAGAGCTCACCAAAATTGGACAGTTGAAGACTGGAAAAATGTTGCCTGGTCTGATGAGTCTCGATTTCTGTTGAGACATTCAGATGGCTGAGTCAGAATTTGGCGTAAACAGAATGAGAACAAGGATCCATCATGCCTTGTTACCACTGTGCAGGCTGGTGGTGGTGTAATGGGGTGGGGGATGTTTTCTTGGCACACTTTAGGCCCCTTAGTGCCAATTGGGCATCGTTTAAATGCCACGGCCTACCTGAGCATTGTTTCTGACCATGTCCATCCCTTTATGGCCACCATGTACCCAGCCTCTGATGGCTACTTCCAGCAGGGTAATGCACCATGTCACAAAGCTCGAATCATTTCAAATTGGTTTCTTGAACATGACAATGAGTTCACTGTACTAAAATGGCCCCCACAGTCACCAGATCTCAACCCAATAGAGCATCTTTGGGATGTGCTGGAATGGGAGCTTCGTGCCCTGGATGTGCATCCCACAAATCTCCATCAACTGCAAGATGCTATCCTATCAATATGGGCCAACATTTCTAAAGAATGCTTTCAGCACCTTGTTGAATCAATGCCACATAGAATTAAGGCAGTTCTGAAGGCGAAACGGGGGTCAAACACAGTATTAGTATGGTGTTCCTAATAATCCCTTAGGTGAGTATATATCAGCACTATTCTGTGATGATCCCAATTTAATTCAGATTAATGTTGATCATATTACCACTAATCACAGCAATTTAATTTTAACCATAACGTCACCGCGTCTTCACGAATTTGCTTAATAATTTCGGATTTTATGTTACATCAAAACGCCAATGACAGTAAACAAACCATAGATATTAATGATTTCTCACTGAAGCAGTTTAGAGCTTGTAATGCATATATTGTTCTTATTTATGAACGCATTTCAGCTGTATGTAATGCTCTCATGGTTTTTACTGCTTACCAGGATGTCACTATCACCTTTTGATTTTGACAACAGAGCTATTTATAACTGTTTCAAAACAAATAAATGTTAACAATTCACAATTAATGTAATTTTAATATAATTTTGTTAACTTTATAAAAAGGATCCATTCGTTAACATTAGTTAGCATCATGAACAAACAATGAACAATATATTTTTACAGCCTTTATTAATTATAATGTAAGTTAATAAAATTACAATTGTGCATTGTTAGTTCATAGTGCATTAACTAATGTTAACTAATACAACTCTTGATTTAAAAAAAATAGAATAATATATGTTGTAATTAAAATTAAGTTCATTAGTTTGTGTAAACTACAGTAATGTTGTTAAATCATTTTAAACTCACAGGACTTAAAGGATGCTGCTGCTAATGTATTGGTGCCAGATACCACAGCACACATTCAGAGGTCTTGTGGAGTCCATGCCTCAATGGGTCAGAGCTGTTTTGGCGGCACGATGGGGACCTACACGATATTAGGCATGTGTATATATATATTGCTCTGAAATTATCGCAACAGGCTGCCAAGGGCATTAAATGTAATAACATTTCTTATTTTCAAATAATGCTTTAAAAATACTAAAAGATTCATAAATGAAACGGTTAAGGATCCAGAATCTTTAAGATGTACTTGAACGGCAATTGTTAAATTCCTTAAGATTCTGGGGTATTCTTTACATTTCTCTCCTCCACAGAGTTTTTATGCAAGCTAAAATTCCCCATCCCAGACATAATAAGTAAATAAATAAATAAATAAATAAGACAGTCAGTTAACACAAAAAGTAATAATAGATGTAAGATGTAAATTAAGATAAAACAATAATATACTGTAGGTGGTGGAGGAATACCAGAATAATTGTCACAGACGATTAGATGAACAAGCTCCTCCCAAATATTTGTAAACTAATTAAAATTGTTTTTAAAATAATTAAAAACTATCAAACCCCCCTGTTGAAAAGAATATACTGTTAGTGTGGGCCACCCGAGTTTGATTCCAGCTTTGGTCAATTACCTGTCGCATCCATCAACCCCCCAAATAATTTTAGGGGGGGGTAAAATAATTTTCTCCACAGATTAGGATTAATTTTAGGAAGAATATCACCACAAAAAGTTTTTTATAAAAGTCACCCCCACAAGAACACTTAGCGTGCAATTACTCTAGCAATAAATCCCAAAAAGCCTAAACTGCTGCTAAAGAAACAATTACTTGACTAAAATGGTTAAAAACCCTTGACACTTCCATTCACAACATTCAGATCACTAACACCCCATGGAGCCAAATACTTAATCCCCAATTTACGGTACGACACAAAAGAACACACTCTTGGTAAAGAAAATACAGTCTAGGGAAAAACGCACAAAGCTGTGCTCTGCCATTGCTCTTTGCTTACTAGAGGAGTGTGAAAAGCTTTCACAGTTTCAAGTGAACAACAAATCTTAATTGTCACCTTAAATTCTACATTTTATGAACATTCTTTTCTCACCCCATCAGTCATTCATCTTTCTCATCCAGTCCAACTTTCTCTCTCTTTCTCTCTCTCTCTCCACCCCCCTCCATTTCCAAATTGAACATCAGAGAGGATGCCTACCTAGCAGTGGGTGGATACGAACTCTCAGAGGTTTTTGCGTGTTTGTTTATGTGTTGGAGTAGCTCCTATCCTACAAAGCAACACAGTGCAGTGCGTTGATTCACATGCCATTAGAAACTGTTTTCAGGGCAATGCTGGTGGCTTGATCTTTTCAGAGCCAATCAAAACCAAGGGAGTTTAGAGTATATTATGGTATCATATCAATAGAAATAAAATAACCTCATTGCATTATCCATTAGATGTATGTGTCAAGAAGAAAAATAGCTGTAACAGAACAACAGACCTTAACAGTCCAATATTTTTCTCAGCAGGTGTACTGTTAGAAATTGCTGTACATTTACGGCAAATTTTCAACAGTATAATCCTGTTATGTTCAAAAGCAGTACACTGCCGTTTTTTTTTATTTTGTGAAATGACGTAGACAAAGTATAACGGCATTTTAACATATTTATTGCTCGAAGGAAACAAAACAGTACTTAACAGTATTTCTGGCTAGCCCACGGAAGACTGCAGTGAGCACGCATGGATTTTTCAGATTAAATACTGATAATAGGTGAGTTCCCTTTTTCGTTGTGATAGAAAAATACATTACATCTCCTGCAATTGTAACTAACTTGTATTTGTGGATATTGTAACTGTAAAAATTTTTTCATTCGCTCGTTTCAGTGATAAAAGCACCAGCTGCGGCATTGTGAGTGAAATTGGATTCCTGACACGAATAATTCCCGATTACAGGGTGAGTTTCATCCAACATAGTTAAATTCTTCTGCAAAGTTTCTGCAAAGCCTTCAAACACTGTTGCATTTATATTACATCGATGTCTCTGTAGCGCGCTAAAATGACTGGTGTTGTTGGCTAAAACCATGCATGCAGCTTGCTTTTCATAATTCGCGAAACCTCCCAAGGTTAGACAAAACCTTATTTTCGGGGTCGTTGTGTTTCAAATTTGGGTAAACTTTTTGTAATCTGTATGTCACGATCCCCTGTTGTCTTCCCCGTGTCTCACTTGTCAATTGTCATGCACTACACTTCCAATGATTCCCGGCCCTCATCACTGCCAGCCCTGTGTCATTGTGCTCACCTGATTGTCGTTTGTCATCATCATGTCTCCTGTGTATTTAAACCCTGCTGTTTCTCCATTCCCCTGTCGATCGTTGATGTTTGTGGATGCTTGTTTTGCCTGTGAACCCATTGAATGTCTTCCGTGTTTTTATTTTATTTTCCCATTGTGGGTATTTCCTTTGTTCCTGTTTTGTCTGTTTTCATTCTTGTTTAAATAAAACCACTGCAAGTAGATCCTCGCCCCTCGTCTGCCTTCACCTACACTCGTAACAGAATTGCAAGTAGATCCTCGCCCCTCGTCTGCCTTCACCTACACTCGTAACAGAACGATCGACCAAAAATGGATCTAGCGGTGTTCCTCAAGGAGCTAACACAGGCGGACTTATCAGTTCGGGAGTTCACCCACTTCTTCGCCAGCGTGGCCAGTTACACCGGCTGGGATAACAAGACCCTGAAAGAAGCGTACCGGTTCGGTGTACCCAAACACCGATGGTGGGATTTGCCAGAGACTGGAGACTACACCTGGCAGGAGTATGTGAGTATCGTCATGAAGGAACTCGTTGCCAGGGAACCACCTCTCTCGATCCCGGCTCCCGCCTCTGGGCTCCCCACGCATTCCTTGGCCAACGAGCCAGCGCTGCCAACTTCGTCCGCCCGCTCCCCAGCTCACGCCTACCACGGTCAGCGACCCAGAGCCAGCGCCTGTAGCCATGACCGTCCAAGAGCCAGCGCATCTCGAGCCTCCCAGGGCTCCGCCTCCAGAGCCTTCCAGGTCTCCGCCTCCAGAGCCTTCCAGGTCTCCGCCTCCAGAGCCTCCTACGGCGCCGCCTCCCTCAGCTCCGCCTCCTGAGCCTCCAGAGCCTTCCATGGTTCCGCCTCCCACAGCTCCGTCTCCTGAATCACCCTCGGCTCTGCCTCCAGAGCCTTTCAGGGCTCCGCCTCTAGAGCCTTCCTACGGCGCCACCTCTTACGGCTCCGCCTCCAGAGCCTTCCATGGCTCCGCCTCTAGAGCCTCCTACGGTGCCACCTCCCTCGGCTCTGCCTCCAGAGCCTCCTACGGCTCTGAAACTCCAGAGCCTTCCAGGGCTCCGCCTCTAGAGCCTCCTATAGTGCCACCTCCCTCGGCTCCACCTCCCGAGCCTTCCGCGGCTCCGCCTTCCACGGCTCTGCCTCCCGAGCCTTCCTCGGCTCCGCCTCCCTCAGCTCCGCCTCCGGAGCCTTCTATGACATCGCCTCCTGAGCAGTCCACGGCTCCGCCTACCTCGGCTCTGCCCTCGGAGTTCCCCATGGCTGTGGTCCTGAGGCCGACTCCCAGACCTCCAGAACCTGTCTTTGCTCTGTGGCCAGCTCCCAGGCCACCTGACCCAGTCCTCGTCTTGTGGCCACCTTGGACTGCCTGTCTGCCCCCTGTGCCTCCTTGGACTACCTGTCTGCTCCCTGTGCCCCCTTGGACTGCCTTCTTGCCCTCTGTGCCCCCTTGGACTTCCTGTCTGCCCCGTGTGCCCCCCTTGGACTGCCTGTCTGCCCCGTGTGCCCCCCTTGGACTGTCTGTTTGCCCCTTGTGCTCCCTTGGTCTGTCTGTTTGCTCCTTGTGCCCTCTTTGGTCTGCCTGCCCCCCCTCACTCCTTGGATGATTTTTTTCTTTTTTTTTGGGTACTCCCTTTTCATGTTTTTTGAGGAGCGTCTGGAAGCCGCTCCATTGAGGGGGGGTTATGTCACGATCCCCTGTTGTCTGCCCCGTGTCTCACTTATCAATTGTCATGCACTACACTTCCCATGATTCCCGGCCCTCATCACTGCCAGCCCTGTGTTATTGTGCTCACCTGATTGTCGTTTGTCATCATCATGTCTCCTGTGTATTTAAACCCTGCTGTTTCTCCATTCCCCTGTCGATCGTTGATGTTTGTGGATGCTTGTTTTGCCTGTGAACCCATTGAATGTATTCCGTGTTTTTATTTTATTTTCCCATTGTGGGTATTTACTTTGTTCCTGTTTTGTCTGTTTTCATTCTTGTTTAAATAAAACCACTGCAAGTAGATCCTCGCCCCTCGTCTGCCTTCACCTACACTCGTAACACTGTACATATCTCTTTTCTGAGGATGATTTATTTGTTGTACTAGTAGCCTAGTGTTTGTATTGTTACTTTAATGGTGGCTTTATTTTTGCATCGATCCAAGTTGTTTGATATAAGTTAAGTGATAGAATAATTCATATTCAAAGTTTCGTTATTGCTGCTGCAATGTTACTTTGCCCAGCACGTAATTTTTATGGATATTTTATTTTGGTGGAGATTCTTCTTTGCTGAGATTTTTTTTTAATGCCCAAGGACTTGTCAGCATGTTGTACTACAGTGGCCTATGTGAAGCACATGAGGATTCATAGCAATATCAAATTCACCCAATTCAGTCATTATTTACTCAATTTGGTGTGCGCCATATGCCCTTCTTTATTTTTCAGACCAAAAAATGAGAATTTAAAAAAAAATTGCCTGCGCTCATCCATATAATGGCAGTGAGTAGCAACCAGCATCAAGCTTTAAAAAAAAAAAAAAAAAGTAAACGTGTTCAGGGGTTCATGATAGGGTTTGGTTAAAAACAAACCAAATTATAATTTATTATGTAATGCAAATCCTGATCTTGGCCTTTGGTGGTCTGTGTTCGACTGCAATATCAAAAGACTCTTTTAGCACCACAGTTCGTTCTGACACACCCAGAAAAACACACAAGTTCACTGATAAGTAATCATGATTAATAAATCAACATGACATACCACATCTAGAAATCTCCAAAAAAGTATCTATGAACTTCTTTGAGGTGAGTATTTCTGGACTGTAACTCTAGCTGTTAGATGACAGTCAGAATTATAGTTTATAGATGTGAATGGCACAACTTGTTTTTGCAACAAACACAACAGATATATACTATAAGGAGAAAAATGTGCATGGATTGTGTATTGTGATTTTATTAATCTTGATTTCTCACAACTTATGTGCTTTTCCTTGGTGATGGAGTGAACTGTGGTGCTATAGAGTCTCGTGTCGTGTAAATTTACAGTACATTTTGGTTTGTTTTTTCAGTTTGTATACCCCCAGAGCACTTGGAATATATGACACAAGTCACATGGGATCATTCTGTGACACTATTGCTTCTTTATTTAAAAGCTAGATGTTGGTCACTATTCACTGCCATTGCATGGAAGAGTGCGAGTAGGTCGCGAGTAAAGAACCTATGGCCTAAGAACAACACAAGGGTGAGTAATTAATGACTTAATTTTAATTTTTAATTTTCATTTACTTCTTTTCAACACTTAAAGGGATAGTTTACAATTATATCATGTTCTTGCCCATTGTTGTTCCAAACCCTTAAGCTTTTAGCTTATATTTTTAATGAACTCAGAGGTTTTTCTGTCCCTCCCTTCAAAGTTCATGTAACCAACATTTTTTGAAGATCCAAAAAGATCATACATGCATTGCAAAACTAATGCACTAATGCATGAATCGAGCATTTTCAAAGGCCATTCTAAAGTCCACACATTAAGGCTTTTATTCACATATAAACACTGATCCATATACATAGAGAACTTAAAACAATTTTAACACGAGAGCTGTATGAGAACCAATATTTTCACGTGTCAGGCAAGCATGTCTGAGTTTCTGTTTAAAATGGACTTATGTGGACTTTCAATGGATGGACAACAATTATTAAACAATATTAAAAATATCTTTGTCTAAAGATAAATTAAAGTTGTATGGGTTTGGAACAACATGAGGGTGAGTAATTGATGACAGGATTTTCTTTTTTGGTTGAACTAACTCATTTACAATGTTGAGAACATAATTTCACAATACACGATATATACACATTTTGACTTAAATGTCTGCCCAGACCAGTCCATGATCAACACTTTGAAACTTATTTCTTATGTTAAAAGAACAGTGCTCTGTGAATGATTTCAATTTCCCTTGCTTTTATTTGCAATCTGGCGGTGGCACATTAATGTTTTTATGTCAATGCTGACTTGAGTTTTTCATTTTAAAGTTTCAGGTGAAACAGGAAGCTGTATTCAGCACTGGATGATCAGCCTTGAGGGGCACATCATTTGTGTCTGGGCTTGCTGCTGTTTTTTCCTATTTTGTACAATCTCAATCTTCAATACCAAGCTGAGGCAGCATGCACACTGGAATTCATTCAAAGGTGAGGTGTTGGTGAAAACCTTGAAAGGAAGCACACTCATCTTTGACACCAAAATGATGATCCTGTGAATTTGTTTCAATTTATCAAACATTGCTAAAATAGCATATAAGATGTGTTATGTGAAAGCTTGAATAAAGAGATATCTTTAATCTAGATTAAATCACGTCCTTTACCCCCAAAAGATTGTTAAGAAAGCTCTCCTTTCCTGACAAAATAAAAATGTTCTCAATACAAGAATAGTCAAGAATATAGCAAATTTATATTTTCTTTGTGAGTAAACTAATTCTGAACAACACACATTTGTTTTTCAGGCGGTTCATCGGGATAAATCCAGAAAAAGGGAGGAGTCATTTCAAAGCAGACAGGGAAGGTCGCCCAGAAAAAAAAAACAGTGAACCCTCGTGTCTCCAGTCTGCTTAAAAAATTGATGGAATTTGAGTGGGACTTTATAAAAGTATTATGCGCACACACACACACACACACACACACACACACACACACACACACACACACACACACACACGTTGTGTTTCCATGTTTTATGGGGACTTTCCATAGACATAATGGTTTTTATACTGTACAAACTTTATATTCTATCCCCTAAACCTAACCCAACCCCTAAACCTAACCCTCACAGAAAACGTTCTGCATTTTTACATTTTCAAAAAACATAATTTAGTATGCTTTATAAGCTGTTTTCCTCATGGGGACCGACAAAATGTCCCCACAAGGTCAAAAATTTCGGGTTTTACTATCCTTATGGGGACATTTGGTCCCCACAAAGTGATAAATACACGCTCACACACACACACACACACACACACACACACACACACACACACACACACACACACACAAACACGTTTTCTTGCATCTTTATTTTTGCAGGTATTCATTCAAAATCAGGTGAATAGAGTAATTCACTATGTTTGTGTCCAGAGTTGGACAGAGTTTGTATTTGCAAAAACAGTTGCCAACTGTAAATTTCACCAACAGTAAGACACCGTTAATTTAACAGTAACTTGCTGGCAACTGTGCTGCCAGTTCTTTACTGTTTTTTAATGGGAAAATGTTTAACAGTGTGCAAGGCAGTTATTACAAGGTTCTAAATAATCCCTATATCCCCCCCCCCTTTCTGAAGGTGTCTTGTTTGGGAAGTAGTAAGTAATTCAGCCTCTGTTGTTCAACAACACAATCGACAGTGTGTGGTTTAACAAAAATAGTTTAATGCAAATTTAATTCATGCTCATACACTTTCTTTTCAAACATCTCTGTAATAGACTCATATCCCTGTGACACATATCTGTTTTCCCAATCAAATATGACACATACTGCGAAAAAATTATGTTTTTCTTTATTCCTTTATCCAAACAGAACAAATTTCAAAACCTGAATTGTACACACTATTGTTAAAAATGTGAATATTATTCCAGTAATTTAAACAGAGGAGACATTCAGTGAGAGCAAGAGATTATGAACTGAAAATGAAAACTTGTTAAGTAGTAATTGTGTCTATGAAAATGTGATTAGTTAACCACAACACCTCTTGCTTTCAAGTGTCATCGTTAAAGTGACAGGTGACACTCTATTGCACAAGGTTGTAATGAGACCAGCGTGTTAATGGGTGTTTAGAAAAAAACATGGACTTTATAAAGGAAGAATCCATTTTTGGAAACAAACCTTTTGTTCTCAGACTGAATGGTTTAATCATCTCTTTTCATCAGAGCTAAGTATATACAATTCTTGTCTCGTTTAAGGAAAAGTTTCGAGTTCAAGTTGATCTCAATCAACAGCATTTGTGGCTGTCGATATAAAATAATTTGTATTACTGTAAAAAATGATTCCGGCTAGTCCCTCACAAAAAAATTAAATATTAAGATAAAGTTAACACTTATAATGTTTATGTCTTGTGGCTATACATTTGAAACGGTGTGTATTTCAATGTATATGGTCTGGCCCCATTCACTTATATTGTGCCCTACTGCAATGTTTGCTTCTTCTTTTTTATATAATTGAGGAATGTCAAAATAATTTTGTGGTAATCAACATTATTTATTTTCATTAAATGCAACCAATTTAATCCCATTACTGTAAATTCTCATTGCATTTTGTGTGGAAATGCTTTTACGTTCACTATTAAACATAGCTGTGAGTTCTACTGTCGATTTCTTTACAATGTGACTTCAAGCGTCGTGACTTCGATCACGATTATTCAAGACATTTTTACGCATTCACATTTCTTCCGTGACCTGATGGTTCACCGCTAACCTTCCAGATTTTAATAACAATATGTAACAAAATATTTGTCCTGGGTAGTAAGTTTTATTTCCTAATTGCTTATGCCTCAAAAGTATAGAAAATGGCTATTATTCCCCACAAACTTTGCTTTTGTGACCAGGACAGTAATATTTTGAAATGTACCTATTTCCAATGAGAAAACTGGCAAATTTGTGTCTTTTCATTGACATGAAGTCAGAAAAAACAACATATGAATCCAAATTAACATGTATTTATACTAAAGATGACTACAAAAGATTTAGAAGTGAGTAGTTTTTCGAGATTTATTATTATACTGTAAATCACTTTCACGAATCAGCCCCAAAATGTACTCATCCTACTTCAAGGTGTCCAGCAAGGTCTTGATGTTGTTGTAATCCTCTTTGAGGTGCACCGAGTGAGGCAGAGGAAGAGATGGGTATCTAGACATCAAAAGTTCGGCATTGGACTTGGTGAGACCAAGATCTCTAATGAAGTCATTAAGGTATTTTTGGTTGGGGTAGTATGGGTTTCTCTCCTCAGCTCCACCTCTGAAATTGTCATCTGGATCTACAACGTCTTCCTTGCTCTCTGACTTGCTACTCTCTTCTAAAGATGGCTGCTTTCTCTCCGGAGGAGTGGGTACAGAGAGATAATGGCGGTGTGGCTGCTGGATGTTTTGTTTTGGACATATATATACAATGTGTATATATATATATATATATATTATGAATATTTTCTTAAAGGTGCGATTTTAGCTGTTCTAACACGAAACTGACCCATTGATTTAGCAATGCCCCCTCTTTCCAAAACACTGCACCGATACGAAACCGGCACCCTTAACTGAGGTTTATAAATCATAATATGGCATTTAGCCTCAATAATTCACTTTAACGACAACACAATGAGAACGCGCAAAATGATTGACAGGTCGAAAGCGTCAGAGACTGCGGACCGTGGAAACATTTTTGTTTGCTGTTTGCAAAGTCTAGAGCTGTCAAAGAGATCGTGACACTTATTTCAGTGATTTCTTTCAGGGAGCAGGAACATGTTTTGCATACCTTGTCATGAATAAAAAAATCGCTTACAGCACTTTCTTTGCTTTCTTTTATTATACAGTATAAATATCAACATTTCCAAAATGTTTCCATTGTTTCCTTTATCACAAATAGTAGCTTTTTCTGTTATATTACCCACAAACAGCACAATGGTATTACAAACATTTGTTTTTTAATATGGTCCTAAATAATTACCATTGAGATTGAAATTCGCCCTGATAGGCTGTAGCGAGCACTGTTAAAGGCATCTCTGTTTAAGTTTATTTAATACTTTTGTGATTTATTTAGAAATCTGTTAATGACACATTATTACTTTTATTGTGAGATTATTAAGAGATTTTATTTAGTTTTATCTAGTTATTTTATTTTAATTATTAACATTTCTTCCCTTTTTCTGTGCATGCAACTGGTCCATAGTGAGGCTTTTTGCACCTCCAGTTCACAGTTACCCACATAATCAGGTGGTAAAGTGACATTAGTATATTTCTCAATGGATACACACATACTTAAACTATTGACTACTTTTATGCTTTTGGCCCCCAAATACATTCATTTCTTACAATGTGACAACAACAATATTCTATGTATCTTATTAAAGTGAAACTGCATTCTCAGTTCCCTTCATTACAGTTTGTTTCAGTAATGACCTCAAACTACCTCCACTGCAAAATCACACTCACAAAATTTTTTTTAAAATGATCATTCCAATTCATTCCTCATACCTAACTATGATTATCTACAATTTATGTAAACTGTCATTTGAGGCTGTTTAAAGTGAGTTAGCCCAAACCCATTATTAGCTTATGGCAATTATCATCTCCTATTCAGAATTAAACTTTGAATTAGTCAGAATGGCTAATGATAAAATTACCATTTGGCTTTCCTTTCCTCTAATTGGGCTCGTTTAAAAGCCTAACAGTATCTCCTCAGTGGCTTATATTGAGCACCTTTAAAGCACAATTAATTTGCTGTTATTGCTGTGCTCTTATGCATTCGAATTTTCCCTACACAACCATTATTGTACAATCGCAATTCAGAAAAAGTTGGGACAGTATGAAAAATTCTAATAAAATCAAAAAGGATTGATTTGTAAATTATATTTACCCTTTGCTATATTGAAAGCACTACAACTACATATGATATGAGGTTTTTACTTGAGAATTGTATATATTTTTTTTAAATGTACAGTAATTTAAAATCAGGTGATTACAACATGCCTCAAAAAAGTTGGGACAGTCGAGTGTTTACCATTGAGTCAGAAAGCAAGAATGGAACAAAGAGACCTAAGAGCAGAGGAACATTTCAAAGGCTTTATTAACAATAAATATTAACTTCCACTGTGCTGGCGAAGACTGAAATTCCAGGCACCAGCTGCACGCTGAGGTTACGCAATAGGAAAATCCATGAACAGTGTACTTGTAGGCAAGTGCGTGCATCATGGAAGGCAGGAGCTAGAAAACAAAGCCCAGCAGACTGGAAGGCAGTCACTCTCCCGACACACGGGCAGAGAAGAGGAGTCCTCATTGAAGACTCATGAGTGCAGAGAACAATCGTACAGCAAACTGGAAGGAAACCACACTCCCAACACATAGGCAGAAATGGGCAACCAAACAGATACATGAAGGCTCAGGGGCGCCCGGCTCCTCCCCCTCCTCCTCCGCCTCCTCCGGGCAATGATAGATTTGTCACACTGGACCATCAGAAATTGCTGCTTGGATGCCACGTCAATGTCCATCAAGTTCCCTTCAGCTCCGGAATCCACCAAAGCGAAAACAGCATGACTGATCCACATTGCTGCTGGGCCAGATCGAACACATGGCAGACCACGGCGAATGCTATGAACAAAGCGCAACAAGGATATCAATTGTCCCACATGGTGGTTTGCCAATCAGTGTCCCTTCTGGTGAGGAGCATGATAATGTATGCCACCTTCATTGTCTCTGACAAGAAAGCAGATGACTGTAACGTGAAGAACAATAAATATTTTGAAAGGAATGTGTTACAAGATCCTGCCGCACCACCGGAGCCGGTGAGGGTGCTTCCTGAGTGGGACCCGCATCTGGAGGATAGCGGAGGTGAGCTCAACAAGCTGCGGCACCATCCTATCCAGAGCTCGGATAGATGTGGAGATTTTATCTTGCTGACTTCCAGGTAAAGCTCCCTGCTGAGAGAAGGTGGAGCGAAAAGTAGATTCCTCTACTGGGTCCATCATTGCTGGATTGTTCTGTCAGAAATAGAGAGCAAGACAAAGAGACCCATGAGCAGAGGAACAGATCAAAGGATTTATTAACTTTCACTGTGCTGGAAAAAACTGAGGATCCTGGTACCGGCTGCAGCTGCGGTGAGGAGCCTGTGGATGCATGTGCACTGTGGCCACGCAATGGGAAAATCCAAAAACATTGTGTTCGTAGGAGAGAGCATCATGGAAGCCATGACCAGATCCATAGGAATCCTCCGCTGAAGTGCAATGAAGAACAGAGGACAACGGCCAGCAGACTGGAAGGCAATCACTCTCCCAAAACGCAGGCAGTGACGAGGAGTCCTCCGTTGAAGTCTTGTAAGTGCAGAGAACAAGCGTGTAGCAAACTGGAAGGCAACCACACTCCCAACACGTGGGCAATGACGGGAAACCAAACAGATACACAAGACAGGACCAACTTGGCGACTGAGATAAGTACTTCACATCAAACAGCTTTCTATAATGATAACACACAAACAAACATTCACTACAGACTACATTAATTCACTAAACTACATTCAACAATCACAGTATATGTTGGTCCAAAATGTTTACATATCTGTCTGCATTCATGGTGCCCTCACAGATGTGCTAGCTACCCATGCCATGGGCACTGACACACTTCTGGGCCATACAGACACTGGCTTTTGGACCTGACGCTAATAACAGCTTGGATGGTGTTTTTCCTCTTTGGCCCGGATAACACGACGGGTGTGTTTCTCAAAAACTATTTGAAATGTGGATTCATCGGACCAAAAAACATGCTTCCACTGTTCTACTTTCCATCTAAGATGAGACCGAACACAGAGAAGTCTGCAGCACTTCTGGATGTTGATGTAGGGCTTCTGCTTTGCATAGTAAGTCTTAACTTGCATCTGTGGATCGAGTGGATGAATCGTGTTGACTAACAAAGGTTTACTAAAGTTATCCCAAGCCCATGTTCATGATATCCATTACAGATGACAGTGATGATCATTCAGAAATGGTTTTCGTCTTACCCTTATGCACCGAGATTTGATCAGATTCCTTGAATCGTTTAACTATATTGTGCACTGTAGATGGTGAAATGCCCCAAATCCTTCAAATTTGTCTTTGGGGAACATTGTTCTCAAAGTGCTGGATTACTTGCTGAAGCATCTGTTGCCAAATTGACAAATCTTGAATTATCCTTGCTATTGAAGGACTAGACAGTTTTTGGAGGCTCCCTAAATACTATGACACAATTGCCTCACCTGTTTAACATCTCCTGTTTCACATCACTTGTTATTGCAACTCATTAAAAGATTATTAGTGTTAAACTGCCCATGTTTCAACTTTTTTGGAGCGTGTTGCAATCATCTAATTTGAAATTACATTTTCAAAAAACAATTAAATTCACAAGGAAAAACATCATATAATGTGCAGTTGTGGTGCTTTCAACACAGCTAAGGGTGAACATAATTTACAACTCACTCCTTTTTTTTTTTATTAGCATTGTTCATACTGTCCCAACTTTTTCAGAATTGAGATTGTAGCACCTATTTTGAAACATGCCTTGATTTGTAATATTAGTGAAGAAGAATTTAATATGATGACTTTGGAAATAATTGTAAGGTAGAATACAGTTCAAATCAACTTTTTCTCTCTTTCACATTCTCTCTCTAGGGTTTTGATCATCTGTTTGTTTATTTCTCTGTATGTCTCAGCTTGAATTGTGAGTGACAGATCTTCAAACCTATCAATCACAGTAGCATTCAACCTTGTCTGACACACACACACACACGCACACACAGAGAGAGAGAGAGAGAGAGAGAGAGAGAGAGAGCGAGAGCGAGAGAGAGAGAGAGAGAGAGAGAGAGAGAGAGAGAGACAGACTTAATATAAAAAGTGCACCTGTGGCGCAAAGTCACTCAGTTAAAGTCATATACTCAAATACTGCTTCAGGTCTGCACCAAACTTTTGCACAGTCAGCCTAAGAGTACTGAAGACTAATTTATTTATGTCCACTGTTTCAAATTTGAGTCTTACTTTTCATGTGAGACTGTATCAGTTTTATTATGCATAGTGGAAGCATGAAGGGGAACAGTGATACTTAGTTATGCTACCCGAAGGTACTGTGAAGTATCCTTACATTACAAGGAATATGTTTTTATAGAAGCCAATAATTTTGGTTCTCAACACTCTGTTTTGGTGTTTGTTGAGTTACCCTGTTGGGTAATCTCTGCACTCTTTTCAATATTATTTCTTCTTCATACAAAATAAATAGTTTTATTATAGAGTGTATCCGGAAAGTATTCACAATGTGATTTTTTTATATTTTTTTATATACATTTGCAAAGATTTCAAACAAACTGCTTTCACGTTGTCATTATTGTAACAAAAATGTGGAAAAAAGTGAAGCACTGTGAACACTTTCCGGATGCACTGTATATAGGTATTTGTTTTTTAGATTAATAGGTGAGATGATTCCCTTAATTTAGCAGTGTGGCGGGGCATGGTGGAGCATACGTCCGGAGAGAAAGTAGTAAGGGTGCTATAATGTCTAACACATGTTTCTGATTGCAGTAAGCACTGGGGAGAGCATTAAAAGAACAGATCACACCAGAGACCAGGGGAGAGAGACAGGCTTCAACCGCCAATGTTTCTGTTTATGTTGAAGCTGAAAACCTATTTTTGATTAAAAAAAAACAACACCCTTCTCCAATCGTCACCGTGCCTCTCGCTCATCTGCTCTCACTACCCTCGACGGCGAGCGGCCCACGATTACAAGGCGGTCCCCCAGTTTGTAACCGTGGGAGCATAGGTCGCCCTATGCTCCCCTCCAAGGCCTGTAGGATGACGTCTTCATTGACCTCCAAAACCTAAAGCGCCACCGGACAGGCTGCTTCCGCCCTGCATGCCATGGCCCTCCTGCAAGTCCACCAGGACAAGGCTCTTAAAGATCTACACTTAGTCCTGATCCTGACGTGCTGCAGGAAATGCGCTCAGTGACCAACCTCGCCCTCAGGGCCACGAAGGTCACAGCGTGGTCACTCAGGCAGGCGATGGCCACTCTCGTGGTTCATGAACGACTTCTGTGGCAGAACATGGTCGAGATGCATGAAGTGGACAAAACATGCTTCCTCGACGCACCTGTCTCCCAGTTTTGCCTTTTCGGCGACACTGTAGAGGACTTCGGACAGCAGTTCTCAGCTGTGAAAAAGCAGACGGAGGCCATATCTCACATGATGCTCCACCGCACCTCCAGCACGGGCTGTGCCCTGTCTGCCCACCGGGGGCATCCCCCTGCGGCGCCTAAGAAACACACACCTCCGCCTCAACCCGGGCCCAGCTTTCAGCCCCAGCGTCGAGAACCCCGAAGGAGGCGCACACCCCCCGTCTCTAGAACCCCTTGGAGGACTCAGAAGGCTCCCAAGCGTTCCTGAGACGGATAATCCAGGGACCAAGATGTTTGTTCCGGAGCTGGTAAGAAGACCACTCCGTACCCCGGTGTAGGGCCGGGAGGAGAATTTTCAGTTAAGTTTACAGTCTGGGTCACCTGGCCCGCAAATGCAGTTCTCACGACACTTTGCCGCCACACAATCCCGGCACATTGGATGCAGACCTCTCGCCTCCAGCCCCATGACTGTTGTCCCCAGCCTGGCCGGTTCTGACGAGTCAAGAGGATGCCTCCGTAGGACCTCCTCCTCCAGTCTTCTCTCAGCACCAGAGCCTCGGGACACGTTTTTATAGGTATGTCAAAAATAACAGTCCCCTTAGTGCCCCTAGCACGGAACTTGGACACATGGCTCTCACTTCCCAATCCGTCACGCTGGCTGGCCAGAGCCATTCAAATTGGTTAAGCAATTCAGTTTGCTAGGCCCCCCCTTCGGGGGCGTCTGCTTTACCGCAGTACACGGCGAAGATGCCAAATGAAATTCTTCCCAGGCAGAAGAGGACCTCTTCGCCTCTATGAACAGCGCAATGTCTCCTCTACTTCTCCCCGAGTCACCCAGCTGCCTTGGGTCTGGACGTAAAGGCACATAAATGACCCGGAATGCGTCTGTATGCGTTTCTTTCCCCGGTTTTTCTGCTCCCGGGAGTCTTGGCCAAAGTTCGCCAGCAAGAGTCTTGCCTCCTACTGATAGCGCCGTGCTGGCCAAACAGTATTGGTATGGTTCTCGGAGCTAAATTCTCCCCTCGACAGCTCGCCTAGGGCGATTCCGAACCGGAAGGACCTTCTTTCTCAGGCACAGGGGACTGTATTTCATCCCCGGCCCGAATTGTGGAACCTTCTCGTGCTTGTCCCCTGTTGGGTACCAAATGAGGTACACAGGGCTTTCTCCTGAGGTTATCGAGACCATTTTAAGTGCTAGGGCTCCCTCCACTTGGAACAAATCTGGGTAGATTTTTCAGAATGGAAGAGGACCTCTTCGCCTCTAGGAACAGCACAATGCCTCCTCTACTTCTCCCCGAGTCACCCAGTCCCCCCCTCTGGGGCTGAACACGGTGGCGCATACATGGCCCAGAATGCGCCTGTATGCGTTTCCCTTTATTAAAAATTAATATTGTAGAACCAGATAACTGCCAGATCGCTTCAGTTCTGGACTCTCTGCAGGAAGAACTGTCAGCAGGCTTATGCCCCACCACTCTCAGGGTCTATGTGGCCGCCACTTCGGCTTGCCATGCCTTGATAGACAGAGTGCCCTTCAGAGGAACCCTCTACTCGCTCGGTTCATTCATGGAGCCATGCGACTGTGGCCTCCTGTTAGGACCATGACCTCTTCATAGGACTTGGCCATAGTCCTTGAGGGTCTGGTTGAGACCTCCTTTTAACCTCTAGAGTCAGCGTCTGACAGACTTCTGACTCTCAAGATGGTTTTTCTTATGGCGATTATCTCTAGAGAGAATTGGGGACCTACAGGCTCTGTCTGTTTTTCCAGCCTGTTTAGAGTTTGCCCCAGGAATGACCTAAGCAATTTTGCACCCTCATCCTGACTACCTGCCTAAGGTGCCTTTCACAACCCTACATCAGGTCACTCTCTAAGCCTTCTGTTCCCTGCCGTTTGCAATGCTGGAACAGCAAGGACTTCACATAGTGTGTCCAGTCTGTGCCCTTTAGACTTATGTCCACCGCACTAGCCAGTGGCATAAGTCAGGGCAACTATTCATTTGCCATGGGATCCGCAACCAGGGGGTGGCCACCTCCAAGCAGTCTATGTCACATTGGGTGAGGGATGTTATTGCCCTGGCCTATGAGGCGCACGGTCAAGCTTCGCCAGTAGGTATCAGGGCTCACTCCACCAGAGGGGTCGCCTCCTCTAAAGCCTTGGCTAGAGGGGTCCCACTGTAGCAAGTTTGCGATGCGGCAGGCTGGTCCTCTCCGCACACATTCATCAAATTTTGTAGTTTGGATGTTCATGCTACTCGTGCCTCTTATGTCCTTGAGTCAACATCTCAAGCTCATGTCTGAGGCCTCTCACGCTCTTGTGAGCATACTACACAACCGTAGGAGGTCCGGACAGCCACAGTGCGGCGGCGTGGGTATTCTTGTTCCCACAGCGCTCTTCAGCGCAGCATCATAGTGAAGCTTTTTGTAAAGGGAACGTCTTGGGTTACATATGTAACCATTGTTCCCTGAAAAAAGCGGAATGAGATGCTGTGTTTTTCTGCCGTACTGGGACTGCTCTTCAGACGAAATATCTGATGATGCACCGGTGACGCATCTATTTATAGCCACTGCACCAGGTGCGTCCAATGATTACGTCGGCAGAGGCTATAAATTCCAGTCAATGTTCATTGACGTGTTGCATACATATTCACAGCTGGTCACAACTGAGACGTGTTCCCAAAGCGCTCTTCAGCGCAGCATCTCGTTCTGTTTTTTCAGGGAACAAGGGTTACATATGTAACCCGAGACGTTTTCCCCCCTTGTGGGAGTTTTATTTTAATTTATTATTTTTTTGTATATAAATAAATTCCCTTATTTTCAAATTGCGTTTGGGTCCTACCTCATGCTTTTCATGACAGACATAGTGTAGATTAAAATGCCTCTTAAACAGTTGGTAATTGTTCTTCTTTTTAGGTTTCACGTGTTAAAAACACATAGTAGCCTACTTCCTGCAGAGTAACAATCAAATAAGCAGTTACTGTTGATCCATTCACGTTTTATATATCTAATCCTAAGAACCCCTCTCTCCCAACACCTCTTATCCCATTCCTCTCTTTTCTCACCTCACTCCATCCCCTTTGCACTGCCTTAAAACTAGGTGATCTTGCAGCTATCCATTCTCAGCTATTCTGATTGATTTGATATGTAAATAATTTAGCATTTGAAATACTGCTTAAATTCATTTATTAATCTGCCCCATCTATATCTCCCTCCATATATACCTCCTTTTCCATCCCCCATATGTTGTGCAGACGAATTGATCTGTGTTTGGTAGATTGAGTTTAGATGCAGTGTAAATAATGAATGTGCTGGATTTGTCACATTCCTGTGTTGTCTACCCTAGGTTCTCTGTTTCACCATCACGTTTATGTCATGTTTCCGTGTGGTCTGCTCCGTGTTTTCTGTTTCACCCGTCACCGATCCGTTCCATGTCACATTTTCCCTGTTGTCCGCCCTGAGTCTCACTGTCCGTGTAAAAAACTACATTTCCCACTATCCCCGGCACTCATCTCTGCCAGCACTCATCATTGTTCTCACCTGTGTCTCGTTTAGTCTTTATTGTGTCTTTGTGTATTTAAACCCTGTTGTTTTCCTTTTCCCTTGTCGTTCGTTCTATGGTTATATGTCGTGTATGGTTTCTTGTCGTGCCTTAGCCCTTGTTACCTGCCCTTCGTGTTTGTTCTCCCAGCCGTGTGTCATTTCGTGTTTTAGTTTGATTTTCCCATTGTGAACTTTTCTTTGCTCCTGTGTTTCATTTTGTGTTTGAGTTTAGTTTGCCCATCGTGGTCTCTTCCTTTGTTCCCGGCACTCATCTCTGCCAGCACTCATCATTGTTCTCACCTGTGTCTCGTTTAGTCTTTATTGTGTCTTTGTGTATTTAAACCCTGTTGTTTTCCTTTTCCCTTGTCGTTCGTTGTATGGTTATATGTCGTGTATGGTTTCTTGTCGTGCCTTAGCCCTTGTTACCTGCCCTTCGTGTTTGTTCTCCCAGCCGTGTGTCATTTCGTGTTTTAGTTTGATTTTCCCATTGTGGACTTTTCTTTGCTCCTGTGTTTCATTTTGTGTTTGAGTTTAGTTTGCCCATCATGGTCTCTTCCTTTGTTTCTGTGTTTTCCTGATTATTGTTTACAAATAAACCGCGCTTGGATCCAACCCCTTGTCTGCTTCCTCAAGTCATTACAGAACGAATGAACCACCAATGGATCCAGCGGTCCAGCAGGCTAACTACCGGCTGCTCAGCCTGAGGCAAGAAGGCCGACCTATAGAGGACCACGTCCGCGACTTCATTGAACTGGCGAGTGTCGCGGACTTCCCTGAATCCTCCCTTCTGGCCTTCTTCAGGGGTAATCTGGACGGTTCACTGAAGGAGCGGCTGCCACAAGCGACGCGTGGCTGGACTCTCCGCGACTTCCTGGTGGCGACCCTACTGGTGTGCGACTCACCGCTCTCTGTGGGCGTTGCTGTGAAGGACCCTAACTCACCATCCACAATGGAGTCTCTTCAGCCACCCCCGGCGCCCCCTATAACACCAGACCCACCTGTCAGCGAACCGACCACCACGCCAGTCGCGCTCCCAGAACCCACACTGTCCACTTCGTCTGCCCGGAGGAGGGAGAGAAGACGGGCTTCCGCCTCCCGGTACACGTCTGCCCCGGTCAGCGAGCCTGAGCCCTCGTCAGCCACGGTCAGCGAGCCAGAGCCATTCGCTCCAGATGTCAGTAAGCCAGCGCCTGTAACCTCGACCGTCCCTGAGCCAGCGCCTGTAGCCTCGACCGTCCCTGAGCCAGCGCCTGTAGCCTCGACCGTTCCTGAGCCAGCACCTTTAGCCTCGACCGTCCAAGAGCCAGCGCCAGCAGCCATGACCGTCCAAGAGCCAGCGCCAGCAGCCATGACCGTCCAAGAGCCAGCACCAGCAGCCATGACCGTCCAAGAGCCAGCGCCAGCAGCCATGACCGTCCAAGAGCCAGCGCCAGTAGCCATGACCGTCCAAGGGCCAGCGCCTGTAGCCAGGACCGTCCAAGAACCAGCGCCTCTCGAGCCTCCTAGTGCTCCGCCTCTCAAGTCTCTCGAATCTTCCAGGGCTCCTCCTCCCGAGCCTTCCAGGGCTCCGCCTCTCAAGTCTCTTGAGTCTTCCAGGGCTCCTCCTCCCGAGCCTTCCAGGGCTCAACCCCTCAAGTCTCTGAAGCCTTCCGGGGCTCCGCCCCTCAAGCCTCTCGAGCCTCCAGGGCTCCGCCTCTCAAACCTCTCGAGTCTTCCAGGGCTCGGCCTCTCAAGTCTCTCGAGCCTCCATGGGCTCCTCTCGAGCCTCCAAGGGCTCCTCTCGAGCCTCCCAGGGCTCCGCCCCTCAAGTCACTTGAGTCTTCCAGGGCTCCACCCCTCAAGCCTCCCGAGCCTCCCAGGGCTCCGCCTCTCGAGCCTCCCAGGGCTCCGCCCCCTCAAGCCTCTCGAGCCTTCCAGGGCCCCACCTCTCAAGCCTTCCAGGGCTCCGCCTCTCAAGCCTCTCGAGCCTTCCAGGGCTCCTCCTCTTGAGCCACCAAGGGCTCCGCCTCTCAAGTCTCTCGATCCACCCAGGGCTCCGCCCCCGAGCCTCTTACGGCTACGGCTCCTCTTCCAGAGACTCCCGAGCCTCCTACGGCTCCGCCTCCAGAGCCTCCTACGGCTCAGCTCCCAGAGACTCCAGAGCCTTCTAGAGCTCTGCCTCCCGAGCCTCCTATGGCTCTGCCCCCAGAGCCTCCTACGGCTCTGCTCACAGAGACTCCAGAGCCTTCTAGAGCTCCGCCTCTCAAGTCTCTCGAGCCTCCTAGGGCTCCTCTCCTCAAGTCACTCGAGCCTTCCAGGGCTCCACCCCACAAGCCTCTCGAGCCTTCCAGGGCTCCGCCTCTCGAGCTTCCCGAGCCTCCGACGGCTCCGCCTCCCGAGCCTCCTACGGCTCTGCCCCCAGAGACTCCAGAGCCTTCCAGGTCTCCGCCTCTGAAACCTCCTACGGCGCCACCTCCCTCGGCTCCGCCTCCAGAGCCTTCCAGGTCTCCGCCTCTAAAGCCTCCTACGGCACCACCTTCCTCGGCCCCACCTCCTGAGCCTTCCTCGGCTCAGCCTCCAAAGCCTCCCACGGCTCCGCCTCCTGGGCCTCCCGAGCCATCCTCTGCTCCGCCTTCCTCAACCCCGTCTCCTAGGCCTTCCTCGGCTCCGCCTCCTGAGGTACCCTTAGCTGCACCTCCTGAACTTCCCTTGGCTCCGCCCCCAGAGCCTCCTATGGCTCCGCCTCCAGAGCCTCCTAAGGCTCCGCCTCCAGAGCCTCCTACAGCTCTGCTCACAGAGACTCCAGAGCCTTCTAGAGCTCCGCCCCTCGAGCCTTCTAGAGCTCCACCTCCCGAGCCTTCCTCGGCTCCGCCTTCCTCAGCTCCGCCTCCGGAGCCTCCAGAGGCCCCCTCAGCTCCGCATCCAGAGCCTACCTCAGCTCCGCCTCCTGAGCTTCCAGAGCCTCCCTCAGCTTCGTCTCCAGAGCCCCTCTCAGCTCGGCCTCCTGGACCTGTCCCTGTCCAATGGCCGCCTCCCAGGCCTCCTAGACCTGTCCCTGTCTTGTGGCCGTCTCCCAGGCCTCCTCGACCTGTCCCTGTCCTGTGGCCACCTCCCAGGCCCCCTGAACCGGCCCTTGCCTTGTGGCCAGCTCCCAGATCACCTAAACTTGTCCCTGCTCGGTCGATACCTCCCTGGCCTCCTAAGCCTATCCCTACCCTGTGGACGCCCCCCAGGCCACCTGACCCGGTTCCCTTCACACATCTCCTTGGACTGCCTTCTTGCCCTCTGTGCCCCCGTGGACTGCCTAATTGCCCCTTTTTCCCCCATGGACTGCCTAATTGTTCCTTGTGCCTCCTTAGTCTGTCTCTGTGTCCCTTGTGCCTCCTTAGTCTGTCTTTGTGTCCCTTGTGGCCCCTTTGGTCTGTCTGTTTTCCCCCTTTTCTAGCCCCCCACTCATTGAACATTTGTTTATTTTTTCTATTCTGTTTCTTCTTAGGACCGTCTGGAATCCGGTCCTTTTGAGGGGGAGCTATGTCACGTTCCTGTGTTGTCTACCCTAGGTTCTCTGTTTCACCCATCACGTTTATGTCATGTTTCCGTGTGCTCTGCTCCGTGTTTTGTTTCACCCGTCACCGATCCGTTCCATGTCACGTTTTCCCTGTTGTCCGCCCTGAGTCTCACTGTCCGTGTAAAAAACTACATTTCCCACTATCCCCGGCACTCATCTCTGCCAGCACTCATCATTGTTCTTACCTGTGTCTCGTTTAGTCTTTATTGTGTCTTTGTGTATTTAAACCCTGTTGTTTTCCTTTTCCCTTGTCGTTCGTTGTATGGTTATATGTCGTGTATGGTTTCTTGTCGTGCCTTAGCCCTTGTTACCTGCCCTTCGTGTTTGTTCTCCCAGCCGTGTGTCATTTCGTGTTTTAGTTTGATTTTCCCATTGTGGACTTTTCTTTGCTCCTGTGTTTCATTTTGTGTTTGAGTTTAGTTTGCCCATCATGGTCTCTTCCTTTGTTCCTGTGTTTTCCTGATTACTGTTTACAAATAAACAGCGCTTGGATCCAACCCCTTGTCTGCTTCCTCAAGTCATTACAGGATTACAGTTACTGTGGTGCCTGAATGTTTGGTGGGGAACCTGCAATGTGTGCCCCATTCTCCCTCCTTTCGGTTTTCAAATCCTTCACTTAATATGTCTGTTTATTAGTCTTTCAAAATTGTCTATTAGCAACCCTAATAGCTGCCGCCCCCATACAATCATCATCTGACTGACTGTGTGTGTGTGTGTGTGTGTGTGTGTGTGTGTGTCTGTCTGGGTACTGAATCCTCAAGATGTAAGATGTGGTTACAGTCTGGTAAATATTGAAAAGGTGAGAAGTCTCTTGTTCTCTCTCCTACTGTTTTCCTACTCTTCCTTCTTTAATCTTGATCTCTTAGCTGTAATTAGTTCAGTGATTAACCTTGACATTCGTGATCACAACATCCTGCCTTAATGATGCTATTACCACTCTGTGTTAAATCAATTCACACATTTGCATCCCCATATACTGTATGCATAAGCATGAACATATACAAATACAAGTGCAAGAAGGCAAAATAATGATAAATAATATCATTAATCAATGGCCCAATACACAGGGACAAAAGCCAATTTAGTGTATGACATAATAAATATATAAAGGCCCAATTACAAATTGGAAATTTGGAATCTAAACAGCCATTTAAGCATGTCAAACACTTTCACTGATGCTGAAACTTTTTATTTATTTTAGGAAAAACTGATATTGGTTTTACCTTCATGAGTAGGCATAATTAAGTGATTTTCTCAAGTTCTTTACTCATTTGGCCAATTTATTCCAGGTGTCTGACTTCAAAACATCTAATCAATCAACAGGTCTGGGTTCATTAGAAAATTAGGCTCTAGTGCAGTAAGCCAAAATTAATACAATACATCCTATGCACTATTTTGTAGTGCTATACTGCAGAGGTGGGAGCAAGTCACACATGTTCAAGTCACAAACAAGTCTCAAGTCTTAAACATCAAGTCTCAAGTCAAGTCTCAAGTGCAGTGCAGACAAATAAAGCAAGTCAAGTCAAGTCAGTGACTCACCTCAAGCAAGTCAAGTCGAGTCCTGATGAGTTTCAAGTCAAGTCGAGTCAAGCTACAGTACCAAAAAATAAAACAGAGGTACATTTTTTAAATAAATATTTATTTGTGTGCTGAAAAGATACTTATATACGTATGTTTACATTATTGTTTTTATTCAAATTCGCTCTCTGACAGTAGGTGGCGCTTATGCAGCAGAAATATAGCTGTTACCCAGGTAACGCCTGTACACAAAGCAGCGCTGCGCTTATAAACACTACTTTATTAGGCATTATACGGAGGTAAGATGAAAAGAAAATGCCATCAAAACTTTTCTGAAGACAGTCAGTTCCCTTCAGAGATAGATTTATATAATATAGTCATAAAGGTATTGCATTCAAGGGCTTTAGTTAAAGCCTTCAGAAGTCATAATCACTATGAGAGCACTTGGATTTCATCACAAGTCATTCTGTGTATTTTATACTACTTGTCACATTTTAAAGTGTTGTGACTGCAAATCTGCCTGTTATGTTTTTATATTGCCAACAAATGATTTTGGTATATTGTTGACTGTTGAGAAGGTTTAGAAAAGGCACACATATTTAGAGGCAATGTCGGTTAATTTCAAACTTGTCGCTACAAAGAATCATTTTCATTTATTGACAACCCTCAAGCATTTGAACAGCAATTTTGCATATTAATCTTTCTGGATAATGAAATGATTTAGTTACCTTTCCTTGTGGTTTTTTAAATGTCTGATGAAATTCTAGGTTGTGGTGGTTGTATCGGATATTTTTGGTTGCATATTGTGCATTTATTCACACGGTCCAATTCGAACTCTTTATATCCAAAGGAGATTATTTTGGGTACACATCTGTCATTTTGGCGTGTTGTGAGCACAGCGTTAACTGCGCAGATGCAGGTCAGTGGTGCTGGTGGACTTAATTGATGTTGCAATATTTTTATTTTTTGTCCATAAAAAATCTTAAATGGGATAATGGGACATTATTATTATATAAAGAATTTTTAATTTGAAAACGGAAAGACAGGACTTGTGATATGCTGTAGATGATTGTTAGTGTAAATATTTTGTTTCCCTTATCTGTTTGAGTGAGCAGCTAAAAGCACAGACATTTCAAGCTTGCTATAATTAAATGTCCCTTGTTATGCACCAAATCCTTTTTTTTTTTTCTCTTCTTCTTCTGGTTATTATTTGTATTGTATTTGCACAAATAACTGGTATTTCATTCAGTTTGAACTCTTGTAGAAGTAACTGTATGTCTAGGCTGCATCTTCACAGTAAGGAAACACTAAGAAAATTTTTAACACAAATATATATCAGTTTGGCCAATTAATCAGCTATCGCCTTTCTTCCAATACATTATTATTGCTATCAGCAAAATCCAATATCAGTCTACCTCTAATTCATATGTATCGATACATTAGTACATAAACCAATTTTAATTTGAATACCTTTGTAGCTCCAAAAATCACATTAAGGAAACATAAAAGTAATCCATAAGACTCAAGTGGTTAAATCCATGTCTTCAGAAGCGGTATGATAAGCGTGGGTGAGAAACAGAATATTAAAGTCCTTTTTTACTCTTATTCAAAACTTTAACTTTCGGATGTGAAAGTGAAACTAAAGAGGCACCACGTGAAACTTTCAGATGTGAAAGTGGACATTTATTATTCGATTTATTTGGAAAAACCTACTTTTTCGAACTCGTTTTCCTATTCGCATGAAAATTTGTATACATCATCTACAGACTCTCCTGACAAAAACTTGTTCAAAGAATTTTTCCACAGATATAAACAAATGTGTTTTGGGCCCTGGCCTTTAATGTTAAATTAGCCTTTATCTTGTGATTCAAACTGAACAAAACTTTGTACACACGGACAAGAGAACACTCTGAGGTTACATGCCAAGTTTCGTTCATTATCGATACTAGGTTGTGCTATAATTAAAAAAAGTCCAATGTCATATGGAGATAAAACAGTATCAAAACATCTCACAAATGCACACCACAATACTCAAATGCCTGCAACAGATCCACAAATGCACACAACAATCCACAAATGCATGCAACAGATCCACACCTCTGCTCAATTTACAAATGCATATAGCGTTACATTGATTTATTTGCTCACAGTACAGTCCACAAATGTACACAAAAATGAGAGTGTTTTTCCATTGTATTCTGCCTTGAGGATGCTCGTGAATGTGCTTTTGTATTTTTGGATAGTTTTGACACTCTTGTTCCACAGCCTTGATTCATAAATATGAGCAAGCTAATCTCGATCGTCTTCAACATTCCTTTGATGCTAAATGAATGTGTGTTCCAGGGGATGTTTACTGGATTTAAAAGCAGAATCCTTTATTGGCTGCATTCAATTCTAAGGATGTTTTTTTAACTGACTGAAGACAATTGTATTCTAGACAATAATTCTGATGAAATATCTGAATACAAATGATGTGTACTGTAGACACAAACAGAAATATGCCCCTGTAATCTCTATAAAATAATAATTTAAATATCCAGTAATCACAAATGACTGATGATTGGTACCACCTGACTAGCACTGAGAAAAGTAACAGATCCCATGTTACAACTCAATTTATGTACAGCTTCAACATCGGTCAAAACAATTAACTAGTGAATAATAATTAGAACAGAACAAACAACCAACATTTCACCTTGTATGATTTATTTTTAAGTTGGATATGCAACAGCAGTGTCGGTAAAACAGTCTAACCTTCAGCTATATTTTGTCCAAGTAAAATAACTACCCATACAGCATTAAATTTTACACTCCTGATGAATATTGGTGATCATTATTACATTTATTATTAATTAATTTTATTAAAAAAAAATATTATCATTTTCTTAACTCCTCCCAGAATGCAAGGATGCTATACAAGTGCAGAATCAAAGAATTAAATCAAAGCAGTAGAAATGTAAAATGTTATATGTTTTGAAATTAAAATAAAGCAAATAATTACTAAACTCACCAAGATTTTATCCTTCTGTAATGATCCATACTGATGTCCCTGGTCTAAGCTAACAGCAAGTGGCAGTAATGAACTATTTAATTTGTGATACGCTGTTAAAAAAGAAGAAGAAGAAGGCCGATCCACATAAATTGGAGATCAGCTTGCTCATATTTGTGTTTCAAGTCTGTGGAACAAGAGACTCAAAACTATACACAAATGCAAAAGCAAATTAATGGATATCTTTAAGGTAAAATAACAATAGAAAAAGTCTGAGATTTATGTGTGCATTCGTGGACTGTACTGTGTGCAAATAAATCATTGTATAGATTATAATTTTACATTCTGATGTGAGAATTTGTGATTTGACTAAATGTGTGGCTCTGTTGTGTACATTTGTGGATTGCTGTGTGCGTGTGTGTATTTGTTGCATGCATTTGTGGATTGAGCGTGCATGTGGATCTGTTAAGTGCATCTGTGGTTTGCCATGTGCGTGTGTGGATCTGCTGCATGCATATGTATATTACTGTATGTGTGTGGATCTGATGCATGCATTTGTGGATTGTTGTGTACATTTGTGCATTGTCATCCGCATTTGTGGATCCGTTGCATGCATTTGTGGATTGCCTTGTGCATATATGGATCTGCTGCATGCATCTGTGGACTGACGTGTGCATTTGTGAGATGTTTTGATACTGTTTTATCTCTATAATGTCACACCCAAATAGGTGTGTCCACAGCATCCATGGGATCTTTTCTTCCAAATTTGATTATTTTGGTCATCATATATTTTTATATTATTGCTGTTCAGTACAAATCCAGAGCCCCCTATCAAGTACAGTAACTGTACTCTGGCAGTTCACCAGCATAGGCTATGTGGAGAAATTACCATCAATGATGCATTGATGAGGATTCTCCCTGCATTAGCAGCAAACAGTAGTCTTCAATGGGTTTAATTTATCTCCAGAGTATGAAATCACTGAAGCAAAAGTGTAAAAGCATTTGGAATCATGTAATGTGAAAGCTGTTGTCCTATAAGTGAGAATTGTCTTCAGGAAAGAGCAATTAGATGCACATATACTCATAATGAAGATTCAGTAAATACTGATATATACCTGATGAATTTAATAGCCAAAGCATTAGTGGTATGCAGCGATGGTGTTATCTGTATCTGTTGCAGTGGAAACATTCTATTAATTAGTATTTGGATATAACCAGAAGTGCTTAAACTAAATAAAAAGCCCATTTTAAATATGACCCTGTAAGGCAACTGTAGGGCAGGGTGATATTGCTAAAAAAATTATTCATAAAGTTTATACTTCAGTCATATTGGCTTCACAGACTCACCATTGCCTTTTCATTTGGGATATGTTATTTATTATTTTAAATATCGCTCTATCCCTGTGCCTATTGGAAAATCCGTATTGACGATAAAGTTCCATTTCTTGCCATTAATTAAAAACGTCTCGGGTTGCATGGTGTAACCCTTGTGCCCTGAAAAAGCGGAACGAGATGCTGCGATGAGAAAAGCGCTTTGGGAACAATCCTACGTTGTGACCAGCTGTGAATATGTGTGTAATACGTCAATGAACATTGACCAGTATTTATAGCCTCGGCTGGTGAGATCATTAGATGCACCTGTGGCCAGGCTATAAATAGATGCGTCACCAGCGTGTCGTCAGATATTTTTCTCTGAAGAGCAGTCCTGGGACATCCCAGTGCGGCAAAGAAGCACAGCATCTCGTTCCGCTTTTTTCAGGGAACAAGGGTTACACCATGTAACCCGAGACGTTCCCTTTACAAAAAGCTTCACTATGATGCTGCGCTGAGAAAAACACTTTGGGAACGAGAATACCCACACCACCGCACTGAAGCTGTCCGGACCTCTACGGTTGTGAAGTGTGCTCACATGAACTCGAGAGGTCTCAGACATGAGCTTGAGATGTCGACTCGAGGGCATAGGAGCCCGGAGTGGCATGACTTGCTGCAGAGGGACACCTCTAGCCAAGGCTTTAGAGGAGGTGAGCCCTCTAGTAGAGTGAGCCCTGATACTTACTGGCGAAGCTTGTGCCTCGTAGGCCAGGGCAGTAGCGTCCCTCACCCCATACGACATAGTCTGCTTGGAGGTGGCCGCCCCCCCAGTTGCAGCTCCCATAGCAAACAAATAGTTGCCCTGACTTATGGCACTGGCTAGTGCGGTGGACATAAGTCTAAAGGGCACAGACTGGACACACTATGTGAAGTCTTTGCTGCTCCGGCATTGCAAACTGCGGGGAGCAGAAGGCTTAGAGAGTGACCTGATGTAGGGTTGCGAAAGGCACCTTAGGCAGGTAGTCAGGGTGAGGGTGCAAAATTGATTTGGTCATTCCTGGGGCAAACTCTAAACAGGCTGGCAAAACAGACAGAGCCTGTAGGTCCCCAATTCTCTTTAGAGAAGTAATCATCATAAGAAAAACCATCTTGAGAGTCAGAAGTCTGTCAGATGCTGACTCTAGAGGTTCAAAGGGGGTCTCAACCAGACCATCAAGGACTATTTCTAAGTCCAATGAAGAGGTCATGGTCCTAGCAGGGGATGCCTCTCAAAGGGCACCCCGTCCATCAAGGTGTAGCAAGCCGAAATGGCGGCCACATAGACCCTGAGAGTGACGGGGCATGTGCCTGCTGACAGTTGTTCCCTCAGAAAGTCCAGAACTGAAGCAATCTTGCAGTTAACTGGGTCTGCATTATGAACTTTTAGTAGAGGGAAACACATGCAGGCGCATTCTGGGCCATGTATGTGCCACCGCGTCCAGCCCCGGGGGGCTGGGTGACTCAGGGAGAAGTAAAGGAGACATTGCGCTATTCATAGAGGTGAAGAGGTCCTCTTCTGCCCTGTAAAATCTCACCCAGATTTGTTCCAAGTGGAGGGAGCCCTAGCACTTAAAAATGGTCTCGATAACCTCAGGAGAAAGCCCTGTGTACCTCAATTGGTACCCTTCAGGGGCCAAGCGTGAAAGGTTCCACAATTCGGTGCAGGGATGAAATATTGTTCCCTGTGCCTGAGAAAGAAGGTCCTTCCTGTTCGGAATCGCCAAAGGTGAGCCGTCGAGGAGAGATATTAACCCGAGAACCATACCCTGTTCGGCCAGCGCGGCGCTATCTGTAAGAGGCAAGACCCTTGCTGGCGAACTCTGGCCAAGACTCCCGGGAGCAGAGAAACCGGGGAAAAACGCATACAGACGCATTCAGGGTCATGTATCCGCCATCGCGTCCAGACCCAGGGGGGCTGGGTGACTCAGGGAGAAGTAGAGGAGACATTGCACTGTTCATAGAGGCGAAGAGGTCCTCTTCTGCCCTGTAAAATCTCACTGAGATTTGTTCCACTACCTAGGGGTGGAGTTTCCACTCCCCCGTCGGTATTTCCCACATACGGGCATCCAGGGATATAAACTGCCCTGAGTGACAGGGGCTTGCCCTGGGCCCCAAGGAGAATCTGACATGCCAGAAATCTAGCTGACGTGAATATGGACCTCCTTGATGGTTTATGTAAGAGACTACCGCTGTATTGCCCACCCGCACCAAGACATGGCAGCCTCTGGAGGAAGTATTTCAGGGCCAGAAATACAGCCATCAACTCGAGACAGTTACTGTGACAACCAAGCTGACGACCCTCCCATTCCCCTTGAGCTGGACGACTACTTAAGACCGCTACCCAGCCCGTCAGGGCGGCATCTGTCGTTAGCAACCTGCGATGACGAGACGCACCTAGAGTGGGACCCAAGTTAAGCAACCGGGGTCTGAACCACATAGAAAGGGAACGAAGCCTGCGGCACGTAACCCTTATTTGCATTAGGGGACCGGCCCTTGGAAGAAACCCCCTGGCTTTTAGCCATGTGCGGAACGCCGAAGGGATCACCGCAGACGCAGATGCCATGAGACCTAGTATTCGTTGATACTGACGAGCAGTGCAATCTTAGTTGTTAATTTTATCATATATAATACATTTTTACTTAAAGTTGTATTCATTAACATGAGTTAATGCACTATAAACTAACATGAACTAACAATGAACAATTCTAGTTTATTATCTAACAGATTATTACATTGTTAATTGTTTGTTCATGATAACTCATATATAAACTAATGTTGATGAATAGAACCTTATTTAGTGTTACCAAATATCTTTGCTATTATTTGGTCGAATTTGTCATTCATTCTGAAGTCATTATTAATGCCTTTCTGAATAAGGTATTCAGCTTCAGGCACAACCCTACAATGCATACAGAAAATTTTTCATTTTTTGAGACACATTTTCAAATCCGCCTTAAAATGAGCAACACACACACACAAATATAAAAAAAATGCATCCTACTTGCATTGTTTCTCCTCTATGAAGCAACCTGAATAATGGACTTAGGGTATTGTCACATGTGGAAATGAATGCATAGCATTAAGTGAATGTTGAGGAACTGAGTGAACACATTTGCTGGCACTAACACAGCACTCACTCTCTGTTTGATGGGGCTGCAGTGCAGAGAATTCTATCAATTTGCAAGGCCACGATACTCTGCACAACATGGGCAAGGCAAATCTTGATCCTTCATTTTAGTGCTCTTGAGTGACGTGTGTGACTACTTGTGTGTGTCTGTGTGCATGACTCCCTTTAGGTGTGCATATGTGAGAGAAAAAGCAATAACAAGGGGAGGAAATAGATGAGAATGTGATGGGAGGCTCAACGGGAAAGGCAGGACAGGGAAAATAAAAGAACGAAAATGATCATGACCCCCTAGGCCTCTATTGACGAAACCATCAGAGTTTGACCTGATGGAGGGAAAAGAAGTTAGAGGTAGACTGACAGGGTGAGGCAACGTAAGAGACAGATGGGGAGGGAGAGAGAGAGAGAGGGAGAGAGCAGTGGAGAAAGAAACAGACAAGAAGAGAATAAGAAAACGAGACAGAAAAGGGGAGAATAAAATAAAAAATTTACAAGGACACATTTGAAAAAACTTAGCTTCACACACAGTCTAACATTGGAGGATGTCAGGCAATGCATAAACAGGGCACTTGTTTTAACAGGATATCACACTTTAGAATACTAATCCAATATAAAACTAAATGTAAGTGCAAGTGTGTGTGTGTGTGTGTATGTGTATGTGTATGTGTGTGTGTGTGTGTGTGTGTGTGTGTGTGTGTGTGCGCCATACAGCATATCCTAAAGTTAAAAGGAATCCCCTGGATTCACAGTCTAAGCCAGGGGTTCTCAACGGGGGCATTCAAAGGATGCCAGGGGGAACTGAGAGCAAATTAGTAGAGAGGGGGACATTAGGTTACAAATGTTGTGTTTATCAGTCATAATAATAAAATCTATCCTCAAGTTACTCTTTGCTTTAAATCAGTTATCTAGACTTGGAGTATATCAGTAGGGGGGTGTTCATTAAAAAAGCTTGAGAACCACTGGTCTAAGCTGACATCCCTCTCTTCCTCTCAGCCTGTCTCTCCATATCCCTGTCTCTTCTCTTCTCCCTGTTGAGGGAGAAAACATTAGACATTCAAAGCTCAATTTGTGAATAGGTGGTGTGATTCTTCACTGCTCTTCATTTTTTATCAGTGTCTTTAACCAACCATTGTAAACTGCCCTGTTGTTACAGTTGTATGCCCTTTACTTTTAACTGCATATCCTGTTTATGATAATTTTATTATTCATTATCCATTTATTGCTTGTCTACAGGACGCAGTAAGTTGCAATGATGTTTCGCTGTTTACATATCATTATAGTTTGTTTCAAAATGTTATTGGAATAAATGTATACTATGATACTTTAATGCAATGTACAATACTAACAAATTTTTAAATGACTAACTAAGGTACAGTATTTTAGGTGATCCATGAAAGACACCAATCTCATCAAGTTTATCTTGGTATAAATTGAAGCTAAATAAACATTACATTTCAAACTTCGCTCCTAACCTCTTCACATGTACATTCAAACTGGTGAAATGACACTAGGCTGGGCTCAGAGGCTTGTGATCAAACTGGTGTGATCTGCATTTGCACTTGTTTAACAGGAAAAACCGTCTGAAGCGGTTGTCACAATGAAACAGCTGCTCAAATAGTATTTTGAACATCACAATATCTTATTTTATTTATGTTACAAACATTCAAATAATCACAAAAATCATGTTTAAAGCTGTTATTGTCTGATCTGAATGTTTTGACTGTTTTCTGATGTCCAACAAAGAATGCTTAAACTAGTTAATCTATGCTTGAGATTAACTAGTCACTCTCTTGAGCAACAAAGTTTTTTAGAACCATCTTTGCTGTTACTCACAATCCCATGCAGAATTGCAATGCCTGTAATGACATTTTACCTATCATAATCAAACATTATAAACATCTTAATATCACTTTATATGTTTAATAATATTAAATTCCCTCCTCTAGTATGTGGTGTGAAGTGGTGAAATTTTTTTCAGCTTGCATTAAATACAGAAACTCACGCTGGGGGATTAGTCAGGACATTATGAACTCACATGCAAAGAGGTTAATGTGGAAACAACAGGGGGCAAGTTGTCACTTTGGCTATAATAAAGTAACTACAAGGCTTTGTGTCAAAAGTAAAAAAAAAATCACTAACAGTGATTATCTTTTGATTTTGCTGCTTTAAAACAACTAGAAAAAAACTATGACAGACAAAGCCACACAATATACACCACTGAGGTACGTTAAGCCAAGGTTCAACTATATTATATGTAGGTGGATATTAACAGACGTTTTGAACTGTGTTGTCGGGACAAGAACATTTTTCATAATTGTCAGGTAAGGGCAAGTTGTCAGATTGATAATGGGGCACATCATATTGATTTCTAATACAAACGTACATTTACTTGGCTATCTAAATGAGAATATATCATAGACTTCTTTTTATGTTACCAGGTTTAAACGTATATGTCTTTTTAACTGTTTCATGAATTGTTTTATGACTAATAATTGTTTAACTTAATTTATTAAATTATTGGTAAATATACACTCACTGAGCACTTTATTAGGAACAGCTACTTATGCATGTGATTATCTAATCAGCCAATCATGTGGCAGCAGTGCACTGCATAAAATTATGCAGATAAGTGTCAGGAACAGAGGTGTAAAAACCATATATGCAAGGTACACAATGCATAGGGGCTCCATGTAAGAGGGGCACGAAAATGGAGGTGGGGTTGGGGGGGCTCACTAAACCCCAACGCTAGACAGATATATGGGGCGCAAAATGTAACTCTTATAATGGACAACCCCACCCAACCCCCCATTTGTGATCTCAGTGATTAAGACCGTGGCATGATTGTTGGTGCCAGATGGGCTGAAAGGAGAATGGACAGACTGGTTTGAGCTGACAGAAAGGCTACGGTAATTCAGATAACCACTCTGTACAATTCTAGTGAGCAGAATAGAATCTCAGAATAGGAGCATATGTTCCTAATAAAGTGCTCAGTGAGTGTAAAATACATTTTAAACACAGACATGTTCTGGAAGATGGACTTTTATTAATATAATATTTAATTTCAATCATGTTTTCTTCTCAATGTTCTAATTGTGTTAAATTAACCTTTTTTTCTAAGAGGAAAATGGAGGATATGTTCAAAGGTTTATATGTAGTCAAGACTTTAAGGTATATATATATATATATATATATATATAGAGAGAGAGAGAGAGAGAGAGAGAGAGAGAGAGCTCATTTTAACTTGAGCCTAGACATAATGCACATTTCAAGATCTAAATCACACAAAATAGTTGATTTTATTATTTGGTTACAGATACTATTACAGAACTGTCAAAAGACAAAAAAAATGGTTATCTGCAGCTTTCCAAAAATATATATATATATATTATTCTTGTGCTCATAATATGAAATAATATTTTGTAGAATTTTGAGTGCTATAGTGTTAGATGCCACTGGCTCTGTCCATGGTTCTGGGTTTGGTATGGCATAATGCCATTGTAGTCCATGGTCCTGAAATGCTTTTTAACTATGCGGAATCCCTCCATTCCAATCAGAAATCAGAGATCAGTACTCTAAAAAAAGGATTTGTGTTACACCCATAAATGTTTTCCCTCCTTTAGCTATTGCATGTAGGCAAATATCTGAATCTCTGAATGGTCTGTTTTTCTTTTTTTTTTTACTTTGGGAAACAGATATGTTTATTCCTCAAAATGTCTACACTGTAAAAAGGTATTTTGTCTTAGTTTTTCTATAGATAACTGTAGACAATTATAACCAATGTATGTGTTTTCATGCTTCCACAATTTAGGACAGCATAAGTGTAAAATATGTGAATTCATACGTTGGTTCTAAAACCAATGTTAACATGTGGGACAATCAATCATTTAACTTTCCCTGTAACATTAGCCTATTCGTTTAACAAACCTTGTCAGCTAAAACATAAACACACATAGACCCTAATTCAATAACAAAGTATTTCCTGAAGAACAGCCACTTACAGTCAATAGTTTAAAATCCATGTCTAGCCAGGAGTGGACTGCTGTCAGCAAAAATTGACTCAATCTATTCCAGTTCATCACTGTGTGTGTGCGTGAATGCTTGCGTGAGTGCATGTTGAGAAAATCCAGAAATCTTCTTGTAAAGTGATCAATGAAAGGAGGAGGCGAGAACCGTCTTGACGATATAAATAATAGTTTTAATGATAAACTTAAAAGAAGACACAAACACATACATGACGGACATGTCTGTAAACAATCTCTCTCTCTCCCGCAGGATCCCCTGCAGTCGACCTTTATCCCTCACGGTGGCTTAATTAGCCTAATACGGGACCGGGTGTGTATGATCACGACCCGGCCCCGCCCTCCGCCCTGCCACATTCCTCCCTCATTCTCTCAGGCAGGGGAGCCCCCTGCCTGACGTACACCCCCCTTTCCCTGGGGGAGGGCGTGCTCCAAGTCTAGTCTGCCGGCAGGCCATCCCCATCTACCTGGACGAGGGAGGGGACAAGGGGAGGGAAACAGAAATAATTAAAAGGGGGGTACTTCCTGTAACGGTGTAGTACCCCCGCCAAAAAACTGTAAATTTTAAAGAGGGAAAAGGCCAACGCAGAGCGACAGTGAGAGAGAGAGAGTGAGAGATGAAAAAAAAATAAAAACTCTTATTCGCCAGTTCTCCGATATGCCGCAGCTTGTTCCTCTGCCACTCCTCCACCCTCTATCGGACGACAGCCGCGCCTCTCCGGGCGGATCAGAGGCAGTCCTCCAGCCCCTGGCGGACAGAATGCCCCGCAACGGTCTTGGGGAACAGAAGGGGTCTGCCCCGCCCCTGTTAGCGGTTCTCTCGCTCCAGGCGGTCGGCATTGAGCCCCTCCCCGCTCGCGGTCGGCGGTCTTAAACCCCACCGCGTTTCAGCGGCCGGTAGGCAACACCTGCACCCCTGGCAGCGGCCCTGACCGCTCCAGGTGGTCAGTTAGGAGCCCCTTCTCCCCTCGCGGCCGGCGGCCATCGTCCTCTTTCAGGTGGCTGGGCTCCTCGTCCCCCGGCAGATGGCTGTGGCTGCTCCATTGGGGTGGACAGTAGTGGCGAGAACTCTACTACGGCGTATCCCTCCTCCTTCCCGGGCTTCAGCACCAGTGTAAAGTGATCAATTGGAAAGGAGGAGGCGAGAACCGGCTTAACGATATAAATAATAGTTTTAATGATAAACTTAAAAGAAGACACAAACACACACATGACAGACATGTCCGTAAACGATCTCTCTCTCCCGCAGGATCCCCTGCAGTCGACCTTTATCCCTCATGGTGGCTTAATTAGCCTCATACGGGACCGGGTGTGTAGGATCATGACCCGGCCCCACCCTCCGCCCTGCCACACTTCTTTATTGATTTTAAAATGTCTTGAAATTTTGCCAAAGTCACTTATCAAGAACTCAAAAACAGATCCAGATTTGTTGTTGCCATATATTCCTTCCACATAACATCTGAGCCTAACAAACCTTTTTCAAATTCAGGCATGAATTGGCCTTAACCCCTTTCTTGACATCAGCTGTGAATGCTGTTACATTTATATAGAAACAAATGACAAGCATGTGAGACAATTTGAATAAACGATTTTGGAATATATCAGTTTAGAAACCTGACCTATACTTTTTTAGAAATCTTTTTCTCTCAACCCATCACAGAACTCATTTTATTTTGTGGTCTACACACTCTCATGACCAACTGTCACTGGGGGGACTTTTTGCATGCACTACTGAAATGCCACTCTGATGCCGTATAAACAACTCATCACTCAAGTGCCATTGGCTCTTGCATGTCATGTGACCAATATGAATTTCAACAATCTAATGTTTGGATGTATTTTCACATCTTCAGTTTCACTCTGTTCCTCACACAGTGTATTTGTATGGTTTCAGAAGACTTTGAATGCAATATTGGTCATTTGGTAAGTTACTGTTACTGAGTATGGCATGACAATAACATTTTGATGATGCAGGTAAAAGGTAATTACAATGACAATTTGGTACAGTAGCTTAAAAAAAACAATTATAGAATATACAAAGTATGAATAAAGATGGAGTTTAATAAAGCTTAAGATAAAAAAAAACACAGGTTGAGTACTTACATTATTTCTACTCTCTTTTAATCTCTCTCTCCCCCCTATATGTGTCTGTGTAGTTGGTAATGGTGTGGATGTGTACTCAAGCCTGAACTGAGGTATTTATTGAGCTGTGTTAGTTTCAATATGTTTAGTCTCAAATTGAGTTTTTCATTAAGTTTGAATGTGTGCCTGTTAATGGTTCTCTAGCTATAGTAATGCTATTGACAAATGTATAGACAAAACTGTAGCCAGAGTTTATGTCACTCCAGGCCATTATAACTCACATCCATCATAAGCCACGCTATTAAAATCAATTAAAACATGTTGTACACATTTTGAAACGATCTGATATTTAAAAGTAAAAATATAGGTGTGTCAGTGTGGCGTCCTGCCGTGTTTGCCTCATTCTATCTAACCTTAATTCTGGTTTGTGAAGCCCACATAAGTGCCTCTGTGGGGTTTCCACACTTAACCCATCCAACAGTCTTACCCACAGCCTGACCCTCAGGAAGAAAACAAACACACAGCTACTGACAAATATGCGCTCGCACGAATACCAGCACCATTTCAATTAGATTTTTATATATAGGCCTATATATATATATATATATATATATATATATATATATATATATATATATATATATAAAACCTCTACCAACCTTAATTGCATATAGGCTACATTTCAAAGGATCTTATAATTCATAAGTCAAATGATAATTCAAAATCGTTAATTGGATTATCTTTTGAGGGTCACATTTTCCCATGCCTATCCCTGTAAGACAAGAGACAAACTCAAGTCTACCACAATTTCCTATTTATTGGCAAATCCACAGAGCAGCTGCATTTTACTGGCGCCCTTTTCAGCTACCCGCATAAGCGGCAAACAAAATAGCCACTTTAAACCGCGCGCATGATCTACGGGCGCGTTTATGCGGAGTGACAGGAACAAGACGCGCTCAACTCATTGTGCTATTCATTGTTCTCCGTACACACACACACACACACACACACACACACACACATTCACGACCGCATTAAGATATACATACACATAGCCGATAATTGCGACCTATCCGAAAACTGAATCAATACTAAAGTGTAAGGAGAACGAGTGGGACACACACCTGGGTTTTGCCCCGCTGCCCGTCTTCGAGTTCCGATGAGCTGTTCATGATTCCCCATCGATCATTGAGCATTCTCCGGAGAAGAGCCAACCATATACCGCCTGTCAGTTACAGGCGTTGAAAAAAAAAACAGACAGCGCGTCGTTCAGTTGCTTTCCTGACCAGTTACAACATAGAAAATATACAGATAGCCTTAGAGGGAAAGGAGGAAAAGGATTGAGGGGAGAGTGAGCGAGATCGAGAGGACACTGATCTAGCCTCTACACCGGGAACACACGGACTAATTCTGGTCCAAAAGGGGCGGCGAAGACTAGCACCACACACATCGTAATAACATACGCACTTGTTAAGGAACGATTAAAATAATATTTAAAAAAATATTTATATCCTCAAATTCCCCTTAAATTGTTGTTTAAACTAGTTTTCGTTCCTCTGGACGTTGAATGAGAAAGTCCACAGATATTCCACGTTAAGTAAAGGGGATTAGAATAAAACACGATGGCAAAAAGCAGCGCGAAATCAACCCGTCACGCGCGTGTATAATCCAAGTAAATGCCACTCAAAAGACGAAACAACTCCTGACGTCTCTGTCAAAACATAATGAAAACAGTGCGTACAGTTCAGAAGATTCATTTAAAGTGATCTAAAACACTTTGTATTCCTTTTGAGGGCTGAGCCGTTACAGCGGTATAGACAGAGTGGGGTCGTAAAGATGTTGCTTCACGCGCAGAGCTCACGGGTTGTTTGCATGGGACTAGTTGGATGTAATTTGAGAAGGGAGTCAAATCTTTTTCCCACGGTGTCCTAGTTTATCGGACGGAGCTGGACAGAGGGTGATTCATGTCTCGTTGATGTTTTGACAAGACTAACGCGGCAGGACAGATTAACGCGTGCGTCAAGCGTCAGAAGCTTTCCATTAAGCGCGCTCCCGGTGCGCGCTCAAATTTATTTATTTCTAGCTCCCAGACTCTATCGGCACTGACTTCTTCACACCCTCGTCGAATTAAAGTAACTCCCCCATCGCTCTGCAGCTCAACCCACCGTAAATGTGTGATTTGGAGGGGGTAATACAAAAACCGATGTCTCAAAGTCGCTTTAAATCAGGTCGTTTAATTGTATAACCACAGTGAGTCAACCATAACGTTCTAATCGAGACAGAGATTTTTTTTATTTATTTTTTTTTCATATTATGATCATCTCTGTGCGAGTCAGTTTAGCAACAATTATATTTTCAAAATTACTGACAAACACGCACAGGTGCAGTCCACGTGTGATTGCAGGATCTAACGCGCCTGCAGCGCTCTTGCCCGCTGCGATAACGAGACGAGAGTCCCACGAGCAAAGTCACAAATTGCAGATTTAATGCCAGGGACATTGGATGTTTAAAGTAAAAAAAAAAAAGAGTGCAATTACTACTATACTACTACTAATACTAATAATAATAATAATAACAATAATAACTCATACTAATTAATTCAAATGTATTATTCAATGTTTAATGAAATACATTTGAAATCTACACTACGTTCTTGCAACACATCAAAGCTTTGTTTGTACAAATTGTATGTAACCTAGTGTCAGTCTATGATATTTAGATCTTCTATTGGTCTTACTTTCAAATAGTCTTATGACAACTCATAATAATTTGCATAGGATATATGTATACAGTTTTAGCAAAATGTTATTCTATATATATATAACTTTTTAAGAAAGCACATGCCAGAAAAAATGTGGTTATTCATTCCATATTTATTTATGCAAACTATGAATGAGGTATGTCAATAACCTGCATGTTTCTCTCCTTCCAACCACCACTTTTGTCCTTCTTCTGTGGTAAACAAAATGTATTATCCTATTAAAATTATGGTTAGGTTAAGGGTTTAGGTAATGGGTTAGACTTTTTGGTTAGGTTTTCTTCCTTGCACAACTTTGATGTTCCTATTAAAATCATGATCAGGTTTAGGTTTGGGATAGGGGATAAACTAAGGAAAATTTGTAATAACATAATTTGATGGATTGTTTGTTTGTTTTGTCTCGTTGGGTGTAAAAGTCTAATGTTTTTGTACGAGCAACCTCATACCTTTTTGCCATTTTATACTAATTACTGCGACTTGTCATGCAGGGGTGAGGATTTCCCCCTTACACTGTTTAAACTCAGAAATGACAATGTTTGTTTAGCTTGTTTTCCACAGTATTTCACTAAATTAATGCAAAGAAGAATAGTATTTAATTTATATGCATCAATACAACAATACAGTGAAGGAAAAGGACTATTTACCAAAATATTTTTAAAAAGAGTTGGGGAGTAACAGAATACATGTAACAGGATTACTTATTTAAAATACAAATATAAGTAACTTTATTCCACTATAGTTACAATTTAAATAACTGGTAATTAGAATACAGTTACATTCAAAAGTATTTAGATAACTGAAACTAGATTACTTTGCATTTTATTGTCATTTGTTTAATTTAATATTTAGTCCTTTCAGATGGAAAACATTTATACATATAAATGATTTGATCCAAAGTGCATTTGAACAGTGGTGAAACACTTCCTTATGATGTGTTACATTCATACGAGCAGACAGAGAAGTAACTACAAATTCAGGTAATGTTACAAATTACATTTTACAACATGTATTCTGTAATCTGTAGTGGAACACATTTCAAAAGTAATCCTCCCAACCCTGATGCCTATAATGTTCAGTGACAAGATTACTTTCATAGAAAACCTGTAATAGATTATTATTAACACGTTCAACTCTTTCTAGCATCCTTAGTTCCTTTAATTAACTCTTTATTATTTAATATTTTAATAGATAGAAAAATTCCATGATTTTTTGCTTTAATACTATTTTTATCTCCTTAAATATTTTTGTTATTTTCTTTTATGTTTCATAAAGGCAACCATTGATATAAACTGATTTTTTTTTAATCATTAATCTTTAATTTTTTTACAACTTTTGGGTAGTTTACATATTCCTTTGAGTCGTTTTTGTTTTGGGCTTTTGTTCTTCTCCCTATTTTTTCACAGAACACGTGGTAACATGCTCCTGTTCTAAGAGACACATGACAAATGTAAACAAACATGGATGTACAGGAGTGCTGCCAATGATGTTGCTGCTTCTCTGTTCTGAGTCTCAAAAGAAATGGGCCGAGTGCATTTGGGTGCAGTCTTAGATGGAAAGATGGAGACTGTAAGGTGAGTTGGATGTGAGTGAAGTTACCGTATTTTCTGTCACCTGACTATAATTCGCACTGGGTCAAAATCATGTTGTTGAGAAAAAAAAAACACACACACATATTAGTTGCATTGTAAAGGAATAAATGGAAAGGAGGAGGCGAGAACCGGCTTGACAATATAAATAATATTTTAATAATAAACTGAACCAAAAAGACAAACACACACACAAAGGTGTCGGCCAGCTGTCCATAATCTCTCTCTCTGTCGCACTGTAGTTTCCAGTCAGCCTTTGTCCCTCTCTGAGGCTTGATTAGCCTGATTAGGGGCCGGATGTGTGGAATCACGACCCGGCCCCGCCCTCCGCTCTGTCATATGCATCTCTGTACAAGTCGCATTGACAGACGTTACATCCGGCTAGCACCAGGACCTGGGAACAGCCACCCGACTTCCCTTCAGATGCTTATATGTCAAATGTGTGTTTTTGGTCTTGTTTAAAACCAGACAATTTGCTTCAAGTAATCATGTGTACAGTTTGTAATATTCTTTTTATGTTTCATGAAAAAAACATGACAAGTTAGCCACATCTGTTTATAACATACAGTATGTAATACTATGCTATGCACATATACACAGCTTTTAGTCTGTGAGTAATATACCTGTTGTATTCTTTTCATTCATTAACATTAGTGACTGTCTATCTTTGCAATGTATTAATTATCCTGTTTACTAACTGAATGTTTTTACTACTAGTGTGATGAAACATAATTTTGTGGGCATGTGAGGAGTTGCGTTTGTCAGCGGTCAAGAGTTTATTAGAACAATAATGTTAATAACAGAATATTTAAACTGGTTCCATAAAGTACTTTGTAGAGGCAAAATATTCTTAATTGGCAAATTTAAAACATTTCAACCATCACAATGACTGATATCAATTATGTATATACAGTAAGTCACTTGAGACTGACCTATAAGTCGCAGGTCCTTTCAGATGACAAAAAAAAAAACACAACGGTAAATGTTTTTTTTTCCACTTTGATCGCTTGTTCGCGATTTCTTTGTGGAACATTACAAACTATGAGGTTTCCTCTATAGTCTGCTCTTAAATATAAAATATTTTTTTATTCTCAAACAAAATTTTAAGACATCTTTGGACTCCAGAGAGAGTAACTGAATTATCTCCGTCTTACGTCAGCACGTCCTGACCTTGTACATGCTTAAACCGTTAATCTTACGACTCTGTTCACACATAGCATCTATACTGAACTTTTCAGATAATGTTACAACTTCGCATTCAGAGAAATAGCCAGTGCAACATTTATCAGTATTTTTGAACTCTAATATTGATATATTATATCGCGCATGTTTGGCTTCATTCACAACCTCTTCCTTGTCAGTCGTCTTCAAAGGCGAACAATAACGTAAGTTTATTGGTGTTTGTTGGATCAGTGTGAACACAACACTTAAGTTTCGCAACATTCTAAACACAACAGCCATCTTTAGAATGTTTGTGTCTGTGTGTTGGTGTCTGTTGGTATTTGTTTGGCCAGTGTGAATTGCCTTAAAACCTGCATCTCAGCCAGAAGCCTTTGAAAAGGACAGAGAGGCACCACTGGCAAGACTTAAACTGATCAGATTGTGGCGACTACTGTCACTTTATGCCCTCTAGTGAGCCTATGATGAATGTGGGCATGTGGAAACAGCCTTTGGTTTGTATTTAAGTGTTTGTTTTTTGTGTGTGTGTGTGTTAGCTGGACCTCAGTTGTATGTGTTCTTTTTTTCAACATACAGCATGTTGCTCTATATATTTGTGTGTGTGTGTGTGTGTGTGTGTGTGTGTGTGTGTGTGTGTGTGTGTGTGTGTGTGTGTGTGCAAGCAGAAGTGTGTGTTTTCATGGATGGTGGAGCATGTGGACAGAAGCAGAGATCTGTGAAGAGGCTGTGGCCTGCAATGCTCTCCCTAAAATGCCAGTGCCTCAATTTGTAAAATATTTTGTGGAAAGGAGAGAATCAGGGTTTGGTGGGGTAGAAAAGGAGGGACACTGGATGTGACAGATATAAAAGTAGAGTAAATATCTATAGCATTGAAGACATAAAAAGAAGTGGATGACAGAAATATAGACAGAAGTACTGTATATTTTCTTCCTTCCTTTTATTTTAGTCATACACATGTACAAAAACACAATATTATAATAGCCATTTTCAGTCAATTCAGAAAAAGACAGTTAACCAAAACTTCTCTTTCTCTGTTGTTGTACCATAAGTCACACACACACACACACACACACACACACACACACACACACACACACACACACACACACACACACACACACACACACACACACACACACACACACACGCACACACACGCGCACACAAACACACACACACACACACACAAAGATCATGGATAAAACTCTGAATGGGGCAAGCTGTCACCATTCAGCTCGCTCACGTGTGATATGTCACTGACGTATGATCGGGTAGCCAATCGACTTGCATACTCTCTCTTTGCCTAATATTTAAATTTGCTCAGTTTTAAGTAATCTGGTTTCCCGGCAGTGTGCTGGGAAAGTTTTTTTTTCTGAAAATGCTATTTGCTCAGTTGGTTTCTGGGGCTTTTTCTTCTATTAGATTGCAGGTAAGGTCTGCTTTTTGCCATGACACATAGAAGAGCATTTTTATCAAGGTAAGTCATAACCAAATTACACATCGCGATCTTAGGTCGTTAGTTTAAATAAATCAAGTTCAGTATCACGTGCAGATAAGATGGAGAAGTTAAGTTACTGTGAGCTATTTCACAGTTTATTATGATTCGTCTGTACACACATAAATGTTTATAATTAAATTAAAAAGTCTGTTTTCTGAATGAGTTTAATTCATTCATTGATAGATTGTTTAGTAATGATTACGAGTACTGCTGCATTTTATAGAAAAACTCTCTACTCTGCAAAATATTAATTTTATGAAGCAAGATAACTGATTCCTTGTCAAATTAGAATGTTTTTTTTTTTACCAGCAGCACATCTCATCTGTGATCATATTTTCTAAATATATGGCCAGACATGCAGTCTACAAATAACGTTATAGCAACAGTAGTAGGAATGGCCACCAGCGACACCATTCAGAGACTAGCGACATCCAGCAACAATGTTGCTGGCAGTGTGAATGGGCTGAAGTCACTAGTTATATAATCTCTGAGCTTTCCGGGTCCAGGTACATATTATGATTCAGGTCACTAGCCAGTTAAGCCATTAGACCAAGCAGGCTCAGGCACACATAAAGATTTAGATTATTAGTGGTATAACATTTGGCCAGCAGGCCAAGGCACATCTAGTGAGCATATAATAGGTGCATATGGCTCTTCAGAGCAGCAGAAGTACACAAGTCTTGTCGATAGATCTGCTTGGGGGGGTTATGTTATGTGTTTGAGCAAGGTTCCTGCTTTGTTGGGGGATTGTATTTATGTCTAATTGTGCAGAAGCATGTCATACCCAGATAGCAAAAAATATCCGCACGGCTTCTTTTTGCCGCCGTCCCTAAGCTGTCGGCTATAGGTGCGTCCCACTGGCGGGGATGAAACGTTTGCCGCCGAATTCGTCACTCCCATTTCTTGCGAGATGCCGCCCGCAAAAAGCTGGCGGGCCGCCCGCTTCATTTTCTCTGGCGGTTGCCTCGGGCTGATCGACCGCGGGCGGCTGGCGGCAAGCCGCTTTGAAATACAAGGATTTCTACTCTCAAAATCGACCAGCCATGTTGGCTATTATTATTTTTGCTCCAAAGCCATTAGGGTTTATAACAGAGTCTTGACTCTTGATTCCATGATAAGGTAAGGTTTAGGAAATGACATTTAAATTACTTTGAAACTCTGAAGCGATTATACAGTAATATATGTAAAATATATTGAATTATTTTATGCACTAAAAAATTGTTTACATTTCTTTGATTGCTGCGCATTTGAGACATGCACCAATAAACCAAAAATAATTCCTTTTGTAAAACTTACTTGGCAATAAATATCTTTATGATTCTGATTAGGTTTTAAAATAGATATTTAAGTCATGGTATGAACAATTTAGCAGAATAAATTGATGAAGTTAGACTTTTCACGAATGCCTGACTATCAGTGAACAGTGAAAGACATCTGCAAAATCTCGGGTATACTTTATTTTTTTTAATAATTTGCAACCATGGTGATATCTATCATAAACATGAAAATCCCTGTTTTGACGTGAAGGATAAACTCAATGAAAAAGCGAAAATATCCTCTGGTTTCACAGTTGCGCAGAAATTTCGTTTATGTCTACATTTTTTCCAACCTCGATTTTTTTTTGTTATTTTCCCTTTTACAGGTTTTGCAATTATGACCTGTACAAATGTTTAAGAAAGTGTTAAAGTCCCTGTAAAGGCAATAAAAAAAAAATCTAAACGCATTGTAAATGTTAAAAATGTATTGCTAAAACACATTACAAAGACTGAACTGTGAAGTTCCGCTGTCGCCATATCTGTTTCCGGTTTACTTGCGCGTCGCCCAAAATGTCTGTTTTTACTCGATGTCTCCAGAATCTTCCGAAAATACGCGTCAGCGATGTTCATCGCATTGTTGATGCCTGGTCCCCTGCTCTGACAAGCAAGAGGGACAAGGGCTTTAAACTCTACATATCGAGTTATCTGCACAACTACAAGGGTAAGTATTTTAATCTAATGTGGTGTGCCGGCAGATAGCGGCTATGCTAGTTCGCTACGTGTTCATTTTTTATGTAAGGTTAGTATAGAAACTTGTTTTTTCTTAGTTTAAAAGCAGACTGTTTGTTAATTTTTGTGATAATTGTAATATAAATTATATTAACTTGCTCTCCTCTCAGTTTCTAATAAAGATCAGGGCACAGGTGAAGTCTCTGTCAGGGCATTGTGCTACAGGTCCATGAGAAAAGCAGATAAACCTCACAGTTTGAGTGTATGGTGAAGCTAGAATTGATAAGACCGCAGTTACAGGCTTGTTACTTTAATAGCCCGATGTTCCTGGGGACTCGGCTAAGGTTATTCATGTTTAATGTAACTCAAATCAAATGAAAACAGTTATTGTAGGCAGGTAAGTTTCCCTAGCTGGTCCCCTCCAGGTAAAATGGTTTCTTATTCAAGTTTTTAACTCAGTCATTCGTTTAAGATGCAATCTTGTGTTATAAGTATTAGGCTATCATGATTATACAGTGAGCAAGCTATAAATAAGTATTTAATATAATAAAAGTGTAGAGCAACAACCGAGGGTGTAAGGTAAAGGCTGAATATTGTAGATTTATTACAATATTGTAACGGTTACCCTGTCTTGTCCCTCTGTTGCCCTTTGTTTGTGATTTTGTCACTTTTGGTATTCCTTAGTTTTCACTTTTGTCACGCTTGTACCTCCATAGTCTTGTGTTCACTGTTCATTGTTTGCACCTGCCCTTGTTAATTTGCCTTTGGTTTCTGTTAATCACCTTGTTATCTTGTTTGAGTTCTGTTCTTTCATTGGCCCCTTTTCCCATGTTTGTATATTTATACCCCGTGTCTTTGTTCAGTCTTTGTCGATCGTTGTTTGATGTTAACCCGGTGTATCTTTCCCTCCCGAGTTCCCTGTTCGTGTTTACCTTGGTCAGCTTACTCAGTTTATGTTTCATTTCCCCATCATGGGTTGTTACTTTGTGTTTTTCCTGTGTTGTTCATTTAATAAAGTTCAACTGCGTTTGGATCCGCATCTCCTCGTCTGCTTCGTTACTCAAGCATAACAAATATGTTGCATGTTTGAATTAAAATACCTGTGGATATGCAACTTCCCACTCATTAAAGTGTTATTCAAAGGAGCACACACTCTACAAAGGCCTGACTGGAGATTTGCCTGATCTATCCGTCCTTCAGGTGAGTAGGGATATAACAATAGCAAATTTCACTGTACAGTATGATATATCAACCAAAATCTGTATACCAATATTTCATTATCTTCTTTTTCCTCCCCTTTTACAAACAAATATTCTGCTTCAAAGAAAAAAAAATGAAATTGATCTTATCATAAGGGTTCTTCATTATGAACTTGTATGCCATGCATAACATACTGTGGATAGAAATTACAGGGAAAGTTACTGGTATGATAATTGTGGTTATATTATATTACTATTATATTTAGTGTATTGCTAATCAATATTGTTACTTCCCAGGTGACAGCGGCTCACTTCAAGAGCAGGTGAAGCAAGTTGGGACAATGTTGAAGACATTTGCTCGCACTGGGCAATCAGGTACAACTTGCAAACAACACCTGTGGTTGTTGGTTTAGTTCCCACTGGGGCCACCTGTACATGTAGTAGACCTAGATATAAATGTCATAGTTTAGTAGTTGAAGGACCAGGACTGACTAATTTATTCTTTTATTCTGGGAACCCCTGTAGGTGCAGATCAAATCCTAATGCTGCGACGTCTTGGAGTTTGGCGATGTTGTGCGTAGAATGGACAACAAAATGCTATGCTGCAACATTTCAGTGCCAATGTGTCTGTTGGAGAGTTATCCCTGCCAGGGGATCTGTTACTCCCCCCTAGACACCCAGGAAGATTTGGCGTTGCTTGACAACAGTTTGAGGCAGGATAAAGAGCTCCAGCAATGATTTGTATGTGTGCCGATTTCGTTTATAACGCCAGAGGGGAATCTAAAAAGTAAAATTAAGATCGTACACTGCATATTCTACAGTCTGAATCCACAGCCTGTCACATTTTAAATTTATGAGAAGCTTCAGAGAAATGTAATTTGTAACATGTTTTTTTTGTATTTTCAGCTTCGGTTTTTGGCAATCAAATGTGGGAGGGACCTTAAGACAACCGTGTGGCGAATGCTTCAGAGTATCTTCTCTAATCACCTTTCCATCAATACAACCTGGACTGGTGTAGGGGATAAAGCATGTTTTAGACACATGTTCCTGAAGACCATTGTTCAAAGTAAGTTGGATATTTTTTTTATATTTAAGTAGATGTGTATGACCTTATGCCATTCAAATGGAATGACAGATCTTTATTTTCTACAGGAGCCATTCGGAAGAACCCGGCAACCCAGGATGCCACTGATGAGGCGATCCAGGTTAACGTTACGCGTTACCTGAAAGGAGCATCTGAACATGAAGGTGGAAAAAGGCGCCGCACAGCTGAGAGGGACCCACAGCCGACCCCTTAAACCTAGGCTGACTACTGAAACCCCAGCATCACTGACAACTGGAACCCTTTCTTTATCCTGCAGTCAGTAACATCAAGACCCATAAAAAAGCCTGCTAAATGTGTCAGACTACACTCACCCAATCCACACTGTTCACTGTGGAAATTGCTCTTTTTTTTTTTTTTTTTTTTTCTTTTCTCTCGTGACCCTGCTTTGAGGGCAGCTCCTTGGATGAATATGGGATGGTTTGTCCTTTTATACAGGCGCACACGGAATCACTGAAGATATGCCAATTTGCACTGCCTCATTCTGGAGGTCGGGGAAAACCGGTGATTCTTAGCCCACTACGCCACGCAGTCCCCAACCTCTCCAGACATTCTGATTGGCTGTGTTCTCTACAGCCAGATTTTCTGCTGTTAATTATATTTATTCCCACTTGTTGTCATGTGTAAGTTGAATGTCAAAATGTATATTATACCTGTTATCCTGCACATTCCTTGATACCAAAGATCTCAATTATTTCATATACAATTTGCTGCTTATTTCATTGTTACAGTGCTTAACTATTCTATTTTTAAATATAGCTTGTAAATCCTAGATTATACATCTAATACTTGATATTGCACATTAACTAGTACCAAAAATTCTACTTTCATTCCATCACAGTGCTTAACTGTTATTCTATTGTTAAATATAGCTTGTAAATCCTTGTGCCACAGGTCAGCATTGCAGTTATAATGGTATATTCTACTCCAGAGCTTTACTCTAAATTATTACCACTTAACCTATTGTTAGAAATGACTTGTAAATATGATGTTATACCTCAATTTATTTGGTATCCTGCACTTTCTTTGGTACCAAATATCCTCATTGCTTATGTTTACTGGTAATTATTTTCATCCCAGAGCTGACCTCTTTATATTATTAACAATTATTGTAAGTGTTACAATAGTGTTTTTTTAAAAAAAAAAAAAATTTCTTTTACCAAAATTGAATTGGAAACGTGTGTGTGTGTTTTTCTGTTATTTATATTTCAGTGATCTGACATCGTTTCAATGACAGTTACTGTACTTTGAAATGTGGAATTAAAACACCAAATGGAAATTTGTCTGGTTTGATCAATCATTATTCTTGATAAACTGCATTCTATAAATATATATATTAAAAAAATATATATATATACACAATAAGCGGCGGCAGATCGCTCGGAAAAAGCGTTTGCCTCCGACGCTCCGCGGAAGGTCCGCCTTCGATATAACGGTGGTAGGAAGGCAGCTGCCGCTTTTAAAAGCGGCTGCCGCCGGCGGTGCGCCGTCAAACGTGTTTGCGATATCGCCATTCTGCCGCTTCTACTGCCGCTGGAGCACCGCCAGCGGCCCGCCGACTTATTGATATCTGGGTATGTGCTGGATATTAGAATGTCTAATATCCTATTAATATGTCATACTGACATTAACATGCTAAACCTTTTAGAGAGCTGTCTTGACTGAAATGTAATGAAAGTGAAAATGTAATTGAACAAGACGCTACCATAGTCCCCTTTGTACGGTGGGGGCTAAATTCAATAAAATGTCCAGGTGGACAAAGGAAGCAGTGCTGTTAATATACAATGATAGGGTGAGGGAGAAAAAGAAAGAGAAAGAGGTTTGCTTTATACATTGTAAATCTTAACATTTATGACAACAAGGTTTTGTGGACTTGCAGATGAGACAATAAAGAAACAGAAAGTGGTGATTTCCCCCCACTGTTTCTCATGATTGGTGAGGAGTAAAGCCATATCTGCAGCAGTAAAAGCATGAGCAAAGTGGAGAGAGAAAGAAGGAATCCTTTTATTGATTCTCTCTCACATCACATGCTCAGCATGTCTATGTTTCTCTCTCTCACTCTCTCTCTACCCCCTCCCTCCCTCCCCCTCACACACACACACACACACACACACTCACAGAGCTTGGCACATCAAAAGGTGACTTTCACTGGTGGAGTAATTAGTAGCTACACCTTAAATGAGGTCAGTGATGCTGATGTGGAGATGAAGATAATTATAATGTACATGCTAATGATTATGAGAAAATAGTTGAATCATTATTAAAGAAATATTGCAGGTTAAATTATTAAACAATCCCCAGCATTTGTGGCATTATGTTGATTACCACAACAAAATTATTTATATTCATCTCCCCTTATCTTAAAAAAAAAGCAAAAATTGAGGTGACAATATGGCACTTACAATGGAAGTGAATGGGGTCGATATTTGGAAGGTTTAGAGGCAGAAATGTGAAGCTTATGATTTTATAAAAGCTCTTAAATGTATTCTTCTGTTAATACTCATGTACTATTTGAGCTGTAAAGTTCTTTAAATAGATGTTTTTTATGGTTGTTTTAGGGTTTATAGTTTTAAAGTTGTAAAATTTAGTAAGCAATTTTATTACACTAAAATCATGCTATTATGCATACTGTTTACGTCTCGTGGCAATCCTTTTGAAACAGTGAGTTTTTTAACAGTTACGGATTGGTCCTATTCACTTCCATTGTAAGCTCGTTATTTACTCACCCTTATGCTAATCTGGTCTGTTTCCCACCCAAAACTATCATATCTCTGTCACATATTCCCTGTTTCTGCTTAGACTTTTATGTTGAAATTCTTGTTTGGTTCCCTGTTCCAAGTTCCTGTTTCCTGTTTTAGTTTTGTAGTCTTTGTAGTTTATTTTTCTGATTGATTTACCCTGATTGTTTCCCAGTGTTTTTTTTTTCTTTGTATTTTAAGTTACTTTGTTTCATTAAAGCTGCGTTTAGATCCTTATCCTTATCTCGCTTGCTTTGTTACAGAAAGACTGACCAACATGGATCTAGCAGCTATCAGAATTCTTCTTCTGAAGCAAGGGAACCATCCAGTTGAGGTGACTTTCTCCAACTGGCACATTTGGTGTACTATGGAGACCTCTCTCTGGTGGCTTTCTTCAGAGCTGGTCTGAATAGCAAACTATAATAAATAATGCCTCTGGCAGATCCTCACTGGATACTGGCAGACTACGTGGAGGTGGCTCTGGTACTCTGTGGCTCTCCCTTCACTGTGAGAAAGGAGGATGAGGATGAGTGCTCCAAGCCTCCCATGGCTCCTTGCTCCAAGCCTTCCATGGCCCCTTGCTCCAAGCCTCCCATGGTTCCATGCTCCAAGCCTCCCATGGCTACTTCTTTCAAACCTTCCACGGCTCCTTTGTCCCAGCTTTCCACGGCTCCTTCGTCCAAGCCTTAACCATCCCAGAGCCAACAACCGTGGCCTCGACCGCTCCCATCTGTCTGGAAGGGGAGGTTATTCCCCAGTCTCTGCCCTTGTTCACAACCACGGAGGTCATTCCCCAGTCTCTGCCAGTGCTCACGACCACAGAGGTGGATCCCCAGTCTCTACCTGTGCTCTCGACAACGGGAGTCAGTTCCCAGTCATCCATGGTTCTTAGTTTCAAACCGTCCATGGCTCTTAGTCCTGAGCTTTCCTCGGCCTCGTCCTTCGAGCCTCCCATTGCTCCGCCTTCCATGGCCCCGCCTTCCATGGTTTTGCCCCCTCGAGCCTCCCGCGATTCCGCCTTCCATGGCTTCGCCCCTCGAGCCTCCCATGGCTCTGCCTTAGATGGCTCTGCCCCTCGAGCCTCCTACGGCTCCGCCTTCCATGGCTTCACCCCTCGAGCCACCCATGGAGCTTCTGGGATCCGCTCCTTAAATCCGCTCCACTGTATGTGCCTAGACTTTTATGTTGAAATTCTTGTTTAGTTCCTCGTTCCTGTTTCCTGTGTTTGTTTTGTAGTCCTTTGTAGTTTCATTTTATGATTGATTTACCCTGATTGTTTCCCTGTGTTTTGTTTCTTTGTATTTTTGTTTCTTTTAAATTGTTTACCTTTGTTTTATTAAAGCTGTGTTTAGGTCTTTATCTTTATCCTTGACTGCCTCATTACAATCACTTAAGAAGATGTGGAAAATACCACTCAAAAAGGATGGATTACCTTTATGCTACCTTTATATGCTTATGGATCATGAAAGTTGTTAAACCGTTTACTTGCATTGGGAAAAAACATCTCATACATTCTTCAAAATATCTTTGTTTGTGTAAAATATAACATATATAAAGTTATATGTGTTTGTAACTTCATAAGGGTGAGTAAATTATGAGAGAATGATAATTGTGGGTTGAACTATTACTTAATGTCTCTCCTTTTTTGAATAAGTGATAAATACAGTAACTGGGCGAGATATGAAAACATTTAAAGTAGAGCTGTCAATCGATTAAACATTTTAATCGAATTAATTACATGGTGTCCCGATTAATTAACCGCAATTAATCGCATTTAATCGCATATACAAATATTTGCTGAGGAACCTCCTCATATAACAATTATTCAATATATAATGTATCGAAATTATACATAGTTGTCTTTAAATATATATATATATATATATATATATATATATATATATATATATATATATATATACACTCACCTAAAGGATTATTAGGAACACCTGTTCAATTTCTCATGAATGCAATTATCTAATCAACCAATCACATGGCAGTTGCTTCAATGCATTTAGGGGTGTGGTCCTGGTCAAGACAATCTCCTGAACTCCAAACTGAATGTCAGAATGGGAAAGAAAGGTGATTTAAGCAATTTTGAGCGTGGCATGGTTGTTGGTGCCAGACGGGCCTGTCTGAGTATTTCACAATCTGCTCAGTTACTGGGATTTTCACGCACAACCATTTCTAGGGTTTACAAAGAATGGTGTGAAAAGGAAAAACATCCAGTATGCGGCAGTCCTGTGGGCTGAAAATGCCTTGTTGATGCTAGAGGTCAGAGGAGAATGGGCCGACTGATTCAAGCTGATAGAAGAGCAACTTTGCCTGAAATAACCACTCGTTACAACCGAGGTATGCAGCAAAGCATTTGTGAAGCCACAACACGCACAACCTTGAGGCGGATGGGCTACAACAGCAGAAGACCCCACCGGGTACCACTCATCTCCACTACAAATAGGAAAAAGAGGCTACAATTTGCAAGAGCTCACCAAAATTGGACAGTTGAAGACTGGAAAAATGTTGCCTGGTCTGATGAGTCTCGATTTCTGTTGAGACATTCAGATGGTAGAGTCAGAATTTGGCGTAAACAGAATGAGAACATGGATCCATCATGCCTTGTTACCACTGTGCAGGCTGGTGGTGGTGGTGTAATGGTGTGGGGGATGTTTTCTTGGCACACTTTAGGCCCCTTAGTGCCAATTGGGCATCGTTTAAATGCCACAGCCTACCTGAGCATTGTTTCTGACCATGTCCATCCCTTTATGGCCACCATGTACACATCCTCTGATGGCTACTTCCAGCAGGATAATGCACCATGTCACAAAGCTCGAATCATTTCAAATTGGTTTCTTGAACATGACAATGAGTTCACTGTACTAAAATGGCCCCCACAGTCACCAGATCTCAACCCAATAGAGCATCTTTGGGATGTGGTGGAACGGGAGCTTCGTGCCCTGGATGTGCATCCCACAAATCTCCATCAACTACAAGATGCTATCCTATCAATATGGGCCAACATTTCTAATGAATGCTTTCAGCACCTTGTTGAATCAATGCCACGTAGAATTAAGGCAGTTCTGAAGGCGAAAGGGGGTCAAACACAGTATTAGTATGGTGTTCCTAATAATCCTTTAGGTGAGTGTATATATATATATATATATGTAAATAAAAAATATTCTGATAATTAAAATGCATTACATTCTTCTGGCAGAAGAGTTAATCATTGAAAAGACGACACAAAAAGCAGCTTTAGAATACAATGTATTGTTTACTACCATATTATTGAACATAAGTCAATCATTGCCAAACAGTTAAATATAGTTTAATACTTAGAACACATCTTGAGATTCCTTAAAGTTCAAATTTTGCTCCATCAAGTGTTTTGAATGCAAGAACGTAACGCATGTTGGTATTGTGCTGTCTGCTGGATGGTTGTATTCTTCCCTGTATAAACTGCTTGTTGCCCGTACAGCTGAAATTTCAATTACTCTGGAGTAAACAGGTGGTAATACAAGCTTGCATTTCTCAGGAATCTTCCTTATTACGGTCTGGTGGCATTGCAATTAATGACGTAATTGTTTTTAATGCGTTATTTCTAATAAAATTAATCGAACTGAATTAACGCGTTAAATCAACAGATATAGTTTAAAGATTCATTTTGAACAGTACCAAATATAGAATGAGTAATTCTTTCATGTGTTTCACTGAGGATATGGTTGTTTGCAGTATCTGAATTAATATTTTTCAATAGTTATAGGCTTTGTCCATGATATTGAACTAGTTAAAAAAACCTTTAGAATTTGTATATATATTTTTAATTAAATCAATGAGTGGATGCAAGGTGAGTTGTTCTTTAAGCAAAGATGTGAGTTTGGACAGAAATAACCTCTCTCCACATTTTCTATGTCTTGAATAACTTTGAAAAGAAAAACAGGTCTTCAAAAATTAAGTGTGAAGTAATTAAGACCAGCTGAAAGGGTTAAACTAGTAGAAATAAGCTCATGTCAAGTTGATTTAGTCCTTTGCATCATTCCGACTACTCACATGGATCTCTCAGCTTTATAGTTTCTGCCTCTGTGATTCTACCAATCTTGTGTTTGTCTGTCAGTGCAGGGCATCGCTGAGAGGTTTGTAATTATCTGCAATGTTCCCTTGAGCTCTGCTCTGAAACTTCCTACTGTTTCGGCTCTGTTCCCCATGTCTGGCACTCACAAAAGGCCAGAGGGAACAGGGGAATAGAACAACGCAGGAAGCTACTGTAAATAACAGCCAAATGTGTCCTTAAATGCTGAATCAGGATATGTTACTGAGCTTCAAACAAAAAGGGACAAAGAGTGACTTTCTGCTGGTATCTAAAGTGGCTTTGTGTGTTTTCATACTTTTGGTTTGTCCACCATTTATCTTCTTTATATACCATTTTTCCTTCTCATAAATTATGCTCACTCAGTGCCTTGTAGTGACATTAGATTGTACAGTTCACAGACGCGTTACTTCGTCAGTTTGGAGAGATTGGTCTTAATGAATCGTAACATTTAAACTTATTGACAGCCTTTCTCCCTCAAAGCTCACTTTCATCATGCCACCAACACAAACATACTCAAACAAATAACAAACTGACCTTTTGAAAGCATAACAAATATATTTTAAATTCATGGCACTCTCTAATTCCACAACCCCCTCCTTTGCTATAAGCCCCCTGTTCTTTTTTTATTGCTGTGGGGAAAATGGGATTTAGGGTAGGTCAAAAAATATCTATTTATTCAAACACACAAGTCCTTAATATTTTTTTTTACATTTTATTGATCCCATCCCTATCCCCTGCTGAGAACCCCTACAGAAGCTGGTTCACTTTGCTCTGTTTTATCTCTCTCTGTCATACACCATATATTTGACAGGAGTCCTATTTGACCCCTCTACACATATACATCATCACAAGTAGCAGAACTGACCCTTATGAGTATATATGATATTTGAATAGAAAAGGAAATCAGATCATCACTTCCACAACGGCGTCAAGACAACTGAATCACTAACACATCGGAGAGCAAAATAATTATCTAGGATTTACTCAATTGCTTATTCAGTCTTATTCAGACTTACCTTGGATAGAAAGAAGGTCATATGCTGTGAAACCCAAAGCTAAAACTTGGTCCCTACCTGAACTCTCTCTGAACAAACTATTACTCATTCTGAAGCTTTAATCACAGTATATCTCAAAGGCTCTTCTGCCAGCTTTTCTGCTAGTTTTGATCTTCAAAACAGTGACAGTGTGGGACGAGGTAATTCTTATACTAGATTAGGATGTGGAGCTATTTGCCAGAGATATTATCAGATGTCAAGATTATTGTTTTTCTCTAGTTCAGTTCACTGTTCAAAATACCAAATACCAAACAAGAAAAGTTACTTTTAAAAGAAGTTTAAGAACTTTAGAAGTCAGATGCTTGCTGTAAATTTAGAATAGAATAAAGAATAATATTATTTATAAACAGAAGTCAACCAAATGTTATCAATCAATCAATCCTCTCTCCACTCAAATTTAGTACAGAACTGGAGGCTTTTATTTGGAGGCTCTCCTTTTTAGTTCTTGTGAATGTTCATGACATGAAAGAATAAACACTAGCAAAACAATTAGTTAAAACCACCCATTCAAACATCTGTTTCAAATAGTCACATCTGATTCAAATAATGTAATTGATTTTAAAATACACTATTTGCTACCCTCTTAATGTAAACACTATACAGTATACAGTTAATGTATCATGAGAAACGCTAAAATTATATACATTTGAAATTACTTTATATATGTTTATATATTTGAAATACATTTATTTTATATTAAAGCACCTTTCCAATCAAAGTGTCATGATAAATGCAATGGAACAAACAACTTCTTAAAACCACTAAATCAATAGAGCGCAACAGTGCCCATGCACCCACTTTTTCAGCCGTCTGGGTTCTGGAAGTATTTTCCTCATTCATTTCTTCCAAAGACTTTTAATAAAATCCTTCATAATATAATTGAAATCCATGAAACAAACCAACCAGCTCCGATGTGAATCACAGCATCCCAAACTTTGTCTTTATGTCTGAATTTAAAAAAATGTTTTGCCTCAAAACAAAGTTACATGGCTGTGTATCTTTCATGAGGGAACAAACTACAATCCCATGAAGCATTGCAAATTATGTAATTGAATAAAAAGGAAGGTAAGCTATAAAACTATTGATTTTAGGTTGTTGAAAATACAGTAAGAATAGAAACAATATTTTCACGTTTTTTGCAAAATATGCTGTTATGTACAAATATACAGTATAAGTATTTTAATGGTGAAGGTAGACTGACTCAATTTCATCATTCACAGTGCATCACGGGAGCGGTGGTCGCACCGAGGCACGTCTCATGGGTGTTGATGGCCGCGGTTCTAATTGAAAGATCTTTCTCTGCTTTACCAAGGATAATGTAGTTGTTTAACATGAATTCCGCTATCAAACGTGATTTTTAAGCAATGAAGTTGAAATAATTCAGATGGATGCTTCAATGGAAGCATATACAATCAGTCAACAACCTTGTTGCTCACGGTAGGTCAGTCTTTAAAGGTTTATAAGTTATTGTTGAAAATCAATTAGTCTATGGGATAAATGAAAGGGATTTTTAATTCCAGAACCAGACTGTTGTGCTCTATAACCTCAATAACTAGCTGTGACATTGATCTAGTTCCACTTTACACCTCAAACACTAAACACAACTATCATTAATGTGCTATGTTTGTATTTCACAGAAGAGAATCCCTTTATCTTTTGGTAATTGTTTCCACCACTGTTTCTCCTTTTTGTTCTGATTTGATGACGCACAGCACTTTACCATCAAATTAAATGTGCAGAAGTCACTGTTTCAAAGAGCCCTGTTTGAATGCTTTGTTGCTAGGAAACCGCCATCTGGGTATTTTTTCCCTAGATGAACGAGAGTGTATTTTTGTGAAGGGACTCACAAATGCATTCAGCATTTTTAATGAAACTTTGTAGAGATATTATATATGGACCAATTCAGCTAGCAAAGCTAATGAAGCTGATAACTCTTTAAACTTTCCATAAAGGGGTGATTCTCGGAGCTGCTAATTGAGTAGGACTCGAAGTTGGAGGCTCCTGCTGTTTTTGATTAAAACTGTAATTTACAATTACAATTGTAAATTACATCTTGACTTACTTTAATCTGTTTTTTTTTTCATATTTAACCTTGAATTACGTTAAAATGTCTGGAAAGAATGTGAAAACTCGGAATACTATTCAGACACAATTAGGCCTAGTGCACGCGCCACAACCACACCCCTGAGTGAATCGCCTCCTCCCGCTGAGCCCGACTTGCCTCAGCCTGACCCTGACATCGCCTCTCTTAAGCTCGAGTTGTTGGCTTTGCTGAGGAAAGACATCGCCGATATTTTTAAAAAGGAACTCCAGGAGACGCTCGGGGATGTCCTGTCAACGATCAGGCTTGATCTGCAAGCCGTGAAAACACAGCTGGTTAAAGATAAAGCTGCTACCGATGCTACTATACTGTCACTCAAAGGTACTGTCGGGGAAATGGAGCATGCTCTCTCAGGTTGTACCGATGACATAGTTCAGATGAAAAATACCATTGAGAGTCTCACTGCTACCGTAGATAAGTTGGAGAATAAATGTGAGGATTTGGAGTCTAGGTCAAGGTGTAACAACATTAGGATAGTGGGAGTTCCAGAGGGGCCTGACACCTGTACCACTGTTGCTGTGGCCGCCTTGCTAAAGGGAGCGTTTGGTCTGGAGAAGGAGCCAGTTTTGGACCGGTCCCACCGGACCCTTCAGCCTAAGCCCAAGCCCGGTGAACGACCTCAAGTTATTGTGTGTAGACTTCACTATCATAGTGATTATGTTGACATTTTATGCCGTGCGAGAGAGCTCCAATGGATTAAAGTGGGGGACTTGACCATTTAAGTCTTTCCGGACCACACTGCCAAGATAGCCTGGGCTCGGGCCGCATTCAACGAGGTCAGGCGTCAACTTCAGGGCATTGAGGGCGCTCGCTATGGACTACTTCACCCAGCACGGCTTCGCATTACATATAATGGTGTTCAGAAGGACTTCGTTTCGGCGGAGGAAGTCACATTTTTGACATCTGGGTGAGCTGTAACAGCTATGACAGTGCTGTATTTTTCGCTCTCTCTTTTTTTTTTTGCACTCAGGCTTCCAACTAGATTTAGTGAACTACCTCGTCAATCTACCATTGTAATAACGTGTTTTTCTGTTCTGATGCTCTGTCTAGTTTAACGTTGTTCCCTTTACAAAAAGCTTCACTACGATGTTGCGCTGCTAAGCGCTACGGGGAACAGCTTTAGCTGTGAGCCGAGCTGAATAATGTGTGGAACACGTCAATGAACATTGACCGGAATTTATAGCCTCGGCTGATGTAATCATTAGATGCACCTGAGGCCAGGCTATAAATGGATACGTCACCAGGTGTCGTCAGAAACTCTTTTTTCAGAGCGATTCTGTTTCTGTGTGTTTCACAAACCCTGTCAAAACTTTCTTTCCTCTGTTAGAAGTTAGAATCAGTTAGGCAGTGTGCAGTGAACGTTGTTCTCTTCTGTTTAGAAAAAGAGAGAATGACTGAAAACCGCAAACGGTGTGTGTTCCCCTCTTCCGCTCTATAGCTGAAGACGACACACATCAGTTTTTGCTCTGTTTGTTTGGGGGTAAGAGCATGCTGCTCTCGCGTTGCAGCAGGGCGGGTGCGAGCACTGCGATTTGCTTTAACAGGCAGAGTGCGTCATGCTCGCCTTGCTTGCTTCCGGGAGTCAGCACTCACGAAAAAAAAAAAAAAAAAACGTTCGTGGGGCTCTTGCATGGATGTGGCTGAGGAGCAAGAGACGGGTTGATCCCTTTCTCTCACTCTCTCCCCAAACCCAGCTGGTCCTTCACACATGATCTCGACGCTTCTTCGGGTCATGAGGTGGATCGCGATTCTCTTCCCGCCTCTGAGCTTTCCGTCCGCGATAAAAAATCTACGGAGGAAATTGCTCGATGTTGTTACTCGTGCGGTTGCCAGATTGGACTGGCCACGCGAAAAAGAGACCCCCAAACGCTCCAAATGCTCCAAATTAGGGGATATATTTTATCTTCCAGTCTAAGAAAGGGAACGGCTCATGGGTCCCTTCCCTTCTTTGATAACCTCCATGAAGAGCTTTTTCGCTCATGGAGAACCCCCCCCCAAAAAAAAAATATATATATATTTTATATATATATATATATATATATATATATATATATATATATATAATTTCCTTCCCATGTTCGCATACCCTCGACGTCATTATATGCGACTATCGTGGGTGCTGAGGCACGGCGGTATTCAGTGATGCCACCGGTCGAAGAGACGCTTGCGGGCTATCTCTCACCGGGCTCGGCATCGTCACTTAAGAAGCCCTCTCTCCCCTCAAAGCCTTGTAGGACAACCTCCACTTTAGTGGGAAGGGCTTATCAAGCAGTAGGTCAGGCTGGTGCTGCTCTGCACACTATGCTGTTTTACAGGCGTACCAGGCTGACCCCCTGGACGACCTGAGTGTGGGTTCTGCGCTTGACGAGCAAGCCGCAGACCCGCCTCGGTCCTGACTGAAGGGAGGCTCAAAAACAAAGCGTGGCGAGTCGTGCTCCTCCTCCCAGGGATTGGAGACAGTCTCGCTGCCCTCGCCAGCCCCGAAGCAAGACCCAAGAGAAAACCCTGACGGTCTTGCACCTAGATTAGGGGGTAGCTCCCCTCGGGACGGGGCGCGTGTTTCACTTCACCCCTCCCGGTACCCCTCGAAGCCCCCATTCCCGCCACCTCTTGGTGTTTCGGGTTGCAGAGGCTTCCATCAAAATTGGGTGTTTTCGCTGTTCCTGCATCTTATTCAGGACGCGAAACACCCGACAACCCCTCAACAGGAAGTGTTAAAATATAATACCCATCTCAGAGATCCTGGCAGCGTGGAAACTCCTGCCAGATATATTCTTTTCTGTAGGTCTTATAAGGGCGTCAGGATTTAATTCACTCGCTGCTTTTCCGTGTTTCAACGGCGTGTTCTCACTACCGCAAACCGGATTTCTTTTTTTTGTAAAAACAAAAACTCATTCTCCTGGTTAAAGGGGCCATGGTATGTGTTCCCCTTCCATAGAGAGAGTTAGGTTATTACACTAAATACTTCCCGTTACCCATGGAGGGTGAGGGGTGGCGTCTGGCTTAGATCTTAAAGCTTGAACTACCCGAGGGTGTTCAAGTCCAAGATGATGCCTGTCAAGACGGTCGTGTCTCAAGCACTACAACTCGTTTGGCTGGTCACCACCGATCTTATGACGCACTTCTATACTTCATTTAGAAGTTCTGCCACAACATGGAAAGTTCCTGAGGTTCACTTCTGGGGGCGAAGTCTTCCAGGGTCAGGTTCTTTCACTCAGCCTAGCCCTTTTTACCCGCACATTCACAATGCAAACGACTGGCTGATCCTAGCGCAGTTCCAGGAACTGGCAGTTCAGCTCAGGGACATCGTCTTAGCTCATCTGTTTCTCTGGGGTTGAGGCTCAACGCCAAGAAAAGCGTCCTCTCTCCCACTCAGAACACTGTCTATCGGGGCATCGTATGGAGTTCAATCTCAATGCGGGCACAACTGTCTCCCGCTAGGATTGAGTCCATTTAGATTACCCTGAGCAAAGTCAGGCTAGGTCAAGGTTGCACTGTTATCAGTATCAATGATTTCCAGGACTCAGGGCGAATGCATCCACAGTGATCCCTCTGGACCTTCTGCTCATGAGACTGTTTTTGTTGTGGCCAAAAGCCAGGGGATTCTTCCAAGGGCCAAAACCCCTAGGCTAAATAGGGTTACGCGCCTCAGGCTTTGTTCCCTTTCTATGTGGTTCAGACCCCGGTTTTCTGCCTTGGGTCCCACTCTAGGTGCGTCTTGTTGTCGCAGGCTGCTAACGACAGACGCCTCCCTGATGGGCGGGGTAGCGGCCTTAAGTGGTCGTCCAGCTTAAGGAGATAGGAGGGTCGTCAGCTCGGTTGTCACAGTCACTGTCTCGGGTTGATGGCTGTATTTCTGGCCCTGAAATACCTCCTCCTGAGGCTGCCGTGTCTTGGTGTGGGTGGACAATGCAGCGGTAGCCTCTTAAATAAATCATCAAGGAGACCCACGTTCTTGTCAGCTGTATTTCTGACACGTTGGGTTCTCCTTAGGGCCCAGGGCAAGCTCCTGTCACTCAGGTCAGTTATATCCCTGGATGCCCGTAATATGGGAGCAGATTTACGGTCCAGACCGAAAATACCAACGGGGAGTTAAGAACTCCACCCTAAGGTAGTAGTTGCCCAGAGTTCGCCAGCAAGGGTTTTTGCCTCTTACTGATAGCACCGCGCTGGCCGAACAGGGCTTGGTTCAGCCCTGAGGAACACAGGGCTCTCTCCTGAGGTTATCGAGACCTTTTTAAATGCCGGGCTTTTTCCACTTGGAACAAGTTTGGGTGAGATCTTAGGGCAGAAGAGGACCTCTTCGCCTCTATGAATAGCGCAATGTCTCCTCTACTTCTCCCTGAAATCACCCAGCCCCCTTGGGTCTGGATGTTAAGACACATACATGACCCAGAATGCGTCTGTATGCGTTTTTTTCCCCGGTTTCTCTGCTCCCGGGAGTCTTGGCAATGTTCACCAGCAAGGGTCTTGCCTCCTATTAATGGCGCTGCGCTGGCTGAACAGGATATGGTTCTCGGAGTTAATATCTCTCCTCGACGGCTCGCTTTGGGCGATTCCGAACAGGTAGGACCTTCTTTCTCAGGCTCAGGGGACATATTCATCCCCGGCCCGAATTGTGAAACCTTTCATGCTTGGCCCCTGTAGGGTACCAACTGAGGTTCACAGGGCTTTCTCCTGAAGTTATCGAGACCATTGCAATTGCTAGGGCTCCCTCCCTTGGAACTGATCTGGGTAGATTTTACAGGGCAGAAGAGGACCTCTTCGCCTCTGTTGATAGCGCAATGTCTCTTCTACTTCTCCCCGAGTCACCCAGTCCCCCTCGGGGTGCTGATCGTGGTGGCGCATACATGGCACAAATGCGCCTGCATGCGTTTCCTTCTAATAAGTTCAATTACAGAACCAGCTAACTGCCAGTTTGCTTCAGTTCTGGATTTTCGGTGGAAAGAACTGTCAGCGGGCACTTGCCTCGCCACTGCCAGGTTCTATGTGGCTTCCACTTCGGTTTGCCATGCCTTGGTGGGCGGGGTGCCCTCTAAGAGGCATCCTTGCTAGGACCTCTTCATAGGGTAAGACCCCCCCTTTTTAAAACCTTTAGAGTCAGCGTTTGGTAGACTTCTGACTCTCAAGATGGTTTTTCTTATGGCAATTACGTCTCTGAGGAGATTTGGGTACCTACAGGCTCTGTCTCTCTTGCCGGCCTGTTTTGAGTTGCCCCAGGTAGGACCAAAAGCATTCTTTGCACCCTCACCCTGACTACCTGCCCAAGGTGCCTTTCGCGACCCTTGGCCGGTTATTCTCTAAGCCTTCTGCTCCCTGCCGTTTGTAACGCCGGAGCAGCTAAGACTTCTCAGACTTTGTCCAGTCTGTACCCGTCAGACTTATGTCCACCGCATTTGCTAGTGGCGTAAAATCAGGGCAGCAATTCTTCATTTGGAAGCCATGACTGGGTGGCGGTCACGTCCTGACAGACTATGTCACTTTGGGTGAGGGACATTACTGACCGGGCCTACGAGGCGCGCGATCAAGCTTCGCCAGTAGGTTTTAGGGCGCACTCTACCAGAGGGCTCTCCTCCTCTAAAGCCTTGGCTAGAGGTCCCCCTCTGCAGCAAGTTTGTGGTGCGGCAGGTTGGTCCTTTCCGCTCACATTCATCAGTTTTTATGACAAGTTTGTGTTGCGATAGGGTTCTCTTCGCACACATTCATCGAACTTTATGGGTTAGATGCTTTGCTACTCTGGGCTCTTATGCCCTTGAGTTGGCATCTCAGCTCATGCCTGAACAAGTTTGTGATGCGGCAGGCTGGTCCTCTCCGCTCACATTCATCAGTTTTTATGAGAAGTTTGTGTTGCGATAGGGTTCTCTTCGCACACATTCATCGAACTTTATGGGTTAGATGCTTTGCTACTCCGGGCTCTTATGCCCTTGAGTCGACATCTCAGCTCATGCCTGAACAAGTTTGTGATGTGGCAGGCTGGTCCCCTCCGCTCACATTCATCAGTTTTTATGACAAGTTTGTGTTGCGATAGGGTTCTCTTCGCACACATTCATCGAACTTTATGGGTTAGATGCTTTGCTACTCCGGGCTCTTATGCCCTTGAGTCGATATCTGAAGCTCATGTCTGAGACCTCTCGCGTTTTTGTGAGTACACTGCACAACCGTAGGTGTCCGGACAGCCCCAAGTGCGGCGGCGTGGGTATTGCGTTCCCCGTAGCGCTTAGCAGCGCAACATCGTAGTGAAGCTTTTTATAAAGGGAACGTCTCGGGTTACACCTGTAACCCTTGTTCCCTGAAAAAAGCGGAACGAGATGTTGCGCTGCTTTGCCGCACTGGGACGTCCCAGGACTGCTCTTCAAAAAGAAGTATCTGACGACACCTGGTGACGTATCCATTTATAGCCTGGCCTCAGGTGCATCTAATGATTACATCAGCCGAGGCTATAAATTCCGGTCAATGTTCATTGACGTGTTCCACACATTATTCAGCTCGGCTCACAGCTAAAGCTGTTCCCCTTAGCGCTTAGCAGCGCAACATCTCGTTCTGCTTTTTTCAGGGAACAAGGGTTACACATGTAACCCGAGACGTTTCTATTTATGTTAGAGTATTTTTTTTCTCTCAGCCTTACGTGCTATACTATTGTATTACCTGTTTTTCATCCATCTGTTCTTTGCAATCATTTGATTTATGCTACTGGGGCGCTTACCAATGTTTTGCTGTAATGGTTACCTTCAGTTGACACAGTAGTTTGTAACACAAAGCTTTAAAATATTTTATATTGTATTTGTTATTGCGCGCAGACTGTTTATCAGACTTAAAATCAGTAGGAGTCTTTTCTATTACCTCTTCTTTTTTTTTTGGTTAGTTCTGCTTAATCTCAGAGTTGTTTTCTCATTGTGGACAACTTTTGGGTATTGTCGGAAACACTGCTGTCTCCTTTGTTCTTTTGTTATAGGGAGACATTGGGTGTGTGTGTGTGTGTGTGTGTGTGTGTGTTCAGGGGTTTGTTTGTGTGGGTGGGTGGGTGGGGGGGGAGGGGGGTTCTTCTTCGGCTCTGAATAGCTATCTGTATACCTGTTGTTTATTTTATTTAAATCGTTAATAGTATTATGGATCCCAGCACTGCTGGGTTAGGCATGCCTCTAAGATTTACAGTCAGGTCCATAAATATTGGGACATCGACACAATTCTAATCTTTTTGGCTCTATACACCACCACAATGGATTTGAAATGAAACAAACAAGATGTGCTTTAACTGCAGACTTTCAGCTTTAATTTGAGGGTATTTACATCCAAATCAGGTGAACGGTATAGGAATTACAACAGTTTGTATATGTGCCTCCCACTTTTTAAGGGACCAAAAGTAATGGGACAGATTATCAATCATAAATCAAACTTTCACTTTTTAATACTTGGTTGCAAATCCTTTGCAGTCAATTACAGCCTGAAGTCTGGAACGCATAGACATAAACAGATGCTGGTGATGCTCTGCCAGGCCTCTACTGCAACTGTCTTCAGTGCCTGCTTGTTCTTGTTCATTTTCCCTTCAGTTTTGTCTTCAGCAAGTGAAACGCATGCTCAATCAGATTCAGGTCAGGTGATTGACTTTGCCATTGCATAACATTCAACTTCTTTCCCTTAAAAAACTCTTTGGTTGCTTTCGCAGTATGCTTCGGGTCATTATCCATCTGTACTGTGAAGCGCCGTCCAATGAGTTTTGAAGCATTTGGCTGAATATCAGCAGATAATATTGCCTGAAACACTTCAGAATTCATCCTGCTGCTTTTGTCAGCAGTCACATCATCAATAAATACAAGAAAACCAGTTCCATTGGCAGCCATACATGCCCACGCCATGACACTACCACCACCATGCTTCACTGATGAGGTGGTATGCTTTGGATCTTGAGCAGTTCCTTTCCTTTTCCTTTTCCTTACTCTTCTCTTCCCATCACTCTGGTACAAGTTGATCTTTGTCTCATCTGGCCATAGGATGTTGTTCCAGAACTGTGAAGGCTTTTTTAGATGTTGTTTGGCAAACTCTAATCTGGCCTTCCTGTTTTTGAGGCTCACCAATGGTTTACCTCTTGTGGTGAACCCTCTGTATTCACTCCGGTGAAGTCTTCTCTTGATTGTTGACTTTGACACACATACACCTACCTCCTGGAGAGTGTTCTTGATCTGGCCAACTGTTGTGAAGGGTGTTTTCTTCACCAGGGAAAGAATTCTTCGGTCATCCACCACAGTTGTTTTCCGTGGTCTTCCGGGTCTTTTAGTGTTGCTGAGCTCACCGGTGAGTTCTTTCTTTTTAAGAATGTTCCAAACAGTTGATTTGGCCACACCTAATGTTTTTTCTATCTCTCTGATGGGTTTGTTTTGATTTTTCAGCCTAATGATGGCTTGTTTCACTGATAGTGACAGCTCTTTGGATCTCATATTGAGAGTTGACAGCAACAGATTCCAAATGCAAATAGCACACTTGAAATGAACTCTGGACCTTTTATCTGCTCCTTGTCAATGGGATAATGAGGGAATAACACACACCTGGCCATGGAACAGCTGAGCAGCCAATTGTCCCATTACTTTTGGTCCCTTAAAAAGTGGGAGGCACATATACAAACTGTTGTAATTCCTACACCATTCACCTGAATTGGATGTAAATACCCTCAAATTAAAGCTGAAAGTCTGCAGATAAAGCACATCTTGTTCGTTTCATTTAAAATCCATTGTGGTGGTGAATAGAGCCAAAAAGATTAGAATTGTGTCTATGTCCCAATATTTATGGACCTGACTGTATTAGTTGGAATGTCAGAGGTATGGGGAACCCTGTCTGAAGGTTTTTACACATTTGAAACATTTAAACTCTGATATAGTATTTTTACAGGAGACTCACCTTCGTATTAAAGATCAACATAGGCTTCACTGCCCTTGGGTGAGACAGGTCTTCCACTCAAACTTTAATTCAAAGGCAAGAGGGGTTGCTATTTTAATTAGCAAAAAGTCAGATTTTTCCTCTTCTAATGTTATTGCTGATGTGAATGGCAGATACCTTATAGTTGCTGGTACCCTAATGCAAAAACAGGTTTTGTTGGTAAATGTATATGCTCCAAATTTTGATGATGTGGCATTTGCAAACAGATTATTGAGCAACCTCCCCTTTTTAAATACTGACCTGTTGATTTTTGGAGGGGATTTAAATTGCGTTTTTGACCCAAATTTGGATCGTTCTAATCCCCTTAATCTGACTTAATCTGCTATTTCTAAAACATTTTCCGATTTCATGTGGCAGAACGGTCTCGTTTATCCTTGGAGATCCCGTAACCCCTCTCTTAAAATGTTTTCTTTTTTCTCCCAGGTGCATCATTCCTATTCGAGTATTGATTATTTTTTTATAGACAGTACTCTTAATTCTTGTGTAGTTTCTTCTGACTATTTGGGTATTGTAATTTCTGACCATGCGCCTTTACAATTAGATATTCAACTTTCTATTTATAAAAGTAACCCTCCACTTTGGAGATTTAATTCTCTTCTTTTGGCGAACAAAGAATTTTGCGAGTTCATTTCAACTTCTATTGATGATTTTCTTTCCTTCAATCAGAATGACTCCACTTCTTATTCATTGTTATGGAGACACTTAAATCATATCTTAGAGGGCAGATTATTTCTTATTCTGCTCTCTCTAATAAAAGGCGCAATGCTAGGCTTAATGAACTCACATCTGCGATCATTAACCTCGATCTAAGATGTTCACTGGGGCCTTCTCCAGAACTACTTAAACAGCGTCTCGACTTAAAATCAGAATTTGATCTTATTTCGACTAAAGAACAGAGCGCTTGTTACTACATACTCGTGGTTCATATTATAAACATGGCGACAAGCCAAATCGTTTACTTGCCCATCAGCTAGGCGACAGGCCACGTCGTCTCGTCTGATACCCAGTATTAAAAACACTAATAATGTTATCACTACAGATCCCATGGAAATTAATGCTACTTTTAAATAATTTTATTCTTCACTTTATAAATCTGAATTTCCTACAGACAATACTAAATTAGAGGAATTTCTTCAGAACATTTGTAACCCTGTTATTGATTCTAACACTGTCGAACAATTGGACTCCCCACTCTCTCTTGAAGAAATTTTTAATTCAATTAAAACCATGCAATCTAATAATCCTGGTCCGGACGGGTTTCCAATTGAATTTTTTAAAATGTTTATTGGAAAATTGGCACCATTGCTTTTATCTGTGTTCAATGAATCCTTGAACGTGGTTCTTTGCCATCAACTCTGACACAAGCCACTATAGCCCTCCTTCTTAAGGAGGGTAAAGATCCGACTTCCTGTGGTTCATATAGACCACTTTCTCTGCTTAATGCAGATGCAAAAGTGTTGGCCAAAGTAATTGCATCTCGTTTAGAGAATGTGCTCCCTTTCATTATATCTGAAGAGCAGAGTGGTTTTATAAAGGGATGTCAGTTGTTTTTTAATACCCGTACACTTTTTAATATAATTTATTCAAAGCATTCGGCTGAACTTCCTGAGATTGTAATTTCTTTAGATGCTGAAAAAGCATTTGACAGGGTTGAGTGGGAGTACTTGTTTGCAGTTTTGAGGAAATTTGGATTTGGGGATACATTTATTTCTTGGATTCGTTTCCTTTATTCATCACCTAAAGCCAATGTTCATACTAATGACACTTTTTCTGATTATTTTGCTCTCGGACGTGGATGTCGCCAAGGCTGTCCCCTATCGCCTTTACTCTTTGCGGTTGCTATCGAGCCTTTGTCTATTGTATTAAGATCTTCTCATTTATTTAAAGGAATAGTTTGATATGGTGTTGAATACAAATTGTCGCTATATGCGGATGACTTGTTACTGTATGTAACCGATCCTATCGCTTCTATGCCTGCTGTTTTGGGTGTTCAGACACGTTCTTTGTCTGGTCTTGCATCGGCCAATTTCACTCCCCTTATCTCAAAGGTTAAATCCAATATTCAAAGTTGGGGTAGCCTCCCCCTTTTCAATGTTGTCAAAATGAATATATTACCGAAATGTCTTTTCTTATTTCAGTCAATTCCTCTTTTTCTGCCAAAACAATTCTTTGATTCATTGGATTAAATAATTAGTCATTTTATTTGTGGGGGGGGGGGGGGGTCACCGAGAGTTCGTAAAACATTATTGCAGGGATGTAGACTTAGTGGGGGACTTGCATTACCCAATTTTCAATCTTATTACTGGGCTGCGAACATCTGTAAACTCTGTTACTGGGTTGAGTCTCCTGGCTCTTCTTGGTGTAAATTGGAATTGCCATCTTGTGGGGAATCCTCTATACCTGCTTTACTTTATTTTTCGTTACCTACTAAACTTTCTTTATATACTAATAATCAAGTTGTCCTTAACACACTTAAGATCTGGTATCAATTTAGACGGCGCTTTAAATTTATAGATGCATCCTTTTTGGGTCCATTATGCAATAACCACTTATTTCCTCCATCGTGTTTGGACTTATAATTTTCAGTGTGGTATGACAAGGGCATTAAACAATTCAAAAATGTGTATGTTGATGGTGTCTTTGATAGTTTTGCCCACCTGTCATCTACTTATGACCTGCCTGCTACACATCTGTTTCGCTATTTTCAAATTCGAAATTTTGTATCTAGATGTTTCCCTAATTTCTCCTCTGCACCTCCAGAACAGCCTTGGGAGAGCTTGCTCTCATATAATCCTCATCAGAGAGGAATGATTTCAAAGATATATTACGTTATTCTGGCCTTAAGCAGTCAGTCGAGTACCAAAAGTAAGAATGCATGGGAAATGGAATTAGGAGTACAAATAAGTGAAGAGTTTTGGGAACGTGCTATAGATAGGATACAGTCTACCACTTCTTGTGCTCGTCTCGGACTCATCCAATTCAAAGTTTTGCATAGGGTCCATTGGTCTAAGTCGAGACTTTCTGTAATATATCCAGAAGTGGAAGACAAATGTGATAAGTGTCATGGCTCTCCCTGTCATCTTAGTCATATGTTTTTTCTTTGCCCTGATCTGTATGGTTTTTGGACTGGTTTCTTTATTATTATGTCCTCTATTCTCAGAGTAGATTTAAAACTTTGTCCACTGATTGCTATATTTGGGATTCCTGATGCCTCACGTCCATTAAGTACTATACAGAAGGATATTATAGCTTTCACATCCATAATTGCAAAACGTTCCTTACTGTTGTATTGGAAGTCTGCTATATATCCATCCATCTCCCAGTGGCTTAGGGACACAATGTTTTTTTTTTAAACTAGAGGAAAAAAAAGTATACGTTGAGGGGATGTACTGACAAGTTTTTCCACAAATGGCAACCCTTTATTTCTTATTTTATGGAGTTACAGACACTACCCATTTGAATTTTTGCCTGTTGTTGGATTTTATAATATATAAACAACCTGAAATATATGTGAATTATCCATGTTGGGGGGGGGGGCTGAGTTTATTTGTACTTTTTTTTTTTTTTATGTGTATGTATATATGTGCGTATTTGTATATAACAAAAATGTGAATTGTATTGATTCATTGTGACAGGAAGTATGCCTTTTTTCTCTCTATAAAAAAAAATAAAAATAAAAATAAAAAAAAATGTCCATAAAGCAAGTAGTCTGTAAAATTAACCTTAACAACTCATTTAAGACATTAAGACACCTTAAGACATTTTACTATGTACAAGATTGTCTAGTCTGGTTAGCTTATTTAATAGTCCTGCATATATAGTGAGGCATAAAATACATACAGGTGAAACTCGAAAAATTTTAATATCGTGCAAAAGTTCATTAATTTCAGTAATTCAACTTAAAAGGTGAAACTAATATATTATATAGACTCATTATAAGCAAAGTAAGATATTTCAAGCCTTTATTTGATATAATTTTGATGATTATGGCTTACAGCTTATGAAAACCCCAAATTCAGAATCTCAGAAAATTAGAATATTGTGAAAAGGTTCAGTATTGTAGGCTCAAAGTGTCACACTCTAATCAGCTAAACACCTGCAAAGGGTTCCTGAGCCTTTAAATGGTCTCTCAGTCTGGTTCAGTTGAATTCACAATCATGGGGAAGACTGCTGACCTGACAGTAGTGCAGAAAACCATCATTGACACCCTCCACAAGGAGGGAAAGCCTCAAAAGGTAATTGCAAAAGAAGTTGGATGTTCTCAAAGTGCTGTATCAAAGCACATTAATAGAAAGTTAAGTGGAAGGGAAAAGTGTGGAAGAAAAAGGTGCACAAGCAGCAGGGATGACCGTAGCCTGGAGAGGATTGTCAGGAAAAGGCCATTCAAATGTGTGGGGAGCTTCACAAGGAGTGGACTGAGGCTGGAGTTACTGCATCAAGAGCCACCACACACAGACGGGTCCTGGACATGGGCTTCAAATGTCAAACGTCTTACCTGGGCTAAAGAAAAAAAGAACTGGTCTGTTGCTCAGTGGTCCAAAGTCCTCTTTTCTGATGAGAGCAAATTTTGCATCTCATTTGGAAACCAAGGTCCCAGAGTCTGGAGGAAGAATGGAGAGGCACACAATCCAAGATGCTTGAAGTCCAGTGTGAAGTTTCCACAGTCTGTGTTGGTTTGGGGAGCCATGTCATCGGCTGGTGTTGGTCCACTGTGCTTTATTAAGTCCAGAGTCAACGCAGCCGTCTACCGGGACATTTTAGAGCACTTCATGCTTCCTTCAGCAGACAAGCTTTATGGAGATGCTTACTTCATTTTCCAGCAGGACTTGGAACCTGCCCACACTGCCAAAAGTACCAAAACCTGGTTCAATGACCATGGTATTACTGTGCTTGATTGGCCAGCAAACTCGCCTGACCTGAACCCCATAGAGAATCTATGGGGCATTGCCAAGAGAAAGATGAGAGACATGAGACCAAACAATGCAGAAGAGCTGAAGGCCGCTATTGAAGCATCTTGGTCTTCCATAACACCTCAGCAGTGCCACAGGCTGATAGCATCCATGCCACGCCGCATTGAGGCAGTAATTAATGCAAAAGGGGCCCAAACCAAGTACTGAGTACATATGCATGATTATACTTTTCAGAGGGCTGACATTTCTGTATTTAAAATCCTTTTTTTTTATTGATTTCATGTAATATTCAAATTTTCTGAGATTCTGAATTTGGGGTTTTCATAAGCTGTAAGCCATAATCATCAAAATTATATCAAATAAAGGCTTGAAATATCTTACTTTGCTTGTAATGAGTCTATATAATATATTAGTTTCACCTTTTAAGTTGAATTACTGAAATTAATGAACTTTTGCACGATATTCTAATTTTTCCAAGTTTCACCTGTATAAGATTGCTCCACTACCCTAAAGATTTCAGCTCTGAATCTTCTGACCTAAAGGAATAGTTCACCCAAAAATGTTCTGAATTTACTCACCCTCATGCCTTTCCAAACCCATATGACCAAACTTATTTTTGTGGAACACAAAAGGAAATAATGTAATGAATGACCCATTGGCTGAATTCAGTACAATGACAGTGCATAGGGACTTAATTTGCACTTAAGGGGCACCTATTATGCCATTCTTTGGTGTCCCAAGAATGTGTCTGTGAAGTTTCAGCTCAAAATACCGTAGAGATAATTTATTATACCATGTTGAAAATGCCAATTTTTGGATGGAAATAAAAACGAGCTATTTGTGTGTGTGTGTGTGTGTGTGTGTGTGTGTGTCTCTTTAAAAACAAATGAGCTGCTGCTCCCCACCCATATTCAGAATAGGGCAGAGTTTTGACATCTCCGCTTCGGATAACTAGACATCATAAGCAATATGACTGACAGTGAAAATTATGCTGTTCATCCTTACATGTTTGAACCAGAGTCAGACACTGATGAGGGAGATACTTCGTCAGAAGTAATAACTTTGAGAACAATCCAGGAAGTTTCTGAATGGTTATTTGATACATGTACTTATTTGTTCTTACATGTACTTGTCTGTTAGAACATTCGCTATGCACTATAACGAAACAACACACACAAACATTGTCTGTCAACAGCCGTGGGCAGGGCCTGTACAATTTGACGTCACTTTGTACAAAATCTGCGAACGGCTTGTTCTGAGAAAGAGCTAATGATTAATTGGGATTAAAAAAGGACTGGGTGAATTTTTATCATTATAGGGTGGTTGTGTACACACACTGCCAACACACATTTATGTTCAAACACCATGTAAAAGTGAATTTTGCAAAATAGGTCCCCTTTAATAAAACCCCTAAAAGTGTCATAAAGGTAGTCCATGCAACTTGTGTGTTATATACCATGTCTCCTGAAGGCATATAATATATTTTTATGTAATTTAAGTTCAATCATGACAACTCTCTGAAAGATTTTGCAAAATGATATGCTTCTGCACAAATAGACATACATAATAGACAGACTGGAGCTGGTAAGGTGGAGGATTTCAGATAAAATAATTGCAGCACGCTGCAGTGAAACCAGCTTACTTTCAACCTGAGCTAATTTGATTGGCTACCCAATTACACTTCATAGGACCTATTGGCTTGACATATCACATGTGAGCGAGCTTATTGTCTAATACATAACAAGTTCAAAGAACCTATCAGCTTGTGCCATTCAGAGTTTCAAGCCTAAATTTAGTCATTTTAATTCACACTCAAATCAAATCATTTATAAAGCAATGTAAAAAACATAAAATCTAATTTCTTGCAACATAATGATGTTTAGTCATACAGGTTTGGAACAATATGTGGGTGATTATACATGATGATTGAGTTTTTATTTTTGTGTTAACTATTCCTAAAAAAAAAAAAAAATATATATATATATATATATATATATATATATATATATATATACAGTGAGGAAAATAAGTATTTGAACACCCTGCTATTTTGCAAGTTCTCCCACTTAGAAATCATGGAGGGGTCTGAAATTGTCATCGTAGGTGCATGTCCACTGTGAGAGACATAATCTAAAAAAAAAATCCAGAAATCACAATATATGATTTTTTAACTATTTATTTGTATGATACAGCTGCAAATAAGTATTTGAACACCTGTCTATCAGCTAGAATTCTGACCCTCAAAGACCTGTTAGTCTGCCTTTAAAATGTCCACCTCCACTCCATTTATTATCCTAAATTAGATGCACCTGTTTGAGGTCGTTAGCTGCATAAAGACACCTGTCCACCCCATACAATCAGTAAGAATCCAACTACTAACATGGCCAAGACCAAAGAGCTGTCCAAAGACACTAGAGACAAAATTGTACACCTCCACAAGGCTGGAAAGGGCTACGGGGAAATTGCCAAGCAGCTTGGTGAAAAAAGGTCCACTGTTGGAGCAATCATTAGAAAATGGAAGAAGCTAAACATGACTGTCAATCTCCCTCGGACTGGGGCTCCATGCAAGATCTCACCTCGTGGGGTCTCAATGATCCTAAGAAAGGTGAGAAATCAGCCCGAACTACACGGGAGGAGCTGGTCAATGACCTGAAAAGAGCTGGGACCACCGTTTCCAAGGTTACTGTTGGTAATACACTAAGACGTCATGGTTTGAAATCATGCATGGCACGGAAGGTTCCCCTGCTTAAACCAGCACATGTCAAGGCCCGTCTTAAGTTTGCCAATGACCATTTGGATGATCCAGAGGAGTCATGGGAGAAAGTCATGTGGTCAGATGAGACCAAAATATAACTTTTTGAATACCAAAGAATACCATCCCAAGAACACCATCCCTACTGTGAAGCATGGGGGTGGTAGCATCATGCTTTGGGGGTGTTTTTCTGCACATGGGACAGGGCGACTGCACTGCATTAAGGATAGGATGACCGGGGCCATGTATTGCGAGATTTTGGGGAACAACCTCCTTCCCTCAGTTAGAGCATTGAAGATGGGTCGAGGCTGGGTCTTCCAACATGACAATGACCCGAAGCACACAGCCAGGATAACCAAGGAGTGGCTCTGTAAGAAGCAAATCAAGGTTCTGGCGTGGCCTAGCCAGTCTCCAGACCTAAACCCAATAGAGAATCTTTGGAGGGAGCTCAAACTCCGTGTTTCTCAGCGACAGCCCAGAAACCTGACTGATCTAGAGAAGATCTGTGTGGAGGAGTGGGCCAAAATCCCTCCTGCAGTGTGTGCAAACGTTTGACCTCTGTAATTGCAAACAAAGGCTACTGTACCAAATATTAACATTGATTTTCTCAGGTGTTCAAATACTTATTTGCAGCTGTATCATACAAATAAATAGTTAAAAAATCATACATTGTGATTTCTGGATTTTTGTTTTTAGATTATGTCTCTCACAGTGGACATGCACCTACGATGACAATTTCAGACCCCTCCATGATTTCTAAGTGGGAGAACTTGCAAAATAGCAGGGTGTTCAAATACTTATTTTCCTCACTGTATATATATATATATATATTATTATTTATTTTTTTTTTTTTATTCAGCACCAACTATATGGGTGTAGTCATGTTTTCTGAATCTTTGTGGTTACAAAAAACCTCAAGAGTCAATATACAGGCCCGTATCTTGTCTTGAATTTAATAACAATAACAAGCTATAATAAATCTTGGTTGATTGATTGGTTGGTTGATTGATTGGTTGATTGATTATCCACACGCAGTATACGTTTTTTAATCCTATGTTTCTTAATTAAGCAGTTTCATTTGCACTGGAAGAGAAGCTCTCTCCCCTGAAACTAATCTAAAAGTTTTAACTTTACAGGCTTTCCAGAGAGTTCTCTACGCCTAACAATGTATTCCTCACCATTAAAAAATGGAAAATTTAGTAATGGAAAAAGGGTAAAGGACCCGAATGGGTGTATGTGTATGTTTGTGCAAGCCTGCTCCATTGAATTAATATACAACTCTTTAATTTCAAGCTGTTCTTACAAAATGACAAAGGAGAAAATTCAAAGAAATGGATGGGAAAAATAGTTAATTGAGGGGAGGAGGTGAACAGAAGCATAAAATGCATGGCAAGGAGAAAAAGAAGAAAAGAAAGAAATACCAAAGACAAAAAAATAGATGGGAGGCTTTGATGAGTGCTGAGGAGGAATGATTTTGCCTTTAGGAAAAACTATTGATTTTTAAAAGTCTTTTCTATTAATTTATATTATTAGCTTATGATTATTTATTTCCCTCAGAAATGTTAATTTGTGAGGATTGTAATTCTTCACTGTGAAGTAGGTGTGGTACTGTATATTTGAAAGAATGTGCCTTCAAAGTTCCAAGCAAGCAAAACAGGTGACTCGTGTGACTTCTTTTTGAAGAGCAGTCCTGGGGCATCCCAGTGCGGCAAAACAGCGCAGCATCTCGTAACATACGTAACCCGGAATGTTCACTTTACAAAAAGCTTCACTATGATGCTGCGCTTTGCTAAGCGCTTTTGGGAACGCAATACTCATGCCGCCGCACTGGGGCTGTCCGGACTCCTACGGTTGTGAAGTGTGCTCACAAGAACACGAGATGTCTCAGACATGAGCTTGAGATGTCGACTCAAGGGCGTAAGAGCCTGGAGTAGCATAAACATCAAAACCAAAAAATTTGATGAATGTGTGCGGAGAGGACCAGCCTGCCGCATCACAAACTTGTTCAGCCATGAGCTTGAGATGTCGACTCAAGGGCATAAGAGCCCAGAGTGGCAAGAACATCAAAACCATAAAAATCTAATGAATGTGTGCAGAGAGGACCAACCTGCCGCACCACAAAGTTGTTGCAGAGGGAGACCTCTAGCCAAGGCTTTAGAGGAAGAGAGCCCTCTGGTAGAGTGCGCCCTAAAACCTACTGGCAAAGTTTGACCCCGCGCCTTGTAGGCCCGGGCAGTAATGTTCCTCACCCAAAGTGACATAGTCTGCCAGGAGGTGACAGGCCACCCAGTCACGACTTCCAAGTGAATAATTGCTGCCCTGACTTTACGCCACTAGCAAATGCGGTGGACATAATTCTGAAGGGTACAAACTGGACAAAGTCTGAGAAGTCTTAGCTGCTCTGGCGTTACAAACGGCAGGGATCAGAAGGCTTAGAGAATAACCGGCCAAGGGTTGCAAAAGGCACCTTGGGCAGATAGTCAGGGTGAGGGTGCAAAGAATGCTTTTGTTCATACCTGGGCTTAACGTCCAGACCCAAGGGGGCTGGGTGACTCAGGGAGAAGTAGAGGAGACATTGCGCTGTTCATAGAGGCGAAGAGGTCCCCTTCTGCCCTATACGATCTCACCCAAACTTGTTCCAAGTGGAAGAAGCCCGCATTTAAAATGGTCTCGATAAGCTCAGGAGAAAGCCCTGGTCCCTCAGTTGGTACTGAAATACTGTCCACTGTGCCTGAGATAGATGATCCTTCCTGTTCGGAATCGTAAGAAATTAGCGCAGTGCTATCAGTAAGAAGCAAGACCCTTGCTGGCGAACTCTTGCCAACTACTACCTTAGGGTGGAGTTTTCACTCCCCCTTTGGTATTTTCTGTCTGGACAGTAAATCTGCTCCCACATACGGGCATCCAGGGATATAACTGCCTTGAGTGACAGGAGCTTACCCTGGGCCCTAAGGAGAATATGATGTGTCAGAAATACAGCTGACAAGAACGTGGATCTCCCTGATGATTTATGTGAGAGGCTACCGCTGTATTGCCCACCCGCACCAAGACATGGCTGCCTCAGGAGGAAGTATTTCAGGGCCAGAAATAAAGCCATCAACTCGAGACAGTGACTGTGACAACCGAGCTGATGACCCTCCTATCCCCTTAAGCGGGACAACCACTTAAGGCCGCTACCCAGCCCGTCAGGGAGGCGTCTATCATTAATAACCTGCGACAACAAGACACACCTAGAGTGGGACCCAAGGCAAAAAAAATGGTGTCTGAACCACCTAGAAAGGGAACGAAGCCCGAGGCAAGTAACCCTTATTAGCCTAGGGGTTTTGGCCCTTGGAAGAAATCCCCTGGCTTTGAGCAACAACAAAAAGGTCTCATGAGCAGAAGGTCCAGAGGAATCACTGAGGACGCGGTCGCCCTGAGACCTGGAAATCGTTGATACTGATAACAGTGCAACCTTGACCTAGCCTGACTTTGCTCAGGGTGATCTGAATGGACTCTAGCGGGAGACAGTTGTGCCCTCATTGAGACTGAACTCCATATTATGCCCCGATAGACAGTGTTTTGAGTGGGAGAGAGGACGCTTTTCTTGGCGTTGAGCCTCAACCCCAGAGAAACCAGATGAACTAAGACGATATCCCTGTGCTGAACTGACGGTTCCTGGAACTGTGCTAGGATCAGCCAGTCGTCTATATAATTCAGAATGCAGATGCCCCGGAGTCGCAAAGGAGCCAGCGCTACATCATGCATTTGTGAATGTGCGGGTAAAAAGGACTAAGCCGAATGGAAGAACCTGACACTGGAAGACTTTGCCGCCGAAAGCGAAACTCAGGAACTTCCTGTGTTGTGGCAGAACTTCTAAATGAAGTAAAGAAGTGCGTCATAAGATCAATATTGACCAGCCAAACGAGATGTAGGGCTTGAGACACGATCGTCTTGATAGGCAGCATCTAGGACTTGAACACACAGACTGGGCAGTTCAAGCTTTAAGATCTAAGCCAGACGCCACCCCTCACCCTCCATGGGAACCAAGAAGTACTTAGTGTAATAACCTAACTCTCTCTCTGGAAGGGGAACACATTTCATTGCCCCTTTAACCAGGAGATTTGCTTTTCACAGTACACATAAAAAAGAAATCCGGTTTACGGTAGTGAGAACCACGGCGTTGAAACACGGAAGGCGGCAGTGAATTAAATCCTGACGCCCTTTCCTACTGTTTTTAAGACCCACAGAAAAAGTATATATCTGGCAGAAGTTTCTACGCTGCCAGGATCTCTGAGATGGGTATTAGATTTTAACACATCCTGTTGGGGATCGTCCAGCAGGTCAGCCTGGTACGCCTGTAATACAGCCATAGTGTGCAGAGCAGTACCAGCCTGTCCTGCTGCTTGATAAGCCCTTCCCACTAAAGTAGAGGTTGTCCTACAAGGCTTTGAGGGGAGAGAGGGCTTTTTGAGTGATGATACCTGGCCACAGGTGCATCTAATGATTACATCAGCCGAGGCTATAAATTCCGGTCAATGTTCATTGACGTGTTACACACATATTCACAGCTCGGTCACAACTAGGATTGTTCCCAAAAGTGCTTAGCAGAGCGCAGCATCATAGTGAAGCTTTTTGTAAAGGGAACAGGCCCCTGGTGTTGACATACTAATGTAACAAGTGCATGTCTATGAGCAATGGATGTTCCATTACTCATAGATGGTTTGAGCTTTTTAAATCACATCTGACACTGTTTGCAGAGATTAATATTTCCTAGTCAAAGTCTGTGTATAGTGATATGTTGTGACCAGCTAGTCCAAACCAGCAGAGAATTACTGTCAAGATTTGATATGTGTTATCCATACAAATTTACAATGAAGGCTCATAAATTACATTCTAGCATTGGGGAACAGATGAAGTCTGGATTTGTACATGGTTTTACATTCTAAAAAGGTATTGAAAATAATAAATCGCAAATAGATCAAAGGCATCCCTATTGAGGTTACTCTGAGGAATGCTTTTGATATGAAATGGTTGTTAGAGGTTTCTCCATTGTGCTAAGACCATTGACTGCATGTAGCGCATATTGTAAAGAGAAAATGTAGTTCACTATCTGTCACTCACTCGACGTTGTGTCGGTGAAGTGACACTAGGGGTCACTCTCGGGAGCCCGAGACACCTCTGATCTTTGATTAAAGGCCAATGGGAAATGGTGAGTGGTATTTGTATGCCACTCCCCCGAACATACGGGTATTAAGGAGCTGGCGTGTGAACCGCTCATTCAGATTTTCTCTTCGGAGCTGAGTGGTTGCTATTCATTGAGCTGAATTCCCACGGCTTCCATTCACCTCTGCTGTATTCTGATGGCACATTACAGTGGCTTCTCCCCCCTCTGCACTGGTGCACTGCAGAAATAATAGATTATATTCTAAAAGAGTATAAATCCTAAAAGAGTATATTCTAAAAGAGCAACACACGGAAACATCTTTTCAAAGACACGTCTTTTTAAAGATGCCTTTCCATCTGTGTGTTATTCTGGGTTGCGGTCGTTATATCTTGCCTTCTGATGGCCACGATCGCTGTGTTTTGTGCCTGGGCGCTGCCCATACAGAGAAATCGTTCGTGGATGGGTCATGTTCTCACTGCGAGAACATGACCATGGCAACGTTGCAGTCATGGCTTTCCTTTGTAAGAAGCCAGTCCGACTCGGCTACGCAATTCAATTCAACAGGTGTCCACCCAGGTTCAGTGGTGTCCAGTTCACCTTGATGAAGGCCAAGAATGCCGCTACCTTGCGCGCGGAAATCACTACCCTCCAACAGAAGGGTGCGATATAGCCTGCCCCTCCGGCCGAGATGAAGAAAGGCTTTTGCAGCCCCTACTTCATTGTACCGAAGAAAGGCAGTGGGTTGCAGCATATCTTGAACCTGCGAGTACTGAACCGGGCTTTACACAGACTCCCGTTCAAGATGCTGACGCTAAAACGCATTCTAGTGAGCGTCCGACATCAAGATTGGTTCGCGGCAGTAGACCTGAAGGACACACACATCTACGTCTCGATTCCACCTCGACACAGACCCTTCCTGCCATTTGCACTCGAGGGAGGCAAATGGCAGGAAGTAGGGCACCTTTTGCTGCCCGGAACAGCCTCCTCACTCATCTGCTCTCACTACCCTTGGCGGTGGGGTGGCCTATGGGTAGACGGAGGTCCCCCAGGTGGATAGAGCGGCTGCGATCCACCTGTGCCCCGAGAATGCTGTCACCTGTGGGGATTGCTAGTACTCCCCTCCAAGGCCTGTAGTATGACGTCGTCGCTGACCTCGAAAGCCTACAGTGACACCGGACAGGCTGCCTCTGCCTTGCATGCCATGGCTCTCCTGCAGGTCCACCAAGCCAAGGCACTTAAAGAACTGCACCTGGGTAGTCCCGACCCCGATGTGCTGCAGAAACTGCGCTCTGCCACCGACCTCGCTCTCAGAGCCACGATGGTCACAGTGCGGGCACTCGGGCAGACGATTGCCAGCGGACATGCTGTCGCGACAGGTTTCACCCAACAGAGAGTGGTGGCTCCAGCTGCTTTGGAACCGGTTCGGCATGGCACAAGTAGACCACTTTGCCTCCCAAGACAATTCCTACTGCCTGCTCTGGTACTCCCTGACAGAGGTCCCTCTTGGGACAGACACGTTGGCACACAGCTGGCCCCGGGGGCTGTGCAAGTACGCATTTCCACCAGTGAGCCTTCTTGCACTGGTGCTGTGCAAGATCAGGGAGGACGAGGAACAAGTCACCTTAGTGGCCCTTTACTGGCCCACTCAGAATAGGTTCTCAGATCTCACGCTCCTTGTGACAGCACCTCCCTGGCAAATTTCCCTGAGGAACGACCTTCTTTCCCAGGGACGGGGACCCTCTAGCATCCACGTCCAGACCTCTGGAACCTCCACGTCTGGCCCCTGGATGGGATGCGGAAGATCTGAGTGACCTGCCACCTACAGTTGTAGAAACGATCAACCAAGCCAGAGCTCCCTCTACCAGGCAGCTTTACGCCCTAAAGTGGCACTTGGTGCTTCCATCAAGAGGGTTGGGGACCTGCAAGCGTTCTCTGTCAGCAACACTTGCCTGGAGTTTGGTTTGGCAGATACTTGCGTCATACTAAGACCGTCATGAACCTGAAAGCATTTCCCGGGAGGAGGCAGACCCAGCCATTTCGTTGTAGTGTCCGGTACGTGCTTTGTGTATCTATTTGGACCGCATATCTTTATATGTTCTGAGCAGCTCTTTGTCTGATTCGGCGGCCGGCGGAAAGGGAACGCCGTCGCCAAACAGAGGTTAGCTCACTGGGTCGTTGACGCTATCTCTCAGGCATACCAGACCCAGGCCGTGCACGCCCCCTTGCTCTGGGTTCGAGCACACTCAACGAGAATTGTGGTATCCTCGTGGGCACTGTCGGTGGACCCGCGTCTACCAGTGGCTGTGTTTGTTGAGCTCCTCCCTCATCAGGTAGAACCTGCCACCGCGCCACTCCCGTGTGTGTCTTGACAACCCATGTGGTGTTTTGGCCACATATCCCCCTAGTCTGGGCAGGATGTGGTCTCCGCATTATTATTAGTAGTAGTAATAGTACAGCAGTGAATATTACATTTTACTATTAAGTTGTAATATATTTTTATTCAGTTTCTTCAATTTCAGGCAGTTAGGCTTTATTTTGAATTGTGCTTTTATTACGTCTGTTTTTGCCGGATGCTTCACTTTTCCAGATAAACAGTTCACCTCATGGTGCAGTGTGATCATTGAAGACTTTTAAGTCAGGTCTGAAATCTCATCCGTTTACAATGGCCTTTGAGTCTGACAAATGAAATGTAGGACACAGTTTTGGAGTGTTTGTATTTTAGACTACTGGTGATTGTGTAGGTGGTCATTTTTTTATTTTATGTTTTCAACTGTATTACTTTGAAGCACTTTGGTCAACTATATTATTTTAAATGAGATATAAATAAAGCTGAGCTGAAATTAAAGTGCAGATGCTGTGATTATAATTATATAAATATATAAATTTGACATGTGTTGCGTGGTTCACAATGGATAAGTGATCTGCTCTGTCATCTGATACAACTTGATTGATTCTCAATGTCTGTGGAGTTTCTAGTAGATAAACGGCTCCTCCATAGTATGATTGCAGGCTTTAGCTGTTTAATACATCACACTAGGGCACGATTGTAATGATTTTAATTTGATTAATTGTTCATTTCAGGGCACAGTATATATGGAAATGTGAAGCATCCCGCAAAAAGCACATGTCAAAATAAAAGCTAAATTAAAAATGCCTGGAACTGAAGAAATTAAATACAAATATATTAAAACTTTATAGTAAAATGTAATATACACTGTAATAATAATGATTAATCAAAATATCTCAATAATAATATCTCCATGTTGTGTCAGAGAAGCGACACTAGGGGTCTCTCTTGAGCGCCAATATTCACCTCTGGACTATGAAAAAAGGCCAATGAAAGTTGGCAACCAGTATTTGCATGTCTCGCCCCCGGACATACGGGTATTTAAGCGGCGCAAATACGGGAGTTCATTCAGAAAATTTCTTCGGAGCCGATGGTCGTGTCTGCAACTGCTGCGTGTACACACTGAGTTCCTGCTATCCCTCTGCTGCATGCTGTTGGATTCTACGGCGCACAACAGCGGCTTTCTCCTGTTTGCACGGCTGTGCATTCCTGCCCCTGGGCGCATCGACAGTGCAGATTCAAAAACTCTCACAAGTTTTTTTCCCTAAAAGTGTGATTTTATTTAAAAGAGTAATTTCCTCTAAAAGAGCAAAACACAGCGGCGTTGAACGTCCTTTTAAGGACGCGTCTTTATAAAGATGCCTTTCTGTCCCTGTGTTGTTTCTGGATGCGGTAGAGTGCTCTCCGCTTCCGACGGCCACAGGCGCTGTCTCGTGTGTCTGGGTAGCGATCACACCGAGGCTGCGTTTGTGGATGGTTCATGTTCTCACTGCGAGAACATGACCATGACAATGTTGCGGTCGCGGCTTGCTTACAACCGTGAGCAAGCCACTCCAGCCGCCCCCCGTGTCGCTCCTTCTTCCCACGGGATTGAGGACGATGCGGCTGGCGATGGAGGCGATTTGGGGATGGCAGCGGGTGCAGCTCCGCCGGGTATGGCCCCTCGGACCACCCGCACCCCGACACGCTCGTTGATTCCCGTCCGTGCTCGAGGCAGTGGTGACTTGTAAAATTCTCAATAAAAGAGCTATTTCCTTTGTCTCTGGGGCACAGTGCAGATTCAAAAACTCTCACAAGTTTTTTCCCTAAAAGTGTGATTTTATTTAAAAGAGTAATTTCCTCTAAAAGAGCAAAACACAGTGGCATTGAAAGTCCTTTTAAGGACGCGTCTTTATAAAGATGCCTTTCTGCCCCTGTGTTGTTTCTGGATGCAGTAGAGTGCTCTCCGCTTCCGACGGCCACAGGCGCTGTCTCGTGTGTCTGGGTAGCGATCACACCGAGGCTGCGTTTGTGGATGGTTCATGTTCTCACTGCGAGAACATGACCATGACAATGTTGCGGTCGCGGTTTGCTTACAACCGTGAGCAAGCCACTCCAGCCGCCCCCCGCGTCGCTCCTTCTTCCCACGGGATTGAGGACGATGCGGCTGGCGATGGAGGCGATTTGGGGATGGCAGCGGTGCAGCTCGCCGGTATGGCCCCTCGGACCACCCGCACCCGACACGCTCGTTGATTCCCGTCCGTGCTCGAGGCAGTGGTGACTTGTAAAATTCTCAATAAAAGAGCTATTTCCTTTGTCTCTGGGGCACAGTGCAGATTCAAAAACTCTCACAAGTTTTTTCCCTAAAAGTGTGATTTTATTTAAAAGAGTAATTTCCTCTAAAAGAGCAAAACACAGCGGCGTTGAAAGTCCTTTTAAGGACGCGTCTTTATAAACATGCCTTTCTGCCCCTGTGTTGTTTCTGGATGCAGTAGAGTGCTCTCCGCTTCCGACGGCCACAGGCGCTGTCTCGTGTGTCTGGGTAGCGATCACACCGAGGCTGCGTTTGTGGATGGTTCATGTTCTCACTGCGAGAACATGACCATGACAACGTTGCGGTCGCGGCTTGCTTACAACCGTGAGCAAGCCACTCCAGCCGCCCCCCGTGTTGCTCCTTCTTCCCACGGGATTGAGGACGATGCGGCTGGCGATGGAGGCGATTTGGGGATGGCAGCGGGTGCAGCTCCGCCGGGTATGCCCCCTCGGACCACCCGCACCCCGACACGCTCGTTGATTCCCGTCCGTGCTCGAGGCAGTGGTGACTTGTAAAATTCTCAATAAAAGAGCTATTTCCTTTGTCTCTGGGGCACATGGCCCGCAAATGCTGTTCTCGCGGCACTCTGCTTTCAGGCCTCAACAGTCCCGGCTCCATGGACGCGGTGTCCCCGCCTTCAGCGCCACGACTGTTCCCCGGCCGGCCGGTTCAGACGAGTCCAGAGGACGCCAGCATCAGACCTCCTCCTCAGTCACGAACCCGCCCCCCCACTGGATACGCGGAGCAAGGTAAGTGCTTTGAGTTTATTCTCAGCACCAGAGCCTCGGGACACCACGTTGCCTCCCGACGCCGCATTACCTGTTCCGCACCGCTGCGAAGGCCCGCCAGGTACGTCCAAAAAAACCCGTCTCCTTGGTGCCCCTAGCACAGAGTTTAGAGGCGTGGCTTGCAATGCCCAACCCGTCACGCTGGCTGCACCGGACCATTCGACTCGTTTACGCAATTCAGTTTGCCAGGTCTCCGCCCCCCTTCGTGGGCGTACATTTTTCCGCAGTACACGGCCAACATGCCCACTCCCTGCGCGAAGAAATCGCCTCCCTTCTATTAAAGGACGCGATAGAGCCTGTCCCTCCAACCAAAACGAAGAAGGGTTTCTACAGCCCTTACTTCATTGTACCCAAGAAAGGCGGCAGCTTACGTCCGATCTTGGACCTGCGAGTTTTCAATCGGACCTTGTCCAAACTCCCGTTCAAAATGCTCACCCAGAAACAAATTCTATCTGGCGTCCGGCATCTAGATTGGTTCGCAGCGGTAGACCTGAAGGACGCGTACTTCCACGTCTCAATTTGCCCTCGACATCGACCCTTCCTAAGGTTTGCGTTCGACGGCCAGGCGTATCAGTACAAAGTCCTACCCTTCGGCCTGTCTCTGTCCCCTCGCGTCTTCACGAAAGTCGCAGAGGCAGCTCTTGCCCCGCTCCGAGAAGCCGGCATACGCATACTCAATTACCGCGATGACTGGCTCATACTGGCCCACTCCCGAGAGTTACTATGCGCACACAGAGACCAGGTGCTCAGCCACCTCAACCGTTTGGGGTTTCAGGTCAACTGGGAAAAGAGCAAGCTCTCCCTGGTCCAGAGCATCTCTTTTCTCGATCTGGAGTTAGACTCAGTCCCAATGACAGCACGTTTCTCCAACGAGCGTGCTCAGTCAGTGCTGTAATGCCTCGCTTCCTTCAAGCCAGGCACCATGGTCCCGCTAAAACGTTTCCAACAGCTCCTGGGGCATATGGCATCCTCCGCGGCGGCCGCGCCGCTGGGGTTGATGCATATGAGACCACTTCAGCACTGGCTCTGGACTCGAGTCCCGAGACGAGCATGGCGCCGCGGCACGCACAACATAAAAGTTACTTCTGCCTGCCCCAAACCTTCAAACCCTGGACAGACCTCTGCTTTCTAAGGGCAGGAGTACCCTTGCAGCAGGTGTCCCGACGCGTTCTGGTCACAACCGGCGCCTCCAAATTGGGTTGGGGCGTCGTATGCAATGGGCACGCATCCGCAGGCCGGTGGAACCGAGGCCCGCTGCACTGGCACATCAACTGCCTAGAGCTGCTGGCTGTTTTTCTGGCCCTGCAGAAGTTTCTCCCATTAATTTGGAACAAACACGTCCTAGTCAGGACAGACAGCACCACGGTCGTAGCCTACATAAACCGCCAAGGCTGAGTACGCTCCCTCCACATGTCACAGGTCACCCGTCGTCTCCTCCTTTGGAGTCAGCAGCGACTCAAGTCACTGCGTGCCACTCACATCCCCGGCAACCTCAATGTGATAGCGGACACGCTGTCAAGACAAAGCTTGCCTGGCGGAGAGTGGAGGCTCCACCCCCAGTCGGTCCAGCTGATTTGGGACCAGTTCGGCAACGCTCAGGTAGACCTGTTTGCCTCCCAAGAAACCTCCCACTGCCCACTCTGGCATGCCCGGACAGAGGCTCCCCTCGGGGCAGACGCGTTGGCACACAGCTGGCCTGCGGGGCTGCGCAAGTACGCATTCCCCCAGTGAGCCTTCTTGCACAGGTGCTATGCAAGGTCAGGGAGGACGAGGAGCAAGTCATTCTGGTAGCCCCTTACTGGCCTACCCGGACTTGGTTTTTGGACCTCACGCTCCTCACGACAGCCCCTTCCTGGCGAATTCCCCTGAGGAAGGACCTTCTTTCTCAGGGACGGGTCACGCTCTGGCACCCGCACCCAGACTTCTGGAACCTCCACGTCTGGCCCTTGGACGGGATCAAGCCTACCACCGACCGTCATAGATACAATCAATCAAGCCAGAGCCCCCTCTACCATGCATCTCTACGCTCTAAAGTGGCGTCTGTTCGCGGACTGGTGTTCTTCCCGAGCCGAAGACCCGCAGAAGTGCGCAGTTAGGTCAGTGCTCATGTTTCTTCAGGAGAGGCTGGAGAGGAGGCTGTCCCCCTCCACCCTCAAGGTGTATGTCGGCGCTATCGCGGCCCACCATGACACGGTAGACGGCAAGTCTCTTGGTAAGCACGACTTAATCGTCAGGTTCCTAAAAGGTGCCCGGAAGATAACTCCCTCCCGGCCTAACCTGTTCCCCTCCTGGGATCTCTCGGTTGTCCTTACGGGACTCCAGAGACCCCCCTTCGAGACGCTAGACTCAGCTGGACTCAGGGCCCTCTCTCTCAAAACTGCCCTGCTGATCGCGCTCGCTTCCATCAAGAGGGTCGGGGACCTGCATGCGTTCTCTGTTAGGGACGCTTACCTGGAGTTCGGTCCGGCAGATACTTTCGTGATCCTACGACCGCGACCGGGCTATGTGCCCAAGGTTCCTACCACGCCCTTCAGGGATCAGGTGGTGAACCTGCAGGCGCTGCCCCGGGAGGAGGCAGACCCAGCCCTTTCACTGCTGTGTCCAGTACGTGCTTTACGTATATATCTGGACCGCACACAGAGCACCAGATGCTCTGAGCAGCTCTTCGTCTGCTTTGGGGGACAGCAGAAAGGGAACACTGTCTCCAAGCAGAGACTCGCCCACTGGGTTGTCGACGCCATTTCCCTGGCTTATCACACCCAGGTCGTGCCCCCCCCTGCGGGTCCGAGCTCACTCCACCAGGAGTGTTGCGTCCTCATGGGCACTGGCTAGGGGCACTGCCCTAGCAGACATTTGTAGAGCAGCGGGCTGGGCAACACCTAACACTTTTGCGAGATTCTACAATCTCTGAGTTGAGTCAGTATCGTCCCGTGTTTTCTCAGGTACCGAGCCCATAGAACTCAGTGGCACGCCCACGATCTGACCGGGTGAATCGCTTGCACCTAGCGCCCTTCCCCCTAACCAGGGGAAAGAGTGCGCCTTCATTCCCAGGAGATCTCAGGTTTGGGACACTAGTCGATTACTCCCTAGCCCTCGTGGGTCGCAGTTCAGCGGAGGAACTCGCTGACCCAAGCCACTGCGGGTACCGCAAGCTACCCTGTACTGGTATAGGTGCTCCACAGGTAAGGCCTCCTTCGGACTCCCCCTGTGTGTAACACCACGGTTCTGTCCCTCTGGCTGAGCTGACTCCCGTGTTTCCCTTAGGCAGTCATGGCTGCCTCGGTTGCCGTGCTGTATGTTCCCCCCTCTATGAGGCTGGATCCACCACCGCACCGACTTTTCCACATAGGCCCTAAGCAGGCCTCTGATGGTTTTTCCACTTAAACTTGCCTCCCCTCTCGGGTAGGTGTGGCCCCTGCAGGGTCTTCTCCGCCCCGAATAAGGGCTAAGACCCCCTTCCCTCAATGCATGTAAGGGCCCCGGCCTTAGTTGCTCTATGCGAGAAACATAGAGAGAAAAGAGGCCCTGCCAGGCTTGGCCCGTTCCCAGGTTGGCAGCCAGCACTTTGTTCCCCCCTCTAGGGTAACGATAAGGAATCCTGATGGCTTAAATGGGGCATTGGGGAAGGGTACGTGCAGCCTGATACAGTTGGTCGTCCTGCACGTAAGAATACCTGCTCGCTCCTGTATCAGCAGTTCACGTACACGGCTCAGCGCATGGCACTTTTATAAGTGGACCCCTAGTTTCGCTTCTCTGACACAACGTGGAGAGAGTGACAGAAGGGGAACGTCTAGGTTACGTATGTAACCCCCGTTCCCCGATGGAGGGAACAAGACGTTGTGTCTCCCCTGCCACGTCGCTGAGCCGAGCCACTGTTGTGGCTGGACCATTTCCGGCTCCTCAGAAAAATCCTGAATGAACTCCCGTGATTTGCTCGCTTAAATACCCGTATGTCCGGGGCGGACATGCAAATACTGGTTGCCAACTCTCATTGGCCTTTTTTCATAGTCCAGAGGTGAATATCGGTGCTCAAGAGAGACCCCTAGTGTCGCTTCTCTGACACAACGTCTCGTTCCCTCCATCGGGGAACGGGGGTTACATACGTAACCTAGACGTTTGGCAAAAAACATGCAATGACGATGAATTTAAATGACACCATTTTGATGATTAAATTAAATGAAACTTTAACAAATGCTCTGGAGAGTTCTGGAAAATAATAATAATCATTAAACTAATTATTAAATAATTAAAAAAAACTGGTGTCTTTAATACTACATTATAATATTAGCATATTTTTGCTGTGGTATCAAAATTGGTGCAAAAATGGTACCGACTACTGAAATTTTGGTACCGTGACAACTAGTTGTGACTATATTCACACTATGGAATGGCCTCTAGTGCCTTATTCGCCTTATGCAACAGATAAACTAGCGAGCAGCCATCTTAAAAATTTTGTTTTGGAACTTCCGTTCTAGCGGTTCTATTCAACTTTTCCCTGAACGTGGAAGTGTTCCACAATTCTGCATGTTAGTGTTATGTTTAGAGTATTACATTTGCAAAAATAGTCAAAAAAACGTTTGGTTACGTATGTAACCTCCGTTCCCCGAGGGAGGGAACGACACGTTGTGTCGGAGAAGCGACACTAGGGGTCTCTCTTGAGCGCTGATATTCACCTCTGACCTATTGAAAAGGGCCAATGAGAGTTGGCAGTCAGTATTTGCATACCCCGCCCCCGCATACGGGTATTTAAGCGGGGCAAATACGGAAGTTTAGTCAGGATTTTTCTGAGGAGCCGGAAATGGTCCGGCCACAACAGTGGCTCGGTTCAGCAACATGGCGGAGGAAAGACACAATGTGTCATTCCCTCCCTCGGGGAACGGAGGTTACATACGTAACCAATCGTTCCCCTTCTGTCGTTCTCTCCACGTTGTGTCGGAGAAGCGACACTAGGGGACCCATTCCAATCTTGCCATGTGCTGAACCGTGTACGTGAACTGCCGATACAGAGGCGGGCAGGGATTCATCCAGTGCCACGCATCGTCTGTACCTGGCTGCACGAACCCTTCCCCAATGCCCCATACGAACATCGGGATACTTCTAGTTACCCTGAGAGGGGGACAAGGCGATGTTTGCCAACATGGGAACGGGCCAGCCTGGCTGGGCCTCTTTTCTCTCTATGTTTATAGGGAAGGGGGTCTTACCCAGACCCTGCGGAGACCACACCTGCCCTTTTTCTTGGGGAGGAAAAGTGGTAGACACGTCACACGGCCGTCTTAGGGCTCGTGTGGAAAGTATGGCGCGGTGGTAGATCCAGCCTCGAAGGGGGAGTTGCTACAGCATCGGCGACCGGGCAGCTGTAACTGCCTAAGGGAGACACGGGGTCCGCTCGTAAGGGGACAGAACCATGGAAATACACACAGGGGAGTCCGAGCAGGAGGCCTTACCTGCAGAGCACCTATACCAGTACAGGGTAGCCATCAGGGTACCCGCAGTGGCTTGGGTCGGCGAAGTTCCTCCGCTGAACCGCTGGACCCCGAGGGCTGGGGAGGAATTGACCAGGGTCCCGACTCGGAGTGGGGCGCCCTGGGAAAAAAGGCGCACTACTTAACCTTGACGTCAGGAAAAGGGCACTGGGCGCAAGCGATCCACCCGGCCGGTCAGTTTACGTGTTACCGAGTTCTACGGGCTCGGACCTGACAAAACACGAGACGCAACCGACTCAACACGGAGGTTGTAAAACCTCATGAAGGTGTTGGGTGTTGCCCAACCCGCGGCTCTACAGATGTCTGCTAGGAAGGTGCCCTTGGCCAGTGCCCACGAGGACGCAACACCCCTTGTTGAGTGAGCTCGGACCTGCAAGGGTAGGGGCACGGCCTGGGTGTGATAAGCCAGTGTGATGGTGTCGACAACCCAGTGGGTGAGCCTCTGTTTGGAGACGGCATTCCCTTTCTGCCGTCCCCCAAAGCAGACAAAGAGCTGCTCAGAGCGTCTGGTGCTCTGTGTGCGGTCCAGGTAAATGCGCAGGGCGCGCACTGGACATAGCAACGAAAGGGCTGGGTCTGCCTCCTCCCAGGGCAGTGCTTGCAGGTTCACTATCTGATCTCGGAATGGTGTGGTAGGAACCTTAGGCACGTAGCCCGGTCGCGGTCTTAGGATCACAGACGTATCTGCCGGACCGAACTCCAGGCAAGTGTCGCTGACGGAGAATGCTTGCAGGTCCCCGACCCTCTTGATAGAGGCGAGCGCGATCAGCAGGGCCGTCTTAAGAGAGAGGGCCCTGAGTCCAATTGATTCAAGTGGCTCGGAGGGGGGTCTCTGGAGTCCTGCCAAGACTACCGAGAGATCCCAGGAGGGAACTAGGCCTGGCCGGGAGGGATTCAACCTCCGGGCGCCTCTGAGTCGCTGCTGGCTCCATAGGAGGAGACGGCGGGCGAGTTGTGACATGTGGCGGGAGCGTACGCCGCCTTGGCGATTTATGTACACCACCACCGTGGTGCTGTCCGATCTCACGAGGACATGTTTGTCCCGAACTAACGGGAGGAACTTCCTGAGAGCAAGAAGGACGGTCAACAACTCCAGGCAATTGATGTGCCAACGCAGCGGGGCCCCTTTCCAATGGCCCGCTGCTGCGTTCCCCGCTGTACACGGCACCCCACCCTGACCGGGGAGGCGTCGGTTGTGACCAGAACGCGTCGGGACACCTGCTGCAGGGGCACTCCTGCCCGTAAAAAGCAGAGGTCTGTCCAGGGTCGGAGTGTTTTGAGGCAGGCGGGGGTGATCCTTACCCGATGCGTGCCGTGGTGCCATGCTTGTCTCGGGACTCGAATCTGGAGCCAGTGCTGGAGTGGTCTCATATGCATCAACCCCAGTGGTGCGACCGCCGCAGAGGACGCCATATGCCCCAGGAGCCTCTGGAAAAGTTTTAGAGGGACCACTGTGCCTGCTTGAAGGAAGCGAGGCAGTCCAGCACCGACTAAGCATGCTCGCTCGTGAGACGTGCTGTCATTGAGACTGAGTCTAACTCCAACCCGAAAAAAGAGATGCTCTGAACCGGAGTGAGCTTGCTCTTTTCCCAGTTGACCTGAAGCCCCAAACGGCTGAGGTGCCGGAGCACCTGGTCTCTGCGGATTCCAGGTACTCGTAGCGGGGCAAGGGCCGCCTCTGCGACCTTCGTGAAGACGCGAGGGGACAGAGACAGTACGAAGGGGAGGACTTTGTACTGAAATGCCTGGCCGTCGAACGCGAACCGTAAGAAGGGTTCAGTGGAAGTACGCGTCCTTCAGGTCTACCGCTGCGAACCAATCTAGATGATGAACTCCAGCCAGAATATTTCTGTGTGAGCATTTTGAACGGGAGTTTTAACAAGGCCCGATTGAAAGCTCGCAGGTCCAGGATTGTTCGTAAGCCGCCGCCTTTCTTGGGTACAATGAAGTAAGGGCTGTAGAAACCCTTCCTCATTTCGGTTGGAGGGACGGGCTCTACCGTGCCCTTGGCTAAGAGGGTCGCGATTTCGCGCGCAGGGAACTGGCATGCTCGCCGTGTACTGCGGAAAGCGGACGCTTCCTGAAGGGGGCGGAGCCGGGCAAACTGAATTGCGTAACCGAAGTCGAATGGTCCGTGCAGCCAGCGTGATGCGTTGGGAAGCGAAAGCCACGCTTCCCAGCTCTGGCGCTTAGGGGCACCAAAGGGACGCAGTATTTTGGACGTACCCGGCGGGCCTCGCGAGCGGGCGGAACAGGTAATGCAGCGCCGGGCGGCTTTGTTGCGCCTGAGACTGAGGTGCTGAGAATAGACTCAAAGCACTTACCTTGCTCACGCGCACCCGCAGGGGCGGATTCATGACTGAGGAGGAGGTCTGACTTCGCCTGAACCGGCCGGCCGGGGACAGTCGTGGGCAGGCGGAAGGCGGATCGCCGCGTCCGTGTACCAGGGCTGTCGTAATCTGAAAGCAGATTGCCATGAGAATGGCATTTGCGGCCAGGTGACCCAGAGGCAAAGAAAATAGCTCTTATTGAGAATGTGGGTACCACAGCCCCGCCAGGGGTGTGGCAAATGAAAAACAAAGGATTCTCCTCCCGCCCTCCACCGGGGACGGAGCGGTCTTACCACCTCCGGAGCTAACGCCTTCGGCTCTGGGTCGGCTGTCTCAGGAACGCTTGGGAGCCTTCCGGTCCTAGAGGGGGTTCGTGAGATAGGGGGCGTGCGCCGCCTGCGGGGTGCTCGACGCTGGGGCTGAGAGCTGGGCCCGGGTTGAGGAGGAGCAGGAGCTGGTTTCTTCGCAGGGGGACACCATCGGCAGGCAGACGGGGCAGGGCCCGTTTCGGCAGGTCTGCGGCAGGGCATGATGCTTGAGAGATGGCCTCCGTCTGCTTCTTCACCGCGGAGAACTGTTGGGCGAAGTCCTCGACGGTGTCGCCGAAAAGGCCAGTCTGAGAGACAGGTGCGTCCAGGAGGCGGTTCTTGTCGGCCTCACGCATCTCTACCAGATTGAGCCAAAGATGGCGTTCCTGGACCACTAGGGTGGCCATCGCCTGTCCGAGAGCCTGCGCTGTGGCCTTTGTCGCTCTCAGGGAGAGGTCGGTCGCTGAGCGCAGTTCCTGCAGCACATCAGGATCAGGTCCACCCCCGTGCATGTTTCTGAGTGCTTTGGCCTGGTGGACTTGCAGGAGGGCCATCGCATGCAGGGCGGAGGCAGCGTGTCCAGCCACGACTGTAGGCCTTCGCTGAGCGAGGATGTTGTCCTACAGGGCTTGGATGGGAGTACGGGCGGCCACGCCAGGAGGTAGGGCTACCGGGCATAGATGGTACGCAACTGCCCTATCGACCTGGGGAATCGCCCAGTATCCGATGCGCGCTCCGCCATCGAGGGTGGTGAGAGTGGAGCGGGTGGCACCTAGACGGGCGGAGAGCGGGGCTCTCCACGTAGACGCCAGCTCGTCATGCACCTCCGGAAAACGGGACCGGGGATGCGAGGCCGCAAACGCGCGCTGCCCCAGGAACCAGTCATCCAACCGTGAAGGCTGTGGGGAGGATGTAGGGTTCCAATCCAACCCCACGCTTACGGCGCCCGGAAAGCATGTCAGACATCTGAGCTGCCGGCCTCAGCCTGGGCCTGCTGGCCCGGCGGCAGTCCAGGGAGTCCTCAGCATCAGACATCACACTCTCCGATGCAGCGGCGAGCTCATCTGCTTCGGGCTCGGGAGGATAGACAGCCAGGCCGTGAGGCGAAGCCGCTATCGCCGCGAAGCGTGGACGGGACCAGCGAAGCGTGTCGGGGAACGGGAGGTTCGCTGGGGCTACCCGGCGAAACCGCACCCGCTGCTGCCCTCAAATCGCCCTCAGCGCCAACCGCATCGCCCTCAATCCCGTGGGAAGAAGGAGCAATGCGGGTGCAGCTGGGGTGGCTTGCTTTCTGTTGAAAGCAAGCCGCGATCACTAACGTGGTCATGGTCATGTTCTCGCAGTGAGAACATGAACCATCCACAAACGCCATCTCGGTGTGATCGCGGCCCAAACACACGAGACAGCGCCTGTGGCCGTCTGAAGCGGAGAGCACTCTACCGCATCCAGGAACAACACAGGGGCGGAAGGGCATCTTGAAAAAGACACGTTCTGAAAAGAACGTTCAACGCCGCTGTGTTTCGCTCTTTTAGAGAAATCACTCTTTTAATAGGAATTTACTCTTTTAATACACAGTGTGTGTGTGTGTGTCTGCGCTGTCGAAGCGTTCAGAGGCAATAATGCATGCCGTGCAATGTAAAGGAGAAAGCCGCTGTTGTGCGCCGTCAAGATCCTACAGCATGCAGATCGTCAGAGGAAACAGGAACGTTTTAATGTGGTGTGTAACTCGCAGCAAACTGCAGACAGACCATCGGCTCCGAATACATTTTCTGACTAAACTTCCGTATTTGCCCCGCTTAAATACCCGTATGCGGGGGCGGGGTATGCAAATACTGACTGCCAACTCTCATTGGCCCTTTTTAATAGGTCAGAGGTGAATATCGGCGCTCAAGAGAGACCCCTAGTGTCGCTTCTCCGACACAACGTGGAGAGAGCGACAGAAGGGGAACATGAGGCTGTACAGTGCCTCACCTGAGTGTGTAGATGGTCCGAGCTTAGTTACAGTGATATCATTAACTACTTATAGTTGTTATTACAGCTAACAACAGCACAAGTTGCGTCTGAAATACATTTGTACAAAAAATGTTTTACAATAAAATGGTGGTTGTTCTCCATCTGTATCGCTCTGTAAAATAAAAATTCTGCAATTTTTACATTATGTTTCAAGACCAGAAACAAAAAACATGAATCATCATGGCGCATCCCAGTGGTTGCTCAGGGAAATTTGTTATTTCTTCCCCCACCTGTACTATCTATCTATTTATATATACATGAATCATCAACAGTTAGTTCCGGCCCTTGAATCTGATTGGACGAGAGACGTTCCATGAGCACTGATGGTCATCAGCCAATTGGGCGCTTCACTGTGTGTATCACTCCACTTGTGTTCAAGCTGTTCTAAACTAAAGTGTAAGAGCAGTCCATATGTGTCAAGAGCTACTATATGTGTGTCTTTTACACACGTCCAGAGCATTGTCTTTTTTTACATTAAATATGTTAGCCAGCAGGTGGTGGCAAAAGATAATTTTTGTGTGCAATATGAGCCAGTAAGGTGAGGTGAAGTGAATCCGCATCAGTCAGTGTTTACATAAAACCACATGATCACTTGTATTACTACTACACTACTAAAGTTAGAAAATAGCTTTAAACCGCTTTAAACTAACAACTTCACAAGTCAAGTCAAGTTTGTTTATAAAGCACACTTAAAAACAACAAATGTTGTAACCAAAGTGCTGTACAATTTTTTACAAACATTAATAACAGAATTTAATAGAACTTGTAAAATGTTAAAAAGAACAAATTAATAAAACATTATAAAACCTACACAGAAAACGATTAAAATTATCAACCAACATTATAGGCTAAAGAGTACAAATGTGTCTTCAAACACAACAGACGTGTTGAAGAGGAACTACTGTTCAAAATGGCGGAGAAGATTGCGGTTTCTATAGTGAATGACTCTTGTGCACTAGCTTCTGCGAAATAGGGAGAAATACCACCGCTTGGATGGTTATTTTTCCTCTGAGAAAGCTGACCTTCAGAAAGCTTATAGCATCTCTGCTTGGGTGTGGCAACAGGTGATCGCACATGCTCCGTCTCTCTCTCTCTCGCTCCCTCTCTCTCTCTCACACATACACATCCATCCTTGTTTATCCAATAACTTGGTAGAAACAGCACGATCCGTGATAATATTTCTGAAGTGACATTTTTTAATTACTAACGAAGACTTGAACGCATCATTTGGTTTGAACCAGCAACGGCAGATTCTGATCCGCCACGTAAGAAAGTAGTTCCATGCACTAACGCATTTTAACGTGACTGTACTCAGTTTTTCCTATTTTATTTTTATTTACTTGTTCATTGAACTGTTGTAAGCAATATCAAACTCGCAATCATGCTATATGGCCCTACATCAGCACTGCTGTGATTACCTATGGCACTCGGCCTGTGGCCGAATTACAGTAGTGCTGATGTAGGGCCATATCACACTCTTGCTCAAGTAATATTACTAAATATATTTAGTCAAGTCAAGTCAAGTGGTTTTTATTGTCGTTTCAACCATATACAGTTAGTACAGTACACAGCGAAACGAGACAACGTTCCTCCAGGACCATGGTACATAAATACAACATAGGACAAACACAGAACCACATGAGACTACATAACTAAATAAAATACCTATATAAAATACCTATTTATACACCTATATAAAGTGCACGTGCAAACGTGTGCAAAAAGTACGAGACAGTACAAGAAATTTCTAACAATGAACAGGACAATAGGCACAGTGAGAGACAGTGCAGCACCTACCAGTACACAGTAGTGCAAAAAGATGACGGTTTCTAAAAACGTAAACATAACATACTATGAGATAGTGTTCTATGCACATAGCAGTTATTGAGGTAGCAGACAGTTATAAAGTGACAGTAAATAAAGTGCAACTCAGGACACTTGTGTGTGTGTGTGTGTGTGTGTGTCAAATCAGTCTCTGAGTATTGAGGAGTCTGATGACCTGGGGGAAGAAGCTGTTACACAGTCTGGCTCTGAGGGCCCGAATGCTTCGGTACCTCTTGCCAGACGGCAGGAGGATAAAGAGTTTGTGTGAGGGGTGTGTGGGGTCGTCCACAATGGTGGTTGCTTTGCGGATGCAGTGTTTTTTGTAAATGTCTTTGATGGAGATAAGAGAGACCCCGATGATCTTCTCAGCTGTTCTCATGATCCTCTACAGGGCTTTGCGGTCCGAAACGGTGCAAGTCCCAAACCAGGCAGTGATGCAGCTGCTCAGGATGCTCTCAATAGTCCCTCTATAGAATGTAGTGAGGATGGGGGTGGGAGATGTGCATTCCTCAGCCTTCGAAGAAAGTAGAGACGCTGCTGGGCTTTCTTGGTGATAGATCTGGTGTTGAGGGACCAGGTGAGGTTCTCCGCCAGGTGAACATCAAGGAATTTGGTGCTCTTGACGATCTCCACAGAGGAGCCATCGATGTTCAGCGGAGAGTGTTCACCTTGTGCTCTCCTAAATTCAACAACCAACTCTTTTGTTTTGTCGACATTCAGGAACAGGTTGTTGGCTCTACACCAGTCTGTTAGCCGCTGCACCTCCTCTCTGTATGCTGACTCATCATTCTTGCTGATGAGACCCACCACGGTCGTGTCCTCTGCGAACTTGATGATGTGGTTCATGAAGCACGTTGGAACGACGGCACTGCTCAGAGAGATGTTGAAGATATCGGTAGGAACATCTGCTAGCTGGTCTGCACATCCTCTGAGCACTCTGCCAGGACTGTTGTCTGGTCCAGCAGCCTTCTGTGGTTGACTCTGCGTAGAGTTTTCCTCACATCTGCCATGGTAAGAAAGAGCAACTGGTCGTTGGGAGGAGGGGAGGTCTTCCTTGCCACCACGTTGTTCTGCACTTCAAACCGAGCGTAGAAGTCGTTCAGCGCATCTGGAAGGGAGACATCTTTGTCACAGGCAACTGATGTTGTCCTGTAGTTGGTGATGGCCTGGATGCCCTGCCACATGCGCCACGTGTCACCGCTGTCCTGGAAGTGACTGTGGATTCTCTGGGCGTGTGAGCACTTTGCCTCTCTGATTGCCCGGGACAGTTTGGCCCTAGCTGTTCTGAGGGCTGCCTTATCGCCTGCTCTGAAGGCAGAGTCTCGGGTCCTCAGCAGTGTGCGCACCTCCGCAGTCATCCACAGCTTCTGGTTGGAGCGTGTGGTGATGGTCTTGGAGAAAGTGACATCATCAATGCACTTGCTGATGTAGCTGGTCACTGATGCTGTGTATTCCTCCAAGTTGGTAGAATCGCCATATGTTGCAGCCTCCCTGAACATGTGCAAGTCAGTACACTCAAAACAGTCCTGAAGAGCAGAGATGGCTCCTGCTGGCCAGGTTTTCACCTGCTTCTGAAGTGGTTTTGTGCGTCTGACGAGCGGTCTGTATGCTGGAAGAAACATAACAGAGATGTGGTCTGAGTAGCCGAGGTGGGGGCGGGGCTCCACCCGGTACGCGCCTGGGATGTTTGTGTAAACAAGATCAAGCGCGTTCCCCCCTCTCGTTGCAAAGTCCACATACTGATGGAATTTAGTGAGCACTGTCTTGAGATTCGCATGGTTGAAATCTCTGGCGACAATAAACGTTCTGCAGTTCGCTCATATCCCCATACAGTTCACAGAGCGTTTCCTTAGCGTTAGCGCTGGGGGGAATGTAAACTCCGGTTATAATAACAGTGGTGAATTCCCATGGTAAATAAAAAGGTCTGCATCTAACAGTCACAATCTCCACCAGCGATGAGCAGTAACTATAGACTAGCATAGAGTTCTTGCACCATTCCGTGTTGATGTAAACACACAAGCCACCACCGCGAGTCTTACCGCAGAGAGCTGTATTTCCGTCGGCATGAAACGAGCCGAGCCCGTTTAGCTGAATGGCGGCATCCGGAACTCTGTCGCTGAGCCACGTCTCCAAGAAAACAAAGACGCAGCAGTCTCTAAACTCACGCTGCGTAGCCTGCTGGAGTCGGATATAGTCCAGTTTATTGTCCAGGGAGCAAACATTTGAGAGCAGGATAGACGGGAGAGCCGGCTAGCTAGGGTTTGTTTTTAGCCTATCATGGACCCCCTCCCTCTTGCCGCGCTTCTGCTTTCTTGCACACCGTTTACGACGTCCTCTCCCCCGGCCACCGGCATCAGGCGGCGCCGAGGACTGGAGGCCTGGTCTCCGCAGCAAGCAGAGTATGCGTAGCGCCTCCTGCAGGTCATCATGCAGCTTGGTTTTTGCATGAGTCTTATATTTCAGTACTGTCTGGCGATGGTAGACACGAACACCGGTTGCTCCGATGTCCCTGTGCCGCAAAAGTCTGGCTTTTTTAACAAAAATAGCACCATTTTTGGATCCGGAGTGGCCGCTGCATACTACCGCGCTACCATCTTGGATTAGACATCAAATGATCGGACAAAAGTTGTCTAAACATCACTAGCTTGATGACTCCTTCTGATTGGATGGTTATTGATTCTCTAACTTCTGACACTTTGTCATTCCGACAGTACAATTTGTGTTTTTCTTTTTATTGAAAGTAAATGGCTGAATAGACGTACTGGGAAATTTCTTTTTTATATGTGACATATCACTTTGTCCTGAGCAATAATGAGTGATATGAATATGATTATTTTTTTATATATATATATTTTTTTTTGACAAACCGATTTTGCTTTGGTCCCAATATATTGGAGAATATAAAATATCATAATTTAAACAGTTGTTCAGGGAAATGAACCATAGCTTTCCATAGCTTGCATTTGAAACTAGACAGCAGTAATGTAGATAGTTTTTTTATTTTATATTTTTTTATCGAAGTCCTGACAATACACACTATTTCCAAGAACAGTGAATTGATGGTAGGCACATAGCCACCCTTGGAACTGGAAATATTTCAAGGTAATTTTATTCAATTTAAAGCAGAACTTGAATTGACTGAATAATACAAGGAGACAGATGCATTATTATAATTTTAAGACAGTAATATTCCCAGTTGACAGTGTATTTCTCACTTTTCTGTGAGCTAATAAATATAAAAAATTGAATTATTTATTACCATATTCCTAGATACAGAGAAATAGTTTAGCCCTTTTTGTACCGTAAATCTACACGGTCATTTTCACTTTAGTAAAAAAAGGTATTGATCAGTCATATCACTTCTGAAGATATGGATTAAACCACTGGAGTCTTATAGATTACTTTTATGCTGACTTTATTTGCTTTTTGGACCTTCTGACTTTTAGTCACCATTCACTTGCATTGTATGGACCTACAGAGCTGAGATATTCTTCTAAAAAACCTTCGTTTGTGTTCTGCTGAAGAAAGAAATTTTGAGAGAGTTTAAATTTTTGGGTGAACTATTCCTTTGTTCTAATTGTTAATTTGAAATATTATTATTTTTAATAAACATGTAATTTACATGACTTTAATGTCTTCATATTACGTTTGCTACACAAACACACATCTTGATAAATTGCTACACATCTTGATCATTTAATTTAAATTAATTTAAAATTAAGTTTAAACACAAAAAATAAGTGACAAATTATGTTACATATTATATATTTGTCTGTATGGAATATACTGTATAGTAAATAGATCTATCAGTTATATAGGACAGAAAAGAGTAAAAACACACAAATTCATACACTGGAAGCTGCGATGTTACATCGGCCCCATTATAATATTATTCGACAAAGCTGTAAACAACTAAATGCATGTGATAGATTTGTCTTGCCTAAAGTTAACCATTTCAAATTTGCACTGAACTTCGAACTTAGTTTTGTTTTTCTGCAACTTATCCACCTTATTTTTCAGCGAAACTAGGGCGTTGCCATTATCAACCTTGAATGTGGACCACTTTCGGTATCAGCCACTTCCAGCTATTTTAGCGATGCAAAAATACTACATTATGCTTCTTTATATTACATTCTGGCAATATATGTAGGGTGAACAACGTCCTCTATTTCCCAGACATGTCCTCTTTTTTTGGACCTGAAATAAAACATCTGGCCGAGATATAAAAATTTGCTATAAATGTCCAGAATTTGGCTTTCTTCATATTGACGTGCAAGTTAGGACTCTCATACATTTGGTGTATTTGATACTCGACAAATACAGCGGCAGACTAAGGGTGCTTAGCTGCAGCCTCGTTAGGCTGGATATATTGGATGCCACATCATTAAGTACCGTTGAATGCCATCTAAGTTTTTAGGACACTTGGAAGGCAGCCTTGTTTCGCAGCCTTCTTTGCATCATAGTTTACAGTAGCCTATATAAAATAACATAATTTCAAGAAATGTATTTGTTTTGTGAAATATATCCCCATAAATATTTAAAATATTCCAAATATACATCTAAAATCAATCAATACCCTTAATACCTCTCTTCTTCAGGCAAATACTGCGTGGGTGCAATTGGACCCACAGAGGCCGCATAAGAGACAATGTTGTTCTGGAGGTAATAAGTTCCTGAATCAACTTTATACTTATTTAATAACCAACATTGGAGTAAAACAGAAGGGAGCACACACTTAGCAGTAATAAGCCACTTGAAACCAAACAGTATCATACAGTAAGGCCTACATTAAAAAATAAACTGTATGGATAATTTAATTTGAATAACAGATCTATTTCTCAATCAAACCTGGCAGCATCAGATCTGTATTGATGCATCAAACGGTATCTAACCATAATTCAGTGAAGACATCTTAGAAGTGTACTTTCTACCTTTGATATCTTTCCTTGTATCTGGATTAACCATTCATGCATATGTAGTAATTACATATATTTGTTAAAAAGGTATTCAGCGTGTCAATGGATGGAAAGCTACATCCACACGGTGCAATTAAGAAAATAAACGAGTGATAGAAAGTGTTTTCTTTAGTAACACATGCAGCACATGCTTATCATTTTCAAACAGAGAAGCCAAATTTTTTGGTGTAATTCAGAAACTTACTGCGATATACTCTTTGGTCTTTGGTTTTATGAAAAAATATTACTCAGAATAAAAATTTTGTTTTCACTGTGGAATAGTTGAAAGGGACTTTGTTCATTCTGCATAAACAATAGTTTGTTTTTAGCTTTTGTTTTCTGACTTTAACCCTTTTTAGCCCCTGCTTATCATTATACAACTTCAATCCTGTAATTGCCATATCACTACTCTCACATCTTTCTGGTCCAGGAAAATGTAAATTTGCTACCTTTAAAATACAGAGAGGAATAGAAAGATTGTGGGACAGCTTACCTGACGGAGCAGTCTAGTCTGGTGTCTAAAAATTGCATTGGCACAAAATGTGTACATGATTTTCCACACACAAATCAGAACTGAAAAAAGAAAACGTGTCATAATAATGTGCACACCATCTGCACACATCTGGATTATGCACATGCACTATTTTTATGGTGTGAACAATTAGGCAGCTCCAGTGGGCATGTAATGATTGAACATGATTAAAACAATGCTTTGCATTTAAAACACCACGTTTACAACAAAAATGGCATCCTCATGTATGGAGTTAAGCACACAGATCAAAAGTGATCATCCATTATAACTCTATATTAATCTTACATAACTACTTGTAAAGGCATGAAAATATTAGCAATAAAAAGAAAAGATTGACAATGGACTGCAATTTGAAGACTTGCTGCATTCTTCAGAGGGAGTGTGTTTTAATGACGGTAAGATGAACGGTACGTTACGAGACTCTGCCGCATGGTTGTTCGGCTGTCTGGAGAGGCCTGATCAGATGGCACAGTGCTGTACAGCCTCACTACATTATGTGATGTATAGTGGTGGTAAGTGCAGCACTGCTCAACATTGCACAGAAAAATAGGTTGCCTGTCCCACTTAACTGTGAGCCCAACTGCAATAATAACCCTGTCCATGGCCTTCGCAAAAATATGAACATTTTTAGTCCATTGCTGTTCAGCAGTGTTTAGGTGTAAGTTAAATATAAAGAAAATGGTAAGCTTACACATTGCATTTTTATTAAAGTTCTTTCAGTGGTCTTTTTTTATGGCTGAGGCACCATTCAGACAGAACACATTATTGTGTAAAAAAACCTAGATGCAAAGTATATACCTGTAATAGACTGCAATTGTCTCGTGACACTTTTTAAAAATTATTTTTAACTTGATATGACATCTAAAATATTTGATGCTCCTGAGCAAGATGCTGAAAAAACATGAAAAGAGATGCAACGGTTAAAGTCAAACGGATTCAAAAATTTGGTGTGAACGGCCTCTGATTCTTTATCAGCATTTATCATGCATTTCTGTTCACAGAACTGCCACTTATTTAATATTTTTAGTTTTTGGCACCATTCTGAGTAAACTGTACAAACTGTTGTGTGTGAAAATCACAGGAGATCAGCAGATACAAAAATACTTAAACCAGCCCATCTGGCACCAACAATCATGCCACAGTCGAAATCAATGAGATCTGTCTTTTTTTCCCCATTCTGATGGTTGATGTGGACATTAACAGTGAGTGTATTTCAATATGCTTAATTATATATGTAATAAAATATCCAATGTAAGCTCTATTTATAGTCCTGGGGAGTGTTTTAAGCTCAAGATTAAATAACTAAAAATTAAGTTCTATCAGCAGGTCAACCTGTAGCCTTTGCTCCTGTTCCCCTTCTGTCACTCACTCGATGTTGTGTCGATTGTAGTGACACTAGGGGTCTCTCTTGAGAGCCTCGGTTGCCTCTGAACATGAGAAAAGGCCAATGAAAAATTGGCGAACAGAATTTGTATGCCCCTCCCCCGGACATATGGGTATAAAGGAGGGCGCCATATGGCTGTTCATTCAGATTTTTTCTTTGAAAAAACTACTGTTCCACTCATGTCTGCAGAGCTTTGCTGTTGGATCTTACAGCACGTTACCGGAGTTTATTCTCCTCTCTGCACGCCAGTGCAGTCTACGCCCCTGGTTGCTTCGACAGCGCTTCTAAAAGAGCAATAACCTCTAAAAGAGCAATATACATTGGCGTTGAACGTCTTTTTAAAGATGTCCCTTTTTAAAGATACCTTTCTGCCTTTGTGTAGTTCCTGGATTTTCCAGATATCTCCCCGCTTCTGACGGTCATAGATGCTGCCTCATGTGTCTGGGTCGCGATCACACCGAGGCAGCATTCGTGGAAGGCTCTTGTTCTCACTGTGAGAACTTGACTATGGCAACATTGCGGTCGTGACTTTCCTTTCAGAAACTTCCTTTCCTTTCATTTCCCTCCAGCCCGCTTTCTCAATGCCTCCGTCACCAGGTCAGCCCCAGGTCAGCCTATTCGGCGACACCATCGAGGAATTTGCCCAGCAGTTTTCGGCGGTGAAGAAGCAGACGGAGGCAATTCAGCACATCATGCCTAGGCGCCGCTCCAACTCAAGTGTCTCCCTGTGGCTGCAAGACAACAGGCAGCCCACCTCAACCTGGGCCCAGCTCTCAGCCCCCACATAGAGCACCCCGCAGGAAGCGGACGCCCCCCCTCTCGAATTTCTTTGAGGACCCGGAAGGCTCCCAAGCGTTCCTGAGACGGATGACCCAAGGAACTAGAAGTTTGCCGTGGAGCTTATTGACAGACCATTCCATCCCCCGTTGGAGGGCCGGGCGGAAAATCCTTGGTTTCCTTTTCCTTGGTTTCCCTTCGGGCTGCAGTTACCCACATTGTCAATAAAGATCGATTTCCTCATTCCTTGGGTCACCTAGCCGGTGCACACACACGCCGTTCTCACGGCAGCCCGGCACCAAACACTACACTTACATTCATGGCAACTTGGACGCGGACCCTTCGCCTCCACGCTGGTGAATGTATCACGTACAGACCCCCGGCCGGCCGGTTCCAGAGGACGTCTCCATAGGCCCTCCTCCTCAGTCACCAACCTGCCCCCTGCAGGGTACGCAGAGGGAGGAAAGTGCTTTGAGCCTTTTCTCAGTACAAATGCCTCGGGACGCAACCTTGCCTCCCGGCGCAATACTACCTGCTCCCCCCTGCTGCGAAGCCCCACCATGTACATAAAATGAGGTCATTCCCTTAATGCCCCTCGTGTGGAGCTTGGATACGTGGCTTTCGCTCTCCAACCCATCGCACTGGCTGGCCAGGACCATCCAAGTCGGCTATGCGATTCAGTTCGCCATGTGCCCGCCCCGTTTCAGCGGCATCCACTTCACTTAGGTGAACAGCAAGAACGCCAACACTCTGCGGGCGGAAATCACAACCCTTTTACACAAGGATGCGATAGAGCCTGTCCCTCCAGCTGAGATGAAGAAGGGTTTCTTCAGCCCTTACTTCACAGTACCCAAAAAAGGCAGTGGGGTTGCGGCCAATCTTGGACATGCAAGTTCTCAACCAGGCCTTACACAAACTCTCATTCAAGATGGTCACAAAGAGACATATTCTAACATGTGTTCCAAATCAAGATTGGTTCACAGCAGTAGAACTGAAGGACGAGTACTTCCACGTCTCGATCTTGCCTCAACACAGACCCTTCCTATGGTTTGCATTCGAGGGCCGGGCATATCCGTACAATGTCCTCCCCTTCGGCTTTTCCCTGTCCTCTCGTGTCTTCACGAAGGTTGCAGAGGCAGCCTTCGCCCCGCTAAGAGAAGTGGGCATCCGCATACTTAATTACCTTAATGACTGGCTGATTCTAGCTCACTCTTGAAAGATACTGTGTGCCCACAGTGACCAGGTGCTCAGGCACCTCAGGGCATTGGGGAAGGTTACATGCAGCCTGATGCAGTCTGCTCCTTTGGCATGCAACAGCTTGCTTGCACCTGCATCAGCAGTTCACGTAACATGGTTCAGTGTCGTGGCATTTTTGGATAGGGACCCCTAGTGTCACTACAATCGACACAACGTCGAGTGAGTGACAGAAAGGGAACATCTAGGTTACTGTTGTAACCCCGTTCCCTGATGGAGGGAACGAGACGTTGTGTCCCTCTTGCCACAACACTGTACCAACCACTGTAACGGCAGAACCTTATTCTCGGCTCCTCAGTGCAAAACCTGAATGAACAGCTGTATTGCGCCCTCCTTCTCTTCACCAATTTTTCATTGGCCTTTTCTCAAGTTCAGAGGCAACCGAGGCTCTCAAGAGAGACCCCTAGTGTCACTACAATTGACACAACGTCTCGTTCCCTCCATCAGGGATTTTTTATTTTTTTATTTTATTGTATTTACATACTACAGCAAAAGATTTGAGAGATTAGAGATTGCCTGTTGTATATAACAATTGCTTTATACATTTAATTTACAATGATTATTATTAGTATTATAAGGAGCTGATCACAGAGCTTTTGGCTCTCCAAGACCAAAAAGGAAAGTGTATAGTACTGTTAACACAGTCAATTAATTTGCTTGGCTGATATTAAAAGCAGGTGTCAGTGCATGTGCCAGATATATTGACTATTCTTCCATCTTGTTCACTGTCTCGTATATAAGCCATTGTGTTATGGACAACATATTTATTCATGACTGCAGGTACCCAGAACAGCGTGACTGAGCACACACATGTCTGACTGCACAGATTCTGTCACAGAAGCGCACACAGAAACGGAGTTCTGACATGTGAGAAAGAATTACAAGACCTACTACAAGTTCAGGTCATCCTCTTTTTGACCCAGTCCTGTGTCTCATTATGGACGTGAGGATTTAACTGTGTTCTCGTCTTCTCTTCTGCTTCAGAATGTGGTTAGATGCTGGCAGTACAACAGAGCACTGGCACCACTCAGCTACTTAATGAGCAGAACTCAAACAGCACCATCACATACACACTCGCCAAGTGATGATCAGTGGGTGAATTTGTGAGTGGAGGGTTACATGGCTGTGCTGTTATCAGAGGCAAGCAGCTGATGTCTTAGCCTCCTTCCATCTGCAAACCCGGCTAATCGATTCTCTTCGTGCCTCTCTCCACACATTCACCAACTCTATTTTTCCCCTCACTTCATCCTTGCCAGTAATAGGATTATTTAGTCACTAATTTTCTCACTTATGTTTCCTCTGACTCAAAAGATGGGGACAATCGTGTGGGAGATTTCTAGTTGGCGTTTTATTTGTATTTTTTTACTCTGTTATAGAATTCCAAAAATCAAAATGCCCTTACTAAAGAGTTCATTGATACTTTCTCTTAAAAATATATAGTTTACGCAAAAATGAGAATTATGTTACCATTTACTCACCCTCATGTGGTTTCAAACCTGTATGACTTTCTTTCTACATTATAACTTTCTTCTGTGTTCACTTTCATTGTATGGAGAAAAAAGTTGCAATGAAAGTGAATCATGACTGAGACTAACATATTTCCTATGTTAATTTTGGGTTCCAGTGAAGAATGAAAGTAATATAGGGTTTGAAACAACCCCATAGAAAATGATGACATAATTCTTATTTTTGACTTAACTATCCCTTTAAATTAATATATAGACACAATGTATATATACAGCAGTGTTGAGTTTGAGCCCATCTTAGTCGAGTTAGAGTCAAGTCCGAATCTTTAATCAAAGAAGTCAAGTCTGAGTCCAAAAGTGGCAGAGTCGGGCTCAAATCTGAGTCCATAATAGGCCGAGTCTGAGTCAAGCCCTAGTCCAAATGAATCTGTTCATGAATCAGAATTTCAAATTGTAACCTTGAACTCAACATCAATATTTTAAGCTTATTTTACTTTCACAACTAAGAAAACACAATGGTCAATATAAATGTAATAAATACACCTCTATACTTTATGATTAGTTTCCTGCTGAACAAATTTCTAGTGTGACTTGTTCCTCGTCCTCCCTGACATTGCACAGCACCTGTGCAAGAAGGCTCACTGGGGGAAATGCATACTTACGTAGCCCCGTGATCCAGCTGTGTGCCAGCGCATCTGCCCCAAGGGGAGCCACTGTTTGGCCGTACCAGAGCAGGCAGTGGGAGGTCTTTCGGGAGGCAAGCAGGTCTACCTGGGCTCTGCCGAACCGTTCCCAAATCAGCTGTACCGACTGGGGGTAGAGCCTCCACTCTCCGCTGGGCAAGCGTTGTCGTGACAGTGCGTCCGCTATCACATTGAGCTTGCCGGGAATGTGAGTGGCACGCAGCGACCACGCTACCGCAGTGGTGCTGTCTGACCTGATTAGGATGTGTTTGTCTCAAATTAATGGGAGAAATCTCCGCAGGGCAAAGAAAACAGTCAACAACTCTAGGCAATTGATATGCCAGCGCAGCGGGGCCGGTCTCCAAAGGCCCGCAGCTGCGTGCCATTTGAACACGGCGCCCCAACCCAATCTGGAGACGTCGGAAGTGACCAGGACGCGTCGGGACACCTGCTGCAGGGGCACTCCTGCCCGTAGAAAGCAGAGGTCTGTCCAGGGTTTTAGTGTTTTTCGGCAGGTGGGGTGATTGTCACATGGTGCGTGCCGTGGAGCCATGCTCGTCTGTGCTGAAGCGGTCTCATATGCATCAACCCCAGCGGCGTGGTTGCGGCGGAGGATGCTATATGCCCCAGGAGCCTCTGGAAGAGTTTTAGAGGGACCGTTGTGCCTGGCCTGAATTTTGCGAGGCATCTCAGCACCGACTGCGCACGCTCGTTGGTGAGTCATGCGGACATTGAGACTGAGTCTGAGTAACTGCTCTAGCACGTGGTAGGTTTTCCGGGGCATAGGTGGAGCTCAACAGCCCTATCCACCGGGGGAATCGCCGTGTACCCATGGGCCGATCCGAGGTAGCGAGAGCGGATGAGCGTGTGGCTTTGTGATGTCGTGTGATGAATGGTGCTCTCCACAGCAACGTCAGCTCATCATGCACCTCTGGGAAAAACGGGACCGGGGGGGGGGGAGGCGCGGCCGTGAACGGCACCCAGACCCCAGGAACCAGTCATCCAACCGCAATGGCTGTGGGGAGGATGGGGGGTTCCAGTCCAATCCCATGCTGGCGGCGGCCCGGGAAAGCATGTCGGACATCTGAGTGTCAGCCTCAGCTTGGGCGTGCTGGCCCAAAGGCGGCAGCCCAAGGGAGTCATCCGCGTCAGACGCCGCGCTCTCCGATGCAGTGGCGAGCTCATTCACTTCGAGCTCTGGAGGATAGGCGAGCTGGCTGTGAGGTGAGCCGCTGTTGCCTCGAGCACGTACGGGAGTCAACGAGCGTGCCGGGAGATGGGTGGTCCGTGGGGGGGTACCCGACAGAGCCGCACCCGCTGCCATCCCCAGATCGCTTCCAGCACCACTCACATCGTCCTCAATCCCGTTGGAAGGAGCAATGCGGGGGCTGCTGGAGTGGCTTGCTTTCGGTTGAAAGCGAGCCGCAACCGCAACGTTGTCATGGTCATGCTCTCACAGTGAGGGCATGAACCATCCACAAACGCAGCCTCAGTGTGATAGCTGCCCAGACACACGAGACAACGCCTGTGGCCATCTGAAGCGGAGAGCACTCTACCGCATCCAGGAACTACACAGGGGCGGAAGGGCATCTTTATAAAGACACGTCCTGAAAAGGACGTTCAATGCCGCTCTGTATTTTGCTCTTTTAGAGAAAATCACTCTGAGGAAATCACTCTTTTAATTACTCTTTCGAGTTTATACTGCGTTGTCGAAGCACCCAGGGGTAATATGCACTGCCGTGCAAGGAGAAATCGGTCCAACCGCATGCAGTATACTGGAACGGGTGTGTCTTCACCCAAACAGCATGCACAACCATCGGCTCCGAAGAAAATTACTGAATGAACTGTAGTATTTGCCTCGCCTTTATACCCGTATGTCCGGGGGCGGGGTATGCAAATACTGACTGCCAACTTCTCATTGGCCTTTTTTCATAGATCCGAGGTATATTCGGTGCTCAAGAGAGACCCCTAGTGTCGCTTCTCCGACACAACGTGGAGAGAGCGACAGAAGGGGAACTGTCCTACAACACAGTTCTAATGCGTTGTTGACATTTCAGTTATTTGTTAATTTTTCCCTCCACTCAAACATAGACTAAAGAAAGCGAAAGCTCTATCAACAGCATTTGAGGCATAATATTAATTATCACACAAAATCATTTTGACTCATCCCAACTTTTCTATACAAAAAAAAAAGCAAAAATCTGTGTTACAGTGAAATGTGGCCAATTTTTGTAGGGTTTAAAGGCAGAAATGTGAAGCTTATAATTTTATAAAAGCACTTACATTAATTCTTTTTTAAAACTCATGTATTATTTGTAAAGTGCTGTACGACTGTAAAGTAAATAGTTACTTTACAGTCGTTTAAGTGTTTGCTGGCATTACATCGTCAAGGAAAATAAGTTGAATTGGATAATAGAAATTGGATATAACATTACCCTGAAAAGGTTAGTAAATGGCCATAAAGGGATGGATATGGTCAGAAACAATGCTCAGGTAGGCCGTGGCATTTAAACGATGCCCGATTTGCACTAAGGGGCCTAAAGTGTGCCAAGAAAACATCCCCCACACCATTACACCACCACCACCAGCCTGCACAGTGGTAACAAGGCATGATGGATCCATGTTCTCATTCTGTTTACGCCAAAGTCTGACTCTACCATCTGAATGTCTCAACAGAAATCGAGACTCATCAGACTAGGCAACATTTTTCCAGTCTTCAACTGTCCAATTTTGGTGAGCTCTTGCAAATTGTAGCCTCTTTTTCCTGTTTGTAGTGGAGATGAGTGGTACCCGGTGGGGTCTTCTGCTGTTGTAGCCCATCCGCCTCAAGGTTGTGCGTGTTGTGGCTTCACAAATGCTTTGCTGCATACCTCGGTTGTAATGAGTGGTTATTTCAGTCAAAGTTGCTCTTCTATCAGCTTCAATCAGTCGGCCCATTCTCCTCTGTCCTCTAGCATCAACAAGGCATTTTCGCCCACAGGACTGCCGAATACTGGATGTTTTTCCCTTTTCACACCATTCTGTGTAAACCCTAGAAATGGTTGTGCGTGAAAATCCCAGTAACTGACCATGCCACACTCAAAATTGCTTAAATCACCTTTCTTTCCCATTCTGACATTCAGTTTGGAGTTCAGGAGATTCTCTTGACCAGGACCACACCCCTAAATGCATTGAAGCAACTGCCATGTGATTGGTTGATTAGATAATTGCATTAATGAGAAATTGAACAGGTGTTCCTAATAATCCTTTAGGTGAGTGTATATATGATTTAAATGTGAATGTGATATTTGGCATCTTTGCACAGAATACACAAATGAACAACTATCATTGAGGGATACAATTGTTGTTTTTATATCTTACAGAGCACATAATTACCACCAATCATGTTGTTTTGCTTACAAGTACACTTATGTATACAAACACACCCATACACCATTCACAAGGTGGACCATTCATAGTCTGATAATATCAATACTTATTTTCTTCTTCCTTTTCAGACTGAAAAAAGCTAAAATCTTTCATCCATTTCACCATTGTTCGTGTTTGCTTTTGAATTTGCTCTAGACCTCTTGACCCTTTCCTCCCAATGGCTATTTTAGATCAATATCTAAGACAAATAATTCTGCCCTTTATGTAATCTGTGTACATTACTATGCTTTTCATCAATTCCACAAGCTAGAAACAATATTTTCTTCCCATCAGAATACTGTGTCTTACTGAAAGGTAATATAGAAGAAAGAACCTTTGTCAGTGAGGACCTCTATCATGGTAAATCATACAAGTGCACATTACAAGACTGAAGCCTATCACCCTTAGAAGTTTTATGTCTCTTAATGTGTTTCTAGTGTGCTCATTTATGTGCAGGGGTGGTACTAGGGTAAAATCATTGGTGGGCACTGTGATCTTTAGGTTTGGCCACATTTGTTCTCCTTATTTGCACTCTGTCCAGATGAATGAGACAACAACAATGACCAACAGCCAATGAATTAGTGAGAGCGAAAGACCGTAAGAACATTTACATGAACAGCTGTAACTGAGTTACAGCTCTTATAATTATTATTATTTTTATTTTTTTTGCATTGTCTAGCTACAATCTCTATCTGTCTATTCAAGTATACAGTACATGACACAATGTGTTATAAAATATTTGAAGGAACGTCCTCAGTTTAGGAAGAGGTATACACATTACATGCCACCTATTTCATTCGGAGCATGCACATTAGTGATGATTCGTTCGTGAAAGAATGAATTCTTTTTGAATGAATCTTTTAAGCGAGCGAATCGTTCTCATTCATCTCCATACACTGACTCATATTTTTTATTCAATAAAGTCTCTCCCTTTCGGAGCCAATGAGCTCTGCTGCTTTTCATGCCTGTAAAGATTGACTATAGTGTGAGCCTATAGCAATCGAATGCACACTGTGAAGGAGCATATAAATGGTTTGACCCACTGAACGAATATGCCCCTTCACTGAATTAGTCGGTCATTTGAGCCTGATCGAGATGAGCGGTGATTCATGAACGAACTGAATATACTGTTAAAATCGTTAGCGAATGATTCGTGAATGAAGATCTGCTGAACAATTGAATACGAGGAGGCATGTAATTTGTTCAATTAGGCATGTGAGTCAATCACATTCAACAAAGAGAGGCAGGGGTAAAATGCATTTTCTGCTCTCTACAGGCACGAAGGTGTAACTTCAAAATATAGGCAGTGAAACGATCAATGAACGAATCTGAACGAATCTTTTTGGTGAACGGAATCAAAAGAATTGAGTCACTGAAATGAATGTGCACAACGCATGTGTATACATGCTGGACGAAGCTGAGCTCACATAATCTAGGTCTGCTAGTCTGATTTAGCAAAAATTGGACTGGTTCAATTTCAGTCAGATTAAAGCAATACAATTTTAAAAAGATGAATTATTGTTTTCAACTGAAATCAAACTTTTAAAGTGTAATCATGCTTAGTGATGCACTAGAAATCGGGGGCAAATCAAAACCATCAAACTGCTCTCTGTGGCTCCCCATGGACTTTCTCAGCCATATTTCACAATTCAGTGCAAACATGATCTCAAGTTCTTCCTTTGTTTTGTTTGTTGACATGTTGTCAAGGATAAACTCCTGTTCTATGTAAGCCAGTTTGTGTGAGAATTACTCTTTCTTAGAGGAGAATGGTCTTGTTCCATGCAATTAGTTGTGTAAATTGCACATCATAAGTCAACGAAAAAACATCCAATTTTAAATGTGAACAGGGTGACAAGCATTTGTTGAGATGTTGTATATCCATATCGAAGCCCTCACGTAAATGTAATTACTGACCACAATCAATAACTGATCTCAGATCAGTTTAAATATTTTGGAGCGAATTAAGCACAGATGAGAATTGTGAATTGTGAACCTTGTGGATTGAATAAAAAAATTATAAATCTTCAAAAATCTATCAGGAACACAAATCAAAGCCAAAATCCCCCCTTTCTCACGTGATAAGCAGTTCTGTCAGAATACAAATAATTTCTTATTGAATACTATATGAATGTGACCATGAGGCAAAGATGATTCCCCCTCATACCAATTCCTCAAATGGCTCCCCAAAACTACAGTATTTGGGCTGGGGACACTTGAAGGATGAGTCTATTGGTCTCTTGAGAAGATACGACTATCCTAAATCCTTCAGATTAAATATAATGTTCTTTTGAATTTGAAGACTCTCTCACTCAGCTTTAGCCTGACCGGGGAAAAATAAACATTTTCTAAATGACAAAATTGTCTTGTTTAACTGTCCCTTTTCTGTTAAACTATTCTGTTACTGAATTGGAATACTTTCAGTCTGTTATTTGTTCATGTCAGTGCAGCTTATTATCTATGGGTCACCAAATGGAAGGCATGCATCAAATAACATGATAGATTTAAACAACCATTAAAAAATGATACTGAACACTTTCCATCATATTTTAGCACATTATTGTAAAGATATTCAAAATTGAATTGCTTGGCAATGTGAATCGTCCCAGATTGGTTTCTGGGAGGATGTATAGTCAACTATTTGTAATAGTATTTCTACTCTCTGAATTACAAAGGCATTCTGTGTTCTCTGTTTAGGGGATATTCCAGAAGAAATTGAATCTGTTCCCTTTACAAAAAGCTTCACTATGATGCTGCGCTGCTAAGTGCTATGGGGAACAATCCTAGTTGTGACCGAGCGGTGAATAATGTGTGTAACACGTTGTGGCAGGGCGGAGGGCGGGGCCGGGTCGTGATCCTTCACACCCGGTCCCGTATTAGGCTAATTATGCCTCCGTGAGGTTTAAGGGTCGACTGCGGAGGGCTGTGCGGGAGAGAGAGATCGTTAGCGGACATGTCCGTCATGTGTGTTTGTGTTGTCTTTTAAGTTTTCCATTAAACTATGATTTATATCGTCAAGCCGGTTCTCGCCTCCTCCTTTCCGGGTTTCAGCACCAATGTAAAACAGTTAAAGGATGGGAAAGGAGGAGGCGAGAACCGGCTTGACGATATAAATCATAGTTTAATGACCCGGCCCCACCCTCCGCCCTGCCACACACGTCAATGAACATTGACCGTAATTTATAGCCTCGGCTGATGTAATCATTAGATGCACCTGAGGCCAGGCCATAAATGGATGCGTCACCAGGTGTCGTCAGGAACTCTTTTTTCAGAGCGATTCTGTGGCTGTGTGTTTCACAAACCCTGTCAAAACTTTCTTTCCTCTGTTAGGAGTTAGAATTTGTTAGGCAGTGTGCAGTGAACCTTTTCTCTTTTCTATTCTGTTTAGAAAATATTATATATATATATATATATATATATATATATATATATATTCCAAAAAAAAAAAAAAAGAGTGAGAATGACTGAAAGCCGCAAACAATGCTGTTCTCGCTTTATAGCTGAAGAGGACACGCATCAGTTTTTGCTCTGTTTGTTTGGAGGAAGAGCACGCTGCTCTCGCGTTTTGCTTTCAGGCAAAGTACTTCGCGCTCGCCTTGCTTGCTTCCGGGAGTAAGCACTCACGTAAAAAAAAAAGAGAGATCGTTCGTGGGGCTCTTGCATGGATTTGGCTGAGGAGCAAGAGACGGGTTTATCCCTTTCTCTCGCTCTCTCCCCAAACCCAGCTGGTCCTTCCGAGCTTTCCGTCCGCGATAAAAAATCTACGGAGGAACTGCTCGATGTTGTTACTCGTGCGGTTGCCAGACTCCAGTTGGACTGGCCATGCGAAAAAGAGACCCCCAAACCCTCCAAATTAGGGGATAGATTTGATCTTCCAGTCTAAGAAAGGGAACGCCTCATGAGACCCTTCCCTTCTTTGATAACCTCCATGAAGAGCTTTCTCGCTCATGGAGGAACCCCTAAAAAATTTAAAAAAATATAATTTCTTCCCGTGTTCACATACCCTCGACGTCATTATATGCGACTATCGTGGGTGCTGAGGCATGGGGGTATTCAGTGATGCCGCCGGTCAGAGAGACGCTTGCTGGCTATCTCTCACCGAGCTCGGCATCGTCACTTAAGAAGCTCCCTCTCCCCTCAAAGCCTTGTAGGACAACCTCCACTATAGTGGGAAGGGCTTATCAAGCAGCAGGTCAGGCTGGTACTGCTCTGTACACTATGCTGTTTCACAGGCGTACCAGGCTGACCTCCTTGATGACCTGAGTGTGGGTTCTGCGCTTGACGAGTAAGCCTCAGACCAGCCCCGGTCCTGTCTGAAGGAAGGCTCAAAAGCAAAGCGTGGCGAGTCGTGCTCCTCCTCCCAGGGATTGGGGTCTTGCAGAGGCTTCCGTCAAAATTGGGTGTTTTCGCTGTTCCTGCATTTTATTCAAGACGGGAAACACTCGACAACCCCTCAACAGGAAGTGTTAAAATCTAATACCGATCTCAGAGATCCTGGCAGTGTGGAAACTTCTGCCAGATATATTCTTTTCTGTGGGTCTTATAAGGGTGTCAGGATTTAATTCACTCGCCGCTTTTCCATGTTTCAATGGCGTGTTCTCACTACCGTAAACCGGATTTCTTTTTTATGTAAAAAAAAACTAAAAACTCAAATCTCCTGGTTAAAGGGGCCATGGTATGTGTTCGTAGATCAATTATGTAAAGAGTTAGGTTTTTACACTAAATACTTCCCGTTTCCCATGGATGGTGAGGGGTGGCGTCTGGCTTAGATCTTAAAGCTTGAACTGCCCGTGGGTGTTCAAGTCCTAGATGATGCCTATCAAGACGGTTGTGTCTCAAGCCCTACAACTCGTTTGGCTGGTCACCATCGATCTTATGATGCACCTCTATGCTTCATTTAAAAGTTCTTCCACAACATGGAAAGTTCCTGAGGTTTGCTTCCGGGGGTGAAGTCTTCCAGTGTCAGGTTCTTTCACTCGGCCTAGCCCTTTTTACCCGCACATTCACAATGCATGATGTAGTGCTGGCTCCTTGTGACTCCGGGGCATCTGCATTCTGAATTATTTAGACGACTGGCTGATCCTAGCACAGTTCCAGGAACTGGCAGTTCAGCACAGGGACATCGTCTTAGCTCATCTGTTTCTCTGGGGTTGAAGCTCAACGCCAAGAAAAGCGTCCTCTCTCCCACTCAGAACACTGTCTATCGGGGCATTGTATGTCGAGTTCAATCACAATGCGGGCACAACTGTCTCCCGCTAGGATTGAGTCCATTCAGATCACCCTGAGCAATGTCAGGCTAGGTCAAAGTTGCACTGTTATCAGTATCAACGATTTCCAGGACTCAGGGCGACTGCGTCCTCTGTGATCCCTCTGGACCTTCTGCTCATAAGACCATTTTTGTTGTGGCCCAAAGCCAGGGGATTTCTTCCAAGGGCCAAAACCCCTCGGCTAATAAGGGTTACGTGCCTCAAGCTTCGTTCCTTTTCTATGTGGTTCAGACCCCGGTTTTCTGCCTTGGGTCCCACTCTAGGTGCGTCTTGTTGTCGCAGGCTGCTAACGACAGACGCCTCCCTGACGGGCGGGGTATCGGCCTTAAGTGGTCGTCCAGCTTAAGGGGATAGGAGGGTCGTCAGCTCGGTTGTCACTGTCTCAGGTTGATGGCTGTATTTCTGGCCCTGAATTACTTCCTCCTGAGGCTGCCATGTCTTGGTGCGGGTGTGACAATACAGCGGTAGCCTCTTACATAAATCATCAAGGAGACCCACGTTCTTGTCAGCTGTATTTCTGATGTGTCAGATTCTCCTTATTGCCCAGGGCAAGCTCCTGTCACTCAGGTCAGTTATATCCTGGATGCCCGTATGTGGGAGCAGATTTACTGTCCAGACAGAAAATACCAATGGGTGAGTTAAGAACTCCACCCTAAGGTAGTAGTTGCCCAGAGTTCGCCAGCAAGGGTTTTTTCCTCTTACTGATAGCACCGCACTGGCCGAACAGGGCTTGGTTCTCGAAGCAATATTTCATCCCTGCCCCGAATTGTGGAATCTTTCATGTTTGGCCCCTAAGGGTACAAACTGAGGGACACAGGGCTTTCTCCTGAGGTTATCGAGACCTTTTTAAAATGTTTCACTTGGAACAAGTTTGGGTGAGATCTTAGGGCAGAAGAGGACCTCTTCGCCTCTATGAATAGCGCAATGTCTCCTCTACTTCTCCCTGAAATCACCCAGCCCCCTTGGGTCTGGACATTAAGACACATACATGACCCAGAATGCGTCTGTATGCATTTCTTTCCCCGGTTTCTCTGCTCACGGGAGTCTTGGCAATGTTCACCAGCAAGGGTCTTGCCTCCTTTTAATGGCGCTGCGCTGGCCGAACAGGATATGTTTCTCGGAGTTAATACCTCTCCTTGACGGCTCGCCTTGGTCGATTCCGAACAGGGAGGACCTTCTCATCCTTGGCCCGAATTGTGAAACCTTTCATGTCTGGCCCCTAAGGGTACCAAATGAGGTTCACAGGGTTTTATCTTGAGGTTATCGAGACCATTTCAAGTGCCAGGGCTCCCTCCACTTGGAACTGATCTGGGTAGGTTTTTCATGGCAGAAGAGGACCTCTTCGCCTCTGTTGATAGCGCAATGTCTCCTCTAGTTCTCCCCAAGGGTTACACATGTAACCCGAGACATTTCCAATATAACTGTCAACAAGTTAACAGGGTGTAACTTGTTATTAGTACCAATATGGCCCACCCACTAAAGAGCAATGGTTCTAAATAGTAGCGGTTAAAGAAAGGCAAACTAGATATTTTTTGTTTTTGAGAACAAATGGAGAAAACTGAATGTTTTGTTTTAGTTGAAGAAGATTAGTGAATATAAAAACCTACAATTCTTTGTAATAATGTTTTGGATATGTGTGTTGGATATGTGTTGCCTGGCAATGATGTTCTGTTGTGTTATTGTTTACAAATACAAATAATTGCCATTAGGATTTAAATAAGCAGATACTGAAGAGCCTATGATTGGATTATTATTGCAGTGGTTAATATATCAGCTGGCAACAATTATTTTAACCCTAACTGATATAGCATTTCATTTCTTAAACAACCATGTCAGAAGATGTATCCTGTGGTCGTGTGGAAAGGATGTTACTGTGTTTCAGAAGGGTCACATTATTGGCCTGCATCAAGCAAAGCAAACAACTAAGGAGATTGCTGAAATCACTGGAATTGGGTTAAGAACTGTCCAACACATTATTAAAACCTGGAAGGATAGTGGTGATCCGTCAGTGTCATGGAAGAAATGTGGTCGGAAAAACAATCTTGAATGATCAGAGATCATTAAAACGCTTGATGAAGTCACATCATAAAAAATCAATAGCAGAACTCATGACTATGTTTAAAACTAAAAGTAAGTGCATTTCCACATGCACATTGTGACAAGAACTTACAGGATTGGGACTAAACAGCTAAACTTCAATTGGCTAGGGAGCATAAAGACTGGACTGCAGAGCAATGGAAAAAGCCTATGTGGTCCATTGAGTCCAGATGTACCCTAATCCAAAGCGATGGCCGTATCAGGGTAAGAAGCAAAGTGCATGAAGTGATGTATTCATCATGCATAGTGCCCACTATACAAGCCTCTGGAGGCAGTGTTTTGATCTGGGGTTTCTTCAGTTGGTCAGGTCAAGGCTCAGCACATTATGTGGCAATAAAATTAAGTCAGCTGACTACCTGAATGTAATGAATGACCAGTTTATCTCATCAATGATTTTTTTCTTCCTTGATGGCACGGGTATATTCCAAAATGACAATGCCAAGAGTCATCAGGATCAAATTATGAAAGAGATGTTCAGGTAGCATGAGGAATCATTTTCACACATGAATTGGCCACAACAAAGTCCTGACCTTAACCCCATTGAAAGTCTTTAGGATGTGCTGGAGAAGACTATACAGAGTTGTTCAACTCTCCCGTCATCAATACAAGATCTTGGTCCAAAAATTAATGCAACTTTGGATGGAAATAAATGTTGTGATGTTGGATAAGGTTTTCAAAACAATGACACAACGAATGTGCACCATAATCAAAGCTAAAGGTGGTCCAACAAAATATTAGAGTATGCAAAAGAAATGTGGCTAGGCAGTGTACATAATAATAACAACAATGATTACAATACAATATAAATTTTGATTCTAATTCTTATATCCAATTTTAACGTTAAATATTTCACTATTATGCAAATTAATCCAACATGTGGTGCAAAAAGTTGCCCATATGTGCTGAATCTGTGTTTCAGGCTGCGTGGGATATCAGCCATTAGTTTTGCTCACTAAATGGCAGCATTAGAAAAAATATTTGCAATGTGCAATCTAGCGGGCACAATTCAATAGGCAGTTAGAGCTGCTTTACTGGAATTCGAAATTGAGCCTATACACATTCCTGCAGCTCATTGTACCTAGGAGGTGAAGAGGACAAAATTATTGTACAAAGATTACATTTGTTAGTGTGATCATTTACTTTGCTGACAGAGCTGAGAAAGTGCTCTTAAAAAATTAATTTGCATTGTAAACTAACCCCATTGTTTAAGGCCGTAAAATCACTGTTGACTGACATTAACCATTACATCTCAGTGGAAATGCAAAGCAAATTTGGTATCATGTCTTGATTGGGATGCAGATAAAAAAATGAATCAAGTCAACATTGTTGTTCTAGCATGGCACAAAGTAGAAAATGCCAAATATTATGCATGTTGTCATGAATTAACTATCACAGCTGTTTATGACACTGATTGTTATGAGCACAAAACTAGGTCACATCAAAGGTTCTGAGTAACGTTGTTAGTCTTGGTGATATTATATATTTATAAGTTTGACTCTTTTCACTGGTTTGCACTACTGTTTTATTTACTCTATAGGCTAGGCTGCAAAGCGGCATACTGGAATTCACAGCTCGTTTCATGGCTCCTTAACCACTACACTAAATGAGGGAGACCATATATGTTTATGATTGTAGAGCTATAAATACTAATCACATCTTCCTAATTCACTTGCAATGGGCTAATGATGCTACCACAGAGCATATAAATCCATATGCACACTGTGCAACCTTTTCTGATCTTTACAATTGCTGCTTGTACGATATAAGCCTGGTGAGATGAGATCTTGGGTGAAAACCAAGGGAGAATGTGCAACATCATCTTTCTTTTATTTCAGACTGTACTTCTTAGCTAAGACTTTGGTCATGATTGACATCACTGACTAGGTGATCATTCACCTCAGATTCTGACATCCCATTGACAAGCAAAATTTAAAAGCTACTGCACAAAAACAAGCAAGCCGTTATTGTTGCCTTGGGAAGGAAAATAAAGTGTTGCGATTATCTAATCAGCCATTCATGTGAAAGCAGTGTGTAACCAGAGTGATAACTAAAATCTAATAATAAACAGTAATCTAAAAATAATTGCTAAAAGAAACAGAAATAAAATAATGAAATCCAAGGTTTGTGAAAGTAAAACTTCATGTGATGTTAAAATTGTATATGTTCTCATGTTGCAGTATGAAACGAATGCATTTAAGAGAATGTGGGAAGAGTTTTACGATTGACGAATGAGGAGTGATGAAGGGGCAGAGGACGACGGGGGAGAAGAAAAGACAGGAGCACGGAAAGATCGGCGGAGAAAATAGTGATTATAAAACAAGTGAAATTGTGATCTAAACTAGGCAATACATTTAGAAACAAAGTGATTACGTTTGTTTTGAGAGTTATTTGTGATACAGAAGTTTTGAGTTGTTTTTGTTGAATTTTCTAACTGTGCAGATGGTGACGCAACAAACTGCATATCACCGCATGAAGACTACATGGAATCAAGATGGCGAGCCACCAACCGAATCTTGAGTATTGCTGACTTTCCATAGCATTCCTTACATTATCGTTCCTCTGGACTGAGGCAGGAAATTCAAAAAGACAATGGAGTGAGTTGAAGCGGAATTCGTTTAATCAACAATCGTTTTTTCATTTGATGATTTATTTCTTCACGATGGTAAGACTGAAATAATGCCTTCTAAAGCTTCTCAAGGACGTGAAAAATAGTTTTTTCTGCAAACTGAAAGCTGTTTGAGTTATTTCAAATACAGACTTATTTGTCACACTAGAGACTGATTTGTTTAACCTAAAGACTGATTGACTAAATGGGAATTGTTTTCTGTATTTGTTTTTATATTTATTAATTGCTCTGTATTGTAAATGTAAGGTTTTATTTTTGAATTGAAACGAAATTTAAGTGGTTTGATTTGAATATCAAATTTAAAAAAATTTCTGGGAATATAAGAGGGCAATAATTTGATTTAAATAGGTTTTTATTAGAAAATAAAATAGATTTTCACTAGGAAACAAAATTAGTTTAAATAAGTAATAAATAGGGAATCAATTAGTAAAACCTAAAAGTTTAAAAGAGTTAAATTAGTAAGCTGAATCATAAAATTAGACTAAAAGTGTAAATAAGATTTGAAAATTTAAATAAGAGTTCATCATTCTTTAGAAAAAAAAAAAAAAAAACTAAGCATAGAAACCAATATATTTTCATTTAAAAATTTTATTTTTGCTCATTGTTTACAGTGACATTGCCATCATAAATGTTGTTTTGTTTTTATTTTATTTTTCTGGAAAAAGAAAACAATAATTCTAATACTTTTCAACATAAACCAATGAATGTGGGGCAGTGGTGGCTCAGTGGTTTAGGCTCAGGGTTACTGACCAGAAGGTCGGGGGTTCAAGCCCCAGCACCACCAAGATGCCACTGTTGGACCCTTGAGCAAGGCACTTAACTCCAGGTTGCTCTGGGGGGATTGTCCCTGTAATAAGTGTACTGTAAGTCGCTTTGGATAAAAGTATCTGCCAAATGCATGAATGTAAATGAATGGTTAAAATCATCTGTCTGTTCATTCCATTCTCACTATGGCTCCCTATGAACCTAGGAACTGGTTCATATGTGAGTCCTATGCAATATAATGCATAGGACTCACTGAGGGTGGGTGTTACATGTGCAGTGCATAAAATCATGGTCAGGAGCTTCAGTTTATGTTCACATCAACCATCAGAATGGGGAAAATCAGTGATTTCGACCTTGGCATTATTGTTGGTGCCACATGGGCTGGTTTGAGTATTTCTGTAACTGCTGATCCCCTGGGATTTTCACACACAACAGCCTCTAGAGTTTACATACAATGGTGCAAACAGAGAATGGCCAGACTGGTTCAAGCTCCTGAAAGAGAAACAGAAAGGCTCCTCAGATATCCATTCTGTACAATTGAAGTGAGCAGAGTAGCATCTCAAAATGCACAACACTTCGAACCTTGAGGTAGATGGGATACAAAAGCTGAAGACCACGTAAGGCACTTTATTAGGACAATAGTATTCCAAATAAAGTGTTCAGTGAGTGTTCATAATTTCTCTACTGTTAATTTCTTTCTCACAAATAAACATAATCTATCACACCTATGCAGGGCAATTAATGCATGATGTTGATGTAAATCATCAGATAAACACTGTCCACATGCACAATACCTACTTCTTTTTCAGCCTGATGGTGTGTTTTATACAGCTCTCTTGTATATTAAAGGTGCAATATGTAAAAATGTTCATGTAATATTTGCCTTTTTTGCCAATGTGTGAACGGCTTGTAACGCAACTTAAAAAATTTGCCCTTCCCGGAATTCCTAGGTTGCCTATTAAAGCCTGTAGACTGATTTTCATGCGAAGGTTGCGGGTCGCATTTGCCGGGAAAATCCAAAGGATGTGATGTTTATGCATGCTCCCGGTAAGAAGTCTCAGTAATTGTTGCTTTTCCACTATTCAACAGCGACAACAAACTGCAAAACTAAGTAACATTATCTTAGAAATGGAATTCAGCTAAGGTTCAGCTCCTAGCACAACACTGTCTCCTACACAAAAAAAAAAGTGGAAACGTGATCATGGTCGAGCGAAAACTAGAGTGAACATCAGCAGGGCATTTGATTCCTGCTGGGACCTTCGTTTGGATTTGGGGATCTGAACGACCCTGTATTGGCATTCTTATTGGACCGGTAAGCTTACATAACTGCAAAGCATGTGAAATATAGTGCCATAAGGATTGATCTGTGTAATTTTAGCTAACTTGATCTTGCCTGCGCAGTAACTCATAAACAATGATAATCTGTAATTATCCATCATGTTAAATTACAATAACAATTTAAATGAATGCTAGACAATGTTCAAGATAATGCAAAAAGACCCATTCATTGGTGTAACATAACTTGGTTATACAGAAAATATATACAATCTATTTTTATAAAAACAATAGTATATCGATATATCAAAATGACAGTTTTGATTGAATCATATCAGTACTGAATTGGGTCAACATATTATAATGTACAGTCTACTTTAGAAAAAGCTACTGTCACTATCCACCAAACTTAAAAAAAGCTGGTTAGCTAGCTAATGCTGCCATAGGCTATCATATAAATGTAGTTAATGTATCATGCAAATAAAATTGATTACTTAAAACTACAGTCTCGCATAGTCAGACCTATATACTGCCCTGCAAAAGCAAAAGACCTTAACTCACTAGAGTGTGAAACTGAGAAAAATGACTTTAAAGTTTCTGTTTTGTCCAGACAAAAGTATTATAGGTAGGACTCCCAAAATTTCACAACTAGTTGCTATACAGAAGAAATGTTTGTATGCAAAAAATCTTGAGCTCAAAATTGACCTTTGACCCTTGTTTGGCAGTTAATGTACTCTGCCTTTGTATCATGTGCCAAAAATCAGGAGTCATGCAAAGGCAAAAGGCCGTAACTGACATATAATCAATATTTACTTGCTGTTCACCATACTTACATACATTATAAGAACACCTAACCAAGGTCTAGTCATCATGGTATATGTTTTAAATTATATAGAAGACCTTTGGTTGTTCCTATTTAGTGCTATAATGATCAGGATAGTGCGGCAACACTAACACAGTTAAACAGTATAACAGATAAGTTATTTTGCAGTACAGTATGTACAGTATGAATAAATACAATACATATTTTCACAATAAAGATAATTTAATTATAATTGAATACAAAGGTATATGTATTTAAATGCAAGATATAGAGTAATAATTAATTAAACATTAGACCAATACATTAGAGATTAGAGACTGCTCATTCCAAGTTTTTTACTGCGCCCAAATAAAGCTAATTTTTTGAGATATCAACCTAAAATTTGGAACACAACTTGTCCATAGGTATATATGACAAAGCATTCTTGAAATACAACCATTTAAGTTTGGATAGTGATTTTCATGTCTATGCGAAAAAAGGGGGAGGGGTGACAGTTAAAGGGTTAAGGGCCACCAAACTGCTCAAGATGCTCAGTCAACGAACTCGACTTGGATTACTACTTTTTAATTCTGAGATAATATAGACAGAGTATACCGAAAAAAAGTTGGAATTACTTTTACTATTTAGGTTAGCCTACTTTGTACGGACGTTAGCTGATAACTAGCTGTAAAATCTGACGTGAACACATGCAAGAAGGAAATATGGCTCAAACACGTATGGATTGTTGTGGATACAGCAGATGACGTGCATTGCTATGGATTATATCTTCTATGGATTATATCGGATTGCATGGAAAGGTAGGATGCCTCTGTATTTAATATTTGGTTTTCAGCATCTGATGTGAGACGAGTGTCAGCGTCAACGTTAGCGCTAATTTACGTGACACCGATTAAATTTAGCAAGCTCCGGGCTGTCACTGACATTGACAGATCTGAACCATCGCCCTATCACATCGCTATCACAGAGTAATAATACAAACAAGCAGTCGGCAGTCTACACTTTATTTCAAAGATGTGTTGTGTGTATGTTACGCGGTTTGGTGACAATAAAAGAGCGGTAATCTTTGACAGTATGACAAAGCCAGAGTACACTAACATCACAGCGGCACCGTAACATCTCTCTTGATGCCCGGCGAAACAAAGTCAGAACACCTTAAACTCAACTTCAGCATGCCGGAACAAAGGCTAAGAGCCGTAACAACTGTTACGGCGTTCTGCTGTGGTTTCTCGTATGGTTTTGGATGTTACGGTTGTCATAGCCCTTTAATTTCTCGTTAAAACAATCAAATTGACTCACAATATTTATTCACATGATAAAGGAGGTCTTGAATACCCCAAAAATGACATTAACTAATTTTTGACCAAACATGATGTTACGGCGTTTTGCCTTTGTAGGGTAGTATAATATACAGTCTCAATATATTGTATATACACTCTACAGTGTAATTATAATTATGCTACCTCATCTGTCAGCGTGATGCCGGTGAAACATGTTGTCTCTTAATGTTTCGTCATTGTTTTGGCCAATGCTCACATTCCTATGGAGTGTGTGCACAAGCGCAAGCACAAACAACAGGTAGCTGGCTGCAGTTCACTTGACGGCCACAGGTTTCATTGATAACAATGGTTTCTGGATCATACATACTTTACCTTTAAGCAATATGTGGCTTGGTATGTTCGTCTAAATGACGTACAGTATTGTGTGTATTTACATGGGTATGTGTGCATTTTTCTAAAAGAGAGGTGCAGGTTTAGGTGGAATTTTCCCAAGAGACGGCAAGGAATGACTGCATTTTGGTTAACCGTGGCATAGTCATGTACACTGTTTTCAAGATGAAAGCAGCTTTGCTGTAACATTGGTTTACTGTTTCATTTGGAATGGATTACATTCAAGTTTTGTTTACTTTAGAGGAAATTAACACAAAAAAGACTTGTCACATAATAAGTAAAGATGATGTATATCAGCAAATGTTGACTGTGAAATCACTCAAACAATACAACACAGCAGGTATCACTGAGTATGTACCGCTCAGAATGACTAATTGTGGGGATTCCGCCTGGAGCTAACAGTAGGTATAATGTGTTAAATGATAAAATCTCACTTCTGGAAAGCTCTCAAAGTTGACAAAGAATGAATCTCTAAGCTCAAGTCAATTCTTTGAGTTTATTGTGAGCCCAGCGACATTATTCACATTATTACCCATTTATCTCCTCATCTTGTGATATCAGGATACTTTTGAAACACTAATAAATTAAAGTGTCTCAGAATAGAGACAAGCCTGCTTTTCAACATGTAACTGCTATAATTTGGAAGCTCCTCATGTCAACTTAATTGTTTTGTCACTGTCATGCTTCAGGCACGTGCTCGTCTGCTCTCACTACCCTGGATGGCGGGGCGGCCCATGGGTACACAGAAGTCCCCCAGGTGGATAGGGTGGTCCCTCCAGAGCCTGTAGGATGACGTCATCATTGACCTGCAAAGCCTACAGCGCCACAGGACAGGCCGCCTCCACCCTGCATGCCATGGCTCTCCTGCAGGTACGATTTCCAACCAGCGTGCCCAGCTCCGTTTCAACCTGGGCCCAGCTCTCAGCCCCAGCGTCGAGCACCTCGCAGGACTCCTTCCAGGACCAGGAAAGCTCCGAAACTCTCCTGAGACGGGCAACCCAGGCAGTCGGATGTTTGCTCCGGAGCTGGTACCAAGACCACTCCGGAGCCCAGTGGAGGCCCAGGAGTAGACTCCTTGTTTGCATTATTTTCATTTGCCGTACCGCCTTTGGACTGCGATACCACATTCTCAATAAAAGAGCGATCTCCTCATACCCTGGGTCATCCGGCCTGTGCGCGCCATTCTCACAGCACTCCGGTCCCAAAAAACTACAGTTCCGACTCCCCGGACGCAGCTCCCTCGCCTCCGGCCCCGCGACTGCTCAGCTGTGGCAGGCCAGCTCTGACGAGTTCCGAAAAATCCTCCCTAGGACCTCTTCCTCAGTCTCTAACCCACCCCCTGCTGGGTGCGCGGAGGAAGGTAAGTGCGTACTTCCACATTTCCATTCTGCCTCAACACCGACCCTTCTTACGGTTCGCGTTCAACTGCCAGGCGTATCAGTACAAGGTCCTCCCTTTCAGCCTGTCCCTGTCCCTCACGTCTTCACGAAGATCGCAGAGGCAGCTCTTGCCCCGCTAAGGGAAGTGGGCATACTCAACTACCTCGACAACTGGCTCATCCTGGCTAACTCTTGAGAGTTACTGTGCTCTCACAGAGACCAGGTGCTCAGGCACCTCAGCCGTCTAGGGCTTCAGGTCAACTGAGGAAAGAGCAAGCTCATCCCAGTACAGAGCATCTTGGCATGGAGTAAGACTCAGTCTCAATGACTCAGTCAGTGCTCAGCTGCCTCGCTCTCTTAGAGTTCGGCACAGCGGTTCCCCTAAAACAATTCCAGAGGCTCCTGGGGCGTATGGCATCCTCAGCCGTGGCCGCACCGCTTGGGTTGATGCATATGAGACCACTTCAGCACTGGCTACAAACTCGAGTACCAAGATGGGCATGGCGCCACGGCACATACCGTGTGACAATCGCCCCTTCTTGCCTTCAGACTTTCAACCCTTGGACAGACCTCTGCTTTCTGCGGACCAGAGACCCCTTGCAGCAGGTGTCCAGACGTGTCGTGTTAACTACAGATGACTCTTGACAGGGTTGGGGCAACATGTGAAAGGACCCCGGCAGCATTGTCACATCAACTGCCTAGAGTTGTTGGCTGTATCTCTTTCTCTACGGAGGTTTCTCCCACTAATCTGGGGCAAGCACATCTTGATCCGTTCAGTCAGCACCGCGACGGTAGCATACATAAATTGTCAAGGTGGCGTGTGCTCTCGTCATATGTCACGACTCGCTCACCATCTCCTCCTTTGGAGTTAGCCTTGACTCAGGTCGCTGCATGCCACTCACATCCCTGGCAACCGCAACATGATGGCGGACACGCTGTCGCGGCAGGTTTTGCCCAGCAGAGAGTGGAGGCTCCATGCCCAGGTGGTCCAGAAAATATGGGACCGATTCAGCAAGGCACAGATAGATCTCTTTTGTCCCCCAAGACAACTTCCACTGCCCGCTCTGGTACTCCCTGGCAGGAGCTCCTCTCGGGACAGACGCGCTGGCCCCGGGGCTGCGCAAGTACGCATTTCTTCCAGTGAGCCTTCTTGCACCTGTGCTATGCAAGATCAGGGAGGACGAGGAACAGGTCATCCTGGTGGCTCCTTACTGGCCCACCTGGACCTGGTTCTCGGATCTTACACTCCTCGCAACAGCACCACCCTGGAAACTTCCCGTGAGGAAGGACCTTCTTTCTCAGGGACGGGGTCCCTCTAGCACCTGTGCCCAGACCTCTGGAACATCCACGTCTGGCCCCTGGACGGGATGCAGAAGATCTAGTGGATCTGCCACTTACAGTCATAGACACAATCAACCAAGCCAGAGCTCCCTCCACCAGGTAACTTTACACCCTAAAGTGGTGCTTGTTTGCAAATTGGTGTTCTTCCCAAGCCGAAGACCTGCAGAGGTGTGCAGTTCGGTCAGTGCTTTCATTCGTGCAGGAGAGGCTGTCCCCTTCCACCCTGAAGGCGTATGTAGCTGCTATCGCAGCCCACTGCAACGCAGTAGAAGGCAAGTCCCTAGGTAAGCATGACTTGATTATCAGGTTCCTGAAAGGCACCTGGAGACTGAACCCTCTCCAGCCTAGCCTATTCCCCTCCTGGGCTCTCTCAGTGGTCCTCTCAGGCCTCCAGAGACCTCCCTTCAAGCCGCTTGATTCAGTTGAGCTTTAGGCCTTTTCCCTGAAGACGGCCCTCCTGATCGTGATAGCCTCCGTCAAGAGGGTTGGGATCCTGCAAGCGCTCTCATTCAGCGACGTCTGCCTGGAGTTCGGTCCGGCACATTCTCAAGTTATCCTGAGGCCGCGACTAGGCTACATGCCCAAGGTTTCTACGACCTCCTTCAGGGACGAGGTCGTGAACCTGCAAGCGCTGCCCCGGGAGGAGGCAGACCCAGCCCTTTTGTTGCTGTGCTTTGCGTACCTATTTGGACTGCACGCAGAGCTTTAGATGTTCTGAGCAGCTCTTTGTCTGCTTCAGCAGATGGCAGAAAGGGAACGCTGTCTCTAAACAGAGGTTAGCTCACTGGGTCGTTGATGCTATTTCTTTAGCTTATCACACCCAGGCCGTGCCCGCCCCCATGCGGGTTCAAGCACACTCTACGAGAAGCGTGGCATCCTCATGGGCACTGGCCCATGGCACCTCCTTAGACATCTGCAGAGCAGTGGGCTGGGCAACACCAAATACCTTTGCCAGATTTTACAATCTCAGGGTTGAGTCGATCTCGTCCTGTGTTTTGTCAGGTCCGAGCCGGATGAACTCAGTAATGTGGCACAACCAACCGGGTGCTCCACTTGCACACAGCGCCCTTCACCAAGTTGATCCAGTGTGCCTTCTATCCCAGGTTAGCCACTTAGCGTCGCTCCCTGGATGTTCTCCTCCCTAGCCTTCTGGCCTGCAAATTCAGTAGAGCAATTCACATCCAGACCCACTACGAGTCACAGGTGCTCTGTACTGGGGTCGGGCTCCACGGGCTTAGTTCCCTTTCCAGGTAAACTCCCCATGATGTTTTCCCCGTGGTACGGTCCCCCCGTCAGAAGACCCGCCTTTCCCTCGGGCAGCCCTGCTGTCCCGGTCGCCGTGCTTGTAGAGTCCACCCTCATTATGCTGGACCTACCACCGCGCCATTTCCCACGTACGGCTTCACAATTCTCGTTGTGTATTTGCCACATTTTACCTGCCCCTAGACTGGGCAGGATGTGGCCTCCGCAGGGTCTTTTACCACTGAAAGAATAGGACCGGGAAATACTGCCTTCCCCGACGCGTTTCATAGCGTTAAGATAGCCCCAGTCACTTCACGTCCTATGTGAGAGACATAGTGAGAGCGAAGGCCGTGGCTGCCGGGCTTGCTCCCATGCTAGTCATGTAGCACCTGTTCCCCTCCTCAGGGGTGCGGGGAACCTAAGGTCTGTATGTGACATCTCTTTGGGGGTGTGACAGAAGGGGAACATCATGGTTACTGTTGTACCCTCCATTTCCCAAGGGAAGGAACGCAATGTTGTGTCCCTCCTGCCACAGCACTAGACCTACCACTGTAAACGGCCGTACCTTAATGTCGGCTCCTCGGTGCAAAATCCTGACTGGCACTTGCTGCCCCGCTTCCCTTTATACTCGTATGTCCGGGGCGGGGCATGCAAATTCTGTCTGCCAACTTGACATTGGCCTTTTCTCAGGTTCAGAGGCATGTTTGGCATCCCAGGAAGACCCCTTGTGTCACTTCATTCGACACAACGTCTCGTTCCTTCCCTCGGAGAACAGAGGTTACAGCAGTAACCATGACTATTTCTGTCTTATTTACTTATTCATCTTGAGGCTGCAGTGTATTGTTCAACATGTTGCAAAAGGCAGTATTTTATGTAAGCATTGTAGGCAACATTTGTAACAGTATTGTAATGGTAAACTATTGTATTTCAGCAAACAACAACAAACATTTGACACAAACCACACTTCATTAGTTTTGTGACCAAGCACATTTGCCTCCAATACATGTGATGGACACAACACAATTCACCAACCACGCAATTCCCTATCAATATATATGAGTATATGCTCATATACAGTATAATCTCTTAAAAGGGAGATAGAGAGACAGACATGTTAGCTTCAGTCATCAATCACTTTCAATGTATAGAATAAAGAGATTCAATAAAAGCAAATGGCGAGTGAGACAAACAATCTTCCTGACATCTGAAGTGAAATGTAAAATGGATAATTTATTAAAAAAATTATACACTTGTGAGATACTTCACTAATAGCATAGTTCTTTAGTATGTTTTATAATGAAGTTTATATGTCTGATGTACTGTGTGGGCTAATGGGCAGAGCAGACACATTGATTTCTTGAGAAAGTGGAGGAGAGACAAAAAAAGAGAGGAAGAGAGCAGTGCTGCAGTAGAGTGGACCAGAAGATATCTAACCAGGATTAAAAACAGTTTGAACGGAAACAATTTTTCTCTCTTCCTCCTCTCTCCACCCCTCACTGTTTCATATCCAGATCTGAAATTGTTTAGTGCTTAATTAGCCTGTTAAACAGAATCTGTCATCTCTCTACAGCAGTCTTCACAGATACTCACACACACACATACACATATGCTTAACCACACACTTATATTGTAGTCTCTCATTTGCATTCCCAATTTTCCAACTCTCATAGCTCTGAGCTCTGATTAGTCAACTCTAGGGAGGAAGCCTGCAAGAGATTCCTGCTTTAAGCCACAACAACAGCCAAATGTGCATATAATGTTGTACATGCGAATGTGAGTGTTTCCGACAGATGATGTCTTCTTTGGTACATCATGACAGTAACAACAGATAATATATAGATAATTAAACGTTTTAGGCTATTATGCTGTTGGCAACACAATGTGGGCATGTTCAGCGACTTAAGACAAATGTTGAACTTCATGTAAACGAGGAGCTTAGTGATGCAGCGACTACCAAAGAGTTTAGTTTCAACTAGGGATTTTCAGATACCACTTTTTTTGAGAACGAGTAATTTTTTTTAGTACTCACCGATACCAAGTCAATTTAATCATCAAATTTGTGTTTAAAATCTTTAATCAAATGAAAGTATAACAAATCATTTTAAACATAATATTATAAATTATAATTGTTCATCAATTGGAGTGCTTATATACACAACCTCACAGCACAATCCTAAATAAAACATTGGAGTTATTTTTGTCAAAAAATGTGCTGCATAATAGCACATCACAGATGTGAGACATTGCTTAAATATAATACAGTTACTATTTAATTATTATTATTATTATTATTATTATTAGTTGTATAACAGTGATTATTACATAAATATATAGTGATCTACAGTATTTCTGTCAAACTTTTTTCATTTAAATTGAGCTTTTATTTTGGCGGAGCTTTTATTTTAAAGTGTTTCTGTGTTGTTAGACCAAGGATCTCTGACATAATGATGGCAGATTCCCAATCCGGAAAAACTTGTCGCTATGTGAATCTCAGTAATTATTAAACCACAAATGGCTACTATATAAATAAATAAATATGTTGTCTGTATATGACTCATGCTAAAAAGTGAATTAGCGCTTTGCCTGCTGTCATTTTATACTGAGCATGCGATGCTCATAATAGTGTTTTCCTTGTATGAGCCAAGGATCTCTAAAGGTATGAGCAATTTGTGTCTCTATGCCTGCAAAACACCTGCTGCACACATTCACAAGCACTCACATTTAAAACGCTGCACATGGAAAATATCTATCTCATTAAATCACAGCTTTTGCTGTTAAATAATCTCACTAGGGCGTGACGTGATTTTAATCTGTGCCCTGAATGTTAACATAATGACATTCATATGTCAGATGGTATCGGTTTTTGGTATCGTAGCATTTTTTGAGTACGAGTACAAGTACTTGAGTGCGGTATCAGACCCGATTACCTAATTTAAACACATGACTGTAATTTTAAAGGAATATTGCAGACCTTGATTAGCTGTTTAAGGTGTGTTTGATCAAAGCAATGCTCTGCAGGACATGGCCCTCCAAATGGAACAAAATAGCTCTGCTGTACTGGAATGTAGGCAATATGTAGAAGTTACTTTAAGCAATTGCACTGTTCTATATTATGTGTCTCTACCCACATACTGTACAAGGATATGTTAATATGATGTGTTCAGCATCCCAGAGCATCCAGCAGAAGGATCACCCACTAGTTACCAAGAATACAGTGACCTGGCAACGTCCACCGATAAAATCGCTGTCAGTGTAAACAGGGCATAAAAAGGTATTGTATTTGCACAGTGCATTTATATCTGTATCGAATTTCACAGTATGCTATGTGCATGTTTGCATTGCATGTGTTGTCGAAGACGCTTGTATGTATTTTAAGATGCTGTTATTTAGTTTTTAAGATGCCATTGTAATTGTTTTAAAAGTTTTATATTATATATAATATGTTTTTATTATATTTAAATAAATAATCCACCCAAAAATGAAAATTCTTTCATTTTACATTTAAAAAACTTTCCGAATCCACTTTTTTTTTCTTCTTTTCTTCGTGGAACACAAAAGGAGATGCAAGGCAGATTGTTAGTCACATTTACTTTAACCTTGTGTGACCCTATGTACACATGGGTGCATGTTGTATTTTGGCTTCACTATAGACAACACATCATTTTATTTTATTTAAACCGATTGATTTGATCTCAATTCAGGAGACTCTGTGCTGTCAGTAAAGGGTTAAACTTTTGATGCACGTACTCGTTTGACAAAACAACAGGGTGCCGACCACGGCGGAGTTTGTCATTAGGAGAAACACTAACAAAACTACATCTGGTAGGAAACCTAATAACCTGTTTGATTCAAAAACATTTAGTCTCTAGTTCCATTTGATGTCATTTTTAACATTTGAGCGAATTATCACAAACACCACACTGCTAAACACAATGTACACTAAAGTGTGCATTTTTTCCCTTAGAAATCCTGTATTTACTGTGCTTGTTATCACAATGTTATCACATTGAGAATCAGTGGTTTCATCTAAAAGGTGAAAAATGTTGCTTTCTGAGGCTTTATATGGCGTAAGGATGAAAATATGGTTCAAACTGTTCTGAGAACAGTGCAGGCAAACAGCACACTGGAGGTTAAGTCATTCACTAAATAGGGTGCAAGGGAGCATCCTATTGCTCTGTGTGCAGCAAAGTGCATTCAATCCAAAATTCCAATCAAAAGTTCAGTTTCAGGCTGCAGATGATGTTTGAACCACTCAACATTTTTGGTAGACATGGGACAATGGTAATCGGTACAAAGATTCAGAAATTATAATTAATCATTTTATTTTAACATGGTTGGCAGTGATTGGATGATGTTGGCTATTACTTTACAACAAAAATGTGCATAGTTAATTCCTATTCACTGTGTCAAAAACATGAATAACCAACACTCATGGAAATATAATAAACAATTTGGTTTAAAAATATTACTTTCTATAACTTAGTATTATTTTAAAATGTCACAACGTACAAAAGTCCTGCTGTCCACATATGTTGCCATACATTTTTAGGAAAACAATTTGCTCAATGTTTTTTTTTCTTTTCTTTTTATGTTTATTAGGTGCTATTAGATACAAATCAAAAAGGGAAATGGAAAATACACATGGCAGTGAATGAAAATGAATGATAACTGAGTTACATTCAGCTAAATATCTCATTTTGTGTTCCATGGAAGAAAGAAAGAAACATGATGGTGAGTAAATTATGTGAGAATTTTCATTTCACGATGAACTGTCCCTTTAAAAAGTTTATATCGGAGACAGGCCATCTGGTCAAGATTGAAAAACTAAATGCATTCTGAATTTGGAATGGAATAATATTACTTTCTGCCAAAACAATCTATTGTGTTCCTTTGGGTTCAGTTTGCTCACTATCACATGGTTGTTCATTTGGGAAAATAGAACAAAAACTAGAATTAAACAACCAGTGTGGCAATGAACACAGACAGACTGTTTATTGTTGTTAGCTTCAGCCACCATCTTCCTGTGCAAATCATTTTTTCTTCTCTTTATTTTCTGCTAATTTTGTCCCCTCCATCTTGCTATTAGCCTCCCTCTGCACCCTCGGTCTCTAACTATCATTACTTTCCACAACTGTGTGACCTGCTTTCTACCTTTTTTCCCATTGTTGTTTGCTTATCCTTATTTCCATCAGTGAATGCTTGAGTACATGTGTCTGCCCCTCCTCTGTTGTTTTCCTTTACCTCCTTCAGTCTCCTCTCTCATATTTATTTATTAACCCATGTCCCTCCTCTTCAATTTTTCTCACTCTCTTTCACTACTTGATGAAGCAGATGCCTAGCTTCCCTCTAAATCTGGCTGTATAACAGAAACTAACAGCTGCTGCTAATGTTAACACCAGCCAACAGTGTGTGCCATACAGAGAGTGAGAGGGAATTAAGAAAGGAAGAGAGAAGGATGGTTGTGAGAAGGCAGAAATATTAAGTCAGCAAGGAAGAGAAGGATGGAGAAAGAAAGATCTAGTTGGAAATATCTAGTTAGGAAACACTAGTAGAGGGAGAGAGCATAAGAACGAACACACACACACACAGATGTGGTGGTTATTACAGTCAGCAGTCTTTTGAGCCTCAATCGAGATGCTACAAGCCGTTTTCTGCAGTATTACCTATGCTTTGAATTTTTTTGTTTTGTTTTACAGCCTGAAATCAAAACCCATTTAAAGAAAAAAATGTCTAGCTTTATTCACAAATTTTCTCTTACAACATCTGTTTGGGAATGTGTCTCCTAGCTTTACTCACCTAGATTGGGGAATATTTGCCCATTCTTCCTTACAGAATTGTTAGAATTCAGTCAAATTTGATGGGTGCGAAAAGATGAATTGTTCTCTTTAAGTCCATCCACAGGTTTTCTATTGAAGGTAGGTAAGGGCTCTGACTTGGTCACTCACTTTAACCTTTCTATCCTTTAGCCACAGCATTGCATTTTGGCAGTGTTTTTAGGGTCATTGACATGCTGAAGGGTGAACCACCTGCCTATTTCCAGTTGAAGACGTACTTACAAAGGGAAAAGGACACATCAGCTTTTTTGAACTTTTCTCTTTTTCCTTTTTGAAAATTCAATTTCAGCTGGGACCAAGATATATTTGCATCAGGGAAGATGTTATTTTCCCCCACGAAGAAAGGACACGGCGGAGACCACATCCTTCCCGTAGGGAGGTTAACATGTGGAGAGCACATCACATGGACTTACCAACTGGGAAGTACCACACATTGAAAGGAGTCCCTGCGGTAGGTCCTACCTGGAAGTAAGGAGCTCTACATGCACAGCGACTGGTGGCAGTGCAGAGCACTGCCCAGGGGAATACACAGGTTTACCATCAGGGAACCACTACATATAACCACCTATCCCAAGTACATGGGCTGACCTGAAAGGGCATACTTCACGAATACTGGGCCTGGCATCAAATACATCTGGCGAATTCGCCTGCCGCAGTGTGCTGGGAGAGGAAAGACGTCCAGGGTTCACTGGTACCAGGAAGCGCATGTTATCCCCTCAGGGAGGGGAAAGGCGCTGTGTGCAAGCGGTACACCCAGCCAGAAGCCTGCATATTTACCTGTTCGGACCTGCTAACACATGGACGAAACTGGCTCAACCTGCAGATTGTAAAATCTTGCAAAGGTATTGGGTGTTGCCCAGTCTGCTGCTCTACAGATGTCTGTTAGAGAGGCACTGTTCCCCAGAGCCCAGGAGGATGCCACACTCCTAGTGGAGTGTGCTCATACTCCCTGGGGGCACAGCGCACCCTGGGCCTGGTATGCCAAATCGATGGCATCCACAATCCAGTGGGCAATCCTCTGTTTGGAGACCGCCTTCCCATTATGCTGTCCCCCAAAACAGACAAAGAGCTGCTCAGAGTGTCTAAAGCTCTCTGTGTGATCCAAGTAAACACACAAGGCACGTACCGGACACAGCAATGACTAGGCTGGGTCTGCCTCCTCCCTGGGCAGCGCTTGCAAGTTCACCACTTGATCCCTAAAAGAAGTAGTCAAAACTTTGGGCACATAGACCGGCCGGGGCCTCAGGATCACATGAGAGTATGCCGTACCGTCCTTAGGCACGTATCGCTAACAGAGAACGCTTGAGGGTCCCCAACCCTCTTGATGGAAGCGAGCGCAGTCAGGAGGGCCATCTTTAATGAGAGGGCTTTTAGCTCAACTGACTCCAGGTGCTCAAACAGGGCTCTCTGTTGGTCCAGAAAGACTACAGAGAGGTCTCACAAGGGAATGAAGTGTGGCCTAGGAAGATTCAACCTCCTGGCACCTCTAAGGAACATGATAATCAGGTTGTGCTTCCCCAAGGACTTACCGTCTACCGCATCGTGGTGTGCCGCTATGGCGGCCACATACACTTTTAAGGTGGAGGGTGAAAGCCGCCCCCAAATCTCTCCTGCAGGAAGGAAAGCACGGACTTGACTGCACATCTCTGTGGGTCTTCAGCTCAGGAAGAACACCAATTCGCGAACAGATGCCATTTCAAGGCATACAGTTGCCTTGTGGAGAGAGATATGGCCTGAGTGATAGTGCCTACCAATGCCGGTGGTAGCCCACTTAGGTCTTACGCATCCCGTCCAGGGGCTAGACATGGAGGTTCCAGAGATCTGTGCTTGGATGCCAAATCGTGCCCTGTCATTGAGAAAGGAGGTCCAACCTCAGGGGAATTTGCCAGGGTGGTGCTGTCGCAAGGAGTGTGAACTCCTAGAACCAAATCTGGGTGGGCCAATACGGTGCCACAAACACGACTTGTTCTTCGTCCTCCTTGATTTTGCACAGAGTCTGTGTAAGCAGGCTCACTGGGGGAAACTCATATTTATGTCCAGCAGCACTGTAAGCCTTGGCGGTCAAGGACAACAAGAACTTACAGGCCCTGGACGGGAGCCTAGGACGATTCCTCCAGATGGCAGCAATTTTCCCTCCACAAATTTGTGAGCTCCTCGTGCACCTCCAGGAAGAAATGAACTGTAGCAGAGCATGGCTGTTTGTGGCGCTCTGAGCCCAGGAACCAGTTGTCAAGCTGAGAACTCTCAGGGCAGGGTGGAGGGTTCCAATCCAGCCCAACACTCATGGCAGCCCGGGCAAGCATGGCCATCAGCCATCCGCTGCATTGTGGGTGTGTGTATTATGGTCTCACCCGTCATTGTGTGTGTGTTCTGCATAGTGACTGATCTATAGATTGTATTTGACAAAATAACACACACACTTGAACTGATACAAATATGTCTAATGGGAGAGGGCGCTTGTCAGTTTTGTCAAGGTACTGGAACATTCTGTAGCAACAAGTTTTCCCAGTGTTCATGTTGTTAATACAGTTTTCCAGAAATTACTTTATGATCTCTATAGAGCTGCAGCTCTGTCACACAACAAAATAATGGCCAGCCTGCTACCGTAGTTATGCTGCAGTTTCGCTGCTTTAGTGTGTCGTTATACAGGTATAGAACTTGATTTCAAATAAACATGTTTCTCTTTAAATTGCTTGCTGTTCATGGCCGAAGTCTCAAGCACAAGACTCAAATCAAGCTCTAAATTCCCACTGGACTACATAATTAATGAGGATTATATAATATTTGAAATATTACACAAATATAAATAAAACAAATGAGGGTTCAGGGTGGATGCTGGGGAAACTGTCATGAGACCGAGACAAGCAATCTTATATACCCTTTACAGTATATTCCCTTCAGTCGTGAATGACATGATCAGATGTTTTAATTTAGAACTACATTTAATTTAATTTTCAATTATATTAAAAACTTCACTAATGGAAACTTTTTGTTTAATCTTAAACTATGCTACTGTTATTTGTACTATTTGTATCAGACTAGAGACGTGACAAAAATGTAGAGCACAATACCTAAAGCGTCAACTTTATAACCTCTTGATAGACTCTGTAGATACGAAGCTGCAGGTAACTGATACAGAAATACCACACATTCCCTTTCACAGTGGCCATAGGGAGTTTGCTCCAGTCTATGAAAATAGAAGCATAACATAGTGTCATAACCTGCTGCATTGTTAAGATAAGTCCTACACAAGCAAATCTACACATACACACACTTCTCTAATGTAAAAACTGCATTTACCCACATCTGCACAACCTCACACATATATATTCTAAACTTTACTCCGTCACACATTTTCCACATCATAGGAACATCTGTCCCTGTTTTTTGTTTTGTTTTTTTAACTGAACTTGTTTACCTCTTTTTCAGTTATTATGCATGACAAACACCTCTGAATCTATGAGAACGTGAGATAATGCAGACTCAATTATAGCTGTGTATGTTTCAATGAGTGTGCATATGTGGCTTTTGCAATAAAAAGTATATGTACAACAGTGATACAAATCTGTTTTTTTTTAAATGCCTAGAGGTTTAGCCTTGGTTAACAAATTGGACTTTAAGACTAAATAGATTTTGTTCAGTTTAGGAAGAAATGCCACTTAAAAAATTATTAAATAGGTTAATTATAGGGAGTGATGTGTTGAGAACAGATGGGGGAGTTTGTAAGCATTTTCAACTCATTGTGATCAGTTATTGATGGCTTACCTTGTAACCTACTGGAAAAAAAGATGTTTTGACATTTTTACATGCAATCTTCGCCTCTCATTCAACCTTTGAATTCAGATAGTTGGTAACACTTTACAATAATGTACAATTGCACATTAATTAATGCATTAGGTCTCATGAACTAACAATGAACAGTATACCATATTTTTACAAAGGGGTGGCCCAGCAATTTTTGATTCAATTTAAATTGACAAATTACAATTTTGTTAATTTTGTGTTTTTTGTTCAGTGCACATACACAAAAATTTACAATTATCTTAACTAAAAGTAAAATAAACCGAGGGCAGAGGGCACTATTTATACGGTAATGTGCTGAGTCGATCAATGCAAATGGTAAACACCCCCAACTGTGCCTTAAAAACAACAAGTTCATTCACTTTTCTGCACATTTTAAAGATCGCATGATACACAAGTGAGAAGGCTCCTGTATAGTGATGAAGAGTTAACATTTTCATCAGATGAAGAGCGGGACTCAGATGAATGGTTGTATTTTGAAGAGAGATTTGATCCAGCCAAGGATACAATTTCAGACGATTAAGTCATTTAGTTTTACTTACATTAGTTGACATGCTATTTTATATAAATATGTACATATTTTACTAGTGGGACTGTTTACAAACTTGCCAGCCAGGATTCTGAGTATTTATATTTATATTATAATAAGCAAGTTTTAGTTACATTTAAATGCTGTTTCGGATAAAGCAGGTATTTAAATTGTATGCTGTATGATATAAATATGATATGTAATATGATATAAAAATAATATGAATGTTTAGATTATTTTATCTAGTGTTTATGCTGCCTCATTATCATCAACAAAGCTTGTACTTGCAAATATTTTTTCAGGTTAAATTAGTAAAATGCACTTTAACCTGTTAGCGTTCCTGCAAAATTTGCCTAAAACGCTTAAAAAAGGCCTACCCAAATTAAATTGCATGCTGTTCTTGAACCATTTGGAGTATATGCATGCTTTTAGTCTCTTTTGAAAGGGGACACTCAAAGGTTTGTTCCTAAATAGTCAGAATCACTGTAAGTCTTACTGGTATTGAGTAATATAACTTTGAACACACTGAAAAAGGACCAAAGAAATTCCACCTACATTTTGTTTTGTAAACAGATGCCTGCAGATAACTACAGCTGGGAGCTATTAGCTGGAAAACACAATGGGATCACAGCATGAAGCCTTACCAAACACAGTTTAAAATTTTATAACAATACCTTAGAAAATGAGTGTTTTACACATGTCTATCTAAGTGTATGTCTAGGCGCTTCTCAAAAAAGGCCCCTTGGAGACTCCAAATTACCCTTTGTGACCATAGACACATAAAATGCTGCCATTCTTGAATGCTTTACTCTACAGTCATAATTTTGGGCTCTAATGAAAGGTTACACTTAGGGCTATTATATTCCTTATCCAGATTCACTGTCAATAATTGCTGACAAAAAGTAACTGAAGCATAAACACATTATAGTGTTTTTTTCAATTCCTGAAACCAAACTTTCTACAAAAGAGACAAAACAAGTGCTATGGCAACCTTGTCGCTGGTGCCACTTCTCGTGGGCGTGGAGTCCGATCCTTGAGCCGCACACTCGTCCGCAGATGGAGCAGGGGAAACCAGATGCCAGGGGGGTACCAGCCGCCCACTGGTGTCTCTTGATGCGCCTGGTGTGTCGATCTTGGTTGGTTTGGTGTATTTGAGAGACTGCAGTGGCACAGGTGACCTGCCAAGCAGATCTGTCGAGTGCCAGTGATTCAAGCTGTGTGAGGGGGATGTTCGTTCGCTTTAGGATGTCCCTGGTGTAGTCCTTAAAGTGCCGCTTTTGCCCTCCAGCGGACCGTTTTGCACCCATTAGTTGACTGTAGAGGACTTGGCGGGGCAGGCGGTGTTCAGGCATGTGTATGGTGTGCCCTATCCAGCGCAGATGTTTTTTGGCCACAGCTGCTTCCATACAGGTTGAGTCAGTGTTGCTGAGGATGACTGTATGGGGAATTCGATCTTCCCAGGACAAACTGAGGATCTTCTGTAAGCAGCGGATATCGAAGGCCTCTAGGTTGATGATGTGCCGGTGGTATGGTGTCCATGACTCTGCCCCATAAAGCAGAGTAGAGACACATACCGCGTTATAAACAGCGACCTTAGTACTGACCTTCAGGTTACGGTTTTCAAAAACCCTGCTGTGTAGGCGTCCAAAAGATGATGAGGCTTTATTTATCCAGCTGTGTATTTCTTTGTCAAGGGAGCAGAATGAGGACAAAATGGAGCCAAGATAGGTGAAGTGGTCCACTGTTTTAAGTGGAACACCGTTTATATGAAAACTTGGGGGTGTGGGGGCAGGGGTAGTGAGATGAGACATGACATCGGTTTTTTTAATGTTGACCTGTAGGCCAAAGGATTGGTACAGACTGGATATTGTGTTAAGGGCGTGCTGCATAGAGTCCGGGCTGTGAGCTAAGACGGCACAGTCATCAGCATACTGAAGCTCGCAGATTTGGCGGGTCTTTGTCTTTGTGCGGGCCTGGAGCCGACGTATGTTGAAGAAGCTTCCGTCAAGTCGGTATTCCACATGGACACCGACTTCATGTCCCATGACACGGTGGAAGAGGCAGGTGATGGCAGAGAGAAGGATGTTAAAGAGCACCGGAGCCAAGACACAGCCTTGCTTCACCCCAGCTTTTACCTCAAAGGACTCTGACTGGAGTTCTCCCGTGAGCGCTCTGGCTTGCATCCCGTCATGCAGCTGCTGTAGGATGCAGAGAAACGTGGGTGGTACCCCAAGTTTGGAGAGGTGTTTCCAGAGCAGTTCACGTATCAAAAGCGATTAAGTATCAAAAGCTTTGCTGAGGTCGATGAAGGCAACATAAAGGTCTTTGTGGTGTTCTCGGCTCTTCTCCATCAGCTGCCTCAAGACAAAAACCATATCTGTCGTGGATCTGGTCTTCCGGAAGCCACACTGCGTTTCCGGAAGCACAGCTTCCGAGATGTGCTCAACCAGTCTGTTGAGCATGATCTTGGCCAGGACTTTCCCTGCGAAAAGAAGAGATATCCCGCGGCTGTTGCCACAGGCTGCTTGGTCTCCTTTCTGTTTGTAAATGACCACGATGTTAGCATCCTTCCAGTCCTGTGGGAGGGTCCCATGTTCCCAGATGTTTTGGATCAGGAGGTGCAGGCGACGCGTGATGATGTATCCTCCGTGTTTGAAAACCTCTGCAGGGATTCCATCGTGTCCAGCGCTTTTGTTGTACTTCAGCCCTGCAATGGCTTGCCGGATTTCTGAGTAAAGTGGTGGGGTGTCCAGGTGCATGGTAGGTGGCAGGTCTGGGAGATTATCCAGAATATGTGTGTCGACAGGGTTGATGTGGTTGAGGAGACTCTCAAAATGATTTGCCCAATGGGCAAGAATCTCGTGGCGGTCCTTGAAAAGGATGGCGCCGTCAGCTGATCGGACTGGGGCAATCACCTGCTTCCTGGGGCCATACAATGCTTTTATGGCATCGTAAAAGCCTTGAATGTTATTGCAGTCTGCCATGTTCTGGATTTCTCGTGCCTTTTGCACCCACCAGGTGTCCTCCATAATTCTGAGGGCTCGCTGGGTTGCTGTTCTTGCACACACACACACACACACACACACACACACACACACACACACACACACACACACACACATACACACACACACACACACACACACACACCTGCGCTTGAGCCTACATAAACACACAATCCTGCACAAGCGCACACGAAAGAAGTTAGCAGGTAACGTTACACGTAAAAAACACACACACATACACTCGACATAAAACACCAAACACACGACATAAGCTGACAAATACACCTCAAAACAAACACATACCTCAGTATATACAGTCAAATATGTTGTATAATATAATAAAACTTACTTGTCGAGAGTGACGTCGCCACCATCCAAAAATATATCCTCTGCTACAGTGGATGAAACATCGCTCTCTTCGTCAGAAATGTCATCCTCCGACTCCTCACTGTCATGGCCAGTACATTGTTCAATCACTTCTTCGAGTAAAAAGTGTGTTTTACTAGTTCTCTTTGCCATTTTACACCTGTTAGCTCTTTCTCTCGTCAACTCGTACAATGCTGTGTTTACGCACGGGCGCATAAACCACTATGGTACTTTGCGCATGAACTTCACGCATGACCTGAGGAATCGACCCACTAAATCTGCATATCAATCTTTACAGAAATTCATTGTTCACTTTTAAATAAAAGAAGAGCGGGACTCCAATGAATATGTGTAGGTAAGTGTAAGAGTCTATAAAGGGTCTACTTTTATTTGTGTCTCATGTTTCTCCTGTTATTAGAAGTCCAATTGCTCTCAATACTTAAGTTAATTTGTCTCAATTCCATTTTTCATTAACCCCCAAAACAGCCCCTGCAGGGAAGGAAAATTAAAGATATACATTAAAAATCACTAAACAGTTTTAAGACTCTGATCCTTATGAATCATCATTACAATCACAATAATATATTGTGTTCTACATGTATACTAAAACATATATACATTTCTGCACTTGATAAAATCATGCTGCATTATCAGAACCTGCTAAAAATAAGATGAACAATAATGCACTGTAAATTATAACAGATTACATAACTGGAGATATGAGATATTACTGATGGTGTTGGGTGCAACAGACTACATCTGAATAATACAATAGATTACTGTTTCAATATGATTACATATTGATTACATGGTATATCAGGCACTGCAATAAATTAGTAGCTAATTAATTTGTATGGTAGACCTTGTGTGCTAGCGCTAATACACTGAAAACGGTCTCTTCCTCATTTACTTAGACTACAGAAATAACAACAGTTATTCACAAACTGGACATCAACAAGAAGACACATGGATAATATCACATTGCAATGCAGCGTTATCATAGAATCATTGCTTATCTCACAGCACTCATGGAACAAATAAGAGGCACACAAACACATGCCTGTGTGGTTTTGATTCGCATTCAGCGGGAAATGGAAGTGGAGCGTAGTTCTAGCGGGAAGACCAGCAGGTGTACATCATCACATAATTAGCTGGATAACTCCTAGCCAATCGCACGTAAGCCATTGCTTTATAAGTCTGCTCACCATCTATCACATTGCTGTTTCGGTGTGCTAACACTGCAACTAGATGCGTTTTAACCTCTCCAGTCCACATAATAACCAGTGCACAGCACATCTCTGGAAGCCCACCTTCCATTTCCAACACCGTTGTCACTTCATCTCAACTTCTGCCAACATCAAACCTATGGGGAGTGAACAACCATCAAACCCGGATCTTCACCCATATCTCAATCGCATTGCACGACCCGGCGCGGAAGGAGCGCGCACCCCGCGAATCCTGCAAAATCATCGGCTCAGGCAGCAGCTGGCTTCCATCAGAAATAAGCTAAGTCATTTTCATATCCATCAAATGCATTCAGATTTAGTTGCCATGCTACCTGTTCATCACAAAGTTGCAACGCTGCCTGTTCATCTTAACGCATTCGCATCAATATCAAAAGCCAGTATTTCATGTCAACTGCGCATTCACTCTCATAGTATGGCAGGCAATCGCGTAATCTCATGAGGGCAACTCGGTCAAGGTTCATTCACATTCACAGTCTGCATGCCTTCATTCAGTAAGATTCCCCCATTTTGCGGTTGCCTTCGCGCAAATCACGTAACTGGTGCGTTCCAATCCAATTCATAATCCCTATGCCCTAGTCACTAGGAAGACCGAGCCCATGATGTGAGCATTCCGAGGGAGCATGACATCACAGTTTCACCTGTTGATGTGCGCCCCCCCCTTCTTGAGCACAAACCATGCAAATTACATACCCAACTTAAATGTCTGTATCTACTGGCCCCCTTGGAGATGGACACAGTTGTAGTATCTTTTGAAAGAAGACACTTTGGGCTTCACTTCTCAAGTTTCATAATTAATATATGTTGTTATTTTAAAGCAAAAAACTACAATCTCAAAAAAAAAAAGTTTTGGACTTTGAGATGGGCTCATTCTGTTTAGAAGACTTCATATACACTCACCTAAAGGATTATTAGGAACACCCATACTAATACTGTGTTTGACCCCCTTTCGCATTCAGAACTGCCTTAATTCTACGTGGCATTGATTCAACAAGGTGCTGAAAGCATTCTTTAGAAATGTTGGCCCATATTGATAGGATAGCATCTTGCAGTTGATGGAGATTTGTGGGATGCACATACAGGGCATGACGCTCCCGTTCCACCACATCCCAAAGATGCTCTATTGGGTTGAGATCTGGTGACTGTGGGGGCCATTTTAGTACAGTGAACTCATTGTCATGTTCAAGAAACCAATTTGAAATGATTCAAGCTTTGTGACATGGTGCATTATCCTGCTTGAAGTAGCCATCAGAGTATGGGTACATGGAGGCCATAAAGGGATGGACATGGTCAGAAACAATGCTCAGGTAGGCCGTGGCATTTAAACGATGCCCGATTGGCACTAAGGGGCCTAAAGTGTGCCAAGAAAACATCCCCCACACCATTACACCACCACCACCAGCCTGCACAGTGGTAACAAGGCATGATGGATCCATGTTCTCATTCTGTTTACGCCAAATTCTGACTCTACCATCTGAATGTCTCAACAGAAATCGAGACTCATCAGACCAGGCAACATTTTTCCAGTCTTCAACTGTCCAATTTTGGTGAGCTCTTGCAAATTGTAGCCTCTTTTTCCTATTTGTAGTGGAGATGAGTGGTACCCGGTGGGGTCTTCTGCTGTTGTAGCCCATCCGCCTCAAGGTTGTGCGTGTTGTGGCTTCACAAATGCTTTGCTGCATACCTCGGTTGTAACGAGTGGTTATTTCAGGCAAACTTGCTCTTCTATCAGCTTGAATCAGTCGGCCCATTCTCCTCTGTCCTCTAGCATCAACAAGGCATTTTTGCCCACAGGACTGCTGCATACTGGATGTTTTTCCCTTTTCACACCATTCTTTGTAAACCCTAGAAATGGTTGTGCATGAAAATCCCAGTAACTGAGCAGATTGTGAAATACTCAGACCGGCCCGTCTGGCACCAACAACCATGCCACGCTCAAAATTGCTTAAATCACCTTTCTTTCCCATTCTGACATTCAGTTTGGAGTTCAGGAGATTGTCTTGACCAGGACCACACCCCTAAATGCATTGAAGCAACTGCCATGTGATTGGTTGATTAGATAATTGCATTAAAGAGAAATTGAACAGGTGTTCCTAATAATCCTTTAGGTGAGTGTATAAGATAATATACAGTTTTACAACAGGAATGCTGCTCAGATTGCATAGTCTGTCGAAGAACGACGATGAAGTGTAATTCTTCCAGGCGAGATCTCATGTAAACAATGGAGAGCATATCAAGATTTATAATTGCGTACAAAAGTGCTACTGGACGTTATAGAATGAACTCTGTCATGGACAATTGACCCAAGCAGGCTGAACTGAATTCATCTCGCGATTGTGATTGCATAATAAGGTATGAAGTCCCGTTTTTGATATTGCATGTTGTCATCCGCACTTCCAGCACAAATAAACAAACTGCTGTTTCTGGAGGACTGCTATCATGCAACAGAGATCCGATATCAACATTGAACACTTAGACCTTCGAAAAGACGTATAATCCGTTAACATTAATCGCATATCCATGCATGCATATATCAGAATGCAAATATATTAAACGTAAGCAGAGTGACGTCACTCCCGAGTGCAAACAAATATGTATCAACGGGTTATTATAGCCTTCACCAAGCCTTGTGAAAGAATTTACTTCATTCGGTACAACATTCGATGAGGTTCCCAGAGCGCCTCCAAGGGTGCATTTACGCAATCCATAAAACGCAGCATCTTCTTACTCCAGACGTACTTCCATGTTCTCATCACTAGCACCACTGCCTCTGACACCTAGCGGTAGGCTCCGCACCGCTTCCCCTATTCATCAGATTATCTATCACCAGCTTAAGGCATTTCGCTATGATCAGGTCATACAGAGAGTAATTCCCATCTCATGGCATATGTAACCCGTCTTGTCTTTCTGCGTTGTGTTCTGGGTTGTTCTCAAGTAGACTCAGAGGCTTGGGCAGTCACAATGCAGTTTATTATCTGCGGTCATAAACAATATGGCAATGAGTGTTGCGTGACATCAGGTTAGCATCTCAGTCAAACCCAGCATTGCTCTGACTCTATTTTAACCTCTTTTCATACAGAAAAACTACATACATTTGTAATCAAAACAAATACAAAGAAAATATCACAGATATTCCCAATAGAAAAACACATTGTAAATTCCCCTTAGTCATACATTAATTCCATTGTATAAACTACACATATAGTCATTGAATCATCTCAAACAAATATGCACAAACACAAAAAAAACATACCTGCGGTCATAAACAATATGGCAATGAGTGTTGCGTGACATCAGGTTAGCATCTAAAAAAAATAGCACCACGTCAATACAATGTTAATGGCCTGCCGAACAGCTAGCTCACCACTTGCTGCAGCAGCTACCGAACTGCATTTAACATATAAAAACACAATATCGCGGCTCGTAGTTCATTAAGACTACTGCAAGATTCACTCATCATCATATACACTCTTACACGGTGATAAGTCAACAAATAAGTGATAATAACAACTTATATATATATGTTTCCTTATCGGAGAAACCTGACATGAACTCACCTCAGTCAAACCCAGCATTGCTCTGACTGAGGTCAAACTTGCGCGACGCAAGTCCCCGGTCTGATGACGTCACATGCACGCACTGCACTAACCCGACCCGCAGGCAGAATGAACCCAAAACGAAACTCCCAGTAATACAAAAAGAAATATCTCTTTTGGTGGAATTCATAAGTATACAAATAAACCTGCTACACATGCTTCCATTTTATTATCATTCAGGCATCATCAAAGAGCAGAAATTCGTTGGCATGTCTTCACAAATCATTCACTCATCGTGGTCAGACCACTACAGCAAAAACTAATCAGAACCAATATGATCGATGGTGTAAATGCCGGAATTCAGCCATACATGTTTAGGCGTGCGTGTATCTGGTCTCCGGAATAAGTCAGATACAATGGTAACTTGGCACATCAGCTGTCGAATCAGCTATCAAGCACATTCGGAAGGAGATTTACAAATATTCACAAAATATTAAGTGCGACACTGCATATTCAGGTCGTAAAGGTGGGACATGAACAGCCGGAACTGATCCATGCTCCAGAATCACATTCTTGAAGATCCCGATTCATATCAACACACATTCACAAAGCAGTCTTGTGCAAGATGATTTGCACAAACATGCACACATTTTTGTATGTTTTGGGGCACACCTCCTTCAAAAATGAACTTGTTGCAGTGGAAAAATGAACTTGTCCACTGCATCTCCAGGGCTCTATGCCGGGAGTACATGAAGACTATTATGTTCCTTTTACAGCCAACAACTAAACTCTCATGAAGCTGAGACATTATTCTTCTCACCGTATTTGCTCCAGCTCGAGGAATAACAGGGAGGAGAGATAGAGAGAGAGAGAGAGAGAGAGAGAGAGCGAGAGACAAAAAAAGAGAACCCACAACGAGCCACGTCTCTAGAATTTCTAGACATCACACACATTCTCTAACCATGCATGCTTCTGCCCTAAAGAAACATGACAGGATCAGGTCTATTTTCACGTCGTTCCCTGGTCAGTTTGGGTGTCCTAACGCAATCTCCAGCCCTATCAGGTCACCTCTATTTTGCCATGCTTATCATTCCTCAAGGCCACTCCGCCGTTTTTCTGCATCCTGACACTAGCTCATTCCATAGACAGTCTCTCCTACCCACCCATCAATGATGGCTGGTGCGAATCTCCGGATGACACGCCCCTATTCTCGGACATGGCTCCCTCCATAGGATTCAGGGGTTGCCGCCTAGGACCATGGTTCACAGGGGAATGGCCAGAATTCTACTTTCTTCAATATAGCTTCCTACGCTCCAGACGCTCTCTTCATAAGTAATCCCATTGCTAGATATTTCAGAATCGAATGTATTTAACAAATGTTCTCGATCTACAATCCCAGTCTCGATGCGGCTCAGCGGAGGGAAGAAAGAAATGACACCAAGACCCAAGCTTCAAATCCTTCCTCGCCATTCGTACAGCACTTCATCATACGGTCCAGCAAACAACCTTCCCCTCTACCCTCCAATGAAATGGTTCTTTACCCTATATGGGGTAAAATATATGTTTGAGTTCAGAAATAGGAAATGCATTCCCAGAACCACTGCAGCCTCGTTCCGCGACAACACAGCAAGCTACATCTACAAAAGAAGTTTAAAATAGGCCTTCTTATTCCACACCCATCATCACGGCCAACGTCATATGGGTTCCCTCCAGAAACTCAAATGCATTGTAGTCATGCAACAATTCCGTAGTCGTTACTACAATCAATAAAGTCTGGCCCTCCTCGAACCATCATGTCCCCTATGAGACGTCTGACATGGCAGAGCATTTCCTGTAACTTCATCCTCCCAGCCAGACACATTACCGAGTTTTTCAACGTAGTCTCTGACCCCCTCCCTCGCTTCGCAGGAGTTCCACAGACCAGCTCTACAGGCACCCTTCAAGGTATACTGGAATCTACAATGAAGATGCTCAGCCGCTGTTCTCCCCAATCGTACCTGAAATAGTCAACTCGACCCAAATCATCAAACAAGCTCAACTCCCCATCAGCCATAAGTTCTCATGCATATCTGGTGGTGGTTGTTGGCTCTTCCCCAGCTCATCCTTGCATACATAATGACTCAATTCAAGCAAGCTCACCGTTCGCAAGGACAGCACATAACTATGTCCCCCCCTCCCTTTCGCCGGGCTTCCATAATCTCAAGCACAGCTCCTTCGTATAGGTATTGCTCAAGCCAGCCGCCCTCGCCGGAAAGCTCGCACCATAACGAGGTATCTTCCACAAGGTATGGCACGACAACATCGCCATTATCGTATGGCGTTATGTATGCTGTTCACTCTGGCTAAGATAACCATCAAACAACTTTCCCTCATCGGAGGGTTTTCATAACAAATGTTTTCTTTCAACAAAGGGATTGCACGCAACATCGCCATAATCGTATGGTTTTACGCATGTTGCTCACCTTTCGGCAAAGATACCTCAAACAACTTTTCCCTCGTCGGAAGGTTTTCATATCAATGTTGTTTTCTTTCATTGAAGGGACCGCACGCAATGTCGCCATTATCGTATGGCTCTACACACGTTGTCCCCTTCGGCAAAGATACCTCAAACAACTTTTCCCTCGCAGGAGGGTTTTCATACCAAATGTCTTTCAATGAAGGGACTGCACGCAACATCGCCATTATCGTATGGCTCTATACACGCTGTCCCCTTCGGCAAAGATACCTCAAACAACTTTCCCTCGCCGGAGGGTTTTCATATCAAATGTCTTTCAACGAAGAGACTGCACGCAATGTCGCCATTATCATATGGCTCTACACATGTTGTCCCCTTCGGCAAAGATGCCTCAAACAACTTTTCCCTCGCCGGAGGGTTTTCATATCAAATGTCGTTTATCTCTCAACAAAGACACTGCACGGCAATGCCGGCCTAAAGCAAAGATTCTGCTCAACCAGGGGCTCTCGACGGAGTGCCCAAAATCACACTCGAGGACAAAGGGGAAATGCACAGGGATGAAATCAAACTCGAGAGAAAAAAAAACTGCTTTCCCATCGCAAAGGCTTCACACAACCACGCCAGAGGTATTGCAAATTTCATGTCAAATTCCGACGCTCGCATCTCTTAATTCCTCCTCCAGAATGAACGCCCAACACAAGACCTGGTTCGTACCAAACTGGATCATCTCTTTTGGGGGTAGTATACTACTTTCTCTCTTTTTGGGGGTAGGCTCCTCGCCCCTGCCTCCGGCAGGACATGACGGTTCCGGGTACAACTCTGTCGGACTGCCGGACGGGGCCTATGCCAAATGAGAGAGACATCACCTCCCGTTTTACATCTATCAAATAAATGGCATCTCAAACTTCACTCAAGCCTGCATGTCTTCCCGATAGAAATGGAAGTGGAGCGTAGTTCTAGCGGGAAGAACAGCAGGTGTACATCATCACATCATTAGCTGGATAACTCCTAGCCAATCGCACGTAAGCCATTGCTTTATAAGTCCGCTCATCATCTATCACATTGCTGTTTCGGTGTGCTAACACTGCAACCTCCACCACCCCCACCACCACCAGTTGAGCCCTGTCCCGCAGGGGGGTAGGCTCCTTGACCCTTCCTCCTATCTCCGGCAGGACATGACGGTTCCAGATACAACTCCCTCGGACTGCCGGATGGGGTCTACGCCAAAGAGAGAGATCACCTCCGTTTTACATCTATCAAATAAATGTCATCTCAAACTTCACTCAAGCCTGCATGTCTTCCCGATAGAACAGCAATTTAAATTTAAACACCCAATTGCCAATGAACTTGGTGTGGAAAAGAAGGTCCCGCCTTAAAGGAAAGAGATCCAATAATATTTTTGATTCAGACATCGCCTGTCAGTCAACTTGTGTACGCACATGCACTTTAGCTGAACCAGTCAGAAAAATTTTTTTTATGTTAACTGAGGTAAAGAAGCACAATTTTGTTTTCAGATATTACTGCTGAATTTAAATTTTCTCTTTGAATGTAATCTTGACCAACTTCGACCTATTTTAAATAAATATCAAACAATATTAAACTTTATTTATTAACTTTTATTTCAATATTTAACAAATGTGATGGAAAAAATAAATATATACAAACATGGGTCAGGCAGGTGCCTTACGAAATACTTGTAACAATTAACAATGTCTTGATTTTAAGAGGATAAATTATTCTGATATTTATTAAAATTATTAAAGAATAATAATTTACAATTTAAAATAAATATATAAAATCAATGTAACTTTTCAAATGTGGCCCATGATTCATAAGCCTGATCTGGGACACACACCTCCCACCAATAACTGGCCCTCCTGTTGTTTGCCGTCACATATGCAGTGCCGCCATTGCCAGACATGGCCCATCTTTGGCTGACAGGATACATACCATTGCCGACATGAGGCCATCAGTGCCGGCTTGAGGCAACACTAGGGCCAAGTGAGTCTGCTACAGGGTAGTGATGGGAAGTCCGATTCTTTTCTGTGAACTGGTTCTTTCGGACGGTTCTTTTCAATTAACTGGTTTAAAAACAAATGATTCACCAGTTAATTTACGTCATCATTTACGACGTTACTATACTGTATATAATGCTAATATGCAGGCGTCATAGAATACATGCACAAACACATTCAATAAAGCCATATGTAACGGCATATTATTTATTATAACATTTTATTTTATTAAGTTATACTAATAAGGGTGTTTATTGTCATCAATGTTTCATTCAGTGATCTTATAATACATCCTACATTAAAGTTTTGCATCTAAAGCACCCAATACTGACATTGATATACAAATGTGGATGTTCTACATGTTTAAAGCATAAAAAGTTATTCAACTTTAAGTTTAATAGTCTTTATCATCTCACCCTATATTACAGAAACCATGATCCAGCTCATCACAACTTCAGATATAATCTGCATGCACAATCCTCAATAATAAAATTTGTTTACATCTAGAGGTGTAGACTGGATCATCTTCATACATTGATAAAACAGTTATACAATCAAGTCATAACATATTTCCAGTATATTTTATTTGTTACACTCTCTGTTGTTCAGCAAAATATACCTGAAACATAAATTTCGCCCCTTAATCACACACGTTTAATGCCAGCAGCTCATCGGTTCTCAGTATGTCGGACACCTCGGAAAGATCTGATTCTCAGTTCAGTATACTGTTGACTCGAACTGTTACGAGCAACTCATTTTACTGTTGACTCGAAAGCTGTTGCGACACAAGCGTTCAGTCCGATTTGTGAATTAGTTGGAGCGGTTAATTGCAAAAAGGTTGGCAAAAGCAGATAACGTCTCGGGTTACTTAACTGTAACCCCTTGTGGCACGGCAGAGGATGGGGCCGGGTCGTGATTCTACACACCCGGTCCCTTATCAGGCTAATCAAGCCTCCGAGAGGGATAAAGGCCAACTGTGGAGGATTGTGTGGTTCTCTCTCTTCTGCACAATCCTCCGCAGTCGGCCTTTATCCCTCTCGGATGCCCTGAGAGTTGTGGGGCATGTCCCTGCTGATAATTTTTCCTGCAAAATGTCCAGAACTGAAGCAATCTGACAGTTAACTGGATCTTCATTATGTGCACTGCACCATCTTTCAAAGACACCCCATTTATTAGCGTAACGTCTTCTAGTAGAGGGAGCCCTAGCACTTAGAATGGTCTCGATAACTTCAGGTGAAAGCCCAGTGTCCCTCAGTTGGTATCCTTCAGGGGCCAAACATGAAGGTTCCACAGCTCGGGCCAGTGATTAAATATTGTCCCCTGTGCCTGATACAGAAGGAATCGCCCAAGGCGAGCTGTCGAGGAGAGACATTATCTCCGAGAACCATACCCTGTTCGACCAGTGCAGCGCTATCAGTAAGAGGCAGGACCCTGGCTGGCGAACTCTGGCCAAAATTCCCCGGAGCAGAGAAACCGGGGGAAACAGATACAGGCGCATTCTAGGCCATGTATGTGCCATCGCGTCCAGACCCAGGGGGGCTGGGTGACTCAGAGAGAAGTAGAGGGGACATTGCGCTGTCTGTTGAGAGGCGAAGAGGTCCACTTCTACCCTGTAAAATCTCACCCAGATTTGTTCCACTACCTCGGGGTGGAGTTTCCACCACCCCATCTGGACAGTAAATCTGCTCCCACATTCAGGCATCCAGGGATATGAACTGCCCTGACTGACAGGAGCTTGCCCTGGGAACAAAGAAGAATCTGACGTGCCAGTCTGTTCAGCTGGCGTGAATGTAGACCTCCTTGATGATTTATGTAAGAGACTGCTTCTGTGTTGTCCCCCCGCACCAGGACATGGCAGCCTCTCAAATGCTGGAGGAAGTATTTCAGAAATACAACCATCAACTCGAGACAGTTGATGTGCCAATCAATCTGATGACCCTCCCATTCCCCTTGAGCTGGACAACCACTTAAGACCGCTCCCCAGCCCATCAGGGAGGCATCTGTCGTTAGAATGGGATCCAAAGTAAGGAACCGGGGTCTGAACCACATAGAAATGGTATGAAATGTGTGGCACGTAACCCTTATTAGCCTTAGGGGACTGGCCCTTGTATGAAATTCCCTGGCTTTGAGCCACAACTGAAATGGTCTCATGTGCAGAAGTCCCAAAGGGATCACAGAGGCTGCAGATGCCATGAGACCTAGTATTCGTTGATACTGACTAACAGTGCAACCTTGGCCTACACTGACTTTGCTCAGGGTGTTCTGAATGGACATGATTCGAGCGGGAGACCATTGTGCACGCATTGTGATCGAATTCCATACAACGCCCAGATAGGTAATTTCCTGAGTGAGAGAGAGAACGCTCTTTTTGACGTTGAGTCTCAGACCCATAGAACAGATGAGCTAAGACGATATCCCTGAGCTGAACTGACAGTTCTTGAGACTGTGATAGTATCAGCCATTCGTCTATGTAATTCAGAATGCAGATGCCCAATCGCAAAGGAGCCAGTGCTGTATCCATTCATTTCGTGAATGTGTGGGGTGATAGGGCTAGGCCGAATGGAAATACCCGATATTGGAAGGCTTCACCCCCGAAAGCAAACCTCAGGAGCTTCCTGTGTTGTGGCAGAATTTCTATATGAAAGTATGCGTCCATGAGATCGATCGTGACCAACCAATCGTGATGTTGGATTTGGGACACAACCATCTTGATAGTTAGCATCTTTAACTTGAACGCCATGACTGAGCGATTCAAGCCTCGAAAATCTAAGATCGGACGCAACCCCCCACCGTTCTTGGGAAACAGGAAGTATCTGCTGCTATAACCTGACTTTTTCTCAGGAAGGGGAACATGTTCTATGGCCAAGGAAGCCATAACGGTGAATGGAGAAGTTTTGTGGGGTATCAGGAGGGTAAATGTGGATGATACACACGCCCCGTCCCGAGGGGGGCTACCCCCACAAGGCTGGGTGCAAGACCGTCAGGGTTTTTTCCTCTAGAAATTACTGCCCTGAGGTCTTGCTTTGGGGGCTGCTGAGGGCGACGAGCCGGTTGCCAGTCTCTACGAGGGGGAGCACGACTCGCCATGCTTTGTTTTTGAGCCTCCCATCTAGATGGACCGGGGCGGGGCAGGGTGGCTGACGCCCCTCCCCCTGAATGCGGTGAGGAAGGAATTGCCCGAAGGCTTCCTCGTGACTTTTTGCCTCCTGGAACCTGGTGATAACTACATTCATACCATCACCAAATAAGCCAGAAGGCAAAATCGGGGCATCAAGAAGGAAAACTGTGTCCATGTCTCTGATCCCCGACAGGTTGAGCCATAATTGTCTCTTTGTGCTGACTATAGCAGACATTGACCAGCTAATGGCGAGGGCCATCTGCTTGGTCGAGCGGAGAGACAGATCCGTGGCTCGACGAATCTCAGAGAAAGCCTCCTCATCGACCATGGTCCCCGCACTCAGGTCCTTCAGATCAGCCTGGTACGCCTGTAACACTGCCATAGTCTGCGGGCAGCACCAGCCTGACCTGTTGCCTGATAAGCCTTCCCCACAAGCGTGGATGTGGTCCTGCATGGATTTTGTGGGGAGAGTGGGTCTTTTTAACTATGATGCCGAGCCAGGCGAGAGATAACCCGCAAGTATCTCTTCACCCAGCGGCATCACCAAATACCCCTGTGCCTCAGCACCCACGAAAGTCGAATATATCGTCGTCGAGGGCACAAAGACACGGGAAGTATAAGGTGTCCTCCATGAACGATAGAGCTTGTCATGGTGGTCATCAAAGAAAGGAAGGGACTGATGAGGCGTTCCCTTCCCTTGGCCACCAGACAGAAATCATTCCTCCATCTTGGAGCATTTGGGGGTCTCTTGTTCGTGTGGCCAGTCTATTTGAAGCCTGGCCACCACACGAGTAATCACCTTGAGTAATTCCTCAGATGATTTATTATCATGCATGGAATGTTGGGAGGTGGGTAACTTGAAGTCCGCAGACTCAAGATATTTGCGGTCCCCCTCATGAACCGAAGAGGCGCCAGAGCACACTTCAGGATCACAGGAAGGACCAGCTGGATCTGGGGAGAGAGCAAGTGATAGGGATGGACCTGTCTCTCGCTCCTCAGCCAGATCCTTACGGGAGCCCCAAAATGGAAGTGTGGGCACTGACTCTCGGAAGTAAGCAACACAAGTGCGAAGAATTTGGACTGAGAACAGATCGCAATGCTCGCACCTGCCCTGCCCCAACGCAAGAGAAGCATGTTCTTCCCCCAAACACACAAAACAAAACTGGTGTGTGTCAACAAGGGAACACGCACCGCTTGCTTTGTCTTTCAGTCATTCTTTTTTAGAGAAAAGAGAAAGGTTTCTGCGCACTGCCTAACAAAATCTAACTCCTAACAGAGGAAAGTAGAAAGTTTCTGACAGGCTCAAGAAGCACAACACACATAGAGTGATCTGAAGACAAAAGATCTGACGATGTACCTGTGACACATCTATTTATAGCCCTGCTACAGGTGCATCCAATGATGTCATTAGCAGAGGCTATAAATTCTAGTCAATTTCATTGACGTGTTGCACACATATTCACAGCTGGTCACACCTAAAGTTGTTCCCAAAGTGCTAAATCAGCACAGCATCAAAGTGTAGCTTTCTGATAGGGAACACCAGTTCCCCTTCTGTCACTCAATCTACGTTGTGTCGATGTAGTGACACTAGGGGTTGCTCTTCAGAGCCCCATACACCTCTATTCTTTTGAGAAAAGGCCAATGAGAACTGGCGAGTAGAATTTGCATGCCATTCAACCTGGACATATGGGTATAAAAGGAGAATGAATGCCCACTCTCATTCAAATTTTTTCTTCGGAGCTGAACCGTTATACTATCAGCAAGCTGAATACTACTGCTGCTCCATTCACCTCAAAAAAAGAGTATGCTGTTGGATATATGGCACATTCCAGCGGCTTTCTCTCCTTCAGCATGCCTAGTGTCACATATTCCCTGTTGTCTTTTGTTTTTGTGCTTTTATGTTGAAGTTCTTGTTTAGTTCCTGTTTTCTGTTAGATTTTTGTAGTTTCATTTTAGGATTGGTTTTCCCCTGATGCTTTCTCATTCCCTGATTGTTTCCCCAGGTGTTCCTTGTTTTCCCTTGTGTATTTAAGCCCTTGTTTTCCCCTAGTTAATTTGTCAGTTCTTGCATGTTTTGTTATGCTCTGTGCTAGGTTCCCTGTGTTTTGATTTATTCTGAGCTTTCTTGTTTATTTTAATAAAGCTGCATATAGATCCTCATTCCTCGCCTGCCTCATCACACCTAGTGCAGATTATGCCCCTGGGTTCTTCGACAGCACTACTAAGGGAGTATATTCACGAAAAAGTTTAAGATAAAATATTAAGAATGTTTTTATCATAAATTATAAGAAATTTGTAAAAACATTCCTAAGTGCAATTCTTGAAAAATTCTTCAGAAGCTCTCAAATGTTTTCTTTAGAACAAAATGTTTTTCTTAAGAATAAAAAGACAGGCTTTGACATTGTAACGTTACATTTATCAATTAACCTTCTTTATTTTAAGTAGCAAGCACCGGGATAATTTTTTTTAATGTAAATTATGTGAGATGTGTTAGTTTAATGACATTAATCGTCAAAGGAGAATTTACTTGCTGCTAACCATTTGTTCACTTTTAATTTGACATGGTTGAAAAGAAAAGAAACAAAAACTACAAGAGCTGGATGTTATTTCTGAGGAAATTACTGCAAGGAAAAAGTTGTCCTTGGGAAGCTTGATAATTATATCACATTTGGCGTGTAAATAGGAAAGTGTGGTAGAGGCTGTCTCTGCTGTGCCCAACTCTGATAGGAATGTGGATGGGGGTGAAAAAAGAAAGTCTCGGCTTTCTATGGTTATAATTATTATGTTTCTTTGAACTCGAGAGAGCACTATATGCTGCGCATCCATTAGCATGATTGGTCACCACATTAAGAAGCTTCAAAACAACATTTATTGTTTGAATGGGATGATAACATTTACATGGTTTACAAGCTGAAAATAAAAATATAATTTTACAGAAAAGTCCCAAAAGAAATTCGGTCTAAAATCACATTTCTATGTAAACAGCCCATTACGACTTGAGACATGAAAAACCCAGTAAATTAATTAAACATCTTACCTTTAAGGATTTAAGACAACTATGAGGTTATACTAACTTTAAGATGTTACTTACGATGATTTCCATTAAAAAAATTTTAGAGAATTTGAATGCTGCTTTAGTTTTTCTTAAGAACAATCTTAAGATAAGACATTTTTTATTAAGAATGTTTCGTGAATCCAGTCCCTGGGTGAAAAAAGCCACCTTTTTCCGGGGGGTCTTACAGGGGAAACAAATGTGGTTTGAACCTCTGCCAGAAGCCATTCTATAGAATTGCCCAGCTTTGGCTGCAGTCATTTTAAGACCCTGTTTACATCTGGTAATAAGACATGTTTTGGTTGATCCAATTGCAAATGGTCAGCGCTAAATATAGTTGTAAACGGGGTGCAAAATGTTTTGTGATTGGATTGCAAAAAACACATAGAGGTAGTCAAAAACCACATCACATTTGAGGTTTAAATGCTGTCATGATGAGCCCTGTACGGCAATGAAGCACCGCCTCTCACCAGTCAATCACCCGTCAAAAAAAAGTTGAAATTTACGAGCAGATTTAAAAGGAAATAACCAACCAACTTTAAAAAGGAATTACATACTCAAGGATAAGAACAATTCACGGCTCTTCCTCAGTGTGTCTGTCTGATATCAATATGCAGGGTGACTAGATGACAAGCACACACATCTGAAGCTGAACTAACACAAGTATTCCACTAAAACAACCCATAATTCTGCTTGAAATGTTGCGTTTGTGCTTAGATTAAATCTCAACTGCATCTGGGAGAAACAGCATGCCAGTTTTGTCCGCGCTTTCTTTGTATTTATGACTTTTTTTTGCAGTTTATTATTATTCAGTAACAGTGATATAGAGATTGATGTATGTCCATACAAAATCAAACGTGCTCTCTTCAGAATCCCAACACCACAAAGAAAGAATGAATGGACATACGCAGCAACAACAGCTGTGTTATCTTTACAATGGACGTAATGCCATCATTTTGCGCTAAGCATCACGGGACTTGGGACACGGGAAAAATGTGGAGAAAATAGGGTCTGGGGTTGCTACGGGAGCTGCTCTACCATTACCGAGAGAGTTGCTGGCCCTGTCCCAATACCCACACTTGTGGTCTTGGCCACTTGAGTGCATGTGCACACGACAGGAAGTAAGTGTTTAAGACTGTCCCATGTCTAAAACCTGCCAAAGCTCTGTGCACTTAACCCACACTAAGTCCACACTAGTGTAAATACTGTTTCCCAGAGTTCATCACGATCAGGAGCCACACCCCGCCTACACGATCGATTGTTGTATTTTTGCCATGATGACATCAAGGAAAGATTTTCAATGTAAATTATTTATTATAATCAGAGAGTGAAATGTAAATAAAGCATATATTTGTTTTAGTATAAATGAAAGTATTCAACATTATATAACGTGTTTAGACATTAATATCAGTTTCATAATTATTAAATATTATTTATGTGTATATTTATATACCTCTTTGTTATCCTTCTCGCCCAGTTATCACCTTATTTTGTTTGTTCTTGCCTAATATCACTGGTCATTTTGGCCATTTATCAGCCAGTGTTGCATACAATATACGATCTAGTACATGTTGTTTTTAAAATGTATCAACTACTACCACAGGTTCTTTCTCATCTTAATGTATTTCAAATATAGATTTTAATGCTTTTTATTTGTTGTATGAAACCACATACTGATAAGTTGTGTAAAGCAGTCTTTGGTTGTCTTATATTAATGACAAGCCAGAGCATATAATTTAAATGGTTTGTATTAGTATCTATTAATTGATCACACGTTTATAGAATAAAGTTTTATACAGTGTATTGAGAAACAAAGTAGAAAGAAATTGCTTATATTTCATATTTTACAGCAGTTATGGATGATGGTATTTTACAGTTAAACATTTTATAATGTGCAAAGTATTGAAAATTCATAATTTTATTAATAATTTTGTAATTATTTTCACACAATAAACACATTATAATTTTTGTTTTTTATATTTTCTACAGCACAATACACTTCCAACAACCAGTATTGTATTAATAAATGAAAAGATGGAACAATTTTCTGTTATTTATTATTTTAAGTGGGCTGTAAAAGTCACTGCTATCAAAAACAATGAAAAGACTAAAAAAGCTGCTACAACCAGCACCAACATCTCTAAGTCTACGAGTGTCCAATCAAAAGTCATCCACACACTCGCAGTCTTCATGTCTACTTGCACACTAGTGGCCAAACACAAACTATGTTAGACAAGTGCATAAGTAGGCAAGACCAAAAATGGAAGTAGGGGCATTGGGACAGGGTCGTTGTGAGACATGCAGTTTGCTTAATAACATTTCAACAGTTAAGTTTGCCTCCTCATCTGCTCTATATATCATGACAGTAAATAATCCACTTGATTGTTTTTTTGTTCTATTTATTTCATTTCTGTTTTTAAGGAGTGATAAACGCTCCAGACGATACAGTTTGACTTCTTTAAAGGAAGCTGATGAAAATGTTACTTCATACAATCTTCACACAGAGTTTAATCTGCTGGCTGTTACAGACATTTGATGGGGGTGTTACGGGGGTGCTATGGACTCTCTTGGGGTGGCTGAAGCACATGCCAGCCCCTCCTTAGTGCCGTCTCTGTTTTTACAGCATTTATAAATCTTCGTTTAAGGATAGTTAATGCAATTGCAAGTGCATTAACTAACATATGCAATTTTACAACATAGAATCTTATTGAAAAGTGTTACCTGATTGTTTGATAATAACATAATTTCTAAATTCTTCAGGGTTGATAACTCTGTATCAGCTGCATAGGATTTGTTAGATTTGTTAAATCAAGTTTATGATCTCATGGAGACTGATTGCCTCAAACCTTGAGATAACACGGTGTCATAGACAGTGGTATGTTTTGGCTATCATTTTCTTGAGTCCTTGAGAAGTTGTCTTTGAGTTCTTATGAAGACATGTTCAAATTTTTTGACTCCTGAAAAACTTTCAACATCGAGCTGAAAGAATCCGAACCATTTCTTCGTGCAGCACGTGAATATGTATGCGAGTATATTTCTGTAATGTTAATTTCCCATGAGCATGGAGGTAAATCAGACAATGTCACATTTAGACAGCTGCACTTTTTACATAGTACAAGCACTTATATGTTCAGATGTGGGGGTTGTATTTAGCAATTTTTTACATAGTTGTAAATTTTGTGTTAAAATGTGTCCCTGACATCACAAGTCATTTCATAATTACACATGCTGTATGATGTCAAATGGCTCTATAAGCTACTTGGAATTTGTACATTAATTAAAGCTACAATATACATTTTCACAAACTGTATAACCTTTACAGTTAAATGCAGAAGTTTGCATAAACCGTCTAGGTTACGTATGTAACCTCCGTTCCCTGATGGAGGGAACGAGACGTTGTGTCAGAGAAGCGACACTAGGGGTCTCTCTTGAGCACCGATATCCACCTCTGATCTATGAAAAAAGGCCAATGAGAAGTTGGCAGCCAGTATTTGCATATCCCGCCCCCGGACATACGGGTATTTAAGCGGCGCAAATACAGGAGTTCATTCATGATTTTTCTGAGGAGCTGGAAATGGTTGGCCACAATAGTGGCTCAGCTCAGCGACGTGGCGGGTAAGACACAACGTCTCGTTCCCTTCATCGGGGAACTGAGGTTACATACGTAACCTAGACGTTCCCCTTCTGTCGTTCTCTCCACGTTGTGTCAGAGAAGCGACACTAGGGGTCCACTTATAAACATGCCATGCTCTGAGCCGTGTAAGTGAACTGCTGATACAGGAGCCTGCTGATATTGCAGGACGACCAACTATATCAGACTGCACGTACCCTTCCCCAATGCCCCATTCAAGCCATCAGAATCCTTCTCGTTTCCCTGGAGGGGGGAACAAGGTGATGGCCGCCAACCTGGGAACGGGCCAGCCTGGCTGGGCCTCTTTTCTATCAATGTTTCTCGCATAGAGCAACTACGGCCGGGGCCCTTACACGCCTTGAGGGAAGGGGGTCTTAGCCTTTCTTTTAGGGGGAGAAGACCCTGCGGAGGCCACACCTACCCCAGCGGCGCGGCCGCCGCGGAGGACGCCATATGCCCCAGGAGCTGTTGGAATCGTTTTAGAGGGACCACGGCACCTTGCTTGAAGGAAGCAAGGCATTTCAGCACTGACTGAGCACGCTCGTTGGAGAGACGTGCTATCATTGAGACTGAGTCTAACTCCAAACCGAGAAAAGAGATGCTCTGGACCGGGGTGAGCTTGCTCTTTTCCCAGTTGACCTGAAGCCCCAAACGGCTGAGGTCCCTGAGCACCTGGTCTCTGTGCGGGCATAGTAACTCTCGCAAGGGGAGAATAAACTCAAAGCACTTACCTTGCTCCGCTCACCCGGCATGGGGCGGGTTCTTGACTGAGGATGAGGTCTGATGCTGGCGTCCTCTGGACTCATCTGAACCGGCCGGGGAACAGTCGTGGGGCTGAGGGCGGGGACACCGCATCCGGGAGACGGGACTTTTGAGGCCTGAAAGCAGAGTGCCGTGAGAACGGCATTTGCGGGCCATGTGACCCAGAGACAAAGGAAATAGCTCTTTTATTGAGAATTTGGGTACCGCAGCCCCTGTTGGGGGGTGCGGCAAATGAAAAAACACAGGATTCTCCTCCCGGTCTTCCACCGGGGGACGGAGCGGTCTTACCACCTCCGGAGCTAACGTCTTGGACTCTGGGTGCATTGTCTCAGGAGTGCCTGGGAGCCTTCCGGGTCCTCGAGGGGGTCCGTGAGACAGGGGGCGTGCGGTTCCCGCGGTTTGCTCGATGCTGGGGCTGAGAGCTGGGCCCGGGTTGAGGCAGAGCAGAAGTTCTTCTGGCCACGGGAGGACGCCCTCGGCAAGCAGACAGGGCACGAGCCGTGGCGGCAGGCTTGCGGCGAGGCATGATGTGAGAAATGGCCTCCGTCTGTTTCTTCACGGTCCTCGGGCGGTGTCCTCGACGGTGTAGCCGAAGAGGCCAAACTGGGAGACAGGGGCGTTGAGGAAGCGAGTCTTGTCAGCTTCACGCATCTTGACCATGTTCAGCCATTGCTGACGTTCCTGGACCACCAGCGTGGCCATCGCCTGCCCGAGCGCCTGCGCTGTGACCTTCGTTGCTGTCAGGGCGAGGTCGGTCACTGAGCGCAGTTCCTGCAGCGTGTCGGGGTCAGGGCCACCCCTGTGCATGTTTCGCAGTGCCTTGGCTTGGTGGACCTGCAGGAGAGCCGTGGCATGCAGGGCGGAAGCGGTGTGTCCGGTGGCGCTGTAGGCCTTCGCGGTCAGCGAGGATGTTGTCTACAGGTCCGGGAAGGGAGTATAGGGCGGCCCCGCCAGGTGGTAGGGCTTCCGGGGCATAGATGGAGCGCAACTGCCCTATCCACCTGGGGAATTGCCGTGTACCCGTGGCGCGCTCCGCCGTCGAGGGTGGCGAGGGCAGATGAGCAGGTGGCGGTGTGACAAGTGGAGAAGGGTGCTCTCCACGAAGACGTCAGCTCATCATGCACCTCCGGGAAAAACGGGACTGGGGGGGCGAGGCTGTGAGCGGCCCCCAGACCCCAGGAACCAGTCATCCAGCTGTGATGGCTGTGGGGAGGATGGAGGGTTCCAATCCAAGCCCACGCTGTTGGCTGCCCGGGAAAGCATGTCGGCCATCTGTGCGTCGGCCTCAGCCTGGGCATGCAGGCCCGAAAGCGGCAGCCCAGGGGAGTCCTCAGCATCAGATAGGCGAGTCGCCATTGCCTCGAGCACAGACTGGAGTCAACGAGCGTGCTGGGGTGCGGGTTGTCCGAGGGGGTGTACCCGGCGGAGCTGCACCCGTTGCCATCCCCAAATCACTTCCATCGCCAACCGCATCGTCCTCAATCCCGTGGGAAGAAGGAGCAATGCGGGGGCGGCTGGAGTGGCTTGCTTAAGGTTGTAAGCGAGCCGCGATCGCAACGTTGTCGACAGCTCGCAGTGAGAACATGAACCATCCACAAATGCAGCCTCAGTGTGATCGCTACCCAGACACACGAGACAACGCCTGTGGCCGTCTGAAGCGGAGAGCACTCTACCGCATCCAGAAACAACACAGGGGCGGAAAGGCATCTTTATAAAGTCCGCGTTCAACGTTGCTGTGTTTTGCTCTTTTAGAGGAAATTTCTCTTTTAAATAAAATTACTCTTTTATGAAAAAAACTTGTGAGAGTTCCTTAATCTGCACTGTCGAAGCACCCAGGGGCAGGAATGCACAGCCGTGCAAACAGGAGAAAGCCGCCGTTGTGTTTTTCTGAATGAACTCCCGTATTTGCGCCGCTTAAATACCCGTATGTCCGGGGGCGGGATATGCAAATACTGGCTGCCAACTTCTCACTGGCCTTTTTTCATAGATATCGGCGCTCAAGAGAGACCCCTAGTGTCGCTTCTCTGACACAACGTGGAGAGAGAGACAGAAGGGGAACTTTTGTTTTCATAAATTTCCACACCCCTTTCAGAAATAGCCTATAAGAGATTATAATTTGTATTGCCCTTTAAAAGCTACATAACACAAAATGTACACTTATTTACACAAATCATCCTGTTCAAAAGTTTGCACACCTTGGTTCTTCTTATGTTGCCTTCTTGAGCATCAATAATTGTTTGCATTTTTTGTAATAGTTGTGTTTTAGTCCCTCAATTGTCAAAATCTGGAACTCATATATAGCCACTTTTGGGAAGAACTCAAATGTGCAAAAAATGCTGTAGTTACTGTAGTTGTTATTTTTTTTTTTCTTAAGATAAGTGGACATCTTCACTGCTCAGGACAAAGCAGGGATTCATAAAAAATATTAAACAAACCATTGATCTTCAAGAACACAACAGACTATATTAGAAACCAAGGGAATGTAAACTTCTGAACATGATCATGTGTGTGAATTCCGTTACTAGTTTGTCATGTGGAATATATGTGAGGATGTGTAATGTCAAATAGCTTCTTAGTGGCAGTACTAAATAAAAACAAAATGCAACACATTGATTCCTTAAATTTTCTTTATTTGGTCCAAAAAAGGTCTTTAAAAAGTCTTAAATTTAGCTTCATAACATCTGCAGAAACCCTGGCAAGGATTTATACCTATGAATGGAAATAAGCTTCATCAGTCTCTATAAAAGTGTTTTTAAATCCTCATCCATTAACAATAATTGACTGTGGTTTTAGCATCCTAGCCAGCACTGAAAAAAGTAACAAGTATCAAGTGACAGCACAGTCTACATGCTTTCAGTTGCACATGATTAATGAAACTGATAAACTTGAATAAAAACTGACTTTTCTGCCATTACTTACTCACCCTCGTTGTTCAAAATCAGTATTTATTTTGTCATCTGTGAAACACAAGATTGAGGGATGAGAGGATCATGTTTGTGGCTACATCAAAGCTTTGGGCTGTCTAGAGCTGCGCGATGCGCTGAGATGCCAAGCGCAAGTTTACACAAGGCAGGAGAAAAGACAGATGAAAAGAAATTGTGCACATCGGTTCTTATGTGTATTTTCACTAGTTTTGTTCAATGTGTGAAAGTGAATGAGATTAAAGGATGTGCCCCCACCTGCACCCCCCCACACACACACACTTTAAGCACCACTGATGTACACTAACATTCTGCACTCAAAAAATTATTTATGACTTGATGTCCCTAACATGAGAGTGTAATGCAACCCAAAACAGACAATCAAGAGGAAGCGTAACAAAAAACCTTTGCTATTCATAAACACAACCTATTTACTTTGCAGTGTGAGACACGTTCTGATGGATCACTGCCTATTAAAATAGACTCAACAAGCTTAATTAATAAATCATACTAGAATAAGTTTGTAAAGAGGGTCATTTGATTCTACGGTATACAAAATACCTTTTTTATATGGGTTTCTTTGTTCACTTTGTTTAAAAAACCTCTACTGTTCTATGATGAGGTTTCTTGTGCTGCCTGACCCTTATAAGCAGACTTATTGAATGTGACTGAAATAATAAATGAAATATTTTAAAGTAACTCTAAATGTATTGATGTGTTCAATTTGTTTTTTTGAGAACAATTAAATTTAGATAAAATATTTTCTGGCCTGTTTGAGGGGTGATCTATTATATGCACAATTTTTCTCATTTTGCTCCTCCACAATACATACTTTCCATCACTCTCAATTCACTGTATTCCCATCCACATTCATCCATCCATCCATGGCAGTCTCAAAATGGAAAAGCTACTGTAGTGACTTTTTGCCTGCACCATGAAAATATCACTGTCAAAAAGTTCTCAAATCAGTTCAAAGGATTCTGTCAAAGGTTTGGCAATCTTCGGAAATGTTGGTGTGTGTCTAACCGCAATATATTTCAATACACATATACGGAAGTGATGTGTTATTGTTGAACAGCTTTATTGATTATAACAAGAGTGATCCAACATTCTCGATCTCTCAGTTCAGGAAATAATTGTGAGCATCTAAACTACGATACAGTTTCACTGCCTCTCTTGCATAGACATGCTCAGTATTAACATCAAATCTGGATAATCCGTCTTTCGAATGGGACGTTAAACCGAGGTCCTGACTCTCTGTGGTCATTAAAAATCCCTAGGGCACTTTCTCGTAAAGAGTAGGGGTTTAACCCTGGTGTCCTGGCCAAATTCCCCCATTGGCCCCTATCTATCATGGCGTCCTAATAATCTCCATCCCTGAATTGGCTACATCACTCTACCATCTCCTCTCCACCAATAGCTGGTGTGTGGTGGGCGTTCTGGCGCACTATGGCTGCTGTCGCATCATCAAGGTGGATGCCGCACACTGGTGGTGGTTGAGGAGATTCCCCCCTATACAATGTAAAGCGCTTTGAGTTTGAGAAAAGCGCTATATAAATGTAAGTTGTTGTTGTTGTTGTTATAAGACACTTCAGGAAAACTTTTGATGTTTGAGAAAAGTTTGCTGTGTTGACTCAGAGTCTTATTTAAAGGATCAGGAAACAATTAAAGGAAACAATTTACAGGACACATCATTGTTTATTTTCAGTTTTTGTAAATATCTTGTTTGTTCTGTTTGAGCTAGACTCGACCAAAAAACGGCACGCTAATAATTTTATTTTGACAGTTCTGGGTTGCTGCTACCAGAAATGCTTCAGGGCCAGACATGCACAGTAGCTTTGTTATTGTTTATGTCCTTGAAATGGTCTATAATCGAGCTGTTGAAATGAACATGTTAATGCATGCAATTAATAAAAAATATTAAACATACTAATTTTTTAACAGAATTACAAGTGAGGGCGCAGAATCGCTAACCACTACAGTGTAGGCCATTTAATTTAATCTGCATTTCATTCCACATTCAGTTGCAGTTATGCACCCCTTATAGAGAACTTTGAAGGGAAAATTACTGAATGTACAGATCACCTGGTCAGAAGAGATGACTAGGGCATTTGAGAGTGCTAAACAAGCCTTGGCGGATGCAACCTGGTCATTACATCCCATTCCGGAGTCCTCAGCAGGCATTGCCACAGATGCCTCAGACTGTGCAGTGGGGAGCAGTTCATGAGCAGCTAGTCGATGGGGTCTTCCACCCTCTTGCTTTTTGCAGTCGGAAACTTCATCCTAATGAGGAGAGTATAATGCTTCCTGCTGCTCCTATTGTATCTGGCCATGAGACACTTCCGCTTCTTGGAGGGCCGCATTTTCACATAGGTTGTAGATCATAAACCCCTGATCTATCGCATGTCATAAGCTACGGAACTTTCTCCTGCCCGACAGCAGTGGCATCTCATTATTATTTTGGAATTTACAACCGATATCAGACATATCGAAAGAAAGAGCAATGTGTTGGTGGACTGTCTTTCTAGGGCCAATGTAGAGGCAATGCACCTGTGGATTGATTTTGCCTGCATGGTAACCCACCAGAAATCTGATTCAGAAAATAATGATCTGGGGAGATAACTGAGACTCTGTGAATAACGCGAGACTGCAGACCCAGATGTGAAAGCACAAAAGTCATGGTGGCGCCCTGCTTGTAACACCTGAATGGACTTACCGAAATTAATCTAGAAATTAAAAAGGGACAAAAAAACCTAAACATTTAAATCTAAACCCAACTGCATAACAACAAGCCCTGTGCAGTCGAAATATAGATAGAGGATTCTGTATGGTGGTGGATCTAACGGACTAGGAAGTATTTATCGACAGCTACTACTACCAACAGCACAATATGGATTCCAAAGCTGACACACCGCAAAAAAACCCAACCAAGGGAAAGAAGAACGACTCATCCACTGACACAGAGGATCTACAGACCACTGAAATAGTGGATTGTCTCCTGGCAAGTATTAATAAAAAACTCTTAGGGAACAGACTTACTGACATACGTACATGAAGAACTCAAAGAAATCCACGCTTGCTTAGAATATGTACATAACCACATTCAAACCTTTGAGAAAGCAACCACTGAAATACAATCAACTGTCAGAAATAAATACAAACCTCAAATGTTCATTGTCTCCTGACTCCTCCATTGCCCACGAACTAAGGTCCTTTACAGTGGCGCTGAAAACCCAGCTTTGGAGGATAATGCCATTATGGAGTCCTCACCGCTTGGCAAAGTCTTCAAGACTCTCACCAGCATCCAGCAGAACCAGCATTAAGTCCTCGTAGAGGTATGCCTGGAGCAGAAACAACACTTCCAAGTCATCTTCCTGGGACAAGCAGAGGACCGGCAGGTGCTCCGGAGCCTGATTGCCAGAGAGGAGGCTGGCAATGCAACCTCCCCGGAGCCTACCTCACCTGTGACCCTGATGACGATGGGGCCAAATGATGATGCCTTCCTCAAACTGTTCGAGAGGACAGCTGAGGTATGGAGGTGATAAGTGGGTGTTCCCCTTACTCTCCGGGGAGGCTAAGCTAGCAGCAGTGGAAGTTGTCGATCTAGTGGTACTGGAGCAGTTTATCTCCCAACTTCCTCGAGGCATGCCCGAGTGGGTCCAGTGCCACTTCCAGGAGTCAGCGAAGCAGTGTTTTCTTCTCTCTATCCTCTCTCTTCTCTCTCTCCACCCTCTGTATCTCATGTTTCCCTCTCCATCCCCCTCAGTCCTGATGAGTTCCGGCTCCTCAGATGTGGGGAGGAGCCCTGACCAAACCGCACCCCCAGTCCAGAGAACCCTCCCCCTTGTCTGTCCCTCCTACTACCCCTGTCTCCTATCGCTATACCCGCCAGGTTGGTGAGACAGCCCCCACGAGTGCGGAAGGAAGACCTGTGCCGGTCTGTGCTGGAGCTGTGGGGAAGATGAACACAGTCAGGATCATGACCCCTGATGGGGCAGGTGTGTATCGGATTCCAGTAAGAATAAAAGAGTATATGCATCAAGCTTGGGTGGATGGAGGTTTTTATCAAACCTTGATCCACCATCGCTTGGTGCAAGGTGGGTCATTGGATAGGGATAAGCGGGTGAGGGTGAGGTACCTGCATGGTGACATTCACAAATATGCATGTGGTTAACCACATGGTTACCACCATGTGTGCCTGGGTCCTGCAAAATAGTGTTGTGTGTGTGACGTATGATGCTATGGCAGGGGAGGCTGGGCCAGGGCAGTTGACCTCTGCTCCGTGCCTTGATGACGCAGATTGGACGTAAATTCCCGTACTGTGGGGGATTTCCCTTTGGAGCAGTCGCATGACGAGTCCCTCAAGCATGCCTTCAACCAGGTGAAAGTAATTGATGGTCAACGGTTCCAGCCTGATGTTGCGGTCACATACCCATACTTTTTTATTATTAAAGAGTGGTTAGATAGAGTGACACAGGACACTTAGATCAAAGAGAATACAACACAGTTATTAGTACCAAAGAGCTGCCAGGAAACACTCTTCCAGGTGGCTCACTATAACCCAATGGCTGGTCACTTAGGTCACGAAAAAACATTGAACCATATAATGGCCGGGCATTCATGCCTAGATGACATTAACGAAACGCCTAATTTTATCAGAAGACTTACGGCCCGATCTATATGTAAAAGCGAGGTCATAACTTTACTTAATCGGTTAGTCAAAATCTTTGACAATATTTTAGCTCTCTAGCTGGATCAGGGAAATTGGATGGTCACTCATTTGGATTTTTGTCCTTTTTAAAAATCAGACTGATCCAGGCTTGTATTATGGTTGGTGGAAGCTTTCCATTCTTTAATGATTCTGTATAAACGTCTAGCAAAAGTGGAGCCAGTTCTGCATAAGAAGGTGATCTGTACATTCACTAATTTGTCCTTCAAAGCTCTCTACAAGGGGTGCATAATTGCAACTGCCTGTGGAATGAAATGCAGATGACATTAAATGGCCTCCACCGTAGTGGTTAGCGGTTCTGTGCCCTCACTTTAATCCTGTCTCCAAAACTAGGCTGCAAATCTGTCTGGCCTCATAGTCTTGCCTGTAGGCAGGGCCTTAATCACCTTTTCCAAGGTTATCTCAGAATCAAGAACAAGAGCAAATTTGTTTGTTCAGTCATCAGTTTAGGAAGTTCTAATGGTTCCAAAAAGTTTCTAATATCTTCATCAGTAGACGAAGACATGGAACTAGAGAGATCAAGATAGAATTCTTTAAAAAATGTATTAAAATCAGTGGCCGAGGTAAATATTTCAACACCAGCAGATTTCACTGAGGGAATGGTACAAAAGACTCTCTCTGTTTTATATATCTAGACAGAAGTTTTCCTGCCCTGTCCCCTGAATCAAAGTATGACTGTATTGACCTGAATAGCCAAAACTCCCCCTTCCATGACAAAATAGTATTATATCTGTATTTCAATTGGGTCAATTCTCTGAGGCCATTAGACATCATTCGGTTATTCAGCTCTGCCTCGGCACTTTTAATATTCCCTTCCAATTACACAAGTTCTTGTGCTTCGGATTGTTTTGGTGAATGCGGCATACTGTATGATCCGGCCCCCAAGAACCGCCTTAAGTGCCTCCCAAGCCATGCCCACAGAGGATACAGAGGAAAAGTTGGTCTCCATATAGAAATAGATTTCAGTCTTAAACATTTGTTGGAATTCAGGATTTTTTTAAAAGGGATTCATTAAAACTATATAATTTCCTTTTCTCCTTACGTGGCAACACCTCTAAACACACCAGGGCATGATCTGAGGCTAAAATGTTTCCAATTGAGCAATCAGCAACTGATGCAATGAGAAACTTATATATTTTAAAAAAATCTATTCTAGAGTAAATCTTATGGACTGATGAAAAAGTATAGTCCCTCCAGGTTCAAAAGTCTCCAAATGTCTGTAAGACCAAGATTTTTACACATCCTGTGAAGCGATGTGGGCTTGCACACTTTTCCTTCACTATGGTCAAGGACTGAGACCATCAAATGATTCAAGTCACCTCCCAATATTATATCATGAGGGGTGCCAGCGGCTGGCAACATCCCTACAAGATCTTTAAAAAAGCCATTATCATCAACATTAGGTGCCTAAATATTAAAATAAGACTTTTCTCATGAATTTCAGCTAAAACAATAATAATTCAAGACATTTGAATTGTAGATGTTTACTTATTAGTGTAGTGACACCCCCGCTCTTACTCGAGCCAGCACTAAAGAAAACATGCCCACCTTATATCCTCCCAAATTTTTCAGCTTCCTGTGGGGAAAAATGTGTTTCTTGAAGAAACACTATATCATATTTCTTGCACTTAAGAAGATAAATAACCTTATGAGGTGCCCAAACCCATTAACATTCCAATTGGAGAGAGAAAATCCACTCATATTTGACATTTTGACATGTAAGAAAAAATATATTATATGTCAAAAAACAAGATTACAAATGCCACATCTAATGCTACAAACTCAAACAGTCCACGCACGCCTATGAGAACCCCCGCGACAGCTTTGGTGTTGGATTACTCAAGTCCGGTGTTTCTGTATACATTTTATGAGACACAATTACACAGCAAAAGATAATCTATAAAACAAACTCCAGCCAATATGTGGAATAAACACAGAGCGTGTAGATTCACCCGTAACATTTTCCTGAAGGTGTGTTACTCTACAAAATAAACTCCAGCCGCTAGGTGGAACCAGCACAAAAATATTTGTCAAACAGTCAAGCAAATCATCAGTGAGCTGGTCCATTCGGCTTCAACATGAGTGCAAACAAATTAATTTATTACTTCAATGTCTTTCAAGAAATACTCCACAAACAAACTCCAGCCAATAGGAAGAATAAGTACAAAGAGCATGTAGATTCATCCATAAAACCGTCCTGAAGGTGTGTTACTCCACAAAATAAACTCCAGCCGCTAGGCGGATCATCACAAAAAAAAAGCCCTCAGTTTCCTCAAACAGTTAAGTGAATGTCCAGTGAGCCGGTCCACTCTTGTGAGTACCACAAGATGACTTACTCCATTGATTTTATGAAGGACATCACTTGCTGTGGACATAACACGGGACAGCTGTACTGCTGGATGTACTGCTTGTGCATAGCGTCTTTTCCCCTCTCCTGAGGCAAACCCATGCGCTTTTACCCAGGTGAGTCCATTACTCTGTACTGAAATAGGTGCTTGTGACAGGGTGGAGGTCAGGTCGGGTCGTGATTTTACACACCCGGTCCCTTATCAAGCTATTCAAGCCTCCGACAGGGATAAAGGCAGACTGCGGACGGTGGTGTGATAGAGAGAACGTTTTCAGGCAGTGTCTTTTGTTTGTAGGTCTTTATTAAAAATATTATTTATATTGTGAAGCCGGTTTTGGCCTCCTCCTTTACCTAAATCACTTTACACTGGTGCCGAAACCCGGGAATGAGGAGGGATACACCGTAGTAGAGTTCTCACTGCTATCATCCACCCCAATGGAGCAGCCACGGCTATCTTCCGGTGGACGGAGAAGGCCGGCTGCCTGGAAACGGAGGAACGGCAGCCAACCACGCAGGGAGAAGGAGCTCCAAGCCGACCGCCTGGTGCAGGAGAACCACTGCTAGGGGCGGGGGAAACCCTTTCTGTTCCCTAAGAACACAGCGTTGTGTTCTGTCCGCCAGGGGCTGGAGGACTGCCTCCGATCCGCCCGGGGAGGCGTGGCTGTCGTCCGTTAGAGGGTGGAGGAGTGGCCGAGGACCAAGCTACAGCGTATCCTAGAACCAGCGAGTAAGTGTTTTTTTTCTTTCTCTCCTCTCTCTCTCTGCGTTGGCCTTTTCCCTCTCTTTTAAATTTTACAGTTTATTTGTTGGGGATACTGCAATTTTATACCCGTATGTCCGGGGGAGTGACATGCAAATCTGTTCTCCAATTCTCATTGGCCCTTTCTTAAAGCTCAGAGGCAATTGAGGCTCTCAAAAGAGACACCTAGCGTCACTTCACCGACACAACATCTCGTTCCCTCCATCAGGGAACAGGGGTTACGGCAGTAACCTTGACGTTTCACAATGACTAAGACACCGTATTATACATAATGTGGCAGTCAACAAATAATACCAACTTCCATCCATCCATCCATCGTCAACCGCTTATCCTGTGTACAGGGCCGCGGGGGGCTGGAGCCTATCCCAGCTAACATCGGGCGAAAGGCGGGGGACACCCTGGACAGGTCGCCAGTCCATCGCAGAATAATACCAACTTACATTTTAAAAACACATCCACGCACAAAAGCCATAACCAAGGAAGTATAATACCAAGAAAATGCTCTCTAATAATATTTGCGATTTAAATTTTGCTTGCTACAAATTTTGTTTTGTCAGGGTACAGGGTTACTTTTCAAAACTTGATCCGACACTGAAGGATCAAGCAGCCTAATTTACACTTAGAAAACTCCTGATGTTGCTTTAACAATGCAAAAAGCACTTACCAATTTACTTGAAGTGAAAATCAGTCCTCCTTTCCTGTTTAATTAATCAATTGCACAATCATGCAGAAAAACTCAGGTTTTAAAATCCATAAGGATCTCTTTCTCAATAGTGATGACAGCCGACTCATCCGTAAGATTTCATGCTCTTCGCTTTCAAATTACTTACATCACTTAAAGCAGGGGTTTTCAACTGGTTCTGTGCCAGGGACCACCATTCTGACTAACAAGTAATCGGCGGCCCACTATTGTGTGTGTGTGTGTGTGTGTGTGTGTGTGTGTGTGTGGGGGGGGGGTAAGGAAATCCCTTACCTGTTAGTGGGATTTCTGGGCGTGGTGACTTCCACACAGTCTGTCTATTCGTGGTGATATAGTGGTACATAGTGACAGCCTCATATCATTCTCTGGTTCCAGCCTTGCCCTGTACTTGTTATTTAGATATTATATAGCCAGTGTGGAAAAACCGCTCTCACAGAGGTATGTAGTTGGAAAGGGTAAAAGACACCTCACTGCTTTTACTGTAAGCTCTGGAAATTCTGTCTGGCAACTTCACAAGGGGTTGTGTATCATACATATGCCTCCTGACAGAGTCTGTGGACATCTCTATGAGCTGATCCTCTTCTACAGTAGTTAAGCTTGACCTTGCTGCTGCATCATCACTGAATGGGAGCAGGATCCATCTGCTGTCACAGTGCCATTCATCAGAATCATTGAAGTACTTTCGGAATTGAAGCACAAGCTTCCTCAAATGCTCACACACAATGTTTTTAATGTCAGTGCTGTCAGAATATTCCTCAACTGAAGGGAACATAGCCAAGTTACCACTCTCCACTCTTTCTATCCATCTTGACATTTTTTTAACAAATACCTCTAGTTTTTCGTAGAGCTGCAGGATGTTTGAATCTCTCCCTTGCATTGAAGTGTTCAACTTGTTAAGCCCTGCAAAAACATTGGTTAGATATGCCAGCTTAGTTAACCAGTGGCTGTCCTTGAACATGTAAGCCAGTTCAGTGCACTCCTTCTCGCACAAGAAAGTATAGATAGCGTCACGTAAATCAAACACACGGGCGAGCACCGCGCCGCGAGACAGCCATCTCACCTCTGAATGGTAAAGGAGAGAGGTGTGTTCACTTCCTAAGCCTTGACATAGGGATGCAAACAGGCATGTACTTAATGCTTTTCGTTTTATCAGGTTTACAGTTATAAAAACAGCATCAAACACCTCGCTGAACTCAACACTGAGATCTTTGGCGGCCAGAGCTTCTCTATGAATCATGCAGTGTGTCCAAATTATCGCCGGTGCTACTTTCTTTACGTGCCCAATCAATCCAGTCTGGCTGCCACTCATTGCTCTGGCTCCATCGCTACATAGCGCCACACACTTCTGCCACGAAATATTGTGTTCTTTGAAAAAGTCATCAAGGGCTGAAAAGATCTTGACACCTGTAGTTCGCCCTGGCAGTGGTTTGCAAAAGAGAAATTCCTCGCACATCGCACTATTATCGCACTATTATCCTATTATCCATCTGTCCTGACATCTGTTACTTTCCTCACTAAAAAGCGATCCATGCTGGTGCTGACTAGCAAACTTGGCCTTAGTTAGAAACGTTAGCTAACAGCTCCACTCCACTCCAAATTTAAATTCACCAATATTAAGTGTCTTTTCAATGATACCTCAATAATGTATTTACTTAACTCCGAGATGCTGGTCTATTTCGCGCGCAAGATAAATGTGTACGTATGACGTTGGGGACGCAAAACACAACGTTAGCAAAGCATAGGATAGACCTGATAGGTGCAAAGCTAGCCTATCCTGTGTCAGTTTGAATCTCAACTCCTCTATATTATTTTAGATATTTTCATTAAATTTAGTATTCACACCAATGCGCAAATAAATTATGGAAAAAAGTGATTTTAATAGTGAAATTACGTAGGCTGGGATGCATGTCACGGACCACATGCAATGCCGCCGCGGACCACCGGTTGAAAACCCCTGACTTAAAGCATGATTGTGTCTCTCAAGGCCAGCTAGAAGGCCTGGACTGGGACATATAAAGACCACACCCACCAAGAATAAATAAATCATTTTGATTAGTTGATGAATCTGACAATCTGACCTTAGATGCCTATTCACTGCAGTGTTGAGGGATTTTGTGGAAAGTCTGAAAGCCTGACTGCGTGGAGACTCATGTGCTGCTTCAGCTAAGGAGCATGGCTTTGGGCATGCGATTTGTGAAACAGTTGTCACACTTTGCTTCTAAGCATTGAGGAATAAATTCTGATTGAATAAACTTTTAGTTTTTTACTATTCATTTGTAGGTTAATTTGGAGTGGTAAGCAATTGAAAATACACAGTCAAAAAGGTCAATGAGAATGAAAGGATGAAAAAAAAAATTATTTATTAATCATTTTACACCAGCAGAGAAGGCTTTGCTGGCCCTGAGAAATAGCCACTGTGTAATCTGGACAAAATCCAATGCAAACCCACCAGCTACCGACCCCTCTCATTAATTAATACAGATCTGAAATTGGGGACCTACAAGTGATCTCTATCAGTGACATTTATACTCATGTCATCCTAAGTCCGTGACCTGGCTACGTGTCCAAGGTTCCTATGACCCCCTTCAGGGACCAGGCTGTGCAAGCGCTGCCCCAGGAGGAGGCAGACCCAGCCTTTTCGTTGCTGTGTCCAGTACGTGATTTGCGTATCTATTTGAACCGCACGTATAGCTATAGATGTTATGACCAGCTCTTTGTCTGAATATTTCTCAACAGTCCAAAATTAATACAATCAGTGCATCACTGGACGCTGAGAAATAATTTGACAAGGTCAACTGGACATTTCTATTCCACACATTATACAAAGTTGGCTTCTATGAGTCATTCATACATTGGATACAAATATTATACACTTCACCAAAAGCCACAGTAACCACAAATGGGATCACTTCGTCCGCATTCACACTTCTCTGAGGAACACGGCAAGGATGACCACTCTCTCCTTCACTATTTGCCATTTTCATAGAGCCACTCACATCAGCAATTGTAAAGAACAGTAAAATCAATGGAATTCATACCATAAATGCACAACATAAAATGTATCTTTATGCAGATGATATCTTACTGTACTTGCAGAGCCCTAAACATTCACTCCAGGAAACATTTAAAGTTATCAATACATTTTCCAAAATATCAAAATACTCTCTGATGATGCTTGGGATTCTGCAGCTCAGGATTCACTTCTTCCACTCTGTGTTGGAAATATTAAGTACTTAGGCATTAGTATGTCCTCCAGGCTGTCAGAGTTGTTCTCACTAAACTACACTCCACTGCTTAGAACAGTGGATGATGACATTAGATGCTGCATAAATCTTTCTTTTTCATTAATTGGACGAAAAGCAGCAATCAAAAAGAAAATCTTCCCTCAGATTAATTATCTCTTCTCAATGCTCCCTGTCATGGCTACAGAAAAAATGGTTTCAATCACTTAACTCTTCAATTAAAAAAGCAAAAATTAAAGTTAAAAAAAAAAAATATATATATATATATATAATAAATCTCAAGGAGCTTTGGAAGCACCAAATTTTCTTTATTATTATCTGGAAAATCAACTGCAATATTTAGTGAAATGGATTCATCACTAACAAAATCTCATGGATACAACTGGAACAAACATACTGCAAAAACCTCACACTTGCAGATTTGCCATTTCTCAACACTTCACTCAAGAACCACACCTGTTTTAAAAACACAGTTGTCTCCACAAATCTGACAGCCTGGTGGAAAGCTTTGAGAATCACCAAATCTACTTTCACACCTTGTAAATACACCTCCATTCAACCTTCACTCGACAGAAAACGATTACACATCTATATCATCTCTTCCACAATAATCACTTCCTGTCATTCAAAGATGTGGTCCAGAAATACAAATTTGGGAGCCAGCTGTCCTTTCAATGTATACAAAATAAATCAATCATCAGAAGTAAAATTAACAAAATATAATACACTTATCCCCCAACGATATTAGATGACATAATCCAATTTAAAAGTAAAAAAAAAAATACAAATAAAATAATTTCTAATTTATACAAACTACCAGTCAATACAGACAGCTCCATATATGCCCCAAAAATAAAATGGAACCATGATCATTCCATCTCTCCCACATCTGATTTCTGGACAGACATCTGTAAAAATAAATTTACAATGAACCAAATACTAACTTACAGCTCATCCAAAACAAAATCATTCACAGAACACATATCACTCAATATAAAAAATACAAAATGGGATTAGTCAACATTGACATCTGCTCACAATGTACCATGGATGTCACAGATATTACCTTCATGCAATTTGGGCATGTCCACAAGTTCAAAAATTTTGGCTGTCAGTCGTGCAAAAACTCTGGGTCATCCTGAGCTGCAGAATCCCCATCTCCATCTCTCAGACTGATCAGCACACCAGCCTAATACAAGGACAGTTTGCTGATTTCTTTAACCATTGCCAAGAAAGCCATTCTTCAAATCTGGAAGTCAAAGCGCTTACTCAATTTAAATCAGTGGAATAATCTAAAAATAGATTACATATTTTATTTTGTTATTTATATATATATATATATATATATATATATATATATATATATATCACACACACACACACACACACATGCACACACACACACACACAGCTCCAACCCACTATTCTGAGATGCTATTCTTCTCACCACAATAGTGCAGAGAGGATTTCAGAGTTACCATAGGCTTTGTCAGTTTGAACCAGTCTGGCCATTCTCTGTTGACCTCTCTCATCAACAAGGCATTTCCATCTGCAGAACTGCCCCTCACTGGATGTTTATTGTTTCTGGCACCATTCTGAGTAAATTGTAGAGACAGCTGTGCGTGAAAATCCCAGGAGATCAGCAGATACAGAAATACTCAAACCAGCCTGTCTGGCACCAACAATCATGCCACGGTCCAAATCACTGAGATCACATTTTGCACCATGCTGATGGTTGATGTGAACATGAACTGAAGCTCCTGACCCATATCTTCATGAATTTATGCACTGCACTGCTGCCACACTACTGGGTGATTAGATAATCGCATGGGTGCTTGTTGGTGCCAGATGGGCTGGTTTGAGTATTTCTGTAACTGCTGATGTAGTACTCATGTAAAAGAGAACATTTACAAGTGAACACTTGAGACATGCTTCATCATCGTGGCTTTACTCATGAATGAAGTATATCGCGAGAACTCTCCCTAGCAGTCCGAGATGCACGTATGCACAAATACATGTAACCAATACGGTCTGTTCATTTTCACCACATTTGCATACTGATCTCTAAACATAACACAAGAGTCTCAAAAATAGAATTTAACATGGAACTTAAATGTATTATGAAGCTTAAACTCCTTCACAGCTTTAAAAAAAAAATCACAAGATTTACATATTCAAGTTATACACAATATTTACAGCATAACACTCTGAGCAATTTTTCTTCCAGGATCACCTTGAGCATGGTTTGATTCATGCATCCTTCAAAAAAACAAATCTGCCAGATTCCAGCCTTGCTGAAGCACCCCTAGATCATCACCGATCCTCCACAAAATTTCACAGTGGGTGCGAGACGCTGTGGCTTGAAGGCCTCCCTAGGTCTCTGTCTAACCATTAGACGACCAGGTGGATGATCGGTGATGATCTGGGTGCTTGTGATGATCTGGGTGCGGTGATGATCTGGATGCTTCAGCAAGGCTGGAATCGGGCAGATGTGTTTTTGTGAAGGACACATGAATCAAGCCACGTACAAGGTTACCCTGGAAGAAAACTTGCTTCCTTCTTGCTTCCACACAGCAATGTCAATCAAGAAGTGGATGGAGGACCACCGGATCAAGACCCTGTCATGGCCAGCCCAATCTCCAAACCTGAAACCCATTGAAAACCCATTGACTCTGGTATATGATCAAGTGGAAGAGGGATGGTCACAGGCCAACAAACAAAGCCAAGCTGCTTGAAGTTTTGCACTAACTGTACGTTCACACCTTGAGCGCTCTGGCTGCCCTGCCTTCGATGCTCAAGGACGCTCGTGGACGCTCTGACGTAGTTGAAATAGGCGGCAACGTTTGTTCAAAATGCTTTGTTTTGTGAACTATATTTAAAGGGGCCACAATTTAAACATCCAGACATTTCGACCATTTACTTTTTGCCGACCTATCACAAGTAGCGTATATCCTCATGAACTCTTTAAAATGTGAAAATAAGAAATCGATCGATGGCAGTAAGTAATTAAAATTATAGTTGTTTGTTATAAAAATAAAATACATTTGTAATAATAACTGTGGTCTTGGTCATATATTACAGGGAAACCCGTCACGGCAATAATTCGTTTCTCCTCCATTTTATCTTCGGAACGAATGCTTGGTGGGAACCAAAGTTTACACGGTTATGTTCTCTAGACTTCGCTAGAGCGGAGCACATCTATATTCCAGTAGGTTGCCGCCGAACCGCGTCACAGCTCATTACCATAATGTTGACTGCACTTGAACTTCCATCTGACGCCCACGCCGCCCAAGACTCGCCGCGCCGCTTCTCGCCGCCGAGAGATGCTAGCTGTCATTGAAAATGAATGACTTCCGGTCGATTTGACGCTCTCACCGCCTCTGGTGTGAACGTACGGTAAGAGTGGCATAATTCTCATTGAGAGTGCTCGAACCAGCAAGGGTGGGCACGGCCTGGGTCTGGTAGGCCAGGGAGATGATGTTGACGACCCAGTGGGCTGACCTCTGTTTGGAGACAGCATTCCCTTTCCGCTGTCCGCCAAAGCAGACAAACAGCTGGTCAGAACATCTATAGCTATACGTGCGGTTCAAATAGATACGCAAATCACGTACTGGACACAGCAACAAAAAGGCTGGGTCTGCCTCCTCCTGGGGCAGCGCTTGCACAACCTGGTCCCTGAAGGGGGTCATAGGAACCTTGGACACGTAGCCAGGTCACGGTCTTAGGATGACACGAGTATAAATGTTGCTGATAGAGATCACTTGTAGGTCCCCAACCCTCTTGATGGAAGCTAGCGCTATCAGGAAGGCCGTCTTCAAGGAGAGAGCCTTGAGCTCTACTGAGTCAAGCGGCTCGAAGGGGGTTCTCTGAAGGCCTGAGAGGACCACTGAGAGATACCAGTAGAGGAACAGGCTTTGCCGGGGAGGATTCAGTCTCCGGGTGCATCTAAGGAACCTGATAATCAGGTCGTGCTTACCCTATGGACTTACCGTCCACTGCGTCGTGGTGGCTACATACACCTTTCAAGGTGGAGGGGGACAGCATCCTCTCCAACCTCTCTTGCAGGAATGAAAGCACTGCATATCTCTGCGTGTCTTCAGACCGGGAAGAACACCAAAGCTCTGTCTTGGTTGATATTGTCTACAACCGCCGGTGGTGGGCCACACAGATCTTCCCCATCCCATCCAAGGGCCAGACATGGAGGTTCCAGAGGTCTGGACGTGGATGCCAGAGGGTACCCCGTCCCTGGTAAAGAAGATCCTTCCTCAGGGGAATTTGCCAGGGAGGTGCTATCGCGAGGAGTGTGAGATCCGAGAACCAAGTCCAAGTGGGCCAGTAAGGGGCCACTAAGGTGACTTTTTCCCCATCCTCCCTGACCTTGCTGAGCCCCAGTGCAAGAAGGCTCACTGGGGGAAATGCGTACTTGCACAGCCCCCGGGGCCAGCTGTGTGCCAGTGTGTCTGTCCCCAGAGGGGCCTCCATTAGGGAGTACCAGAGCGGGCAGTGGGAATTGTCTTGGGAGGCAAAGTTGTTTACCTGTGCCATGCTGAACCGGTCCCAAATCAGCTGGACCACCTGGGGGTGGAGCCTCCACTCTCCGCTGAGCAAGACCTGTCTTGACCGCGCGTCCGCTGCCGCATTGAGGTTGCCTGGGATATGGGTAGCGTGCAGTGACCTGAGTCGCTGCTGACTCCAAAGGAGGAGATGGCGGGTGAGTTGTGACATATTATGAGAACGCAAGCTGCCTTGGCGATTTATGTATGCTACCATCGCGGTGCTGTCTGAACGGATCAAGAAGTGCTTGCCCCGAATCAGTGGGAGAAACCTCCACAGGGCAAGGAATACAGCTAGCAACTCTAGGCAGTTGATGTGCCAACACAGCGGGGGCCCTCTCCAGGAGACAGCGACTGCTTGCCCATTGCATATGGCGCACCAACCCAGTTGAGAGGTGTCTGTGGTGACCACGACACATCTGGACACCTGCTGTAAGGGGACTTGGGGGATATGCTCCTGGAGCTTCTGGAACTGCTTTAGAGGAACTGCTGTGCCTGGCTCGAAGAGAGCGTGGCACTTTAGCACTGACTGCGTGCGCTCATTCGTGAGGCGTGAGGTCATTGAGACTGAGTCTAACTCCATGCAGAGAAAAGGGTCTGCTCTGAACCGGGGTGAGCTAGCTCTTTTCCCAGTTGACCTGAAGCCCTAGATGGCTGAGGTGCCTGAGCACCTGGTCCCTGTGAGCGCATAGTAACTCTCGAGTGTGAGCTAGAATGAGCCAGTCATCGAGGTAATTGAGTATGTGGATGCCCACATCCCGTAGCGGGGCTAGAGCTGCCTCTTCGACCTTGGTGAAGACGCGAGGGGACAGGGACAGGCCAAAAGGGAGGACCTTGTACTGATACATCTGGCCGTCGAATACGAACCATAGGAAGGGTCGATGTCGAGGCAAAATGGAGACGTGGAAGTACGCGTCCTTCAGGTTTACCGCTGCGAACCAATCTTGATGCCGAATGCAGGTTAGCATTGGTGGCAACTCACCACCTTTTTTGGGAATGATGATGTAAGGACTGTAGAAACCCTTCTTCATCTCAGCTGGAGGGACAGGCTCTATCGCGTCCTTGAGTAGCATAGTTATAATCTCTGCACGTAGAGTGCCGGCATTTTCGCCACTCATTGAGGTGGAGCGAATACCGCTGAAACGAGGCGGGAGTCTGGCGAATTGGATCGGGAGTCGGATGGTCCTGGCCAACCACCACAACGGGTTGTGCAGCAAAAGGCATGCATCCAAGCTCCATGCAAGGCACACTAGGGGGATGATTGTTTTTCACGTGTCAAAACATAATGAAGGGTGAGGGTCAAAATCCCTTGGCTCTTCAGATATATCAATACATATATATATATATATATATATCAGGGTTTCCGTTGTCCGGTAATTACCGGACATTGACCGGTAAAAAAATTAAATGTCCGACAAAATTAAATCTCTCCGGTCAAATTGTCCGATTAAAATTGCCTAATAATCCTGTCCCCCTAACACAATCTGAATTTGAGAATAAGCCTAAAATGTATAAAGCAAAAATACACCGATCTCTTGCTATGTTATAAAGGAACAGGCTCTATCGTTTGAAAGTTATGAAACAACATCGCATGCTGCATTTCAAATAAAGCGCACGCCTAAAACGGCTGCAATATCTAAACAACGAACGATTGAGTGAGACGTTTCAAATATGGCCAGGCCCAGGCAGACTAGCTTTAAAAGCTTTTTTCAGAGGCCAGACGATGGTGAATCAGGAACATCTCATTATAGATAGATCAGTGCTTCTAATCCGCGCATTCGTGCAGTTTTTTTTTCTCTATCATCAAAACTGAATAGCCTATCAGTGCATGGTTACAGTCTATATCAAGCAGGGACACGTTTGTGTGCATTTTATTTTGTGATTTCACCGGAATTAATAGAGAGTCTCCGCAACGGTGATAGATTGAAACGCGCGTTCTAGTGAAGATTGCGCAACTCGCGCAGCAGCGTCGTCCATGCAACTGATAGCAGCGGACACGAGCGCCAGCTTGATTTCAAAAACAACAGATTTTAGCGCTAGATCTCTTATTTAATAACGGACTAAATGAATGATCTGCTAGTTAACTGGAGATGTTTTATTTATTTGTAATAGGTACATCCGTGCCTCAATGTTTCAAAAAGTGAATGTGTGTGAAACCACAGTAGAAAACAATTGGCGTTAATTGACGCCAATCGGACGTTCATGTTTTTTTTTTCGTCTATTTGAAAGTTAAGCTAATAATAATATGTTGCATTCTATACGGCCTGATTATGTCATTTTTAAGTTACATAGACTGCCTCCAGTTTTCCTCAACTTGACTAATTAAGAGGCGATATATTTGACCGGCATATCATCAAAATGTCCGTAAAACGAAACCTCAAGTGACCGGCACCATTTTTTTCTAGCGGAAACTCTGATATATATATTATATATATATATATATATATATATATATATATATATATCCTTTTATATCAATATCTATCTGTATTCTGTTGCTTAACTTCTTTTATAAAGTGATGAATTAACTATATGCATGATCACATAATCAATTCTATTTTCTTATGCATAATTGAAATATACTTTGAATCATATGTGTGTTGAATGTTAATTAGTCTCTTTTAGGAACATTCCAGAGTCTCTCTGTCCTGCATGTCGGCTGAAGGTCTTTTGGGGGATAAGCTTATTTGTGACGCTCTCCAGCCTCTCAGGGAGGGGTCAGGGGAATGCGTTAAACATGTGTTCCAGATGTATTCTGTGTTTGATTGTTACCTTTCCATGACTAATTATATGGTTTAAAGTCCTATGTAACAACACCTGAATAGTAGAAGTGTGATTTTCTCTTATTATTTCTTTAGGGAAGAAATGTATGTTATTTCAACCCTCTCCTCTGCCCGAGGAGTGAATATTTTATCTCTCTGTTTTGGTTCAAATGGCCTGATAATGTGTGCTCTGGCTCTCTTGTGCCCAGAGAAGAACTGTCGTTTGTCAGTGTTTTGTGTGTGCGTTTGACCTTCTACCCAGTTTTTGAACCCAGGGATGCACACCAGGCCGACTCGAAGACGCCCCGTGACCATCTGCGAGGTCACTTCAGATGTAAATCTCGGGCTCGGACGACAAGTGCGCTGATTAATGTTGATAGGCCGCATAGCTGTCTATATGTTGTGACTGTATGTTCTTTTAGCCAATCAGGAGTAAAATAATGGAATGTACATCCTTGCAAATGGTATAATTGATGTAAGATTTTGTGTAAGGTACGAGTTGGCTTTCGATCTCCTCGTGTGACTTTGCCGCTGGCTCTACCAATTTCACTGCAGACTATACTTCAGTAAATTTTTGATTCTTTAATTGAACTTCTCGACTCCTGGTCTTCGTTCTCCATATCTGGTCCGGGCCACAACTGTTATACCCCTAACAGTTTGGTGGAGAATGCGGGCAATCACTCCATGGTGACATCTCTGGCAAATCAGCAAACAAGGTAGGAAGCTTTTATTAATTGTTAGGGCTGTCTGACTGGAAGAGATTTTGAAGGGGAGCGGGAGAGCTTCACTCCGACGAGGCGAGTGAAGAGTAATTTAATTATACTATTGAAAGTATAAGAAGTCGCTGAGAGAGCTGTTAAGGGTTAAAACAGCAAACAGCGCAAGTGAAGCGTGCTCTGTGGGGGGCCCAGGTGGGCATTGGTGTAGCACCACCCCGGCAGAGTGCGTCCCTGGACGGGAGGTCCAGTGGCACCGTAAACCTGCTCAATCTCTTCCACCTCAGATAGGGGTACCCCGAGCTTAGTGAATCAGGCAGTTAGGGATTCAGATATTAGGTATAAAATAAAATAAAATACAATAGGGATTGTTTTGCCAGGGATGCATCAGGAGCGGTCCCAAGTAAATAAATAAATTATGACCCGAATTGGTATGGATCAGTATATGTGACCAGGATGTTTGTGAAGAATTCTTTGTGGTGTATTGTGTAGAAATCCAGTATTGTTGCTGCTATAGTTAATTTATCCGCGTAAAATATTTGCTGCTAAAATCTTTTCGGTAGTGATTTTCAACTGTGACCAAGAAAAATGACTGATAAAGGGAATTTTCTGAGTAGTTCTGACCAAAACGAGGAGGGCACACGCTGTAAACAGCTCTGCTCTGACGAGCTCAAATCAAAGAAATGTGCACAGCTCATTAAGAAAATGGTCAGTCAGGGGTTTGATTCTGATTGGAACGTCATGCAGCAGATTGACTGGCTGCAGAACAAAAAAGACGCTGATAGGGCCAAATATCTATCCGTGTTTGCCTATTCATGGATTTGTAAACTGGGTGGTATACCTTTAAGCCATGAAAAGGCAATTCCAAATATGATGGACGGATGGTCTAGTTTGATTGCCCAGCGTGATAGAGTGGCAAAAATTATTGGGCAGGAAGTCGGCTGTGATCTGTGTAGTTTGAGTAAGGGTTTCGAGGCTGTTTGTGAGAAGGCAGAAAATGCTGTGAAAAATGAGACAGTTCCTCGTGCTCCCTTGGCCCCCACCTTCTTTTCTCAGACTGCTCAGGCAGCTGCTGCTTTCAGCGCTGCTGATCAGACTGATAATCAGAACGATGGGCCATATGCTGAGGCGCGCGGATTGTTGAATATGGCTGTTTCGCGCCCCCCACCTTATGACATTTCGGAGATTCCTGCCGTGCAAGCAAAGCAGATTAAGCAAAAACCGGGGGTCGGAAATCTTAACTTGTTCCTCAGAGAAATGTCTAAACCCATTGAGACGGCATTCGCCGCCCCAGTCCGACATCAGGCTTGGGGAGGATTGAATACTGAGATGGGTGCTGGCTGGGAGGATGGTCAATGGGTCAGACTCACAGCGGCTGAGAAAAACAGTTTGCTTGCAGGGTTGGAACCTTTTAAGTTGTATAACCCAAACAAAATTCTATGGGACAGGCTAGAGGCCGTTGCTAGGCAACAGAATCTGGGGATGGCAGATATACAGTCTTTGGTTGATGGTTTGTTTCCCACCAGCAAATTAAGGGCGGTTCAGATTGCTCCTTTCCACCCCAGAGTCCCCACAGATTGGCCTGAGTTTTGTGAAGCTTACTCAGATTACAAGTTACGCGTGCAAGATATTTTGGGTCGGGGGTCTTTTCCCTGGACCAGTGTGACACAGATTAAACAGAGGGCTGGCGAAAACCCCTTAGAATACATTGAGCGCTTTCGCATAGCCTATGAAACGTACTGTGCTGCAAACAACAACGCAGAAGATCTTGATTCTGCCATAGTGATAGAATCCGCTACAGGCGGATTGAATAAACAATACCGAGACATGTTGTTGAACAGTGCCATTGACATCAGATATTGGGAGGATTTGCTTCGTTGGTGCTCTGTAAGCTGGAGCCGTTTGCAAACACGTGATGATGATGTTAATGTGGGTAAAGTATCTGCTGTGTCAGTTGAAGTGGAAATGAGTCCCCGCAATAACATAACCTGCTATAATTGTGACGAGAGAGGTCATACCTCTAGAGATTGTATCAAGCCTGTTGCCAGATGCAGAAATTGTAACAGAGAGGGCCACATTGCTAGACATTGTCGTAGTGGTAAACAAAAAAATCACAGAAATGAGAAAAAGGAAGGTCCTAAAAATGATGTTTCTGTCAACAGTGATGCTCCGAAGCTTAACTCTCTGACTACAGCTGAGCTCAAAAAGCTGAGGCAGCTGATAGGGGACGAACAGGGGTCAGCGGCCTCCGGTTCATGTAATTATGCAGACACCCGCCCATTCATACATACGTTGTTGGGAGGCCGGCAATGCCTTATTTTGATTGACACGGGTGCGACTGTATCAATTACAGATCTCGATCTTGAGATCACTTCTGAAACTTTGTATATAGAAGGTCTAAATGGCACAAATGTATATCATAAATCTGTTCCTATCCCTCTAACCATTTCTAACTCTGAAAAAGTCTATTGGACTGAATTTTGGGTAGGGAGAAATACTGTAGGGACTCTAATCGGTGTTGACATTCTGAAAGAACTCGAAGCTGATGTTTTGCTTTCTCAAGATAAGCTAGTGCTTGGCTGCAATGAAACAATTCGCTTATCTCAGAGTGGCCCCCACCATGAGCAGAGATGTGCAGTGGCTGAACCTGCTATTCTAACTGAAACTCGCCCTGAGTGGAAGTTTATAATTTCCAAATTTCCTGATGTATGGGCAAAAGATAAATATGATTGTGGTTTAGCACAGATTCAGCCACTGAGCATCCCAGGTCTTTTGCATGAAGCCAGAAGACAATATCCTTTGAAAAATTAGGCTCGAGATGGAGCTGACACTGTTGTAGATGAACTATGCAAACGGGGGATTGTGATTCCCTGTTCCTCTCCCACTAACTCTCCCATTTGGCCTGTCAAAAAGCCAGATGGGAGCTGGCGTTTGACCATTGATTACACTTCTCTGAATTCAGTGTCTGAGAAAATGCACCCTCTGGTGGCCAACCCCGCAACTATCCTACATGAGATAGGATCTGAACATTTTTTTTTACTGATTTCTAACGGTTTTTGGACTTGTCCCCTAGCCAAGGAGGACCAAGGCAGATTTGCTTTCACCAGCAGGGGTCGCCAATGGACATGGAGTCATTTGCCACAAGGTTTCTGCAACTCACCCACACTGTTTCATCAGGTACTAGCATCCTTCATCAATCCGGTAAGAAAACCAATTGAATATGATGGATCTGTTGTCCTACAATATGTGGATGACATTTTAATTGCTAGTCCAACCAAGTTCAAACATTTGACTGCTGTACAGACTGTTTTGAATGCCCTCCAAAACGGGGGATTTAAAGTGAACTTGAAGAAAGCACAGCTAGCACTGCCTGAAGTGACTTATTTGGGGCAAATTGTGGGTGTGCACGGCAGACGCATCACTCCTGAACGAGTTAAAGCTATCATTGAACTTCCAAAACCAAACACGGTTACTGGTCTAAGGCAAGTAATGGGTCTTTTGAATTACTGCCGCCAGTATGTTTCTGAATACACTGAACTTTCTAAACCACTCACAGAGACCTTTTAAACTCTATGATGAGGATGACCCTGAAGAGATAGAACAATGGATAAAATTAGGAGCTCAGAAAAATGCAGAAGGACTGTGGAAATTTAATGAGCGCTTTGTTTGTCCTGTTTCTGCTAGAACTGAACTAATGTCTTTGTATCATGGTTTGGCACATGCAGGTCCTGAAAAACTACATGCAATGATTTCCAAAACCTGGTGGTGGCCACGACTGAGGGCTTCTTGCAATGATTTTTGTAAGAGATGTCTAGTATGCCTTAAGGTTAATTCTTCTTCTAAGCTGAAAATTCCCTTAGGACATGTCCCTCGACCTCAAGGGCCGTGGACACACCTCCAAATTGATTTCATAGGTCCACTGCCCCCTAGTGGAGGTTTTACATACATTCTAATGATTGTTGATCTGTTTTACAGATGGGTTGAGGCATTTCCACTGAGAAACTGCACTGCAGATGCAACCGCCAAGATTATGTTGAATGAAGTTTTCCCAAGATGGGGTTTGCCCTTACAAATTGATTCAGATCAGGGTACACATTTTACTGGGAAGGTGATGAAAAATGTCATGAAGTTGATGGGGGTGAGGCAACACTTTCACATTCCATTTAGGCCCCAATCTAGCGGATCTATTGAACGCACTAATCGTACGCTTAAAACTTCATTGAGAAAGAGATTGTTGGAGTGGGGGAAAGGGTGGCATGCAGCTGTCCCAGCGATTTTGTTAAGCATGAGAGCCAGCCCTAATAAGACTACACAGCTCAGCCCTTTTGAGGTAATGACAGGTCGCTATATGTGGCTGCCCTGGGATGCCCCCTTGCAACATGAGGGATCATCCGGGCGTTTGAAAGACGCTTTACAAAATTATCTGAAAGCTTTGGATGACAGTCTGCGAGACACACGGGTTAGTGTTAGCACACGACAAGCAGATCGAGATAATTTTGAGCAAAAAGACATGCCTGCTTTGCCTGAAATAGGTGACAATGTGATGTTACAGCGGGAGATAGTTTCCCCCTTAGGTCCGAAATTTGATGGGCCTTATCAGGTGGTATTGACCACTAACACCTTTGTTCTACTGGACAGGGGGGTTTTGGGTACCGTATGGAGACATTGGTCACAGGTGAAACCACTTGAAAAGTGTAACAACTTACTACCTCGGGATCATTAAATATCTGTTGTGTATGTTAAAATTCTAGAATTCTAGAACAAATGTTTTATCATTACAGATGGCTGAATCCGACGACATACTGAAGCTGCTAATTCTTCAAGAAGAAGTGCGTAGTGAGAGACGACTGAAAGTGAAACGAGCTTTCATCCGATTGGTAATTCCGCTCTCGTTGGTATTTTTAATTCTGATCACTTTATCATTTTTGATGTGGATTCAAATTTAAATTTGGACAGGGAGATTCCATGAGTTTTCAACTCATTGGGATTGCGAGGAGATCGATAACCGTCCATCATGGGTACAATACCCATGTCTAAATTCAACTGAGGGTCTAAATTTAATTCCGACTATGTACCAAAAGTTAAATGATCGTTGTTATTGTCTGGACGGAAATGAGACAGTGACCTATTGGCTTGGTCACTCCCCAAATTATCCCGATACTACCCTCATTATGCAAAAAGGTCGGTGGATGAGGAGTGGAGGCGTTGACCTGTTTGAAGGAGATTTCAGTTCAATGAGCTGGATCCCTGACCGCATAGCTCGTGAAAACATGAGTGCATGCTCTATACGAATGGATATGGCTAATCGATATTTGTTAAAATCTAGAAAAGTTGAGAGTAGAGCAGAACGAAGGAGGCGTCAGGTAGCAGATGTGAATGACTCCCACATGATATTAGGTGGAAAAGCAGTGAAACTTCCGTTCTACCCAAGTGCTCCTGATCCTCACCACATCATGTCATACTATCTTCCCAAAGCTAAGAATGAACTTGGTTACAACAAAGTCGTTAAAGATATAGCCCAAAGTTATATATACAGCAATATTGTGATTAGAGAAGAACCGGGGTCTGATGAGTATCAAACAGCAATAAATGATAAGGATTTGATGAGATGGGGAGTGTTAGTCCCAACTAAATGCCACATGATCCGATGGGACACTAATAGGGCTTTCGGTGCAGTCTGTGATAGGTTAGGACGGATAGATAAAACTGACAAGGACAAGTTCGATCTGAATGGCAGTAAAAATGGTTTGCCTGCTATTAATGCTTTGTCCCTCTCTTGGCCAGGTACACTAGATTCGATGACCCTTGGAAGGAGACTGCACATGTTGAGCGTTGTTTAGGTAAAGAAATTCAACAGTGGTTTGTTAAGAAGTTTCCTCCTGAAGATGTTGATAAATGTACAGAAATTTCTGAGAAGCTCACCGGTGTGAAGATGATGGAGATACCCTGGGAGGTGTGTAATGCTTCTTTTGTTAAGTCAGGTTACACTTGGGCTAGTTTTTCTGATGTGTTGCACCAGTATGAGTTTGCTAGGAACCTTGCTAACAGAACTGTTTTCAACATGGATCACTTGCATGATTACCTTGAAGATAAATGTTATAATCCTACATCGATGGCTTATAATGTGACAGCATGGATGCATTTGCAAGTGTTTAAACTGAATATTGAAATGATGTACACTCGAGCAAAGACTAGTCTGGTACCTTTAAAGTATGAGGAGCTGTTGTGGGACAATTATAAATCATTTCAGGTGACGATGTGGCCTCAGTTGTCCGATGTAGCTATTGGAGATGAGTGGTTTGACAGGGCAAAACAATTTAGACAATTTCTGAGTCCAATTCCTTCAGTACAGGAAATCAGAGATCTAGAGTCTAAGACTCCATCAAAGGACTGTGCTAAACACAGGTTGACACACCCCATGGGTCCTGCATGGCGTCCAGTTGATAAGAGTAAGAAAGCTAACGAAGCAGAGCTGTCTCTTTGTGTTGCAGAGTTGAAGCAGGAGACTGAATACTTTCCTCGGTTGAAGGCGCAAACAGCTCTGCAGAAATTTATCACTGCATTTCTGGAACAGATAAAAACGAATGATCCATTTGCAGGTTATGAGTATTTGAATTCTGTATGGCTTAAATCTAAGGGCACTCCATGGTATACTGATTCGGAACCTCCGTCTGCTATAGCAGTAGCATTGGTTTTGGCTTTTTCGGTAGGAGCAATATTTACTGACATGACGGAAACAGTGGAGGAATATGTATAGGAAGCTTGGGAGGAGTTTGTGGCTGCGTCAGAGGATTATGTGTTATATGCTTTTGGAGCTCTTTTGGGAGTGGGTGTCCTCTGTCTGTGTGTGTGGATGTGTGTTCGTTTCTGTTTTTCTTATGTATGCAGGTCTGCTTGCAGTAACTTGAACCCTTCCGAGGAGGAGAACTGACTGAGAAAACTGACAACACGCTTCGAAGAGAAACTTAAGAAGGATAACATCCATGCCCTGTTGTGAGTGGAAGGTGGGAGAGCCTTCGCGTGGGGACTGGGAATTTTTAGTATCCAGCATGTCCGCAATGAGGCGAAGAGACAAGTGTGACCCGTCAGGGAAGCATGCGTTACCACTCCACCTTCCGTAGTGACCTCACTTGGTAGACCAGACGTGGCGGTATTGGACCCCACATTGGTCTAAAACGGGGACTGAAGGGTGAGGGTCAAAATCCCTTGGCTCTTCAGATATATCAATACATATATATATATATATATATATATATATATATATATATATATATATATATATATATATATATATCCTTTTATATCAATATCTATCTGTATTCTGTTGCTTAACTTCTTTAATAAAGTGATGAATTAACTATATGCATGATCACATAATCAATTCTATTTTCTTATGCATAATTGAAATATACTTTGAATCATATGTGTGTTGAATGTTAATTAGTCTCTTTTAGGAACATTCCAGAGTCTCTCTGTCCTGCACGTCGGCTGAAGGTCTTTTGGGGGATAAGCTTATTTGTGACGCTCTCCAGCCTCTCAGGGGAGGGGGTCAGGGGGAATGCGTTAAACATGTGTTCTGTGTTTGATTGTTACCTTTCCATGACTAATTATATGGTTTAAAGTCCTATGTAATAACACCTGAATAGTAGAAGTGTGATTTTCTCTTATTATTTCTTTAGGGAAGAAATGTATGTTATTTCAACCCTCTCCTCTGCCCGAGGAGTGAATATTTTATCTCTCTGTTTTGGTTCAAATGGCCTGATAATGTGTGCTCTGGCTCTCTTGTGCCCAGAGAAGAACTGTCGTTCGTCAGTGTTTTGTGTGTGCGTTTGACCTTCTACCCAGATTTTGAACCCAGGGATGCACACCAGGCCGACTCGAAGACGCCCCGCGACCATCTGCGAGGTCACTTCAGATGTAAATCTCGGGCTCGGACGACAAGTGCGCTGATTAATATTGATAGGCCGCATAGCTGTCTATATGTTGTGACTGTATGTTCTTTTAGCCAATCAGGAGTAAAATAATGGAATGTACGTCCTTGCAAATGGTATAATTGATGTAAGATTTTGTGTAAGGTACGAGTTGGCTTTCGATCTCCTCGTGTGACTTTGCCGCTGGCTCTACCAATTTCACTGCAGACTATACTTCAGTAAATTTTTGATTCTTTAATTGAACTTCTCGACTCCTAGTCTTCTTTCTCCATATCTGGTCCGGGTCACAACTGTTATACCCCTAACAATATATAGCATAAAAAATATGCACAAATAGAGGATTACATTTATGGTAATTTTATAGTGCTTATTATTTTGAGCCATATGGACATTCTGAAAACTCCCACATCAAACAAAAATAAGAGTAATAATGTAATGAGTAAATGATGACAGGACATTAATTTAATTTTAGAATTTTGCCTTTAAGTGTTGAATTCTCCAGCCATCCACATGTATTTGTGTGCTTATGGAGGGTTTTTGTGTGCGTTTTGTGGGCAGGTGAGTTAGTGCCATGTGAGTTACATGTGACATGGTGGAAATGAAAAAGGTCAATTCCTATTGATTGATTATCAGGGTTAGTTTACCACCAATGGGAAATAAATGAGAAATGGTGAGACACCCACATAGCAGATCTATTGATAAACTTGCAGGAGCAGTAAAATCTACAACCTGATCAACAACAGCAGATAGAGAGTGGGTGCTAAGCCTCGCCCTCAACCACCTTCAAACAACCCTGTGTTAACATTAGCATACACTCTATGCAGAGGAGATGACAGGAAGTAATTTTTTATTTAGCCTATTTTCCTAATAATATGCAATATTTTGTGCTCCAAATGGGATTTTCAAATAATTTATCAAAGAAAATAATAAGACAACTGTGATGGAGCACCTAACAGAGCAGCCGGGACCTGAAAATGTGTGGGTAGAGTTCATTGCTGTCCTGTCTCTTGATTTAATCCTGTTAATGAATGCTCAGCCTGAGACTCATCCAACCTTTCAATACAAACATCCTCATCACACCTGTGACATAGACAGAGGAGGGAGGGGTGGCCTTGGGCAGAGGTGAGGGCTCAAGAGACTCAAACACAAGCCAGCATACATGAGCTTTGTCACATGGATCCACCATACAGCTGCATGCAAAGCTATTTAGGAAAAAACAGTAGCAGAACAAATTTAGGTAACTTATTTTTATTATTATATTTTTTTAAGAGCAAATTGTGATTGTAAAACAGAAGTGTATCTAGTTTGAGATGAAATTGTTCCTTCTGCTCTGACAATGTTTCCCAACTCTGAGGATTGATTTATCCTGCTGGACAATCCTCAATGCCACACAGCGAGGTCAATCAAGAAGTGGATGGAGGACCACCAGATCAAGACCCTGTCATGGCCAGCCCAATCTCCAAACCTAATTTCCTGGTTGCGATCGTTACCTCTCTGCTTCACCTCCGTGAAGTTGGCACCCCATATAATTAAATAATCACCAAAACTATTTCATTCGTTTGTGCTGTGTTTATGCTGATTTATGACGCAAAAATGAATGTTTGTGCTGGTTTGGTGTTCGAGATATTAAGCATTCTTTTTTGGGTGGTGTAAAGTCACTCTCCACCGATGCTGGTTGTTTGTGCTCGGTTTGTGCCGGTTTGTGCTGTTAAAACAAACGTTGTAACTATTTCCATTCCTTAGAAATAAAAAATATGATGTGGGACTGTGACGTCATTTTCCACCCCATGTTGTCTAAATCGCTCCAAACCAGTGTAATTCGTTTGCACTCGATTTGTGCCGGTTTGTACTGTTAAAATGAACACTTTGTCTATTTCCATTCCTTAGAAATAAAAAATATGATTCAGGACTGTGACGTCACTTTCCACCGCATGTCGTCCAATTTGAGCTGTTTTGTGCTGTTGAAAAAAAAAACCTGTAACTGTGATTGTTTTTTAAATAAAATAACAAAAAACAAACAAAACATTTTTTTAAGAACAGTGACGTCACTCTCCACCCAGGTAGGCAGCACAATCAGCAGCAGCAATTGTGAGTGTTGGCGCTCACGGCTGTGTTCTGGCAGCGGCTCACCAAAAGTGAGCCAGCTCTGGCCCAGTAATGGTTGCAAGATTTGGCTAGGCTTCGGATGTGTAGGTTAGGCCTTATTTGGGCTGAGACATGGCACATTTAGTTACAACTGATCTTCCAAAGTATATATAATGTAAAGCCCTTTCCTTGTCAACTTTGTTATTTATTGTATTTCATTATTATTTTAATTTATATAATTCATTTATTTTTTAGCTTTTTCCACATTCTCTTTTTTCTTTATAACTTTGGTGTTTGTTTCTTTAATTAATCCATACAATTTTACAAAATTTGGTAATTATTGATTTCATTCTTATAATGAAACAAGCTTAAAGTGGATAAGGTTGTGAAGAAAAAAATGACATGCGGACTAGCTGCGACATCTAGTGACGACACTTGGCGGGCTTTTGCAGCTGCTAGATTACCCGCCAGAACAGCAGAAGCTTGATACCGCGGTGAGTATATCTTTGTAATTATATTATAATTTTAATAAACTGTTATACACATATAATATTGGCATCATTTTCATTTATAAGGAAGCTAAAATCGTGTGTTGGCTGATATACTCTTTGATAATCTTTTAGTTACCATAATTCTCAATTAATGAATCGACAGCTTGTCAGCTATTCTTCAAAATGTTTTACACTAAACAGTATACTTTTGTAGAAAACTATATGTAGAGTTTGCTACAATAAAAATGCTCTTTAATAAGACAAGGCAGTGTAGAGAATGTTGCAACAGGACTCATTTGTGAAATTACCACCAGCCTATATCAATAAATGTGTAGCATTACAATTTAATAATGAATTTTGTATATTGTGTTTTTGATCAAATTTAAACCCTGAAGGCAGTCCACTGACATTGGTGCATTATATGATTGTTTTACAAGACGTCATCAAGCTTGACCGCTATGCTTTCTCTAATGGTGCGTTCACATACAACACAAATTGAGCGTTTCACATGGCGAGATTACATGCAAAGACGCAAATAGAAGGGCTGCGCGAATGAAGAGTCCCGCGACTCAAACACGCAAAATCGCTTAATTCGCGTATTCGAGCGAGTTGACATTTTTCAATTCCAGCGAAAACTCTACATGACGCGTTGTCGCAAAAGCCTATCAGCATTCAGATTGTCCGGATGTCACTGACGTATTGATGTAGTAGCAGAAGAAATAAGGAAATATGGATGAGAAAATTGTTGTAGCGGTGTGTGTGGGCACCTGGAATTGTATGAAACAATGTCATACATGTACAGAGACCGGACGAAAAAAGATATCGCTTGGAGGAAAGTGAGCGAGGAAGTTGGACAACCTGGTAAGTTCTGAACATATGCATGTCTAATTGATTCCAACTATTGTTTGTACTTTACTATGAACTACCTTAGCACTAGCATTAGCCCTAGTTGGCAAAACCGCGGGCGAAAGCGTGGGCTTGCCCGGTGTTCAAAAAGTGAACAGCATTTCATGTTTAACACGTATTTCTTGTCAGAGGAGATATGCAGGAGGAAGTGGAAGGGCCTGCGAGACACATATCTTAAAATGAGTAAGAAGGAGGCTGAGAAGAGAAGTGGGTCAGCGGCAGGGCCAGTAAAAAGGTGGAAGTACTCTGCGGTCCTGTCTTTCCTCGACCCATTTGTTACACTGAGACAAATGACCAGAAACATGTTGTGGGGGGCCAAGGAACCGCAGAGTACTGTGAAAATGCATCAGTTGAGCACCAGGGATCAGAGGCAGCAGCAGGGCCATCAGAGATTGACATAGGAGGTTGGTTTACAAGTGAAGACATAAAGCCCAACATGGGAAACTCATACGGAAACATTTTTATAGATGGAAAACGTATCGGTTACCTAGCGTAACCTCGTTACGTGAGAATTTTTTTATTCTCACATGTACCAAACCTGTTATTCCAAAAAGGATGGATAAAATATCCCTCAGTTGTGTCTTGGTGATAAAACACTTGAACCACAGGATGTCAAAAACAGGTTTTTGTTATTCCAGGAATACTGCAAAACTAGAAGAACATAAAAACACCAGAACTCACTGAATAGGTTACATATATAACTGGAAGTGCTGACTTTAGTCAATTGCTAAAATGAACAAAACAAATTAGAGAAGTTTAAGCAAGTCTGGGATAATTTCTTCATAAACACTTGGGCTCACTGCATTAAAAGTTTGTGGTAAAATCAAAGGCTAGCTATTATCATGGCTGAAAATGTATGATGTATTAAAATTGGGGCATTTGTAAATTTGCATTTGTGCTTGATTTGCTGTAATTGACACTGACGCTGTAAATAACACTGAATGCTAGAATGTTCATACATCTATCAAACAAGCAACCAATGGCATCTTTTGTTATATTGTCACTACAGACTAGCCAGAACAGAAGGCAGTGAGGCAGAATCTCAAAGTGCTGCTGCTTCATCTGCAACACCTAAGACTGCACCAACAGGTATGTACATCATTTGTTTTTATGGTAATATTTCTGCATGAATTATGTTTTTCACTATGATAAGTAATATGTTCAATACCTTTTCATGTTTGATTCATTTTTTTTTCTCTGGCTTCAACTGATATATTGAGGGAATGCAGTACTTACAGTCCACAAAATATGGTGTTCTCATTTCATATAGTGGGAAAGAGGACCCGAAACAGGACCAAGGGTAATGAGACAGAGATTGAGAGTCTTCTTCTCCAAGCCCTGAAGAGGCATGCTGCACCTGTCCCACCTCCTCTCTCAGAGGATGAGCTTTTCTTTCAAAGCCTGGTTCCTTCTCTGGAGAGATTGCCGCCCCAGCAGAAGGAATATGTGAAATTTCTAATTCATAAGCTGATTTATGAAGCCAGCACTTGTGGTGCTCAATTTGGAACCCTTGGAATAGGCCAGTAATGTTTGCAGTAAATGTTTTTTTGTTTTTTTTATTTTATTGCAAATATTTTTTGTAAAACGTATTTTTGATGTAAATGTTTCTAAAATAAAATAACTTTATTTCCATGGAGACTATAATGTGATTTACTTCATATTTTTATTTACAAAAATACATTTGACACACATAGTATTATTTCAGTGTAGACATAGTACATTAAAGCTGTATTACCTCACACTAATAAATCATAGATAAAAATAAAAACAGACAATATTCTCTGTCATGAATCTAAATTGATGACCTAATAATTTTTAAAGACTGATACAGTATTTTGGAATTTGCTCATTAGTAATGTGTGGTTGGCTCTTAAAAGAGCCGTTTTGGGTTTGCTTGCACACTACTTGGTGTCTTGCCATAGGACATTTCCCTCTGCAGAAAAGTAGGATGTGAAGACCTCCCTAACCCTGATGGCCTATCTTGCTGAGTTGTTGTCAACAACTCTTCCCAGACCTGGTAGTGGCTCCACCTCACCAAAAGGGATGCTTGCAATCACTGCAGCTGTCTGGGTTGTCCTCCGCAATAAGTTATTGAGAACACAAGTAGCCTTCACACACTCCTCTGCAACTTCTGGATGGCTCTCAATGGCACGCCTATACATCCTGCACTGAGAAGAAAGGATCCCAAAGGCATTCTCCACAAACAGCCGAGCTCGGGACAGATGGTAGTTAAAACTCCTATGCTCTCTTAGAAAGGGAATGGCCTCATGAGGTTTTTCCGGAGTGGAAAGGCCTCATCAGCAACAAAGGCATGTGCCTGGGGTCCTCGGTGGTCAGCTCCTGGTAGTGGCAGGTCAGCAGGCAGTTGGAAGGTGTCAGATTGAAGATGACCAAACGCTGAGTTGGCCAGAATCCCACCATTGCTCGTTCTTCCACAGCCACCAACATCAATCACCCGGAAACAATAATGGGCATCAACAACTGCAAGGAGAACTAACGAGAATGTTAGTTAACTTGTAATTAAAGAACTGGGATCCTGAGTTAGCAGGGGCTTTGAGAACAACATGCTTGTCATCCAGCGCTCCACAGTAGAGAGGAAAATTCCAACGCTCCTCAAAACTCTCTGCTATTTACCTCCACTCCTCTGTGGTGGGAACAGCCATGAACTCCTCCAAAAGGCAGTACCAAATAGCAGTGTCGACATCAGGGACAATCATGGAATCAGTGGAGACCCAATGCAGAAGCTGTTCGCGATGGACCTGAATGAGTTAACAGTGGCAAAGTGTCTGCAGCATATAAAACATTTAATTTAATTGAGATGTAGTGAACATATTGTAGGTGGTATTCTGCAAAAAATCAGTTTTAGTAGTATTATTGATATGGCTGCACAGCTGTCATAAACATCAATTGCCAGTGAGTTCATATAATTTGTAAGTTAGATACCTATGTGTCAGTTTTAGATGAGGTTATTTTGAGTGTTGATCGAGCAACTACAAAGTTAACGTAGCCTAGCCCTGATCGATCTGAGCTTCATTCAGAAAAACAAACATTTTAAAAGTTGCAGCATATAGCATGAATTCAGACTTTTTGATACACAAATTATGAAACCACCACTCACCGGAGACAGATTGACTGGCACTCCGCAGCTGAGATGGAACACCTGAAGTTGGTGTCCATCCATGAAATCCTGGCAGCGATCCTAACTAACAGGTCATCAAACTGGGCACTGGTCAGCCTCACTGAGGAGCCGAGAGTAAGATCCGGACATAGCAGTGGCTCGGTTCAGCGTTGTGGCCAGGGGGACACAACAGGCTGCGTCAGACTGCACGTACCCTTCCCCAACACCCCATAAAATAGTCATAAACTTTTTAGGTTCCTGGGACCCCGAAGGGGGGATCAAAGCGAAGTGCCAAGCATAGGAGCATGCCGCGCCAGCCATGCCTTTTCTCTCTCTATGTTTCTCACAGAGTTAAAGCGTCTGGGGCCATCTTAACGCTATCACACACATTGTGGAAGGCATTCTTTTCCAACATACTTTACCGCCACCTGCCCAGGCTGGGGGGAGTTAAAGAGTGGCGAAATATGTCACATGAGTTTTCAGGCCACATTTGGGAATGGCGCCGTGGTAGATCCTACCTGCTACGAGGAAGGAGTTGCTACAAACACGGCGACCGGGGGACAGCGGGGACTGCCCAAGGGAGATGCGGGTCCACCCATAGAGGGACCGCACTGTGGAAAATACACACAGGGGGATTAATCCACACAAGGGCCCATCCAGTGGAGCACCTATTTCAGTACAGAGTAATTTTAGTAACCGTAGTGGGTCTGGTCGGGGAATTCCTCCACAGAATTTGCGGACAAGAGGGCTAGAGGAAGAACATCCAGGGATCGAAACCTAGTAGACTCTCCTGGGGAAAAGAGTGCACATGATCACCTCAGTGGAGGGAAAAGTGCTATGTGAAAGCGGAACACCCGGTCAGACGTTCCGCATTGCTGAGTTCTACGGACTCGGACCTGAGAGAACACGGGACGAGACTGACTCAACCATGAGATTGTAATATCTCGTAAAGGTATTGGGTGTTGCCCAGCCTGCTACTCTGCATATGTCTGCTAGGGAGGTGCCGTTGGCCAGTGCCCACGAGGATGCCACACGTCTTGTCTATTGTGCTCGAACCCGCAAGGGGGTGTGATATACCAATGTGATGGCATCAACGACCCGGTGGGAAAGCCTCTGTTTGGAGAAAGCATTCCCTTTCCGCTGTCCACCAAAACAGTCAAAGAGCTGCTCAGAACATCTAATGCTCCACCTGGGAGGGTTCAACCTCCGGGCACCTCTAAGGAACTAAATGGCGACCTCTCCTGCAGAAATGAGAGCACTGACCCGACCGCGCATCTATGCGGGTCTTCAGAACTGGAAGCACACTAATTTCCGAACAAGCGCCACTTTAGGGCGTAAAGATGCCTGGTAGAGGGAGCTCTGGCTTGGTTGATCGTGTCTACAACAGCAGGTGGTATGTCATTTATATCTTCCGCATCCCGTCCAGGGGCCAGATGTGGAGGTTCCGGAGGTCTGGACGCGGATGCCAGAGGGTGCCCCATCCCTGAGAAAGAAGGTCCTTCCCAGGTTCAGATCTTTAAGTTCATTGGCTTGGTGAACTTGCAGGAGAGCCATGGCATGCAGGGCGGAGACGGCCTGTCCAGTGACATTGTAGGATTTTGTAGTCAGTGACAATGTTGTCCTACAGGCCTTGGAGGGGAATACCGGGTAGTCCTGCCAGGTGGTGCCGTTCTCAGGACACAAGTGGATCGCAACCGCCTTGCCCACCTGAGGGACCTCCGTGTATCCATGGACTGCCCCACTGTCCGAGGTAGTGAGAGCGGATGAGTGAGGAGTTCGGTTCCGAGCAGTAAACGAACTCGTCAGCTCGTTGTGCACTTTTGGGAAGAAAGGTACCGGGGGGGGGGGCATGGCTATGTGCGGTGCCCTGGACCAAGGAACCGATCGAGTAGCCGTGAGGTTTCCAGTCCAGTCACGGCGGCCCGGGAAAGCATAGCAGACATCCGTGCGTCAGGCTAAGACTGGGCGAGCAGACCCGAAGGTGGCAGCCCAGACGAGTCGTCAGCATCAGACACCACTGTGATGCTCTCCGATGCAGCGGTGAAATCGGAAAGTGGAGAGAAATCGACCGCATCCAGGAACTATACAGAGGCGAAAGGGCATCCTGAAAAGGACGCTCAACACCTGCTGTGTATTGCTCTTTTATGAGTGGAAACACAAACTCTTTTAGAGGAAATAAACTCTTTTAGGAGGAGAAACACTCACACTGTCGATGGGGCATGCAAATTCTGTCTGCCAACTTGACATTGGCCTTTGCTCAAGTTCAAAGGTACGCGACGGTCTCAAAAGAGACCCCTTGTGTCACTACAACTGACACAATGTCGAGTGAGTGACAGAAGGGGAACCAAGTTATATATACAGATATACTCAGTGACTAAGGCTCTAAAAAGACAAGAGTACCTAGAAATTTAAACTAGGGTAAACTTCTGTTATTTTATGTATGATGGAGTTAAAAAATGGATGACATGAAAATATAAGGTTATACAATTGTTGTATCTCTCTCTCTCTCTCTCTCTCTCTCTCTCTCTATTTATCTATCTATCTGTATACTACTGTCTCATAGAAAAAGATTTACCATCCTGGAAAATATGTATCTGGTACATTTTGTGGTTCCGCATCATCACATCACATTTTCTAATTGCATGAAAACATGCTAATTTCTGACTTTCCGGCTAGAGTCAGGTTTTGATACATTGCAATAGTCCTGATCTGTCTTTTAGCAAGGAATTTATCAGGAAACAATAAGAGACTGTCAAAAAATTTATTGAAAGTCATTAATCCCAGATTGCCATCCTGCAATTTATTCAATCAATCTGCCTTGGGGGAATTTTAATTTACGATTGAATGAAAACTACTGTCCAGGCTTTCAAAAATGTACTGTTGGATTTCAAAACCCACACAAAGGAGATCACTTACATAACATGCATGAAGCAGCTGTCAGGATTAGAACAAAATTGCAAGTGTTTTGAGTGAACGAAGTACACTTCTTCAACAATAACAAGGCTGTATAAAAGAGGATATGAGGCCTCTTGGGCAGAGTGATTGATCATTCGATTTTAAGAGGTCAGTGTTGAGCAGTTGATCACTGTCATCTTTGTTTGTGTAATTGTTTAATGGCTGATTGATTGTAGGAGGCATTGTGAGAAACAGAGACTTAAGCAATTCCAACCCAGTCTCATGAAAATTCATACATATTTTATGAGTTGGCAATTTCATATGGCTTCGTACAAATTTGTTCTTATGAATTTGTACAATTTCCACACGTGCAGATGCCCAGATGTCAAATGTGGAAGTAAACATGAGTTTTGTGCAGGATGAGTTAAGCGAATGTTTATTAATATTATGCCCTTACCCAAACCCCTTATCTAAACCTAATCGATCAGTAGAGTGTGTAAACATGATAGGAAGCTGTTGTGTGTGACAGAAGCAAGTAATTGTTGTGTATTAGATGGAAGCATTGTCCAGTGACATAATTGGCTGTAGTGAAAGTTGTACTAATTTATAATAATGCAGTCGTACGATATCATACGAATTAGCCAAATTTAGAAAAGTCATATAAATCCTTACGATTTCACCATGAGCGTGTGTAGGCAATTCAGTTTGTGTTTTTTTTACCCACTGTGTATATTCTGGTTATTTAAAGGGATAGTTCACCCAAACTGTTTTATTATTTTCATCAATTCACCTTCATGTTGCCTCAAACCTGTATGACTTCTTTTCTACCATGAAGCACAAAAAGAGATTATAGACTGTATGACAGCCTCAGTCGCTATTCACTTGTATAGAAAAAGATGCAATGAAAGTGAATGGTGACTAAGGCTAACATTCTGCTTAACATTTCCTTTTGTGTTCCCCAGAGGACAGAAAGTCATATGGGTTTGGAACAATATTAGAGTGAATAAATGGTGATAGAATTTCCATTTATCCAGCCAGGGAAGGTCAAGCAATTGCTGCATAATCTGCTCTTGTCCGAGTTTCTTCATAGCCCCCTGCCCAAACACACCAACAACAAAAGCTTATTTATCAAACAGGAGAGAGAAAGAGTGAGTGAGAGAGAGAGAGAGAGAGAGACTGAGAGGGGAATGAGAGTGAGGGAAGGAGCAAAAGGAACTACCAAAGATAATGGATGCTGATATCAGGGGTGGGGTTAAGGCCCTAAGCAACCGACCAACCCAGAGCCCCATTTAGAAAATGTTGCTTAAAAAATTACATAAAATTGATTTTAAATCTTAATTTTAAATTCATCCTATCTGCCGTTGTAGCCAAATACATTCAAAATGTTTAATTAAATAAAATTCTACTTAAAGATAATGAATGCATGTTTTCAGTTTTTTTTCGACAATACAGTGATAAAAAAAGCACTATATATCCACAGTACATATATTTTAACGAAACACTTTTTCTTTATGAACGGTGTGTGCAAAACGTACTACTTAACTCACTATCATTTTGGAATTAATTTGTTATTTAGTATGATTATAACCCAACAATTCTTAGTTTTTCATTATAATACAGTATGATACAGTATTTTTATTATTACTTTGAGGTTTTGTTGTAGACCAGTGTTTCCCAAACTGCTGTATGCGTACCACTGCACTGTAAATTCCTAATTTTACAGAAAAGAAGTCAAAAATGTATACAGTAGTTTTCAGTTTTTTTAATTTACATAAAATATTCTGTAAAATTACAGACATTAACTGTAAATTAACAACCCAACAGGAATTTTACGGTTTATGACAATACTGACAAATTACATATATTTCTCATTTTTTACAGATACATTAATTATTGTACTGTATTTTTTCAGTTTTCTAAAATTACAGACAAATGTAAGTAAAATTACAATAATTATCTGTAATTTAATATGTAGCTCATAATATAAAGGTTTATGTCCATACTAACAATTTAACATTTTTCTTTGTAATTTTAAGGTAAATCTTATTATATTTATATTTATGCACTGTATAAAAAAATAAAAATAAATAAATGGTCAAATGACTGGCAGCAGTGGCAGCAAAACAAAACCATACAATTTAAGTAAAATATCCTTATTCAAATAAAGTTCAAAAACAATATATTTACAGAAGTTTTCATTAAAGGTTTTGCAGAGAAACACCGTTATTTTACAGGTATTTCCTGAATTATTATGATCAAACACCTTCAATTAAGTGATTGCACTAAAAGTTCTACAGAGAAACACAGTTATTTTACAGGTATTTCCTGATTAGGATGCACAGGTTTCTGTGAGGGTTAGGAGATATAAAATCAATGGAAGTCTATGAGATGACCTCACTATTACAGTGAAACAAGTGTGTGAGTGTGTGTGCGTGTGTGCGTGCATGCATGCGTGCGTGTGTTTAAGAATATATTTATGAATAGCTTTACCATACATTATTACATTCATGTACTTCAAATTGCTATTGTCTCACCGTGTTGCTTTGAAAATGATTCGTTAATCCGACTGTCATTCAGCAAACTATCCAATGAGAATTGTTTGCGCCTCTCACCGGTCTTGTTTGAAAATACAAGTCAAGTCAAGTCAAGTGCAAATACGTCCGTTTGTGTGTGTGTGTGTGTGCTACTAGCCAAGGTCCACTGGATTATTTTACATCTTCTTCCTAAATTCTTATTTTGAGCGAATATGAGTTGTTGGATGTCAACCGAGAACAAAAAAACTGAATATGGCCTCAGAGGAAGACAAAGTCGGGAGCGGTTTGATCACATAAGTTAAGTGAACTTATATCTTTAAAAAATATGGCGATATCATGTAAGAAAACATTTTCAATGTGATTTTCTGTAACAATCTAACGTAAAGTTGTGTTTTGTTTTCATACCCTTAATTTATGTAGCCCAGGCTAAAAATGGGACAAACCGATGAGATGTCTGAAAGTTGTAAAAACTGCCGGAGTGTAATTATGCCAATTAAGAGTTTCACCAATGGTGAATGGACATATTGCAACCTGCAGGAGGTAAATACCTCTTTATGTGTGTATTTACTTCTTCATCAAGATGTTGTGTGTTAAAGTGAGATGCTAATTGAGATATTAGTACATATTTCAATGTGGTATGATCCAGTGTTGCTAATATGTTAATATTGTCAGCTACTTTAAAGTTTAAACAAACTTGTACTGTACTTCACACAGCAAATGACCACAGCAGTGCATCACCTGTGAGATCATGAGAAGGCTGAAGAACCAGGAGTGACAAGATATCACCGGATGGTGGGGTACAGAATTAAACCCAGTGGTAACCAAACAGAGGCAAGACATACAGAGATTGGATTTGTTCTTACTAATTTGTTTCATGAAACCAAGTTCCAATGAATTTGTATATCACCATTGTAACTCTCTTCACAACAACGCAAGACACAGGTCGATTCCTTGAAACGGGCGTTTATTAATTGGGCACGTATCTGATGCATCCACTCGTTGCTCACGCTTTAGACACCCTTCGTTCATGCCATGAGAACTACATTTGCAAATAAACATAATACAAAACACATCAACAAGTTATACAATGCATGCATGAAGTAAACAAAATACAAAATGAGTGCTTAGCACCATTATGGACACTTTAATTCACGTCTACATGTAAAACAAATACCTTGTTGGCTGCTTGTCATGAAAAGAGGTCCTTGAGTCTCTAAAGTTTCCGAAAGTCCCTTTTTAATGTCTGCTTAACTTCAGAAATCATTAATTACGAGCATACGTCCAATATTTCCTTGTGAAGCATCTGCTTATCCGCAGTCCATCGGGAACTTTTCTTTTTACTTCCGCTAAATGCAGTGACGCGTTCTTCTCGCGCCTTATTTTAATTTATCTGTTAACAATGAATTTATTATACATCAAATAACCTCAGATTTGAACCCCAAACATCAAGTAGATTATTACATGAAATTATGGAATGAATTATGAATCAATTATCAATTGTGCATTATAAACAAAATATTTTTGCAACAGCATTTACAACCATACAAAAGTAGTCCAAAGTGCTTTACATAAAAACAAATTAAAACAGCAAAAATGTAATTATACACAGAAACATGTATGCATACACGTAAATGCATATACAAGCATACAGTGCGTTCAATACAGAAAGTATTCATACCCCTTAATTTTTTCCTCATTTATTATATTGCAGCCTTACGCTAAACATTTTTACATTATTATTTTTTCACATCAGTATACACTTCATACCCCATAATGACTAACAAAAAAAAAAACAGATTTGTAGTAATTTTATTAAAAAGAAAAACTGAAATATCACACTGAGATAAGTATTCAGGCCCTTTGCTATAACTCTTGAAATTTAGCTCAGGTGCATCCCATTTCTCTGAATGATCTTTAAGATGTTTCTACACTTTGATTGGAGTCCACATGTGACAAATTGAATAAACTGAGCATGATTTGAAAAGGCACACACCTGTCTATATAAGGTCTAACAGCTGAAAATACATATCGGAGTAAAAAATAAGCCATAAGGTCAAAAGAACTGTATTCAGAGCTCAGAGATAGGATTGTGTCAAGGCAAGATCTGGGGAAGACTACAAAACATTCTGTTGCATTGAAGGTTCCCATGAGCACAATGGCCTCCATAATTCCATTATTATATTATTTTCTCCTCTTTTCTCTCCAATTTGGAATGCCCAATGCATTCTTAATTCCTTATGGTGGTGTAGTGACTTGCCTCAATCTGGGTTGCGTCTGAGACCATCAAAGTGCATCTTATCATATGGCTTGTGGAGAAATCATGTGGAGACATAGCACGTTTGGAGGCTTCACGCTATTCTCCACGGCATCCACACATATCTCACCATGCGCCCCAGCAAGAACCACATTATAGTGACCACAAGGAGGTTACCCCATGTTACTCTACCCTCCCAAGCAAATGGCCCAATTTGGGTGCTTAGATGACCTGGATGGAGTCACTCAGCACTCCCTGGATTTGAACTCACAACTCCAGGGTGTGGTAGTCAGCGTCAATACTCGCTGAGGTACCAAGGCCCCTTTTTTTCCTTTTGAATACATTTGCAGTCATCACAAATCTGGTTTTTGCTTTGTCATTATGGGATAAGGGGGCTGGTCGTTCCCACAGAATTATTCAGGAAGTAGCTCTGCAATCCGATGGCCACTGTAATATGCATTCTGGTTAAAAACCATGGAGAGAAGTTATATTTGGCCCAAATCTGTTATGTACACTACCGGTCAAGTTTTGAAACACTTACTCATTCTTTATTATATTATATATTTTTATTATTTCTTCACATTTTAGAATAATATAAAGTCATCAAAACTATGGAATAACATAAATGGAAATATGGAATTTATGTTGTGACTAAATTAAATCCAAAAAATCAAAACTGTGTTATATTTTAACATTTGAATTTGACATTTTCTCCAACTTCTTGAGGTATCACACTGGGATGCTTTTTAAACAGTATTGAAGGAGTTCCCATCTATGTTGGGCTAACTTTTTTAATTAAGTTTTAGTTTTAAAATGAAATAAATATGGTGGCACAATTATATTTTTGTCTTCAAAACTAATTACATTTAAGCACACACCTTTAGATTAAAAAAAGATCATGAGATCCATGAGAAACATTTCAGTCAAGTGTTTCAAAACTTTTGACTGGTAGTGTATGTGTAGCTGCCTGTTTATTTGAGCAATTTTTACATTCCCATTTCCAACACCGATAACTGCTAATGATAAGAAACTTGCTTACATTTTTTAGATCAAGCATTGGAACAAGGTTTATAGGGGAGGACAGACACCCAACAGCGAGACAAGTCCATCACTAGTAAGTATCAACTGCAGTACTATATAAAATAAGCTATTGATTTTGGGTATCAATTGGCAATATTTTTGTAGCTACAACTGTGTTTACCTTGGTATGATACATATGGGAAAAGTGTCCATTGTTGTAAATCCACGTCTTCTTTTGGTGGTTCACATTTTTCTGACAGGGGAGCTTGGTGCATGGTTAAATTGGTAAACATTTTACTCTCAAAGCTGACAGTACTCTGTATTCACATTGCCAGATTGTCTCATAATGTCAAATGTTGCAACAAACAATTTAAATAAAGTTTGTTTAAAGGAAAGGTAAATTAAATCCTACTTTTTAAGGACTTTTCAGTTAATCTTAGTGTGTCCTCCCCCCCCAGATGCACCAAGGATCCAGCTGATTACTGGCAATTTGAGGAGGATTGTTCTTTACTTCTGGTACAGATTCAGATTTTTTTTTTTTGTGTTATGTTTTAATTTTACTTATTAATACACCAAATAGTTAGGATTCTGAATTAAAATACAGTGTAATATTTGACCACATATATTAGAACTATACAAAGCCCCCAGGGGTCAGGAGAATTTTGTGGAAATCAACACAAAAGTGAATTGGATAATACAAGCTAACAGATCACAACCCCCTCAGCTCAACATCACAATTTGTTGCTTTCTCCAACTGATTCAAGGGTGAATTCATGACCTCATCATGATAGTAACCTTAATAGACTAGATAGACACATAGAGTAATGACATTTTTAGTTTTTCAATTCCTCCTGGGGTGTTCAGATGAACAGTTTGTGAATAATTGGTTGCTATTGTAAATTTACATCTGAATACATAAAAAAAGTGTTAGAATCAATAGTGTTGTGTACTACATTTGTAATTAAGTTTCCAACCCCACTTTAATTGTAGATGTATCAATTTATTTTGTATTTCTTCAGAATGTTTTCAGTTGTAAATATTTCACAGTAAGCTTAAAGCTTACATTTTATTAGAATTTGAAGAAACCTTTCTACTGTTAATCAGTACAGTAAATTAAATGTTAAATGTTGTATTTCATTTAAGGTTTGTTCTGTAAATCTATAAAAACTTAATCATTAAATATTGTATTTAGATTGTACTTTTACAGGTTTTAATCTAAACACAAACCCTGCCAGTCAAGTTTGAGATGATCTGATTTAATCTGTTGTATACAGTATTTTTAGAGACTGTTTATTTTGTCTTCTAAAATAAAACTGGTATTTTACAATCTTTAGCATGTGTTAACTCTTAAATGAAGGTGTTTGAGCATAATAATTCAGGAAATACCTGTAAAATAACGGTGTGTCTCTGTAAAACTTTTAGTGACTTCACTTAATTGAAGGTGTTTCTGTAAATGTATTGTTTTTGCACTTTATTTGAATAAGAATATTTAACTTTATTTTTACGGTTTTTGTTTGGCAGACGTAGCTGCCAGTCATGGGTTTTTACGGGTTTTTTTTTTACAGTGTGAGGGTATGTGAATTGACAATGGGGGTATGCAAATGACATTCTGAGATTTACCGTTCTTTCAATTTCATAACAGTCTAAAATAACATTAAATCGCAGTTCATGTATTTCTCACTGGCAAAAATTATTTTGTGAAATGGTTGTGTCATAAAGGTCAGAAAAATATGCAATGAAATAAACCGATATCTTGCGGTAAAAAAATGCATTTACTCATGCGTCGTGCGTCACACAAGTATAATTTTTCATAAGCCCAGTAGGTGATGTAGCTAAGTGATAGCAAGTAAAATACTTAACTGTTCAACCAGACTCGCACATATCAGTCATCCACGATTTTTTTTTTTTAATTTTTTTTTTCACAGTTTAAAACATAATTTGTATTTAAGGTTAGATGCATAGGGAGTTTTGATTCTGATGGTATAAGTTCATAAGATTTTATGACAGGTGTCAGACATTCACCAGCTCCAAATAATTCCATATTCACACACACAGTAATTTTCAATCACATTTGCTTGCAAGGAAGAGACCTGTTTTTACATTGTTGCATGATGTAGGGTATTACATATATAATTTAGAGATGTGGACGGGATCAGTTAAAATGGGTATTTTGCACGCATTCTACCACCATTATATGTAAGTATATTTGGTATGCTAAATTTAGAAGGGAATTTAGAGTCTCGAAATATGTGAGCTATAAACTAAATTAAACTGTCCTTATTGTACCTTATTAGGTAAGTAAATGTATAACGGAATTAGTTGCATTCGACAACTATTATAAATTAGATCAATTACAAATTACTAGTTTACTTAATAGATTCTACACCATTGAAATCGTAATACAACATCTAGTTGTATCAGCTCATAATTTCTTCTCTAAGGAATTAGCTTTAATCAGTGAATTATGATTAGCTTTAATCAGTGAATTATGATTAATTCAATTATTGGAGTGATATTATTCTCATGGCTTATTGAAAATAATATAACATGTAGTTATGTACACCTTTGAAGCAAAATCTTTCAGAAACAGGGATGAGATTATTTATCAAAATATACCACAGTCACGTTGTCTTCGAACACAGACAAACTTTATTACTATTCTAAACATACATTTAATCTAACACATATATACATAAGACAGGTTTATGAAAAGTGACAGAATGTGAAATATGTGAAAATGAACTTTATGGAGTCTATTGATTATACCTTAAGAACCATATATCCTTCTTTGAAACTACAACGATTTGTTATAGGATTACCCAAATTATTTAATTAATACACCAGCACTTTGAGCACAATATTGGATATGTACTTGCATGTCTTTGTAGTGTTTCCTTGCGTTCTTTGTGTTGCTTGGTTCTTGACCGAAAGTTCGTTCCGTCAATGTTTTTATTTTCTGTATGATCAAATTTATTGTCTGTATGAATGATGATTTAACTCTGAAGTAAGGCCTTCTCATGGGTTTGTGAACCGTAGAGAGTGATGAGCTTTCTTGGGACGTCAAGTCCCGAGCTCCCTTGGACCTTAAATAGCATGGACCTGGTTCCGATAAGATCCAGAGAAGACAACGAGGGAAGAGTCAGAGCAAAGTCTGAGCAGTCAGGAGAGGCCGGACAAGAGATGACGATGACAGAAGAGCAGAGAAGGAAGAGAGTTCTTCCTGTTTGGAAATATTTGAACTGAAATTGGCCGCATCCCTAACGGTGTCCCGTTGTGTCGAAGGAAGTGACACAAGGGGTCCCGTTCAAAAGCGCCATGAACTAGACCGTGTTACGTGAACTGCTGACACAGGTGCAACATAGAAGCAACTGTATAGGCCGCACGTAACCCTCTCCAACGCTCCCAGAAAATGTGTCATATATCTACAAGTACGACAACCGGGGCAGTGAGACTGCCCAAGGGAGACACGGCAACAAAAGCTACATTTCAAAGGGGAATGCATACTTCAAAGGACTAAAGAAATCTTAGCATCATTTTGTCAGACCTTAGTTTCAGTTGTTACATCAAAGCAATTACTAAATCAGCCTTCTATCATCTAAAAACTATATCCAGAATTAGAAGTTTTGTATCCAGTCAAGACTTGTTCATGCATTCATCACCAGTAAGGTAGACTACTGCAACAGACTCCTAACTGACCTTCCCAAAAAGATAATTAGAAACATGCAGTTATTCAGAATTCCTCTGCCAGGATTCTCACCCAAACCAAAAAATCTGAGCATATTACTACAGTCCTCAGGTCTTTACACTGGCTTCGATTTACATTTAGATTTATTTAGAAATATTACTCATTTATAGATAGCTCAATAGCCTAGGACCTAAATATATTTCAGATATACTTGTTGAATATAAACCTAACAGACCTCTCAGATCATTAGGATCAAGTCAGTTAGACATACAGAGGGTTCACTCAAAACAAGGTGAGACAGCATTTAGCTATTGTGCCACCCGCAGCTGGAACCAGCTTCCAGAAGAGGTTACATGTGCCCCAACAGTAGCCACATTTAAATCCAGACTGAAAACACTGTGCATTTTTGACTGAGCATTGTGTTCTACATATTGATTTCACTGAATCATTTTGCTTTTGTTTTTCTTTCATTTTAATTGTTCTATTTTATTCTTTTTATAAAATTTTTATATACATTTTTCTCAATGTTTGTGTAATTTTTTTTTGGTTATCCTCTGTTTGATCGGTAGGTTAACAACAATTGAATTGTGTGATAATGTTTTGTTATCCTCTGTTTAATCATGGAAGGTTAACAACAGTTCCCCTTCTGTCACTCACTCGAAGTTGTGTCGAATGAAGTGACACAAGGGGTCTTCCTTGGACGCCGAATCGTACCTCTGAACCTGAGAAAAGGCCAATGTAAAGTTGGCAGACAGAATTTGCATGCCCCGCCCGGACATACGGGTATAATGTATGTATAATGTAATGGTATGGATGGTTCATGTTCTCACTGCGAGAACATGACCATGGCAACGTTGCGTTCACGGCTCTCCTTCCTGAAGGTGAATGCAACTTCAGCCGCTCCCCGCGTCACTCCTTCTTCCCACATGATTCAGGATGACCCTGCTGGCGATGAAGGCGATGATGGGCTCGGTTTCGCCGGGAAAATGCCCAAGAACCACCTACCCCCCGACATGCTCGTATGCTTCCGTCCGGGCTCGGGATGAGTGCGACTTGCCTCGCGGCCAGCCGGCATTCTCCCTCGAGCCCCCGGGCTTGGATAATGACATCACCGCTGCATCGGAGAGCGTCCAGGCGTCTGTCGCGGAAGACTCGACCGGGCTGCCGCCTTTGGGCCAGCCCGCCCAGTCGGAGGTGGATGCACAGATGGGCTGCCGTGAGCATGGGCTTGGACTGGAACCCCCCGTCCTCTCCACAACCTTCGCGGCTTGACGACTGATACCTTGAGACCCGGCACCGCTCACAGCCTGCTCGCCGAGGGCGTCCCCCTGCGACCAAACAACGGCAGGCAGCTCGCAACCTGGGCCCAGCTCTCAGCCCCTGCGTCGAGCAACTCGCAGGCGGCGTATGCCCACAGTCTCCAGGACCCCTTCCCAGACCAGAAAAGCTCAGAAGCGCTCCTGAGACGGGCAACCCAGGCAGTCGGATGTTCGCTCCGGAGATGGTACCAAGACCACTCCGTCCCCCGGTGGAGGGCCGGGAGGAGAATCCTTGTTTTCCTTATTTTCATTTGCCGCACCCTCTCCGGGTTGCGGTACCCACATGTTCATGTTTCCCCACTCCCTGGGTCATCCAGCCGGTGTGCGCCATTCTTACGGCACCCAGCATTATTTTTGGAAAAATCATAATACAAAAGTTTTACTTATAGTTGCATATAAAGCTGGTGCAGGAAAAAGTAAAAAAGCTTTAAGTTTTCCAAATGAACTAAGGAGTCTGTAATTCAGAAAATGCTGAAAAAGGTGCTAAAACTTGATCAATATATCATCCAACATAAATCAATCCATTCAAACTTTTTTTCTCACCCCACCAGATCTCCTCTTCTAATTTTTCAGCCTGAAATTGTGTCTTCTGTACACGACTCAAATCAAGAACCTTGTTAAAAAATTTGTCATCGACCTCCTCTTACACAGGAAACTTAAAGCGCTCTTATGTGAGGTCTGGAGTGCTGATCACACATTTGAATGGCACCAGACATCATACAGATGCCAGACAGAGGAAATCTGTTCCCGTATTAAACAGCGCACTTTCTAATATGGCCCACTTAACATACACTATTACAAATACTAATCGGCTATAAAATGCACAAAAATAAATGCAATTTATTAATCTGCTATAAAATGCAATTGAATGCTATGCATTCAATTTCATTTAAAAAAAATTAGGTAACACTTTACAGTGTGCTTGTCATACATATTACATGTATGACTATAGCAATAACAGCTAATTATGCATAATTACAAGTAACTAACCCTAATCCAAATCCGTGTTGTTAATTAATATTACTCTCTGTAACAAGGACACTGTAAAATAAATTGTAACCAGAAAGGATATAATTTTATTGCATGACTGAAATTATTGCATCTTGAATACTTGAGTATGATTGATCATTTGCAGCATTCTGTGGACTACTGTTTTTGTAATGATTATTTAATTTACAATTGAATGCTATTTAATTTACCATTGTTCCATGCGACCAATAATCTACATGGCTGTGTTCATTTACATTTTCTCTGTTCACTTTGTGGTTTCTTCCTTGTGACATTTTGAAATAATGTCAATATACATTTATATTTAATGTCCATTTTTTTAATTTATTTGGTAACCATTTGATAAGCTGTATAATGTACATTTAGCCAGGCATGATGCAAAATAAAGCCTCACATAAAGCAGAATAAATAAATGAATAAAAAAATAACACACATTGTTTCAGATCAGCTTTAGAGACAATCATCCTATAGCAGAGAATGAAGCTACAACAAGTCTTTATTTTGTGGTTTCAATAAATAACGTGATTGTAGATTATACCTTTTAAAAATGTATTTTTAAAACAGGCTCACAACCAGTTCCCCTCAAACTAAACAGCCTGAATATAATGCAAATATTAGTTATCTATTTTAGGGTGCAAGCTTTCAGTGTGCAATGCGCAGCACAAACATGCTGGACACTGAAACTTTCAATGCTTTATGTAGCACTCTACTCTTTACATGTTCTAAGTGAATTCTGTAAGCTGTTAATATGGGTGTCAAAATGAAAAGAAAAATGTTACGAATCGCTTTCTTGCTGCAGTGTGCCAGGCCATAATATTGGACACTGTGTAATGTATTGTAATATAACAAGCTGCATATTTAATGCATACACTGTGCTGTGGTTATTCTCTGTATACACACATTTAAAGCTGCTTTATTATTCATTTAGTAATTGTTTTGTCTGTTATTCATTTTAAACCAAGTTTAATAGAAATAAATGCAGAATAATTCTTTCTTCTACGGTTTTTACAGTTCCCTCACACCATCAGATTAAACCCCATTGTTTGAGGTGCTCATGTAAGAGCTCTTATCTTGGCCGTCATGTCTACTTGCGTTCTGTGACATGTCAGTTCCTGGGCAGCAGGTTGCCTCATTGACTACAGAGAAAATCTTTAATAAACTGTGTCCAAGTGTATTTCTGCGGTCTCTTCTTTCCTCTGTCTTTCTTGCTGTTTTTACTTTTCTTCCCTCCCCTAAACTCTCACTCTTTCTGCCTGTCTCACTTTTCTCACTCCTGTTACCCCTGACAGGAATTAAAGCTGGAGGCAAGCTAAGCCTCTCGAGTGGGTCTCCATCATTCCCAGATGTGCCATGCTGAAGACGACTCTCTTGAATCTTCCATGTCCAGACACTGTCCTGCATAAAAGGCTTTCAAGATTATCTGAATCTGCACAAACTGCAGGAGGGAGGATACTGGAAAATGTTTAGCGCATCTTTTTACAGAACAAAGTCTTGAACTGAATTTCACAGTTTAAGCTGTTGCCAGATGTATCTGTGGTTATAGTTGAAAACAGACTTCAAGAGTTGAAAAACAACTAAGAGTTAGTTTGAGATGATTAACAGATCAAAAAATTGTCATCCAGACACATAAACAGATGATGTTAAAAAAAATCCATCAAAAAGACAAAAATGTATGCTATTATGTAACAATAAGGAACTTTTATGTGCGCTATGAGCAAAATGCCCAACATAATCACACGGAAATTTGACATGTTTTTGACTGAATGCCCCAGTAACCTGACATCAACACCATTCTGAAGAGTGCTCAAGTTCCATCACCTACAAGACATTTATGCATCAGTTCATGTGCGTTTACCCTATGCTGTGGCACGTCTAATAGCATCAGCAACGTCAGCGACCCCGGTTCATGTCCCATGTTGAAACCAAGATGTAATTGCTTTTGCATAATCACAGAAGAGTGTGATTCTGTAGCTGCATTTCCCCTCTAAGGTGTCATTATTGCTCCATTACGGTTAGGTTTATGGTTGGGGGGTAGAGTTAATAAAATAAGCATTTATCTTCACTGAATTACATCATTTACAACTAAAAAACACTTTCAACTGGCTTTTGGCACCCCTCTGTGGACATTTGACCTGGAAACTAGTGCTCACACTTGCCCATGCATTTAAAAAACACTTCCCGCCTTGGACACTGGAGAGAGTATTTTTAATTTTGGTAAGCACAGACCAAGTTTTGCTCAAGAACTGTCAATCTACTGTTGACGACTTGACAGTGAGATCAGACTGAATTACCGCAATCTGTTTATAAGCAGTAGCCTATAATTAAAATATGCTTTCACATGATCATTTTAATTATATAGTTTAGTGTGCATTTAAAGTGGCTAACTAATGTGATCTCATTTGTATTAGCGGGGATTTGTGCATAAAGTGTTTCTAGCACACAAACATTTCCTTAAAGGGATATTTCGCCCAAAAATTAAAATTCTAAAATAATTTACTCACCCTCATGCCATCCCAGATATTCTGCTGAACACAAAGGAAGATTTTTAGAATAATTTCTCAGCTCTGTAGATCCATACTATGCAAGTGTACAAAAAGCACAAAAAGGCAGCATAAAAATAATCTATATGACTCCAGTGGTTAAATCCATATCCTCAGAAACAGATCAATATTTACAACCATTTTTACAATAAATCTCCACTTTCACATTCTTTCACATTTTGAAAGTGAAATGGAGATTTATGGTAAAAGAGACTTAAATATTGATCTGTTTCTCTCCCACACCTATCATATGGCTTCTGAAGATATTGATTTAACTACTAGTGACATATGGATTAATTTTATTTGGCCTTTATATGATTTTTGGAGCTTCAAAGGTCTAGTTCACTTTTCACTTGCATTGTAAGGACCAACAGAGCTGAGATATTCTTCTAAAAATATTCATTCATGTTCAGCAGAAGAAAGTCAGACACATCTGGGATGGCATGAGGGTGGGGGTTCAATTTGACTCTGTTCACTTTGAATAATTTTAAAGTACTTTTGTTATTTTTTGGAATACATTTTTGTGACTGTAGGGGTCGGGTTAGATGTTCAAAGATATATTTATTATTGTGTAATGTAAATAAAAATATTGTGACTACATTTACCTGCCTGTTAAATGTTTTATATTGTTTATAATTCCTTTATTTATGTATTGGAAGACAAGATGGTAACATGCAACAAATATTAAGTACTCATGCTGTGAAAGGCAGCAAGTGACAAAGTAGAGAAGAGACAAGATGAGACAAAACAAAAAAGAAAATATATTATATATTATAATCCAATATTGTTTATAATTAGTTAGATTTAAGAATAAGTTTGAGTTTAGGCATCTAAAACATTAATATGATAGTATCGCATAAATATAATATATGTATAACAAAACATATTGAGGATAAACAAACAGAATGATAAGGATGAATAACCAGATAACATCTTAGCAGGGAGTTTTCTTCATTATCATTTTAAGCACTGTCAGTTCCCACACAGCACTCTTTGATGACATCACAAGAAAGACAAATGAGTGTCTGGGGCAGTCTGGCCCTTGATTATGTGCTCATTTATAATTCCAAACAACTCATCTTCAGAAGTGAGGTGTTGATTGCACAGCATTCATCAGAATTAAGCAGGACTGTTGGGACCAGATGAACAGACTGAAAGAAGAAAAAAAATGGGTTCAAGAAGGATTCAAGGTTGTCAGAGGATCATAATAATACAAGTTCAGATGAGGTAAACTGCAGACATTACATAAAAGGAATAGGCAATTTGTAACATCAATGGCTGTTCGCTAATTCATTAATTCATTAATTTCCTATTTCATTTACAATAAAGTACTATGGTGTTACCATATTTTTGTTTAGACATTTGCTTCTTAGAATTGCTCAGTTGTGCTGTAACAACATTTACAAAAATATACTGTTGTGGTACTATGGTGAAATAATGGCACTGAAATGCATGTAGCATGGTGTTTACATGATACTCCAATGTATTTATAAGACTACCATGGTATTCTTAGAAGTACCTTGGAGTGATCTGAAACCATTACTATAGTGCAGATACCCCTTGCAATTATCTTATTTACTGTATGTTACAAATGTAAATTACAGAATGTGGGAGACAATGTGAGTCAGCTGTTTGTAGAATCTATAAACTCAAATAACATTCCAATGACAACTTTACGAGACCAACACGTATTTCAGGATGCTATTCATTGATTTCAGTTCTGCCTTCAATACTATGATCCCAACCAAGCTGATCTCCAAGCTCACTGATCTTGGCATCAGCCCCTCCCTCTGCAACTGGACCTTGGACTTTCTCACTAACACACCATAGTCTGTTAGGATCAGCAACCACAAATTCTACACCCTCACTTTGAACACTGGTGCACCACAGGGCTGTGTGCTGAGTCCAATCCTCTACTCCCTCATCACCCTCAACTGCATACCTGAGCACGGTTCCAACTCCATAATCAAGTTTGCAGATGACACCATGGTGGTAGGTCTGATCAGCGGCAATGATGAGATGGCCTACAGGGAAGAGGTACAGCACCTGGCAGTGTGGTGTGCCTACAACAATCTCACACTCAACACCCAAAAAAAACAAGTAGCTGATTATGGACTACCGGCGGACTAGGAAGGACCACACACACACTCCCATCTACATTGATGGGGATGAAGTGAAGCGTGTGACAAGCTTCAAGTTCCTGGGTTTCCATATCTCTGAGGATCTTTCCTGGACCTACAACACCTCCACTTTAATCAAAAAGGCGTAACAGCGCCTTTACTTCCTTAGGAAGCTAATGAAAGCTCACCTGTCCCCCCACATCCTGCTGAACTTTTACCACTGCACTATTGAAAGTATCCTAACAAACTGCATCACAGTGTGGTATGGCAACTGCACTGTCTCAGATCAGAAGGCAGTTTTCTCCTTCCAAAACTGCCGACACATCACTGGTGGTCAGCTATACTCCATCAAAGACATTCACTACAAAGACTGCCTAAGTAGGGTGAGAACCATTATCAGAGATACCTTTCACCCCAACCATGATCTGTTTACTCCTCTCCCATCTGGGAGACATTATAGGAGTCTTCGTTGTTGCACCAGCAGACTCAGGAACAGTTTCTTTCCCTCAGCTGTCAGCCTACTGAACTATAAACTCAGGCGCTGAACACTACATCCCACTCAGACTACATTTTTAAATGTGTACATTCTACATTTGCACATTCCCTTGCACATTTCTTTGCACATAACCTCCTGATGCCGCTTGCACTGTTATGATCACCAGCCATATAAATATATTTACATATTTACACTTAATTCTGTAAATTGCGCCTTCAGTTTTATACTTCTTCATTTGCACCTTGTCCTGTATCCATAGACATTTGCATTGAGTTGGTCTCTGCTTCTCTGCCTCCTAACTTTGCACTTTAAAAAATAAAAACATATTGTATATACTCATACATATGTATGTATATATATATATATATATATATATATATATATATATATATATATATATATATATATACATATTGCTTTTTGCACTGCATTTCATTGGCTCTGTACTTGTATTTTGCACAATGGCAATAAAATTGTATCTAATCTAATCTAGAGAATTTCAAAATTGCTCATTAAACCTACTGTATATTATACTATACACAGCTGTGTAACAAAATATGTTCGGCCAGAATTTCCAAAAATATTAAGCTTGTACTGAGAAAATAAGTAGGGATGGAGACATAAAATGAAATAGAAATAAAATGACAACAACAGTAGCAAATAGAGAGAACAAGCAGGAAACACAATGGCTTTTGTCCTACAGCACACAGGTTTTGTAACAGAAATGTGCACTGCAGTTGAACTACCTGCATAACAAACAGAGGTAAAATAAATATCACAAGAGCCTGGTAGGACATCTCTGGATTCTAGAGGGACAGAAATGAAAAGCACTGTCACAACAAAACCCAGTTTTCTCCCTCTGAAACACATTTGCACACAAAACAAATAAAGAATTACATCCAAACGGCTGTTTTCCCAGAGAATACGGCCACTGCAACAATGGTGTTCCAAGGAAATCTATCTTCTCTTTTACAAACAATTTAGACATAACATAAGTATCTCAAAAACACAGAACACGATTTTTGCTACCTCTAACTTAACAGACACTTAACACATACAAGATAGTAAAAACATTTTTTTACCTTTTTATCTCAACCATTACAAAAACGCTGCAATAAAGTCTGCAATCGCAATAAACAGTTAGTTGGAATGAAAACATGAACCTGTGCTTTCTCCCATTGTGGCCTAATAAGGTTTTTGCTTATTTAGATGATTAAACAGAGATTTAAATGACTTTTAAAAACTCACAATACTGTGTAAAACAATTTCAAATGTTGAGGGGGTGATAAGAATGAAGCATACGGTAATAACAAGAATTCTTTACAAGATTCTTAATCTGCAGAAATCATAACCATAAAGAATGACAGAATCTTCCCATCTTAATGTCCTTATGTTGCAAAAATAAACAGTGCTGCAATGTCCTATATGTCAGTGCTTTGTAAACACTGTCATACACTTATTTATCCAAATTTCCCTCAGCAGCTACAACATTTTTCAAAGTGTTCCTAGAGCAAAGGTGAGGGTCCCGGACATCAATGGGTCCTAAGGCACATTTACTTCAGCAGATTCCAACCCTTATTCACCATGCTAATGTATTCAAGCTAAACGTACTGTGTTCCTCATTATCTTAATATTCTATCAATTTCCTTAATCATCTCTCTCTCTCTCTCTCTCTCTCTCTCTCTCTCTCTCTCTCTCTCTGAGCGGATGTTAGTTAGTGGACGGAGTTTGATGGTGTGAATGAGTGAGTTGCTTTCAAACATTTAACCTTCTTTATAGAATAATATATATATTATTTTTTTTTCCTCTTTTTTTGTTACCTTCTTTGTAAAATCTGTTTAGCTGAATTTAGTCAGCCATCAGGTGAAATGGGAACAAACATTAAGGATTTCTCGTGTTTGTCTTTCAAACATGGCTGAAAATGCATGCCTGATGCCTCTGTGTCAGTGGAAGATTGCCTGCTGGCCGTGAGCGGTGTAGTCGGCGGAGATAACATTAGGTCTGCATCACGTATGAATAAATCTACAGTGTTTTTTTAAGTGAAATTCAAATTGTTGATGATTTAATTGAGAATGGCCTAACAATCAATGACACATTTGTACCAGTGCTACCTTTGTCAAGCCCATCAAAAAAGGTTCTACTTTTAAATGTTCTCCCATTCATTAAACATGAAAAGCTTGAGGAAATATTAAAAAGATACGGTAAGTTAATGAGTCCAATTAAAATGATTCCGCTTTGATAAAAAAAATCCTACAATCAAATATGTGATGTAATTTCGGCTTCACACATTCATGATTCTGAACTCTCAGAGTGATCCTTTGAACCTGTCAGTGAAGTTGAGCATTGAAGGCAAAGATTACACTATTTTCATCAGTTCAGACTCAATTAAATGCTTTGTTTGTGGCGAGTATGGACATGGACGACAAACCTGTACAAATAAATGTGAAAAGATTGCGGGTGAGATGGCTGTTGTTGATAAAGAGTGGGAATGGTGAGGAAACAAATGTTTGTACTGAACCACAGATCACGAATGTGGAATCCACACCTAATCAAGAACAGTCTGGATCAGATAATTATCAAATGGTGGTTCTGTGGAGACAGCTGAAGTGACAGCTGATCCCAGTGAGATGATGATTAAAGTCCCGATAGAGTCAAACCCTGTGCAGGGGAATACATAGATCGTGGGTGAGGCTGTCTCAGCTGTTGATGAAGGGCAAACACATTCTGCTGTATCTGTAATTTATGATGATCTGAGCAGTCAGAGCTCAGAAGTTTTTGTTTCCCAAGATTTTCTGGATTTAAAGTTACAAACTGAGGAATCGGACCATGATTATGAAGATACTGGGAGTATGGATTTAAGCATGCAGACAGAGAAAGCCTATGGTAAGACCAAATTGTATTCTGTTAAACAGATCAATGATTTTCTTGACAGTACTAAAGGGCTTCGTAAGCTGAAAATTGAATTTTTTTTCCTGATTTAAAATTATTCCTAGTGTCTGGTACTTTTGCGATGAGAATGTCCTCTTTTGATGGGCTTGGTAAACCCAAAAGATATCGTCTTAAGAAAATTCTGTCCAATGTGAGAAGTTCTTTGAATGTATGTGATATAAGTTAAATTAGGTATGGATTGGTTGACCCTGAGCAATTTCTACATATTATTACTGAGTATATTTCTTCTTGTCTATGCCATGGTCTCTTTAAATATAAATGGGTGCCATGAGGTGGTTAAAAGGTCTACTCTTTTTTATTTCATTTTTGTAAAAAGAACCAGTGTAGTTTTTCTATACAAATCTCTCACAGACCTTAGCAATGAGATACAGTGGCAAAGTGGATGGGAGGGATAGGTCATCTGAGCCATTTTTCTAATAATAGTGCAGGAGTTGCTATTCTTATTGGACAAGAATATAGAGAGCAAATTTAATGTCTGGTAGAATGCAAAGAGTTCATGTGACACTTCGTGGTCTTAACTTCTCTCTTTTTAATGTGTATGCCCCCAATAATGGGTTGGAGCGGATTTCATTTTTTGAATCACTTCATATAGCTATTAAAAATTCTCCTTGTAATAGAACAATTGTTTTGGCAGGGGATTTCAACTGTGAATTAGATAATGCTCTAGATAGGAACCATGAAGAACCCCATAGCAATTCTACTGATGCAATTAGAAATGTTTTAACTTATCATGACATGGTGGATGTCTGTAGGGAAATGTTTTGTAGCACCAAACAGTATACATGGCTCAAAGTTAATTCCAACATGGTGTCTGGAGCAAGACTTGACAGGTTTTATGTACAGAGAAGTGCAAGACAAAAGTTTTTCAACAGTTGTATATTGTTCTTATGACAACAGTTACATCATCCGCATATGCACTAATTTATCATTGTCAAAGCATTTTCTGTGCTATTAGCTATTGCTAATACTGTCCATGCTAGCCCATTTATCTTATTAATTGTTACCGTTGTACCCACCCCTAAGAACAATGACCACCCCACATTTGCTGCATAGTGCTTTGGTAAAACCCCAGGCAAAATTTCAACATTTCTTTCTTTTGTTTTCCTTGTAGTCATAGTAGTACGCTTTCACGTCGCCCCACTTACATGGATCTCTGCAGACATAGAAAGGTGCATACTCTTCGCTGCGTCCCTCATAGTTCGGACAGTTCTTTTGAAACGGGTTGCAGTTGAAAGTCACATTTGTTCCTTCCTGAATCGTGATGATTTCTCCTTCCAGGCCATGCGTTGGCTCCACGAACAAAAATGCACTTCTCTTGAACCATCGGATGGTATCGTTTGGCGCAGTTGTCTCAGTCCAATTGGTGTGGTTTTCTGTTGATAACACTCTCAGGCCCTCAGTAAGGTGCAGTATTATCATACAAATTGTCACTGCAGCAAAGTCATTATGCACATACTCTTACCCAGACCACACATTCCCTGCACTCTGAATGGGTGCCACGGTCTCCATTTCTTCCATTTGCTAGATCAGTACTGCAACTGTGTGACCAGAATGTGTGAAGGAGTTCAGTCTTTGAAGCACTCAGAGTCTTATCTGTTTTGCTGATTAACGGTGCCCAGCCGGATGCTGTTTCCACAACTAGGGCTGCCTGCCTCTTCTTCTTGTATCTGGCTCCTCTTAAACATACACAGCTAGAATGCAGGGGTCTGTTGTTAATATTCCTTGAATTATTTTCAGTTCGTACCTTTTCACGATGATTACTGCTTGTGACCACACGATGGGGTCCACTCTGCACACAGGCGTGTTATTCTCTGTGGTTGGCCTTGCTCTTCCACTGATAGTGGTACTTGGTGTTCAGACTTGATCTCTGCTTATTGACATTCACTCGGAACAATCTCTTCCTGTTGCTGATTCTCCTGCGACGTGACCGGAACTTTCCTGCAATGGTTGGCATGAACCCCCACGTAGCTCTCTCTGCGACCTTCACTGGCGTGTGAGTCGTTAGTAGCACTTGGAATGGTGCCAGTCACCTTTTCGCTTTCCAGCTCTTTCTCCTCAGGTCATGAATCACAACAAAATCGCCAGGCCTGATTTTATGCAGGAGGGTTTCAGCAACCTTTCTCTGAGCAGCTTTTACCTGAACACAAACATTGGACAACAGAGAAGACATTTTTTTTCAATAATTCAACATGTCATTCTCACACAGATCTGTTGATGGCAGCCTCTGTCTACCCCCATCTATTCCCATGAATAGGGTCTACCAAAAAGTATTTCAAATGGACTTAAATTTGTTTTGACTCTTTTTCTCATTCTGGTGTACATCAACACAATTGGGAGTGCTTTAACCCATGTGAGCCCAGTTTCTTCACAGCACTTAGCCAATTTGTTCTTGATCATTTGATTCTCCTTCTCAACAGCGCCTCCACTGGCGGCGTGGTAACTGCAGTGTGTTCTCATGTCAATTCCCAAAAAAATTGACCCACCTGCCTTTGCTACTGCTGCTGAGTCTTGTTTCGAGGTTGGGAAGGCCTCAACCCATTTGGACCACATGTCAACCATCACCAGGCAGTATTTCTGTTTCCCATAAGGGGTTAACTCGATGAAATCCATCATCAGATGCTCAAAAGGCCCCCCTGATGGTGGTTGAGATACTATAGGTGTTTTTATCCCTCTTGCCACATTATGTGTGTTACAAATGACACATCTTTTGCAAAAATTTTCAGCAACTGACAATTCTTTCATTTTCGCAACCATCCCCTCTTTTGATACATGGTCTAACCCATGTATCAACTTTCCATAATGAGGAAAGAAGTGTTTGGGTAAACAAAGCATGCCATCACAGCTCATCCACACATTCTCCTTAAAACTACAGCCAGCTGCCTTCCACCGGTTTTCCCCCCTTGCCTGTGGAAACAGTTTGCATGCTCTGTAAACAAGAAGAAATGTTGAGGTTATTGTCAGATATCAAAGCACACGTAGTCTCTTTTGTCTCCATCGCTGCCGCGGCCTTCGCTATCGCGTCTGCTCGTGCGTTTCCTGTTGAGACTGAACTGTTATCGTTAGTGTGCGCTGCGCATTTGCAAATCGCGACCTTGTCTGGTAAAAGAATGGCCTCCAAAAGCTCAGACACACGAGATGCATTTAATATTGGATGACCATCTGACTTCAAAAAAATTTCTGTGCTTCCATAAAGCACCAAAATCGTGTGTTACCCCAAAGGCATAACGCAAATCTGTGTAAATTGTCACACATTTGTCTGCCATAAGTTTACATGCTTCTGTTAAAGAAACCAGCTCAGCTGCCTGAGCTGAATAATTTGATGGCAGTTTGCCAGATGTCACGACCTCAATTCAGTGGTTATCGCGTAACCAACCTTTATTCTTTCCTGTTTGTGGATCTTTGGAAGCCGACCCATCCACAAAGACGATATTGTCACAATTGTATAATGGTGTGTCTAATAGATCTGGATGCGGTGTGCACACCTGTTTAAGCACTGACAGACAACAGTGAAGTCCCTCGCCATCCTCCTCTGTGGGGAGGAGTGTGGTAGGATTCAAAGTTGTGCATCTTTTAAAAGTTATGTTTGGCATGTCCAATAAAATTGTGTGGTACCTCAGCCATCGGGCTGTAGATAAATGTGACGTTCTCTGTTCTTGCAAAATCATGGAGACTGCGTGTGGAACCATCAAAGTTAAATCAGAATGCCCCACAAATTCCCTGGATGCAGTACTGTCAGTTCAGCAGCCGCCACAGCCCTCAAACAGTGTGGTAGACCTGCTGCTACTGCAACAAGTTTGGTTGAAAAATATGCCACAGGTCGCAGTCTGTCTCCATGAGTCTGCAAAAGAACAGAAGTCATAAACCCATTTTTCTCATCAACAATCTGAACAAACGGTTTGTTTACATCTGGCAGGCCCAAAGTGGGAGCCAGAGCCATTTGCACTTTCATGTTAGCAAATGCCTCCTCGGCTTCGCTTGTCCAAACAAGCTTGTCTCATGACCTCAGCCCTTTCCCTGTCATCAGGGCTCGCAAAGGCTCTTCAAGAATGGCATAATTAGGAATAAATGTACGACAATAAGCACACATTCCTAAAAATGACAATAATTGTTTTTTCCTAATTAGTTTTGGCACATCTTTTATGGCTTGTACACGTTTGTCACAGATGGATTTACTGTCTCATCAACCATCTGAACTTCAATCTCAAAATCACATTTTGATATAAATGCTCCTACACTTATTTTAGCCCAGTTTGTTGCTTTCATGCATTCTCTCACAAAGGGGCCCAAATCTGCTCACAGCTGCTCTTTGGCCTTGGCCAAAAATAAGTGCGGCACAGCTCCTCCTGCTATCAAATAGAACTGCATTTGTTTTTCTGTCAGGCAAGCTGAGAGCGCACACACATTTTCTGTCCAGAAAATCTTATCAAATTTCACAGTCTCATTGTTTACCCCTTTAAACCACCCCTCCTCATATTGTGGTGTCCATTCAATTACGACATGTGACGTGCAATGCAATTGGTCAGGCTCCATATTTTCTGTGTTAAATGACATTGTTCGATCTTTTGCCAATTTCAAGATCATTTTTGCCCAATCGTAATTTTTCACACGCCATTCATAAGCCCACTGTGGTTCAAATTTAGAACAACATATTTGTGGTTCTTCCTCAATGCTAATTCCAAAGGAAGTAAGGGTCAAACTTAATTCACACATTAAATCTCTGGCCATTAGAGGTACCGGACAAGCTGGTGAACACAGAAACGCATGTTTAAATGTTCTCCCCTTCTCCGTCTCACACTCCAAGGGCACTGTGATTTTTTTTTTTTTTTTTTTCAGAAACCAAATGGCCCTAGGCCAAAGTGCCCTTTATGCACTGAACCTGTCAATTTTGGGACACATGGCAAGTCACATGGTCACATCATAGAATGGCCAGCCCCAGAATCTATCAAAAAAAAATTTACTAATGTCCCATCAACTAACATTTGATATCTAGGCATTTGTAAAAACCCTAAACTTTTGTACATTCTCAAACATTCATCTGAAACATTATCACATAAAACTTCATCAGTCACACTGAAAGATTTGCAAGCATTGTCTTCATTGCAGAGAGCAGTATGTAAATCAGTGTATGTGTGCGTGTTGTATGTGTGTGTGGTTAAAAAAAAATTCACTTCCCTGTTCTGTAGCAGCTGCCGATCGCCCTGTGTCCGGTCCCCACCTTCGCTGCTCTCCTCCTTTCCTCAGTCTGCCTTTTTCTTCTGCTTGTCAGTCTGAGGCCCAATGCCCCTCTTGCTTACACAGCCTGCGCAACCTCAGGTCTCAGTCCATTCAGGAAACAACTTTGTAAATGGTACTCCCACGTCCCCGGTTGATTTCCCCTGTCAGCTGGCTCTGTCAGACCGCTGTGTTTTCAAAATGTCTCAAAAAGTCTGATGTAGTAGTCTCGGACAGACTCATCTCTCAGTTGGCAGCAGCTGTTGATCATTGCTGTGTCCACGCGTGCTGGAAATGCCTCTTTCACTGCTTTTGCGAGTTCCCCCACAGCCAACCGATACGTGCCGTTGGTCTCATGTCCCCAGTCTCCATGGTTCCGCCTAATGTCCCCTCCTGCCATCTTTCCGCTCACCTTGTGCCAACTTGTGGCCCCCAGTTTCACGGCCAGCAGTCTTTTAATTTCCTGTGTGGTGGGACTGAATTCTTGACAAAAGGTGGTTAGTTCATCTGCAAACTTGTCACCTGCATCGTCATGATTTGGCAGATGGGCCATGCCTTCTTTCATGTCAGTCACTGTCCACGGTCTGAAGACCATCATCGGCCCGTCAGGCCCCGCTACCTCTACCATCGGAGCCGTGAAGCTGTGTTTTTCTTGTTTCACTTGTGATCTTGTCAGTATCTTTCCCGGTTCACTGGTCCCTGCGCTGTCTGGATCAGGGGTATCGATGATCGTCTCAGAAAAAAGTTAATTCATGTCTCCTTCACTGTCAGAGTTGGGAGAAGCTGCTTGTGGTGCTTGTCTTCTGGGCGGAGAGCAGTCGAGGTCGGGGTTCAGTTTCAGGGCTTTCAGCTCTGCACAGGATAGTGATGATTATATGCCGGCAGTGCCGGCACAATTGTCGTTGCATGTGGGGAAACACAAACGTACTTAAAAAAAATAAATAAACAAATAAAAGTGTTCTGGTGGTGCTGACACACAAACAGATCTTTCACACATTTTATTTTAGATCTTTTACTTCACTTTTCAATCCTACATGCTAATTCTTTCTGCATTTGCTTTCCTTAAGCCAACAGCCCACTGTCTGTTCACATTTCTTACACACGTTGAACACAGCCACAACTCTTTGTGCGCTGCCCTGCCCCACTGATTCTCGCACCACTCTCAGTGCTCAGTGTTCCCTCCCCTGGGGAAATCATGGTATTTGATCAGTTTCTCTGTCCTGCATACATTTTCTCCTATAGTTTTTTTTCTAATTTTACAGAAAAATGTATGTATCAAATTTAGCAAGCTTGCATTGAGATTTCCCCATACTGGCTGTTTCTGTTTCTCTGTGGATTTACCGTTCGACGCACGTCTTATAATCTGTCGGACGTCTCCAACAGATCTGATTTCTTAACCCAAGATCAGTTAAGGGTGCACTCCCTAGTGCTTTGTTAATTACGGTTTGCCCAAAAGCTTTCTCTGGAGGACATTCCAGCGCTCAGTATTTCACCTAACCTTATTAAACAATTTTTGCGAGAACTCAGTCTCTGTTAGAAAATCTCTTGACCTGTTCGTAGGTCTCAGTCTCTGGTCGAGAACCTCTTGTACTCGCACCACAGAAAAGCAATCCCAGCCACTATGGTTCACTCACTTTTATAGCAAAAGAAAATAATTTAGTCATCCCTTACCAGAGATATTTGGGTTTCCACGGGTTCGTTTTCATTTGATTCCAGTGGAGTTTCTCCTGGCCCTGATGCGGTCATCCCTCTCTCTTAATCTTACGAGGTAGAGCTGGAACTTCTCAGTCCAGGTGGCCAAACACCGTCCGCACTCAGGTCCAGTAGGCACTTCCAAGGAATCCCACTATTCTGACACCAAATTGTTGTGGCAAAAAATTATTAACCAACCATTATCACTGCGTAAGGACACTCTGAATCAAACAGTCTTTTAACATTATTTATTCTTGCAAGACGGACCCGGTCATTACACAGGAGTTAATCTGTGCCGTGAGTGGGACCGAGAAAGGGAGGGCTGACTTGTATTTTATACCTCTTATCCAAGGTCTCTGACAGAAGCAGATCCTCCCCCTCTGCCTTCCTCAGACACAGAGGCATTCCCTTGCAATGACTATCACTGATCAATGAGTATCAACATTTCTAAAACAGTAACTGAGACAGTTTTTCAAGTTTTTGTTGTGAATGTCACAGACTGTTACCTTTGTTTATGCTATTGGAGAGAATATTATTAAGGTTAGGTTTTACCTTCATTTTACATTTTACATTTACATTTATTAATTTGGCAGACACTTTTATCCAAAGCAACTTACAGTGCACTTATTACAGAGAAAATCCCCCCGGAGCAACCTGGAGATAAGTGCCTTGCTCGAGGACACAATGGTGGTGGCTGTGGGGATCGAACCAGCGACCTTCAGATTAACAGTTATGTGCTTTAGCCCACTATGCCACCACCACTCAACAAAGTAATTTTTATTTTTGGTTGTAGGTACTTGAAAACACACAGAGAACAATGTACAATTGCAAACTTCATAATTGGGCAGGCTAAACTTGCTATTTGGAAGACTTGTCAATTATGAACTGAAGGGCGAAATGTTAATGTTCTACATCTTTTCACTGCACTGATAGAGTCTAGAATCCGAGTTGAATACGCTTTTTATAAAGCTACAGGAAATATGTATGAATTCAAGAATAAGTGGTGTGTGAATGGTGCTTTACTTTCTTTTTATGAGGATGGAACCATTTCATTCAACTGGTAATGTGTTTTTTTTTTTCATTATTTGGTTATTTATTTATTATTATTATTATTATTATTATTTTCTTTTTTCCTCTGAAAGTGAATAGTTTTTAGAGACTGTAGATTTGTGCTTGATTAAATGTGTTTTAAAAGTCAAAGTCTCTCTCTCTCTCTCTCTCTCTCTCTCTCTCTCTCTCTCTCGCAATTTCAATTCAATTTAATGTACTTTATTGGCATGATTGTGTTTACAAACAATATTGCCAAAGCATTAATACACAAAACAGATAATGACAAGACAAATAATAATAATAAAATAGCAACAAATAACAATAAAGATAATTAAAATAAGGTGCCAGGTAATTAATCAAATACAATAAAAACTATAATAGCAATATACACTATACAATATAAAATAAAATAAGCATTTAACAGGACATTATGTACATAAGAAAATAAAAGTATTGTGACTGAAGTACATTAAGGCAGTGATTGGTTTCTGAGGGTGTTCATCTCAAAAATGAATTTAGCTGCAACTGATGCATGATTGTCCTCTCTCTCTCTACAGGCAAACTCAAAAATGTTCCTAAGAGATGTGCAATTCTAGAGTTCATTAAGTCAATTTGAGTATTCCGTGTGAAATGAGCTGTAAATGTAGTTTCAATGAGAGTGGGCTGTTAGTTTACAAAAGAAGATCTGTGGGATACTGTACGTAATGGCTTTAAACACTCATGTTCTGTTGAGATTTACTTTATTTCACAGTACTCTGCTTGTCATCTATGTGCTATTTCAAATGCTTGAACCTGCTTTGGCTTCTTTTGAAACAATTTTTAGTTGGTGGAAAAATAAACACATTACCTGGTGAAATTGTGTCTGCAATGTAGTCTGCAGGCCATGCCCACATTAATCTGATTTAGCTTGAAAACTAAAATGTCTATTGTCATAGTTTTCCAAATAATGCAGTTATAAAGAGTGTTTTTGAACATCTCAGTTTGTCTCCAAACAAGACAATTTACTAATATTGTGATTAGAAATGTTCAACGAAAACATTTGATTAAAATATTATCAAAATTTAGTTTATTCAACTTCAAGTTTATTCATTTGACATCACACGCTGAACTCTGTATTCACAATGCATCAAGTGTTTTGTTTTGTTAAAATATTTAATTAAGATCTTGTGATAACATTTTCTCCTTTGATGCTTTGATTTAATATCAACAGTTACAAATTTGTAATTACTTGTATTTTCTACAGCAGTGCTTACATAAAACTAAGCCTTAACTGTGTGGATTTAGTTAGAATTTGTATGAAAAACACAGTTTAAAGCTTAAAATCACACTTACATAAAATTCAACAAAATGTGTTTGAAAAAGTGATTATGCAGAGATATTATCATTTGGATGTGCTGGGTGGATACCTTATCTCAATATGGCTTCTTAATATGACCTGGATGATGTAAGTTGCTACAGACTTAATTACTTAAAGGAAAACTTCACAGACATCATTAATCCAGGTCACTGAGGAATATCAGGATGTTAATTTACAACATGTTACATAAATTCTTTCATTGTTTGAAAATATTTAATCTCAATATTTCAAGCATCATCTTGTTTAAGCACAAAGAAAAGCAGTGCGAAAGCGTGTATCAATGTTTACATAAGCTACTTCTGGGAACTCATTTGTCCCTTAAGTAAGTATTCTTCATAGGTAAAAATTATATAAATCAAGTATTTAGAAGAAGGGTTAGTCCATCCTAATTATCGTCTAGGTTACGGATGTAACCTCGGTTCTCTGATGGAGGGAACGAGACGTTGTGTCGGAGAAGCGACACTAGGGGTCCAATTTAAATCCGCCATGCGCTGAGCCGTGTACGTGTTTTGCTGACACAGGAGCGGACAGGTATTTCTTACGTGCCAAAGGACCGGCTGTGTCAGACTGCACGTACCCTTCCCCAATGCCCCAAAAAAGTAGTCGTAATCCTTCTGGTTACCCTAGACAGGGGAACAAGTTAGATCCAGCCTCAGCGAGGGGGGGTTGCTACACACGGTGACCGGGGGCAGCCGAAACTTACCCAAGGAACACGCGGGTCTGCTTGTAAGGGGACCGTATCGCGGAAAATACACACAGGGGGAGTCCGCGTAGGAGTTCTCACCCTGTGGAGCACCTATTCCAGTACAGGGTAGATTTCAGTATCCGCAGTGGATTGGGTCGGCAAGTTCCTCCGCCGAACTGCGGAACCATGAGGGCTAGGGAGGAATCGACCAGGGATTCGAGTTGAGTGGAATCTCCTGGGAAAAAAGCCACACAGTTTTACATCAAGTGAGGGAAAGGGCGCTATATGCAAGCGATTCACCCGGCCAGCCCATCAGCGTGTTACCGAGTTCTACTCGGACCCGCAAGGGGGGGGGGGGGAGCATGGCCTGAGTGTGATAAGCCAATGAAATGGCATCTACTACCCAGTGGGAAAGCCTCTGTTTGGAGACAGCGTTTCCTTTCCGCTGTCCCCCAAAGCATACAAAGAGCTGCTCAGAATGTCTAAAGCTCTGCGTGTGGTCAAGGTAGGTAAGCAAAGCACGTACCGGACACAGCAACGAAGGGGCTGGTTCTGCCTCCTCCCGGGGCAGCGCTTGCAGGTTCACTACCTGGTGTCTGAAGGGCGTGGTAGAAACCTTGGGCACATAGCCCGGTCGCGGTCTTAGGATCACATGAGTGTTTGCTGGACCGAACTCCAGGCAAGTGTCACTAACAGAGAATGCTTGCAGGTCCCCGACCCTCTTGATGGAAGTGAGCGCGATCAGCAGGGCAGTCTTAAGAGAGAGGGCCCAGAGTCCAACTGATTCTATCAGCTCGAAGGGAGGTCTCTGGAGGCCCGCGAGGACTACCGAGAGGTCCCAGGAGGGGAACAGGCTTGGCAGGGAGGGATTTAGCCTCCAGGCGCCTCTTAGGAACCTGACGATTAAGTCGTGCTTACCAAGGGACTTGCCGTCTACTGTGTTGTGGTGAGCCGCGATAGCAGCGACATACACCTTTAGTGTGGAAGGGGACAGCCTCCCCTCCAGCCTCTCTTGCAGGAATAAGAGCACTGACCTAACTGCGCACCACTGTGGGTCTTCAGTCCTGAAAGAACACCAATCTGCAATCAAGCGCCACTTCTGGGCGTAGAGCTGCCTGGTAGAAGCTCTGTTTTGGTTGATCGTGTCTACGACGGTAGGTGGTAGACCAGCAAGATCTTCCGCGTCCCATCCAGGGACCAGACGTGAAGTTTCCAGAGGTCTGGATGCGGATGCCAGAGCGTGCCCTGCCCCTGAGAAAGAAGGTCCTTCCTCAGGGGAATTTGCCAGGGAGGGACTGTCGCGAGGAGCACGAGGTCTGAGAACCAGGCCCGGTTGGGCCAATAGGGAGCCACTAGTGTGACCTGTTCCTCGTCCTCCCTGACCTTGCACAGCATCTGTGCAAGAAGGCTCACTGGGGGAAATGCATACTTGTGTAGCCCCGCGGGCCAGCTGTGTGCCAATGCGTCTGTCCCAAGGGGAGCCTCTGTTCGGCCGTACCAGAGCGGGCAGTGGGATGTCTCTCGGGAGGCAAGCAGGTCTACCTGGGCTCTGCCGAACCATTCCCAAATCTGCTGGACCGACTGGGGGTGGAGCCTCCACTCTCCACTGGGTAAGCATTGTCGTGACAGTGCGTCCGCTATCACATTGAGCTTTCCAGGAATGTGAGTGGCACACAGCGATCTGAGTCGCTGCTGGCTCCAAAGGAGCAGACGACGGGTGAGTCGTGACATGTGGCGGGAGTGTACGCCGCCTTAGCGATTTATGTACGCTACCGCAGTGGTGCTGTCTGACCTAATTAGGATGTGTTTGTCTCTAATTAACGGGAGAAACTCAGCAGGGCAAAGAAAACAGTCAACAACTCTAGGCAATTGATATGCCAGCGCAGCGGGGCCCCTCTCCAAAGGCCCGCGGCTGTGTGCACTTTGCATACGGCGCCCCAATCGGGAGGCGTCGGTAGTGACAAGACACGTCGGGACACCTGCTGCAGGGGCACTCCTACCCGTAGAAAGCAGAGGTCTGTCCAGGGTTTTAGAGGTTTTCGGCAGGCGGGGGTGATTTTCACACAGTGCGTGCCGTGGCGCCATGCTCGTCTCGGGACTCGAGTCTGAAGCCAGTGCTGAAGCGGTTTCATATGCATCAACCCCAGCGGCGTGGTTGCTATACGCCCCAGGAGCCTCTTGTGCCTGGCCTGGTTGCTATACGCCCCAGGAGCCTCTTGTGCCTGGCCTGAATTTGCGAGTCATCTCAGCACTGACTGCGCATGCTCGTTGGTGAGACGCGCGGACATTGAGACTTAGTCTAACTCCATGCCGAGAAAGGAGATGCTCTGAACCGGGGTGAGCTTGCTCTTTTCTCGGTTGACCTGAAGCCCCAAGCGGCTGAGGTGCCTGAGCACCTGGTCTCTGTGAGCACATAGTAACTCTCGGGAGTGGGCCAGTATGAGGCAGTCGTCAAGGTAGTTGAGTATGCGGATGCCAGCTTCTCGGAGCAGGGCAAGGACTGCCTCTGCGACTTTCGTGAAGACGCGAGGGGACAGAGACATGCCGAAGGGAAGGACTTTGTACTGAAATGCCTGGCCGTCGAACACGAACCGTAGGAAGGTTTGGTGTTGCGGCAGAATTGAGACGTGGAAGTACGTGTCCTTCAGGTCTACCACTGCGAACCAATCTAGGTGCCGGACGCATGTTAAGATCCACTTTTGCGTGAGCATTTTGAACGGGAGTTTGAGCAGTGCTCGGTTGAAAAACTCGCAAGTCCAAGATTGGTCGTAATCTGCCGCCTTTCTTGGGTACAACGGAGTAAGGGCCTGGCAAACTGAATTCTGTAACCGAGTCGAATGGTCCGGTACAGCCAGCGTGACGGGTTGGGCAGTGAAAGCCACGCCTCAAAACTCCGTGCTGGGGGTACCAAGGGGACGAGTATTTTGGACGTACCCAGAGGGGGCTTCGCAGCTGGGTGAAACAGGTAGTGTGGCGTCGGGAGGCAAGGGTGCGTCCATCTTCTGCAGGGAGCTCGACGCCGGGGCTGAGAGCTGGGCCCATGTTTGTTGAGGCGGAGCACCGCTTTTATTTCTTTCTTGAAAGCCGCAGGAGGAGGCCCTCGGTGAGCAGACAGGGCATGGCCCCTGGCGGCAGGTTTGCGGCAGGGCAGGATGTGTGAAATAGCCTCCATCTGTTTCTTCACCACTGAGGACTGCTGGGTGGTGTCGTCATGTTGTCGCCGAATGGATAGCCCTGGAAGACTCGAGAGACTTGAGAGGCGGAGCCCTGGGAGGCTCGGGAGGCAGAGCCCTAGAAGGCTCGAGAGGCTCGAGAGGAGGAGCCCTGGGAGGCTCGAGAGACTTGAGAAGCGGAGCCCTGGGAGGCTCGGGAGGAGTTGCCCTGGAAGACTTGAGAGGCGGAGCCCTGGAAGGCTCGGGAGGAGGAGTCTTGGAAGACTCGAGAGACTTGAGAGGCGGAGCCCTGGAAGGCTCAGGAGGCTCGAGAGGCGGAGCCTTGGAAAGCTCGAGGGGCGCTGGCTCTTGGATGGTCATGGCTACTGGCACTGGCTCAGGGACGGTCGAGGCTACAGGTGCTGGCTCAGGGACGGTCAAGGCTACAGGTGCTGGCTCTGGGACGGTCGAGGCTACAGGCGCTGGCTGCTTGTCAGAGGTAGGCAGAGGCTGGAGGGCAGAGACCTTTCCTTTTCTCCTCCTCCTCCGGGCGGACGAGGCTGGCAATGCTGGATCGCTGACCGTGGCTGGCATGAGCTCAGGCTCGCTGCCCGTGGCTGGCGTGGGCTCTGGCTCGCAGACCGTGGCAGGCGTGGGCTCTGGCTCGCTGACCGTGGCTCGCTGACCGTGGCAGGTGTGGGCTCTGGCTTGCTGACCGTGGCAGGCATGGGCGCTGGCTCGCTGACCGTAGGTGCTGGCTCGCTGATCGTGGCAGGTGTTGGCGTTGGCTCGTTGACCAAGGCAGGCATGGGCTCTGGCTCGAAAGCCGGAATCAAGAGGGGTGGTTCCTCGGCAGCGAGTTTCTTCACAATGAGACTCACATACTCCCTCCACGTGTGCTCTCCGGGTTCCGGCACTTCCCTCTGCCGGCATGATGGTAACCCAACCCAGTAGATGGATTTCAGGGAAGCGTCGTCGAACCCGGTATAGATGGCGACAGTGGAGAAGAGATGCGAGTACTTTCGAACGGTCAACTCTGCCTGGGCCAGTTCAGTAAAAACCGCTGCTAGATCCATTTTTGGTCGGTCTTTCTGTTATGAGTGTAGGTGAGCAGGAAGGCAGACGAGGGGCGAGGATCTAAACGCAGCAAGACTTTATTTAAATAAAAGGGCAACACGAAAAAACACAAACAAAGGAAACATCCACAATGGGAGAAAGTAAAACAAAAACATGGAAGGCATACGAAGAGTTAACAGGCGGGGTAAACATCGACGGGAAACACGGAAAACAGGCATCCACATACATCAAAGACCGACAGGGGAATGGAGAAAAAAACAGGGTTAAATACACAGACACAGGAAGATAACAAACGACATTCAGGTGCGAACAATGACAGAGTGTAGAGAACCGGGAACAATAGTGAAGGTGACATGAAAACCACGGGACAGACAACCAAGGAATCGTGACGGAGTGTGAAGGACCGGGAACCATGGTGACAGTGACATGAAAAACATGGGGCAGACCACCAGGAATCGTGACAGAGAGAGTCTTTTTCTACAATTCCCTCATTGAAATCTTCTGGAGGCGATATATTTACTTCTGCCACAGATATCAATAAAGCCTTTAAAGAGTTTTATTTTGACCTTTATAGTTCCACATCTTCATTTACTGATACAGATTTTAGAAACTTCATTGATCTATTAGAATTTCTGATCAAAAGAATTGCCTAGATCTAGATATTACTTTGGAGGTGCTCATAGAAGTCATTTAGGCCTTGCCAGCGGACATGGCACCGGGGCCAGATGGCTTTTCTGCAGAATCTTTTAGATCTTACACAGAGTTATTGAGGAATGGTGAACTTCCACCGACAATGATGCAAGCCCAGATCCATTTAATTCTTAAAAAAGATAAAGACACAAATGATTGTAAAAGTTCAGCTGGGTGTTAAAATATTGTAAAACAAATGTGGCTAACCAATTAAGTAATTACATCACTTATATACATTGATCAAGTGGGCTTTATCCGTGGTCGTAGCTCTTCTGATAATATTAGACGTTTCATTGATATAATTTTGTCAGTAGTGAATAATCAGACCCCGGTTGCTGCCATCTCACTCTGAGAAGGCGTTGAACAGGGTGGAATGGGACTATCTTTTTAAGATCTTGGAAAGTTATGGGTTTGGAAATACTTTTATTGGGTGGATTAAGCTGCTTTATAAACACTTGGTAGCGACAGTACAAACAAATGGATTAATTTCAGAATACTTTACTCTGGCTAGGGGTACCCGACAGGGTTGCTCACTCTCCCCCTTAAGTAGCTGGGCAACTTATTCCCAGCAGATTTTAGTGATTTAGTTACAGTGAATTTTGAACCCTTAATGAAAAAGTTTTCATGTGACGTGGACAGGTATGCCTCATTACATTTGTCTATGGCCGGGAAGGTCAATATCATAAAAAATAATTGTATTTCAAAATGCAATTATCTATTACAGTCTCTACCTATTGAATTTCCACACTCTTAATTTAAATTATTTGATAAAATAGCCACATTTTTCATTTGGAACGATAAACGCCCTCGGCTGCATTTCAATACGTTTCATACGCCCAACAACAAAGGCAGGTTAGGCATCCCCAAGATTTATTTTATTACTATCCGTTTAGTCTCAGAAACCTGGCACATTGGTCGCTTCCACCTGAGAGAGCCCCTCTTTGGTTCCACATTGAACAGGAGATCCTTGCCCCTATTTCGCCACTGTAATGCGATTCTTCCAAACTGCCAGTAGAAGTAACATCCTGTTATATTGCACTTACAGCCAGTGTGGATAAAAGTCTCCCATGTGTTTAAGTCAAATTTTACCAGAATTTTGCCTCTTGCATGTGGTGGAACCCCAAATTATGCATTAACAAGTCCCCTTTTTGCTGGACAGATTGGATTGTGAGGGGTGTTGCCATGCTTGGGGACCTGTATGAGGGCGGAGTGTTGAGATCCTTTTATAATATAGTCCAACAATTTGGGGTTCCTAGGTTTACATTTTTCAGACATCTACTGTTGCGCATCACCTTTGAGCAAACTTTGGGAGTAGTATGCAGCCCCCTAAAGAGGCAGACACCCTCCGTGTGGTGATTTCTGCCTTTGGAAGGGGTCACGAAGCATCAGTGTACTACTCCCAGTTGATTCAGAGTCTTTGGTAATGGACATAAACATCTCTTAAAATGTTATGGGAAAAATATCTGAATTTGGTTCTGGAGGATAAGTAGTGGGGATTCATTTTGAACAACATGTCTATGTCTATAGGTGCAAGGGTCTGTCTTATACAATTTAAGATTTTGCATTGCTTTTACTGGACTCCCTCTAGATTGTTTAGGCTTGGTCTAAAAGATACACCTAACTGCTGGCGATGCCACAGAATCTTTTGGTTCTGTGCCAAGATTCATGAAGAGAGTCCAGAATATTACCTGTGAGGTCCTGGACACTTATAAATGGCTATAAGTTGATTTGGTATTTATAATTCTGTTTGTTAAGTCTATTTTTCTCTTTTGTTGAATCAATAAAAAATGGTAATAAAAAAATAAAATAATAATAAAATAAACAAGTGTACTTCACTAAGCTATGTGAGACTTACACTTATTATACTGTTGCCCTTTTTTGGATCAATCACTTCTATTCTTCTCCTCATTTGTAAGTCGCTTTTGAGAAATGCATCTGCTAAATTAATAAATGTAAATGTAAAATTAGATTTATTGTGCAGCCCTACTTAGGGGTGGGGTCTTTTGATTTGGGCCAGTAAGTAATAACCCATAACACACTTGCAAGCACCTAGCAACATCCTAACAACCGCTCAAAACATCATAGCAGCTAGGGATGAATGATTAACCAAAATAAAATTTATATCGTGATATGACACCATTCGATTTCCAAACAGCCAGGGCTGCGATTTAATTAAATAAAACAAATAGTCTCAACACACTGCCCGCTGTGCCACGCCTATGTGCATGGCTGTTTTGTCTGTAGTGTTATAATTTATAATATACCACGCTCGGTAAGAATGGCTAGTGGATCAACGCTAAGCTCACGCACTACAACAGCATGAGAATAGCAGTTTTACACTGGTAGTAGCGGCAGTTGGCTATATATACTATTGCTGGGACACTTGAAAAAAAAGTGTCCCCAGCAATAAAAAAAATAAAAAATCACGTGCATCTCCACGTGCAAGTTGGATTACGTGCATTTATTTTCTTTTTTTTTACTCACTCTCCCTCCCTCAGTGGATGATGAGAACACAGCTGCAGGAGAGTCATCACAAGCCAGAGAAATTGTGAATGCTTCAAATTGAACTCCCTGCACCATTTTCTGGTGAGAGGACAGAACCATTTAGTTCATGGATGCAAAGATTTGAAGTGGCACTTAATTTTGCAGAATCACCACTTCGAAAAGGCTAAATTTCACCCTGTGAGGCTCACAGGCCCTGCTTTTGCATACTGGCAGTCCCTCTCTCCTACTGTGCAGGCAGATTATGCATTAACATAGCCTGATTATTGTTTTCGGTCGAACAACATTTTTGACCACATTTCAAACGTATCTGAATGCTCGTCCTCGTAAACAACATGAGCCTCTGGAAGTCTATGCTGACAAGCTCACAAATTTAGTTAATTAAGCTGTCCCTCAATATAATGCATCTGCTCGAAATTGTGACATTTTTCACAGATTTCTCATTTCATTTCATTTCATTTATTTATTTATAAAGCACAAATGAACACAACAGAAGTTGACCACTGTGCTGTACAAATGAAAAAGTATAAAACAAACCACACACAATACAGTAACAGACAATAAAACACTAGGTTAGGGTTTAGCGAAAGTTATGAGTGAAATGCAAGAGTTAAAAGATAAGCCTGTAGCTTAGATTTAAAATCATGTACAGACGTTGCAGACCTCACAGATAAAGGAAGACTATTCCATATCCTAGGACCGGCCACTGAAAATGCACGATCACCTCGCAACTTCAATCTCGATCTGGGATATGACAGTATAATGCTGTCTGAGGATCGCAAGGCTCTTATTGACTTTTTTACATTTACAAGATCTGACAGATAGGATGGTGCCAGACCAGTCAAAGCCTTAAAAACTAGCAGCAAAATTTTAAATTCAACTCTATAGCACACTGGCAACCAATTTAAAGACAATAATATCGGAGTAATGTGTTCTCATCTACGAACCCCAGTTAAAAACCTGGCTGCGGCATTTTGGACCATCTGAAGCCGTGACATGGAGGATTGGGGTAATCCAATATATAGTGAATTACAGTAGTCCAAACGAGATAAAACAAAAGCATGTGTGACAGTTTTAAGATCGTTAAAAGATAGAAAAGTTTTAACTTTGGACAGAAGTTTAAGATGGAAAAAACAAGACTTTACTACAGAATTTATTTGTTGGTCAAACTTGAGAGATGAATCAAAAAGAACTCCCAAATTTTTCACAGTGGGTTTGATATAAGAGTTTAAATAATCGTAGTCAGTAGTCGGGTTTGCTTTACCCACAGAGGGGCCAAAAACAATTGCTTCAGTCTTACTCTCATTTAAGTGCAAGAAATTCAAGGACATCCAAGATTGTACATCAGTTAAACAGGCAAGCAAAGTTTCTAGGCCTTTCTTGTCATTTCGTTTCAAGGGGAGATAGATTTGGGTGTCATCTGCATAAAAATGAAAAGACACTCCATGCTTCCTAAAAATTGAGCCCAGTGGTAGCATGTATAGTGAGAATAAAATGGGACTTGACCCATCAATACAATTAAAAATTCATGAGCATTTTTGAGTGACTTTGGAAAGTGCTTTGGATGTAGCTGCTCAGTTAGCTAGTATTGTTGCCACTCCCTCCGCAGTCCTTCCCCTTTAGATCAGGGAAACGACTAGAAGCTGACATTGGGGACCGAAGTTGAGAAGGTAGACTTTGAAGCTGCCTCACCTACTCCTTTTATTAAAATTGTGCTTTCTGGTGTTGAGCTTCACGCTTTGGTTGATACAGGTTCAGGCCTTTCACTTATCACCAGTGACGTGCGGTCTGGGTAGGCAAACTAGGCACTGCCTACCCTGCCAAAATTCAAAAATAAAATGTTTATTAAATAATAAACTTGTATTTGTATTTTTACTTTTTATTCTTGTGATTTTTATATATGCAATATGTGTGTTATTACAATTGTTTAGACGTTATGATGACAAATGTAGCAGATCGCATAATAATCAACTAAAAACAAATGGTAGAATAAGCAGTGCTTTTACGGTCCATTCATTGCAGATGACAAGCGGAAAACCCATGTTGCGCATGCGCACTTCGATCCTGTATTCTTTAACATGTACGTCAAAAAGCACAAATCTGCTGTGCCTTTTGACGTAAATATGTTATGCCCGTAATCATCTCCATTACGTATCAGACATGGACCAATTAAAATCGAGATATTCCTGGACATTTGCGTAGCTAACGTCATTACACAACAGCTAGCGTACATGCCTAATCCCCGCCAAAATCAAAATCAAAATAACAGCACCGGCCGTAATCACGGAATTAAGACATTTTTCCAAACTCGATTTTAATTCAAAATATGAGTTAATTGCAAGAGGGAGGTCTACGCCAGCCTTAGATGGACTAGTACAGCAAATGGGCCCAAAAATTATCCGATCATTTCAAACTGATTGCCTGTAAAGACGAGTTTTACAAAGCTGTGATCGACGTCTTCACGAGGAAAGAGCGGATGGATTTTATGTACAAGTAGTCTACCGATTGGTCAGTCAAAAACTATTTTGGGCTTAATATTGAATTGATAAATGTGGTTGAATTAATGCAAGCCATTTGCCTTCATATTCTATTGAGCAGTGTGTGATTTTACTTTTGCTGACTGACAAACATAATTGGCCGCTGTGATATTTCTATATAGCATTGCTTGTTCCACCACCACGCAATGACTGTTTTTAAGGTGACAATCTGTTACACATTTGAAGATTTACTGTATCTTGAAGATTGTTGTATTGTATCTTCTGTTATAAAGATGAAGATTGCACATAAAAAAAATAAGCACATAATGTTGTAAAAAGAAACAACTTATGTTCTGTTATATGTTCTGTGTTTTGACAACTGAATTTTGTATAATAATATCAAATGAAGATATATTAACAAAATCGTGTATATTATATATAAAACATATATAAAATACATATACATTTCTTGATATGTACACGATATACATCCTGATTTGTACATTTCTTGATATGCCGCACTTGTGCGTAATGTTCACTGTTATTACGTATTATTAGCTTAAACAATAAATCAGGTAATCTGGCTTTCATAACTCAGTGCCTAGCCTCTTTAAGACATCACCGCACGTCACTGCTTATCACAGACGAGTGTCATAGATCAATACCAGCACTATCCACTCAGTCCTTCTGCATATCCTTTGTACTTGCTTCGCCCGTAACTGGACATCTACTAGACATACTAGGCTCAGTCACTGTCCCTGTCCATATTAATGATGTCATATTCTCACATGTGTTTTATGTGGTGGACACTGCAACTCATCCCGAACTGATTGGATTGGATTCACTCGGTTACCATTGACATACCACATGCATATTTGAAACTATACAACACTGCAGTACCCCTTTCACTACCTCATTCTGTGATTCTAGTGCAAGGTGCTGCAGTGAGCGTTGCTCAGACCTCCCCTGTCTGAGATGGCGATTCCAATTTCTGTTAAGGGTAACAACATAGCCAACCCCTTTAACAAATCTTATGTTGTCATACTGGCGCCACATCCTCCACCTCCAAAACTTGTTGAGCCGGGGGGGGGGGGGCGTTGTTCGCTGTCCTTATCGGCATATCGCGCCGCCATTTTATGGACCATTCTGCATAACGCGTTGGCTCATATTAGCTTATCGCAGCCCATTCGGCCCATTACGCAGTCAACCCACCGGCCAGTCCGCCCCTGATCTGCCCCAAAGTGCGTCGGCCCACCGGGAAAATGCCCGGTATGCCAGATTTTCAGTCCAGCACTGCCAGAACTCTGACTTCAGTTGAGAAGGGGCAGGGCATTGTCAGAGTAATCAACCCCACTAATTAACCTGTTTCCTAGGAAGCGGGCTGTCCACTAAGTGAACTGTTTGCTATTTCTGCCAATGTACAGCGATCAACAGGAAAGCAGTATATATATTTTTTTGCTGCTCATTTGTTTTGTTTTTTTCTCTTATGTTTTTAAACATTGTTTTATATTTTTATATACTTTCTTTTCCATGTTCGAAATAAAGATTTCAAATCAAATCAAAATGTACATGATGAGTATACTCTGGTTTCCGCTATCTTTATCTTACAAGAACTCCACTGCCTGACATGCAGATAGATAAAACGCTCTTATCTACGGATGAACTTTCTCAGCTTAGAGACCTATTAGCAGACTTTTGTTCAGATCCCACTCACATGACTATGGTAGAAAGGAATTGATCACACACAGCATCAATACAGGCAATGCTGCCCTGATTAAATTACGTCCATACTGTACATCACCAGCCACTCAGGTTCTGTTGATACAGGAGGTGGAAAAAACTTTTGGATCATGATATCATTGAGGAGTCTCACAGTCCCTAGTTGGCCCCAGTAGTGCTTGTGCGGAAAAAAGACTCGGCTACCGGCAACTCAGTGATGTCACGTTCAAAGATTCGCACGCACTTCCAAGAGATGACGACACCCTTGACAGACTCGCTGGAGCTAAATTATTCAGCACCATTCATTTGACTGCCGACTACTGGCAAATTCCTCTTGACAGAAGTGACAAAGAGAAAACTTGGCAAAGGCTTGACAGTCCCTCTCAGCAGTTGGTCATACCCACTGTCTCTGTGGTGACTCAGACAATGTCAGCCTTTGCACAGACAGAGCTGGTGCCGGCATCACCCAGACATTACCTGCAACAAACATTAGCTTCTCACCTGAGCCTGTTCCACACTGCACTACTTTGTACATGGTTAAAATTCAAAACGATTCGAACATGGCAGAGCAACAACGAATGGACAATGATTTGTGTGTTGCCTTTTCCTGGATTGAGTCTGGCCATAAACCACCTTTGTGGAGACTCCGGAATTCTTCTCCAAGACATTGGAGAGAGCCATGAAGTAATTTTATTGGCCTTACATGTCATCAGACATAACCAAGCACTGTTTACAGTGTGCTGCCTGTCAGTCATAGTGCTCACCTGTGCCCCGTCCACAAGCACCTCTTGTTCCCCTATCACCTGACTGTCCATTTCAGCTTGTTGCAGCAGACATGACAGAATTGACTCTTTCTACCCTGGGCAATCGTTATGTGGTGGTTGTGCTGGATTTGTACACAAAGTTTGTCAACCTTTATCCCCTTATAGATCAAATAGCACTTTCAGTGGCCGGCTGCATTTTTGATCAGTACGTCCCTCAACATGGTGTTCCTGCTGCCTTCCATTCGGATCACGGTAGACAATTTGAGTCATACCTCATTAAGAACCTTTGCAGTCTGTTGTCGATCAAGAAACTTTGTACGTCTCCCTACCACACTCTAAAAGAGTAGCTTTCCAAGCATCTTTTTGAATCCTTTAAAGAATGGGATCAACACCCCTCACAAGTGGCCTTGGCATACAACACCACAAAGCACACTAGTACAGGATTCACCCCCTTTTTGCTGGCTCATGGTCGTGCTTATGTGTCCCCTTGGACACATTCCTTCAATAAAACACTAGTTTTAGTACCACTATAACAGGCACACCTGCTGCACACGTAAGCTCCTTGCGAAAACGATTGATCAGGGCTTATGCTGCAGCAACTGCTTTTCGTGACAGGGCTCAGGCACAAAAAATATTGTATTATGATCGTCGTATGAAATACTCCCCATATGAGTGGGGAGACATTTGAAGTGCGCACATTTCAGGACCTCATGCAAAGGCAAATGTCATTCATTACAACCGCATGAAACCTTACATTAGGGGCCCCCAGACAGGACACCCATCTCATATGAGCACCCCTCTTATACTTCACAACAGATTTAACACATTGTAAGGACTCCTCCCCCTTCCTATTCCTCCTCATCACTGGGACTACTTTTATTTTTTCCCAAATAATTATTTCCTTTTTTTTCCAGAATTCAATGTTTTAAAGTTTAATTTAACCCTTTCCAGCCTGAGCCCAAAACTCCGAAAATTCCATTCTGTGCCAGAATATGGTATTCATATCCAAATTGATTTTATATTCATATTCATATAACATCACACACCTGAGAAGAACTAGGGCTTTCAAATTAGATAAATATATGTATGATTATTTAAGGCTAATCATCCTTTAGCAATAAGATTTCACACAGCAATTTTTACAAAAATCTTCTCCGGCCACCATACTTCATCAGACAACTGCATTTTCAACCATTTTAATTACAAGCTAGAGGGAAACTTAAAGTGTATGAAATATAAATAATTTTGTGGGCAAAAAAATATTATCTATTGTTTAAAAGTTATGACGATTATAGTGATTAGTGGGAAAACGAAATAAAACAAACATTTAGAATGTTAAGATATATTTCACATGACCACTAGTCAAATACTCCATTTGAGAAACTGTAATAATACATTGAGATTGCATCTGGTTTTGAAGGACACAAACACTGAAATATACATTTTATGTTTTCAATAAAGCACACTTTATTTAATATGAACATTAGAATTACACAGGAATTACACAGCAAAACACACAAAATCAAACTTTCTACAGTAAATCAATTTATAATAAAGAGTGCAGGAACAGAATATATATAAATTCATAAATACTCAACAACTGCAATACCTGTGGAGAGAAGAGAGGGAGAAAAGCGGTGAGGACAACAACACCAGTAAACACAGCCCAACTCAGCTGAGTGTGACCAACCTAGGCCTCTTCGCAAAACTGGTCACACTCAGCTAAGTGCCAAGACTGAAAACAGTTCCAATCGGGAACCAAGCAAAGTCTTTTGCCATTACATTCCGGCGTGCAACAAGCTATTTAAGTTTTATTTTCGGTCCTACTTTTCCAATAGCATAGCCAACATCTCTTAGAGGACTCTTCAAATGTAGGGACATGGGCTGTGTGGAGTGATAACGAAGGAGGGACTACAGGCTTTAGTGTTTGCAAAGGGAAACTTGCGTGAATCTCGATACCTCCCAGCTGATGAGCCAGGTTTTCTCTGAAATCTATCTGGGTTAAATTCAACGGTCTATGCTCATACCCTGGTGCCGCATGAATGTGTTGCCATTGCCCTGGTGCCGCATGAACACTTGTCCTACCACTGAATTACAAGTATATTTCCCCTCAATCCTACACCACCTCATATCCCCACTAGCTGTCTAGAAAACAGTTTACGATTCACCCTGCATGTCCCACAGGCATTAGTTCCCATTTCTAACAACTTAACCATAAGAGCTGGGGATTTTGTAAAAGTTGTCAAACCAAACATTGTGGCCCTGGTCTTTGTAACAATTCAACTACTTTGGTGGCCAAGTCAGTGACACACCCATCATGACCACCTGTGTAAACATTAAAGTCGAGAGTATACCCCCAGTCTGATGTTGCAATTACCCATAATTTAAAACCCCACCGAGTAGGCTTGCCCTTCATGTATTGTTTAAATCCTGAACGAGCTTTAGACTTGACCATACGTTCATCTATTGCGAGATTTTTGTTAGGCTGAAAGAGCGGCTGGTATTTTTGTTTAAGGTGGTACATAAGATAACGCAATTTGCTCAGGCAATCCTGATTATCCTCTGTGGTAGGGTCTACATCATGTAGAGCTGCTAAAAGAGCCTTGTAGCAGTCACGCAACATAAATACCCTCGCCCACGAGCCCTGAAATTACTTGTTTCCCCAATGATGATGGGAATCAGGGAGAATTGAAAACCCCATGTAAATGAGCAACCCAAGAAATGTGTAAAGTTCATCGGGGGTCGCCTCCATCCAACCTCCTTGGTAGCTAGAATATGATGGACAGTTAAGTACGAGCTCCCACCCCTGACGGTTTGTAAAGCTGCATATCTCAGCAACTACAGCCTGAGTAAAAAACAACATGAAAAAGTAAATTTCTCGCCACATCTTATTGGAGGTTGACCGCACAGCTTGACGCATGCTACCTAAGTCAATACCGAATGGACGGCTAGGCTTAATTGGGAGATTTTAGTGCCTTTGAATCAATGTCAGAGTATGAGGGATAAGAAATAGAGTCAGGTAAGCATTTACGCTTTTTAGCTGACTTGGGACCTGTGTGAGAATGGCTAGCCATTCCCAAAACAATAAGAGTAACAGTGTTAGTGTTGCTGTGAGTATTAGTCATATGAGAATTAGAAACAAACAATACATACACATTCATGCATACCCAGTTGATGGGCTTGGCTGGGGATCAGGTTCCATCTCGTCCTCCAAATCCTCATGGTCCGGGTGTTCCTGCTGTAGTTCCTGGTCCAGCAGATCTTCCTCCTGTGTGCTCATGCCCTCATGAGCCTTGTATTCCTCTGCTATGAACCTAAGCTCATCAGCAGTCAGCTGCCGCCTCCTCTTGAGGGTGATGAGCAGGGAGCCATAGTCTCTAACCATTTCTACAACAGAAAACAAATTACAACAATTGGTAGCCAGCAGTGTGTTCTTCATAAATCCATACACTGAATAGTCACCAATAGCTTCCAGACTAACCAGAATGTCCAACTGCAGACAGCCCTCTCACACTTTCCTTGTGAACAGGATGCTAAACACAATCTAAATGCAGTTGCTGCAATGTGTTGAATTATTGCTCTGGACATGAGAGTGAAAGGTTAGTTCAGGCAATTTTAAATAAATCAAAGTCAAAGAAATCTATTAAACAAAATTAATGTCTATGTAGAATGGGTGATTCTCACTAAACCTGTCAACGAATTTTCATATTTAACCCCAAATATATATATATATATATATATATATATATATATATATATATATATATATAGAAAATGATGGCTACTTTTAGGACAATAATTGCCATTATTTTCAGAACACTTTAGCACATTTTATCCCCAAATTCTCAGTTGCATAACTTTGCAGCTGAAGGTTTTTTTTTACTGTGTTAAGACAGGAAGCATGGGAATAATTGTTCCCAAATTTGAACACTCTGGCTGGAAAGGGTTAATTTAATCATCAACATAATGTTCAATCAAATTAATTCATACAATTTAAAAAAAATTTAAACAAGTGAAAAATAGAACAATTACTTTTCAACACACTATTCCATTTTTAACATACTTTTTATTCTGTATAACAGCACTCTTGCTTGTGATATATAGCATTGTTTTTATTATTATTGTAATAATTAATCATTATTTATTATTATTAATAATATTACTACAGTGAATATGAAATTTTATAATACAGTTTTAATATTATATAATATAATTATAATATTAATAATAATATTTCTGTTGCAATTTCTTCAATTTCTTGCATCGAGCTTTTTTTATGGCTTAAGAACCATGTATCCTTATTGGAGTCTAAATCATTTTGCAATCTGGTTACCCAAAGTATTTAACTAATACAGCAGCACTTTGAGAAAAAGTCTGGAGATGTACTTGCTTGTTGCTGTGTTTCTTTGCGTTGTTTCTTGTGTTGCTTGGTTCTTTGGCTCTTTGTCGAAAGATCGTTCCGAGTTCCAAGAGAGAGTTCTAAGAGATGATTCTAAGAGCAGAAGAGGAAGAAGAGAGTGTTCTTCTTTGGGTAGGAAAGTTTTGAACTGAAATTGGCCGCACCCCAAAAGTGTCCTGAGCCAATCAGATGTGGCATTCCAAAGTCACATGCTCAACTGTCTGTCCCTTTCAAAGTTGATTTACAATCCTTTGTGTGAAGAATCCTTACATTCTTCCCTCTCAAAATAGTGAATGCTTAATCCTGAACATTTATATCTTGAAAACAGTGCAAGAGACATGACATTCGTTGTCATCAACATTCTCTACGTAAACAAGAAAGCATTTACAAACTAAAAGTGACATGCTTTCATTAATATTACACATGTAAGTAGCTAAACATGAAAATCTCTGGTTACAAATCATACTGGTTAATTCATTGGTTTTACAACATGGATAATACATTACAAGTTATGAGAAACCTGATTGTCAGGGTATATTATCAAGTTGAATAGATACTATTCCTATTACAATGTGATGAATCACACAAGATTAAACATTATAATGATCGGTTTGTCAGTTTGAAGTGATTACGAATCACTATACACATTTTAAAAGGTACATCAGGCTATAATCATTAATTTTTCAGTTATAAAAGTAATCACAGGTCATAGAGTCTTTTTCAAAATTATCTAGCAAGGCTAGGTATGGTGTATATTTTGGGTCCAAATATATATTGTATATTTTATAGGGTTAACTCAGCAAAGTACTGTGACTTTGTGTGAAATGTTCCTGGATTAAGATTAAATGTCATAGTATTAAAATTGTGCAACCCTGAGTGTCTTTACAAGGAAATCTTTCAAAGAGAACCTGCTTTAGCTCTGTGTGGATGTTCAGAAGGTCATGCTGAGGGTTTAAGTTTGCGGAGCAAAGAAGTGTTGTCTTTATTGGTCAGCTCTGTCATTACAAACTCTAGTTTGAGATCAAGCAGTCATGGGAGAGATGGTCTCCTTCAGCGATGTACTGTTTGGCATTGCATCATACCATTGCGGCCATTACACACAATATAACACTCTCCATATGACAATTCTTTGGCAATAAAAAGCAAAATACACATACTCAAGTAGTATTTATCAAGTATAGTAACATAAAGTGTTATATTCTCCACAGAATGATACAAAATAATCCAGGAGTCTCAAGAGTGCTTCTCTCCGAGTGTTGAGTAAAAAACAAACTAGTGCCACATGAAGCCAGCTACTGACATCTTCAGGATAATTCAGGTAATAACAGTTATTGGTCTTAATACATTGCTGGGATATGCACAGTTGAACATTAAATAAAATTTGAAAATGCAAGGAAAGAAAAAAATCTATGTAAAAAAATATTTACCACCTGGCCACATTCTCCTCTGCAATATAGTCAACGTCCTCGGTGACAAAGTCATTCAACATATCCAGCACTCATGACACCCTGTAATGTCTTTTCAAACAAAGTGGCACCAATAATGGTTAACACTTGAGACTTCATGTCTGTGCTGACACTCACTGCATTACTAGTGGATCTTGGTAAATTAAAATTATTTGTGTGAACACCAGCAGTTGCTCGCTTACTTCTTTACACATCTGGAGCTGGTACACCTCTCCTTACTCTTTCACCCATTCCACCAGCCTCTAATTCCAGAGACTGAACATGCTTATCTGCAGTTTTTGCATCTAGAACATCACTATTAATCCCTGCAGAGTATCTACCAGTATTAACTAGGACTTGTACCCAGTAACCTTCATAGTTGTCACCCCCAATTTCTGAAGTACCCAGTGACTCTGGTCCCACTGGCAGTGTTGAGGCCAAGCTTAGGGAGAGTTGTCAAACTTCCTCTACCACAACAAAATCAGGCAATATACCTAAGTGTGTTTTACCTTATTCCTGGATTTACAAGTGGGCATGGCGCCTGGACGCAATTTTGACCTGTAAACCCTTTTAACTGGCCCTCCTTCCCAAGGTTCAATGGTGTATGTAGTTCCTAATATGTCCACCACTCTGTACACAATTGGACTCCAGACATCTTGGATCATATTTTGACCTGCAGGCCGATGGTGCAAGTACACTAACTCACCAATACCGAGGGGACAAAAGGTATTTTTGTTCTGTTGAGTCACCCTCTCCCAAGCTTTTTCACCTGAGTACTTCCTAGCCTTCTCATGTGCATACTTAAGTCTTTCCTGATGAACTGACAACAAGTCCCACTTCCCCTCTAAATCATCCTCCCTACCCAACAACACAACTATGGGCAGATGAGGCTGAACTCCAAAGAGTAAATAATAAGGGGAAAACCCTGTAGGGGCATGCAGGGTCACATTATACACATGGAATACTTCAGGCAAGTACTCAGACCAATGGCGCTTCTTTTTTAGGTGGACAACGTACATAACAGATTTTGAAGTGTTCTGTTGTATAGTTCACATTGGGCATTTCCCTGAGGACTATAAGGAGTCATACGGGTATTTTTACACACAGCTCAGCAACTACCTTGCTCTCAAAATGTTTGCCTTGATCGGAGTGCAGTCTCTCTGGGACTCTGTACTTCATAAACCACTCTTTTAGCAAGATTTTGGCTGTTGTGTCTGCCATCTGATCTTTTGTGGAGTATGCTTGAACTTTGTAAACATGTCGGTAACAATAAGAACCCTCTCAAAGTCATCAGAAGCAGGCCCCAGGACTGTAAAATATCCACCGCAATCACCTCTAGGGGTCTGGAAGCTAGAAATGCTTTTACAGGGGCATGTACTTTGGGTTGAGGCATTTTGGTAAGAATGCAATGCTGCCATTTCTTTACCCATTTCTCCACATCTTCATGCATTCCAATCCAAAATCTCAATCCCCTGATGCCCCATACTATCGTGCACACTACTCAGCACTTGAACTTTCAAACACTACAACTGCTAGCAGCACCCATCGGAAAAGTCTTCTAGAACTCGATACAACAACCTATTCCGTTCTATTATAAGACTCCACTGTTTCAGAAAACTCTTCACTGGCCCCACTAAGGACTTTCTTTCCAGATGCTCTGGTCTTACTTTTTTTTTCCCAAACCTGCTGAATTCTCTGACAGTAGGATAATTTTTCTGAAAATCAGCCAGATGTTCTTTTGCATTGCCAGGAAGCGTATGAACGTTACCTTGAGAGTTAGCCATAGCTTCCTCACAGGCATCCAATGCACATATCTGCCTTAACCTACAGTTGAAAATGAAATAAAATTAGAAAATGCAAGGAAAGAACAAAATATAAATATACATTTACCACCTGTCCACATACATATATAGTCTATATGTGCTGCACACTTCACAGTGGATTAGTACTCTGCTTTGTTATCTCATACAACGTAAATTATTATCAATGTCTGTGGAGTTTCCAGTGTATGAGCGGTCTGCCTCAGACATTAATTTAAAGCACATAGCTCATACAGACTAAGATTTCAGCCTTTTATGGTAGAATAATCACACTAGGACTTATCATGGTTTTAATTTGATGAATTGTGCATTTCACTTGAAAAGGAGAAATAGAACACATGCTCAAATAAACATTTGAAAGCAGTCGGGTGTCAGTCAGAGCATGCTGGTGCTGGATTGAGTCAGTACTCTGTACTACAGGTACCGCAGAAACACTGGTACCATAACCAGTCTTTTTTTACCGTGGCAGCCTTTTTTATTTTATTAGCGATTTGGTATCGAAGTACCGGTACTTTTGACAATACTAGTTGTCGCTGCATATTAAGCTGGGATAGAAGAAATAAATTAAACACAGAAAATGTCACTAACTTCAGCTTTAGGAAGCAGCTAAAGAAAAAAGAAAAACATAGAAAGAAATGGACAGTGATGAGATGATAAAAAAGATAGAAAGAAAAATAGGAAGGAAGACAGCAGTGAAAGAGCAGAACATGATTTTTCACAAGCAAAGCAGACAAGCAGACATGATGAGCATGATAAGATCTCTAATGTGCACTGCTCAGACAGTGAGACTAAATCTAAGGAGACTTCAAACTGGCCACTCTGTGATCACTTCTGAGAAGAGAATAGACTGGAATGAAAGTGAGAAAGAGAGAGAGCATGTTATAATAAGTGATGAAACAGAGCAGACAAGTCCATTATTATACTCTCGCCACAGAGCAGGAACAAAAGAACATGCATGAGCAGCTGTCTGCCCCATCGTCTGAATGACCTGATTGGTGGGCCAGTGGTGCAGTAGTTGAGGCGTTTGATGAATAGGAAGCAAATCAAGCATCAAAATCTTTTGTGCAACATTACAGGTGACCTGACATCTCACAACAAGAGAGATGAGGCGTGACGAAGGCTAAATTATTATCACCTAAATTACTGCATTACAATCACTTCTATCAGCCACTTACCTGCACATGACAATTCTTGAAGAGCAACAGAAACAAATTCACGACTGGGCAGACACATGTAATTTAAAGGGACAGTTCACTTAAAAATTATCATTCTGTTAACATTTTGTAATTCTCATGTTTGTTCCAAACACAATAAAAAAAGCAACATTTCCATCCAATAAACGTGCATGGTGACTTAAGGCCCCATGCCTCTTTGTTCTTCATTCAGAGGTAAAAATAAGTTCGAAACAGCTGAGCAGCAAAATACTTTCAGCTAAGATACAGACAACGATCACACTGCTGGGGGAGGCATTTAGAGGTACATTTAACATCAACTGACATTTCTATCGGGAAGACATGCAGGCTTGAGTGAAGTTTGAGATGCCATTTATTTGATAGATGTCAAATGGGAGGTAATGTCTCTCTCTTTGGCGTAGGCCCCGTCCGGCAGTCCGAGGGAGTTGTACCCGGAACCGTCATGTCCTGCCGGAGATAGGAGGCAGGGGCGAGGAGCCTACCCCCCTGCGGGACAGGGCTCAACTGGTGGTGGTGGGGAGGTGGAGGTTGCAGTGTTAGCACACCGAAACAGCAATGTGATAGATTGTGAGCGGACTTATAAAGCAATGGCTTACGTGCGATTGGCTAGGAGTTACCCAGCTAATGATGTGATGATGTACACCTGCTGGTCTTCCCGCTAGAACTATGCTCCTATGCGACCATGAATGACATGGTCTTGGAAAATGTCTCAACGCGATCGATCAGATGTAGGTAAGTTTGAACAAGTTTGCTAATAACTCTGCACACTGGTGTGTTCATGTTGACTGATCTTAACTGACTGAATGGGAATTTGCTGTCGCCCTTTAAACCAGGTGGAGCTTCAGGTCAGACCTACCGATGATGTGGACCAATGGCAGTAAGAAGATGTTTAGCTGAAGTTTTCCTACAAGTATGTCCAGGCAAGCTGTTACAAATCACAGAAACAAACTCAAAATCACCATGTCACACCCATTTGTTCTTCGATTTCATATGAAGTATGCAGATGCCTTAAGGCTAACTTTCTGCTTAACATATCCATTTGTATTTCATGGAAGAAAATCCAATGAGTTTGGAACACATGAGGGTGAGTATAAGATGAAGAATTTTCATCTATCCCTTTAACATGCTGTTAAATTCTTATAAATTAGCAATGAATGGCTAAAGAGAAAACAAAAGTTTTTATAATTTTTGTCTGGAATGGCTGTATTCTATTTTTATGGGATAATGTGGCCCAGCTTGGAGAAATCTGCCTGCAAACACCAAATGTTTCACTACGGGTTATGATCATGTAGAGCTGACATCTTATGGCATTTGGTTTTAATAAGTAGAGGTGAAGCCATGGAGATAAATGTGCTTTTTTAAAATGAGGCTCCAAATCGTTTACATTGAATAATATTCTTTATGTCACATCGGTGAGGTCTGCCTGCAAGTTATTTATTTATGCTTTCTAGCACAATTGCCGTGGAACCCGATGCTGTGAAAGGGGTGATTTGCCCCCACCCCACAATCATGCATCTATCCTTGTTTATATATTTTTATGAACACCGAAAATAATTTAGTATGAGATACCATGCAATTACATAACTGTGAGTCTGTCATAATCAGACAAAAAACTACTACAGTGGTTTAATCCATGTCCTCTGAAGCGATTCAGTTGGTTTTGGGTGAGAACAAACCAAATTGTAACACATTTTCACTGTATATCTTGCCATTGCAATCTCTAGGCATGATCATGATTTCAAGCTTGATTTCACTTTCTATTGCTTGACACATGTGCAGAGCCCTTGATGGCACTATAGGAAGTGTAATCAAGCTTGAAATCCTGATCGGCAAGGAGACCGCTAATGTCAAGATTTATTGTCGAAAAAGTAGTTATATTTTAGTCTATTCTAACCCAATACCAATTGCATCTGTTCAGAAGACATTGGCGAAACCATGAGTATTATGGATTACTCTTATGCTGCATTTATGTGCTTTTTGGAGCTTCAAAGGTCTGGCCACCATGCACTTACCTTGAATTGACCTACATAACAGTAATAGTCTGAAAATGATTTTTGTTTATGTTCTGCAGAAAAAATAAATAAAGTCATACACATTGTGGATTAAATGAGGGTTTCATTTTTAAATGAACTATTCTTTTAATGGTGCATTGAAGTCACATCAGAATGATCATATTTATGGGATGAGTGTAAATGAACACCACAGTCCATAAAAACTGGAACATTGAAGGAGGGAGTTGAGTCATATTACTGACCAGAACAGAGACTTGGGGGTGGGCTATTTTTTTAATTCATTTGGGCCAATAAGCAACCACCAAGAACACCCTGGTAACTGCAGAACAATGTGCAAAAAACACAGAAAACAACTTAGCAACAGCATAGTAACAACCTGGCAACCACATACAGTAGCATTGCGCCAAAACACACAGCAGATATCACCCTAGCAACCATCCAGAAAACCCTAGTTACCACATACTGTAGCATAGATATGCTACAAAGGAAATATAACATTTTAACAACCACTGAAAAACTAGTTTTGCTTAGGCAAAGACCATTCACATCTTCATACAATATAAAAATATATATTGTTGGACATTTTCATTAGCGCTGGTAATTATTCATAAACATCAACCCTTGTTTAAATGTAAAATGTAAACACATGTGATTGACTTTTATATAAACAGGTCTCCTGGAAAGGCGGGAGACTGATTGCACATACAGTACCTCACAAAAGTGAGTACACCCTTCACATTTTTGTAAATATTTGATTATATCTTTTCATGTGACAATACAGAAGAAATGACACTTTACTACAATGTAAAGTAGTGAGTGTACAGCTTGTATAACAGTGTACATTTGCTGTCCCCTCAAAATAACTCAACACACAGCCATTAATGGGGCGGCTGTGGCTATGGGGCGGCTGTGGCTCAGTTGGTAGAGCGGGTCGGCTGCCAATCGCAGGGTTGGCGGTTCGATTCCTGGCCCACACAACTCCACATGCCGAAGTGTCCTTGAGCAAGACACTGAACCCCAAGTTGCTCCCAATGGCAGGCTAGTGCCTTGCATGGCAGCTCTGCTGTCATTGGTGTATGAGTGTGTGTGTGAATGGGTGATTGGGACACAGTGTAAAACGCTTTGGTAACCTCTAAGGTTAAAAAAAGCGCTATATAAGTGCAGACCATAATGTCTAAACCACTAGCAACAAAAGTGAGTACACCTCTAAGAGAAAATTTCCAAATTGGGCCCAATATTATAAAATATTGACAATATGTCAATATTTTGTATGACCACCATTATTTTCCAGCACTGCTTTAACCCTGTTGGGCATGGAGTTCACCAGCGCTTCACAGGTTGCCACTGGAGTCCTCTTCCACTCCCCCATGACAACATCACAGAGCTGGTGGATGTTAGAGACCTTGTGCTTCTCCACCTTCCGTTTGAGGATGCCCCACAGATGCGCAATAGGATTTAGGTCTAAAAAGTCCCCCCTCCACTGTATAAATTGGTATCACCCAACTAGTGTCGCACAATCCCCCTTTAGCATAAATGGCTCTGTCATGTGGTACCTGTTACTTTTCTCAGTGATGGACAGGATGGGCAAATCACAATCATTTAGTATGATTCCTTACAATTATTAATTTGTATCTATCCTGTGTATAAATGTATCCAAAGGTATATAAAATGTTATGAGATTTAAATGAAGATGCTTGGAGGATTCTGTTTTTAGAGTGTCCCCTGCAGGAATAAATATAGTGGCTACTGTATGTGGTTAAAGACACAGTCAGTGGCTGACAACATCTGAAATTTCGATCTGTAGGTTTGTTACCCACACAAAACTTTCGTATGAATTTAGAAAACATGAAAGAAATCACACAAGTCATATGTGGAGTCAGTAAAGATGTTCAGAAACAGAATGAGCTTTATTGCTTTATTATTAAGTGTTCTCGCGTACACAAGGACATTTTTTGGTGATAGGAGAAACAACTGCGCACAGAACATTAGAGTGAGACACAGAATATAAAACAAGTTAAGAGTATGAATAATCATACAAATAATAGGACATATAACAGAATGGCATACGTACATGTGCAAGTGGTAATGTATGTGCATGGTTAGGGATATGTACAGTTATTGAATTATTATTGAATTTACATATGTACATAAGATAATTATGTACATTATTGCACTATGAGGGAGTCCTGAGGCAGTTAAATTGTTCATGTGGAAAATGGCTTGAGGGTAGAAACTGTTCTTGTGATTAGATGTCCTGGCGCTCATTGATTGTACATCTCCTCACTCTGGAGATGTACAAGTCTTGGAGGGTGGGCAAGGGGGCACCACTAATCTTCTCAGTAATCCTGACTCTTCCATTGTAGTTTCCTTCAGTCTAATTTGTTGGCTGAACCAAACCAGGCAGTTATAGATGTACACACTGTTAATATCACTGCTCTCGTCACTGGAATTCCTGTTCCTGTTGCTTACGCATGCTACACAAGTGTTTGTAGCCTGCTAAGCATAGCTATTTTTTAGTCTCATATGTTCATAATTGTATCCTTTGTCATTTTACTGCATGTTTCGGGTTTTTCCTCTTTTCTACTCTTTCATCGGTGTGTATTTTTCCTGTTGCTGCTGGTGCCTTGCTTGAGTCTGCTGCTTGTAGCCTGCTAGCTTTTTTAGCATCCCTTATCTATCTATTTTCAGCTTTTAATCCTTAACATCTGCCATTTTTCAGCATACATCGGGTTTCCCCCGATCTCAAAGCATCGCTCATCAGGAACAACCATAACAACAAACAATTGCATGAGGGATTCACATCGATCTCAAACCCTCACCTCTAAGGAACAACCAAACCAACAACAACAAAAAATTGTGGTAAGTCATGGCATTCGCTCATGTTATTTCTTCCTGCATTGCATGTCACATGTTTACTATAGCTTCTTCCGTCAGAAGGGAGGGATTCACATGTGATAAATATAAGCAATTAGTCAGACTGACAGAGAAGGTTAATGAGGTGGAAACACACATACTAATTATAGTGGAGGTCAGTGAGCAAGAGAAGCTTTTATACTGTTTCGGATGCGGGTAGTAAAATGAGCAACACACACACTTTGGTTCTGGCTCTAGAGCCCCCGCAGCAGGGCGTTTGGGTGACATCTCGGCAGCATACACGCTCAGCAAAGCGACACCACTCTCCCATTCCTGTTAGGGTTTACAATCGATTCTCCCCACTCAGTGATACACCCAATGAGAATCATGTTGAAAGAGCCCTAATAATTGTTGATTCTAGTGTAAGGACTGTGGAAATAGATACTCCAGCCACTATTGTTTAATCCATTTCGGGGGCTCGGTTATCTGACGTCAGATCAAATTTACAAGTGCTGAATAATGCTAAATGTAGATTTTCTAAAATTGTATTCATGTCTGCACTAACGGCTTCTCCAGTCTGAGATCACTAGAGATAATGTTAAAGAGGTGTGATAACTTGCAATAACAATGTCAGACACTCTAATATGCTCTGGCCCCCTCCCTGCTTGTTGGGGTGATGAGGTTTATATTAGATTAGTTTCACTGAATGGCTGGATGTCTGAGTGGTGTCCAGAGAATAGCATAGAATTTATAGACAATTGTAAGAGTTTTTGGGGTAGACCTGACCTGCTAAAGAGAGACGGACTCCATCGCTCCAGGGAAGGTGCCACTCTCTTCTCTTGTAATTTGGCCCATAGTCTAAATAATGATAATATCTGACTAACTGGGGCCCAGGTCAGGAAGCAGACAAACTGGTTAATTTGAACGTCTGCTAGCTGCCTTGAGATGTCACACAGGTCACATAAACTCATACTGTATCACCTATATATCTCAGACTGTGTCTGTTCCTTGAACAACCAAACACAAAACTCCCACTAAATCATTTAGAAAAAAATCTGATTAGGGTCAAACTTGAAAAAAAAAGATAAATATCATATGAAGGTAGGGCTACTAAACATTTGATCTCTTTCTACCAAAGCACTCATTGTAAATTAAATTATTACAGATGTGTTCTGTTTGACAGAAACCTGGCTTAAACTGCATGAATATATTAGTTTAAATGAATTTACTGCCCCAGGTTATTGTTATAAACATGAACCTCATCTGAAGGGTGAGGAGGTGTTGTTACAATTTACAATTATGTTTTTGTTGATACTCAGATGACAAGCATTAAATCTTTTGAACTAATAATGCTTAATGTGACACCGTCAGATATAAATAAATAATCTTTTGCCTTTGCTACAGTATATAGCTCACCCAGGACTTATTCTGATTTTCTTGGTGAATTTGCAAATTTTTTATCAGATCTTGTAGTTATTGTAGATAGAGCTTTAAATGTTGCTGACTTCAACTTTCACATAGATAATGAATATGACAAATTGGGATTAGCATATATCGATACTCTCAACTCTGTTGGAGTCAGACAAAATTTGACAGTACCAACTCGTAGCCATAAACATACACTAGAATTTTTATTCTGTCATATGGAGTTGATGTCGATAATATAGAAATTCGTCTGCAGAGCGATGATATCTCAGATCATTACCTCATCTCTTGTATGCTGCGGTCAGCTAATGTTACTCAATCTACATCAAGCTATAATTCAGATAGAACTATTCTTTCGAACCCTAAAGATAGCTTCACTATCTATTCACTTCTATTCTTCCAAATTTATCTCATACACTCAGTAAGTCCCAAAGTCTAGAAGAACTTGATGAAATAACAGAAAATATAAATACAAACTTCTCTAGCACTCTTGATAGTGTCGCCACCCTTTGACAATATCCAACTTTATATTTCTTCAAAACCTGATGAAACTTCACAATTCTCCAAATTAGCAGAGTGTATCAATTAAATAAAGATTGGATGACCAGAAAAGTTCTTCTACTCAATTCCGACAAAACAGAGGTACTAATTATTGGACCAAAAACAAGCAGCAAAAATATAATTTGACTCTTCATAGATGAATTGTTACATCGACTTCAACAGCGAAGAACTTTTCATTGTTATATTTGATACCAATCTGTCCTTTTGAAAATCAAATTACCCATGTTTATAGCACAGCATTCTTTTACCTAAGAAATATTGCTAAAAACCGATACATGTTCTCTGTTACTGATGCCAAAAAACGAATTAATGCGTTCGTGACCTCCTTACTTGGAGGATGTCCAGCAAGATCGATAAATAAAATTAAATTGGATCAACATGCAGCAGCCAGAGTGCTGAACCATTTTGACTTTAGAACCAAGAACCAATAACTATGATCATATTAGTACTATTTTATCATCGTTATATTGGCTGCCGGTTATATTTCATATGAATTATAAAATTCTGTGAACTACTTACAAATCTATGAATGGTCTAGCTCCGCAGTACTTAATTGACCTTCTACCATGCTATATTCCATCACATTCATTGAGATTGCAAAATTCTGGCCTATTAATAGGTCTTAGAATATCAAAATCCACGAAAGGAGTTAGATCCTTTTCATATTTGGCTCCTAAACTATGGAATAGTCTCCCTAACACTGTTTGAGATGCAGACACACTCAATACATTTAAGTCTAGACTAAAGACTCATCAATTTAGCCAGACATACACCTAAACTATCCTTCAACTCATAATTAGGCTGCTTTAGTTAGGTCTGCTGGAACCAGAAAAATGTATCATGATCAATAACTGCAATAAATTGAGTGGTATCTATGGTAATATTATTCTATTTGTATCCCTGTCCCAACCTCTAGACTCCTATCCTCAGGTCACCAAAACCAGCTGGATCCAGCTCCATTCCTACTTTGTGTTGGACTCAACTACTATATGTCTCTGAGTAATGACGACTAAATTAAACATCACTTCAGTCTATTATGATGGACATGGGATCATATGCCATTGCCTGATCCTTGGACTTAGGATAGACCAAAATTGCCGGCCGGTTGAACTGCAATGCACCTTACTGATCTCTGCCTGCATCACCTTGGTCTAATGATACACTACACTCTTATAATAGAATACATAGACTATCAATTAATTGCCAACAAATCACTTCGTCAGCCAACTAACAAAGGACAATGCATCTATGTGAACTTCTGCAGTTAATCCAGGATGAACTTCAAAGACATTAGTCATTAATCTTACAGTTCTTACAAAATCTTTGTATAAACACTGACCCTTAACACTTACTTATTTTAATCATTTTAAACCATGACTTGCACTTTACACAATTAAGTAATATTGGCATTATATTCAGGATGTTAGCCATAGGGGAACTGGCCCCCACAGTGGGCCTGGTTTCTCCCAAGGTTATTTTTCTCCATTAAGCAACATCTTATGGAGTTTTGTGTTTCTTTCCACAGTCTCCTTTGGTTTGCTCACTGGGATTCTAAATATCATTATTATTTAATTATTTTTAAACACAATTCACAATCGTACTTTATCAAACTACACTATGATGACTCTAAGACATTATAGATATTACGGTTTCATTTTCTGTTAATGCATGATTTTCTGTAAAGCTGCTTTGAAACGATGTTGTGAAAGGCACTATACAAATAAAATGACTTAACATGGCTTACACAGGACAGACTCAATGACGGCCAAGTAGAACTGTGTCAGCAGCTCCTGTGGAAGATTGAACTTCCTCTGCTGGCGAGGGAAGTACAACCTCTGCTGAGCCTTCTTCACGCTCGCCTCGCTTGCTTCCGGGAGTCAGCGCCCACACTTCATTCGTGGGGCTCTCTCATGGATCTGGTTGAGGAGCGAGAGACGGGTGTGTCCCTTTCCCCTCGCTCTCTCCCCAGATCCAGCTTATCCTTCTCGTAAGCCTGAAGAGCGCCTCTTCAGTTCACGAGGAGGACACTGAATCTCTGTACGTGCCACGCACAATAATAAAGGGGCTAAGAACAGACCCCCCCCCAAACGCTCCAATCAAGAAGACAAATTTCTGTCTGGTGGAAAAAATAAATAAATAAAAGGGTAGGGAATGCTATATCAGTCCCTTCCTTTTTCTCTAAGACCTCCATAACAAGTATTCTCATTCATGGAGGGATTCTTATACTTCCCGTGTCTTCGTGCCCTCGATGTTGACATATTCAACTATTGTGGGTGCTGAAGCCCGGGGGTATTCAGTGATGCCGCCGGTAGAAGAGACACTTGCGGGTTATCTCTCGCCTGGCTTGGCATCATCGCTAAAGAGACCCACTCTCCCCACAAAGCTGTGCAGGACCACCTCCACGCTTGTGGGGAAGGCTTATCAGGCAGCAGGTCAGTCTGGTGCTACCCTGCACACTATGGCAGTGTTACAGGCGTACTAGGCTAATCTGTTGAAGGACCTGAGTGTGGTCACCACAGTCGACGAAGAGGTTTTCTCCGAGCTTCGTCGAGCCACGGACCGGTCTCTTTGCACGACCAAGCAGACGACCCGCACCATTGGCCGGTCTATGTCTACTTTGGTCAGCACGGAGAGACACTTATGGCTTAACCTATCAGGCATCTGAGACAAGGACAAAAACTTTCCTTCCCGATGCCCCGGTTTCACCCTCTGGTTTATTTGGTGACGCTACGAATATAGTTATCACCAGGTTTCCAGAAGGCAAAAATGTCACGAGGAAGCCTTAAGGCAATTCATTCCTTGCCACACTCAGGGGTAGGGGAAGCCGGCCACCCAGTCCCGCCCCGGTCCTTCTAGAAGGGAGGCTCTGAAGCAGAGCATGGCGAGTCGTGCTCCCCCCACAGAGACTGGGGACAGGCTCATCGCCCTCGACAGTCCCCAAAGCAAGACCTCAGGGAAGTAATTTCTAGAAGGAAAAGCCTTGACGGTCTTGTGCCTTGCCCTGTGGGGGTAGCTCCCCTCGGGACGGGGCACGTGTATCATTCACTTCGCCCCTCCTGGTACCCTCACAAATCCTCTCCTTTCCCGCCGCCTCTGGTGTTTCGGGAGGCAGAGGCTTCCAACAAAAAGTTGGGTATTTCGCTGCATCCTGCATTTATCCAGGACGCGGAACACTCAACACCCCCTCAACAGGAAGTCTTAAATTAATACCCATATCAGAGTACCTGCCAGCGTGGAAACTTCTGCCAGATATTTTTATGTGGGTCCTAAAGAAGTAGAGAAGGGCTACAGAATTCAATTCGCTCACCTCCCTCCTTGTTTCAATGGTGTGGTCCCCACTACCGTAAACCGGAGCAGGCATTTCTCCTGTGAAAAGAACTGCAAAATCTCTCGATATAAGGGGCCATAGAACATGTTCCCCTTCCAGAGAAAGAGTCAGGTTATTACAGCGAATACTTCCTGGTTCCCAAAAAGGGTGGGGGGTTGCGTCTGACCTTAAATCTTCAAGGCTTGAACTGCCTAGTCAGGGTGTTCAAGTCCAAGATGCTAACTATCAAGACGATTGTGTCACAAGCCCTACATCACGTTTGGCTGGTAACCATCGATCTCATGGATGCATATATTCATATAGAAATTACACCACAGCACAGGAAGTTCCTGAGGTTCGCTTTCGGGGGCGAAGCCTTCCAGTATCGGGTTCTTCCTTTCGGCCTAGCCCTATTAACCCGCACATTCATGAAATGCAGGGATGCAGCACTGGCTCCTTTGCGACTCCGGGGCATCCGCATTCTGAATTACATAGACGACTGGCTGATCCTAGTGAAGTTCCAAGAACTGGCAGTTCAGCACAGGGATATCATCTTAGCTCATCTGGTTTCTCCGGGTCTGAGACTTAATGTCAGAGAGCATTCTCTCTCCCACCCGGGGAATCACTTATCTGGGGGTTATGTGGAATTCGATCACGATGCAGGCACAATTGTCTCCCGCACTATTCATTTCCATTCAGAACACCCTGAGCAAGGTCAGGCTAGGTCATCTAGGTTGAACTGCTCATCAGTATCAACGAATACTAGGTCTCATGGCATCTGTGTCCGCAGTGATCCCTTTGGGCCTTCTGCACATGAGACAGTTCCAGCTGTGGCTAAAAGCCAGAGGGTTTCATCCAAGGGCCAGTCCCCTAAGACAAATAAGGGTTATGCGCTGCGGGCTTCGTTCCCTTTCTATGTGGTTCAGACCCCGGTTTCTTACCTTGGGTCCCACTCTAGGTGCGTCTCATCGTCGCAGGTTGCCAACAACAGATGCCTCCCTGACGGGCTGGGTAGCAGTCTTAAGTGGTCGTCCAGCTCAAGAGGAATGGGAGGGTTGTCAGTTCGGTTGTCACAGTATCTGTCTCGAGTTGATGGCTGTATTTCTGGCCCTGAAATACTTCCTCCAGAGGCTGTCATGTCTTGGTGTGGGTGGGCAATACAGCGGTAGTCTCTTACATAAACCATCAAGGAGGTCCATGTTCACGTCAGCTAAATTTCTGGCACGTCGGATTCTCCTTGGGGCCCAGGGCAAGCCCCTGTCACTCAGGGCATTTTATATCCCTGGATGCCCGTATGTGGGAGCAGATTTACTGTCCAGACAGAAAATACAGGAAATTCCACCCCTACGTAGTGGAACAAATCTGAGTGAGATTTTACAGGGCAGAAGAGGACCTCTTCGCCTCTATGAACAGCGCAATGTCTCCTCTACATCTCCCTGAGTCACACAGCCCCCCTGGGTCTGGACGCATACATGGCCCTGAATGTGTCTGTATGTGTTGTTCCCTGGTTTCTCTGCTCCCGGGAGTCTTGGCCAGAGTTCGCCAGAGTTTGCCTCTTACTGATAGCGCGGCGCTGGCCGAACAGGGTATGGTTCTCGGGGTTAATATCTCTCCTCGACGGCTCGCCATGGGCGATTACGAACAGGAAGGACCTTCTTTCTCAGGCACAGGTGACAATATTTCATCACCGGCCCGAATTGTGGAACCTTTCACACTTGGCCCCTGAAGGGTACCAACTGAGGTACACAGGGCTTTCTCCTGATGTTATCGATACCATTTTAAGTGCTAGGGCTCCCTCCACTTGGAACAAATCTGGTTGAGATTTTACAGGGCAGAAGAGGACCTCTTCACCTCTATGAATAACGCAATGTCTCCTCTACTTCTCCCTGAGTCACCCAGCCCCCCCGGGGCTGGACGCGTTGGCGCGTACATGGCCTAGAATGCGCCTGTATGCGTTTCCCTCTACTAAAAGTTCATATGTAGATCCAGTTAACTGCCAGATTGCTTCAGTTCTAGACTTTCTGCAGGAAGAACTGTCGCCCCGCCACTCTCAGTGTCTATGTGGCCACCATTTCGGCTTGCCACGCCTTGATGGACGTGGTGCCCTTTGAGAGGCATCCCCTGCTAGGATCATGACCTCTTGAGGGTCTGGTTGAGACCCCCTTTGAACCTCTAGAGTCAGCGTCTGACAGACTTCTGACTCTCAAGATGGTTTTTCTTATGGCGATTACCTCTTTAAAGAGAATTTGGGACCTACAGGCTCTGTCTGTTTGGCCAGCCTGTTTAGAGTTTGCCCCAGGAATGACCAAAGCAATTTTGCACCCTCATCCTGTCTACCTGCCTAAGGTGCCTTTCGTGACCCTACATCAAGTCATTCTCTAAGCCTTCTGCTCCCAGCCGTTTGCAATGCCAGAGCAGCAAAGACTTCACAGAGTGTGTCCAGTCTGTGCCCTTTAGACTTATGTCCACCGCACTAGCCTGTGGCATAAGTCAGGGCAACAATTAGTTTGCCATGGGAGCCGCAACCGGGGGGCAGCCACCTCAAAGCGGACTATGTCACATTGGGTGAGGGATGCTATTGCCCTGGCCTATGAGGCGCACGGTCAAGCTTCGCCAGTAGGTATCAGGGCTCACTCCACCAGAGGGGTCGCCTCCTCTAAAGCCTTGGCTAGAGGGGTCCCTCTGCAGCAAGTTTGTGATGTGGCACGCTGGTCCTCTCCGCACACATTCATACAATTTTATAGTTTGGATGTTCATGCTACTCCAGGCTCTTATGTCCTTGAGTCGACATCTCAAGCTCATGTCTGAGACATCTCGCATTCTTGTGAGCACACTTCACAACCGGCGTGGGTATTCTCGTTCCCAAAGCACTTTTCTCAGCGCAGCATCCTAGTGAAGCTTTTTGTAAAGGGAATGTCTCGGGTTACGTGGTATAACCCTTGTTCCCTGAAAAAAGCAGAACGAGATGCTGCGCTTCTTTGCTGCACTGGGATGTCCCAGGACTGCTCTTAAAAAAATTATATCTGACGACATGCTGGTGACCGATCTATTTATAGCCTGGCCACAGGTGCATCCAATGATCTCACCAGCCGAGGCTATAAATTCCGGTCAATGTTCATTGACGTGTTACACACATATTTACAGCTGGTCACAATGTAGGATTGTTCCCAAAGAGCTTTTCTCAGCGCAGCATCTCGTAACCAGAGACGTTTTTTCAGAGTGAGGAAAGCAGACTAAGAATTTAAATTTTCTGAATGGGTTAATGTTAAAAGTTTTTTTCTGAAACATTAACGCTAATGCTTTTTTTGAAAGTTTGATATAGTAACCTTTATTTAACCATGATAAAAAGCTCACAATTGCCTTAATTGTGTCTCATGATACAGTGTATGAATATTTAAGAGTATGCATGATATAATTTTCTATTTATCTGTACATTCATTTGAACTTTTATTATGCATTGTGTAATGTGCTTTATTGAAACATTACCCCCTCCCAATGTTCAAATCAAATCTATTCCACTGTCTAGCATGTTCCATCATCTCATTTAATATACAGTATATACAGCACAGAATGTTCATGTCATTTCCATGGCATATCCAGTCATTTGCGATTTCTGGAAACTGATTTTTAAAAATCATTTGGATTCAGACTGATACACTAATGAATCATTCAGACTGATCTGTGAACAATTTTGACTGATTAACTGAAAAGAACACACTCAAAAGGATTCAAAATCTGACATCACTATGGCTTGCATGCAATTTCTACTCAACACAAGCTCTAACCAAGAGATATATTTAGGTGATAAAATATTTTAGAGCAGGGTGTAACAAAAAACAGTTTATAGGCATATTCACTATATACATTTTCAAGACTTTTAAGACTGCGTTAATTTAATAAATATTTCCAGGTTTTCCATGACCATGAGCATTCCACAACGATTTTCTAAAAAGTCCCCTCTAAAAACAGAAATTATGAAAAGAAACTGGTACAGAATAGTTTTTAGCAAGCCATTTCTTAAAACAGTCCTGGCTTCACTGTTTATTGTACTGCAATGACATTTAAATAGTTATGAAATGCCTTTCTTTTAAGAGAATTCCAATAAAAACACAAAGAAAAGTGGTAGCAAGTGGGATGAATGGATAAAAGTGAGGTGTAGTTATTAGTTAAACTATGAAATATGCTTTCATGTTTTCTGTAGAGGTCCTTGGGAAAACGAAAATCTTAAAAGGTTCAAAAGGTTAATCTGAGACAAAAAGAGCTAGAGGGAAAGCGAGAAGTGAAATATGAAAATGCTGAGAAGATAAAGGTAGCAATATATTGACATATCACTGGTTGTCAAAAAGAGAACTGAAATACAGTATGCACACACACACACACACACACACACACACACACACACACACACACACACACACACACACACACACACACACACACACAAATAAAATGGACTTAACTGAAAAATACATCTATTACTCACACATATATATATATATATATATATATATATATATATATATTTAATATGTATACATACATATATGTATTATTATGACTGATTTTACTGCTGTCTACGTACAGTACTTACTAAATGTATATATTTTTTAAAACAGAACTGATCACTTGTGATTTAGATTTTTAACACATAGCACCCAAATAGAAAACATCAGATAGAAAACTCAACTGAACTCCATTTAACAAAAAATTTGCTCTACCAAATGGTTGAGAGGTCTGTTAACGGGTTAAGAGCTAAACATATGTTTTAGAACTTGTCTAGCACTTGTTTTGTTTACATTGTGTAACAAGGTTACAGCAGGGAGGAGACAGGAGCAGGTTTCACATTTCACGACCAGTTAGTACGACCGGGAAGAGGAGAGAACATGTCTGCAAATTCGTTTTGCAATTTGGCCACCTCCGTGAGCTGGGACGGTAAGAGGTTGTATCCACAAGGGAGCAAGGTGAATTGATCAGCTTTGATCTTCACCTCTTGATCAAGCACAGCCCTCTCCTGAACTACCATTGCCATGGACACGGGGACCGCCTCTCTCCATAATTTGACGTACTCCACCTCAATCGGTTCGTTTAACCTCATAATTGAGATTCTCGACTCGCTTGTAACCTCAACGGGTCCTTGTCACTTGGCGGGTCATTTTGAGCTCAATGTGGGGAGTAATACAATACTTTGTCTCATAGCTGGGTACCCCTATTTTAGAGCTGACTTTGTGTCTCTTGAGCTTGGAGCAAATTTTGTTGTGACAACTAACCCAGTGTGTGTAGCTTTGCTCAAAGTTCAAAGACATATTGAATTTCATTTTTGCTTTGGGAAGGTCCTTCCTCCCCATGCCTCCTGTATGACGTCAAGCACCCAATGGGGCCAACGTCCATATTGGAGCTCGAATGGGGAAAACCCTGTGGAGGCTTGCGGGACCTCTCTGACTGAAAATAATAGGGTTTCCAGCCATTTGTCCCAATTCACGAACTTTCGTCCTCATGCACGAACTTACGAATCATATTTTTCAGGGTTCAATTAAATCGTTCTACCAGCCTGTCAGTTTGCGGGTGATAAACATGGGTGCGAATCGATTTAATTCCTAGTAATTCATAAAGTTTTTGTAGTGTACATGACATAAACGTTCTGCCTTGGTCGGTGAGGATTTCTTTCAGAATTCCCACCCGGGAGATAATTTTGAAGAGTGCCTCCACAACACTGTGTGCTGAGATGTTGCGAAGAGACACTGGTTCCAGATATTGCATTGCATAAACCACCAGGACTAATACAAACCAATATCTGAATGCTGACCATTCTAATGGCCCAACAAGGTCCAAACCAATTCTTTCAAGGGGGCCTCGATTAACAGTAATGGGCACAATGGCGCTCTTGGGGTGGCCAGTGGATTCAACAACTGACATTTGCAGCATGCCGCACACCATATATCACATCCCCAGGAATGCCCGGCCAATAAAAATGGGCCATTAAATGGTGCAGTGTTCTTTCTTGTCCTAAGTGACCTGCCAGAGGATTACGATGAGCCACCTGGAAAAGTGTTTCCGGACGGCTCCTCGGGACTAACGCATGTCCTGCGTCACTCAATACAACCGGTCGCTAATAATCGAAAAATTTGGATATGTGAGGGCGACGTCAGGCTGCAGCTGCTGGCCATCGATTACTCTCAATTGGTCAAAAACGTGCATAAGGCTTAAATCTGCCTACGGGAACTCCCAAAAGATGGGAATGCTGGAAGAGTCCCCTCCTGTGTCATTCTGATGCTGAGCAGATGTGGACGGACTCCCCAGCCATCTCTGCACATGACACACATCGAGATTTCATTTATTTCATTTCATTTATGCATTTGGCGGACACTTTTATCCAAAGTGACTTACAGTGCACTTATTACAGGGACAATCCCCCCCGGAGCAACCTGGAGTTAAGTGCCTTGCTCAATGGCCCAACAGTGGCATCTTGGTGGTGCTAGGGCTTGAACCCCTGACCTTCTGGTCAGTAACCCTGAGCCTCAACCACTGAGCCACCACTGCTCACTGATTTACTCATTACTCATTAGTCTCTGCCCCCCGCCACTCCGACAGCACTGGCTTCCAGGCTGCATCCATGGCGTCAGAGCTATCAACCTGGGAAGGATGATGGAGAGGGGTAAGGGGCCGGTGCATAGTGCAGCCCATGAATACGGGGCACTTGTTTGGGTGGAACCAACTTCCATTGCCGGGGATCGGGTATAGGGCGAGAGGAAGGAGAGGGATGGACAAGAGGAGGAGTAGTGAGATAGAGAGTTTGACTGCTGCTCACCGTGTAGGCTGCCATGTGGGCATGGGGCGATGGCACTGGACCCATTCCGCAGTTCCTCAGGGCAGACAAATGCTTATTTGCTCCAGCAACATCAGGTCGATAACTTCCTCCATGCTGTGCACTTCCTCGACCAGCACCCAACTTCGGCAGGCATCACAGAGCTGCTGGACAAACACGAACGGGTGCCCAGAGTAGCTCAGGGTGAGGGTGTGGAATCGCTGATGTTGTTTAGGGCTACGGCCACCCATTGCAGGACAGTAACCTTCAGCTTGCCGTAGTCCAGGTGGTCCTCAGCTGCCAGTTGGTCAGCCAAGCTGGGCTTCCCCAGAGAGCAGTGACTGGAGGTGGAGAGCCCACTGAGCTTGCAGCCAGCTGGAGGCGGTAGCTGCCTCTTCAAAAAAAACTTACAAACACCTCCGGATTCTCTTGGGGCCCATCTTAGTGAGTAGGAGGTATGGATTCTTCACTTCCTCCGGGGTTGTGGCGGAGGATACACCTGGAGCTAACCAGCTCCGCAAGGCCTGCCGATCCTCAGCCTGAGCTTGGAGGAGCTCCCAGAAACGTTGCTCCTGGGCATGGGGTGCTTGATGATTCGTTTCCTGGGTGCTGGCCAGGGCACGGATGACTTCGTCCAGCAGTGAAGTGTCCATGGGGGTCAATCTTCTTCTCCCAGGTTTCGGCACCAGTGTAACAAGGTTCGAGCTGGAAGGAGATGGGAGCCTGTTTCAAAGTCTAAGTGAGTCAAATTTTAAAGCAATAGATTTCAGCTTCACAACAAAGCAATGGATTTTCAGAGCTACAAAATACTATTGGCTTTTCAGAATCACAACAAAATATGGTATAAAATACACTTTTTATCTCTGGTCTCTTTCTGTATGTCTGTTGCTCCGGCGGCCTTTAAAAGCCTGACTCCATCGTCGCTGAAATGAGACACAGGTGTTTAGTGTTAACAATCAACAGGTGATGGCCCTTACCGCCTCCTCTCTCCCCAGTGACAGACACATGAACACTTCCTGCTACACACATTGTATTCTTGTGTATAATGGCAAATTATTTTAATAAAGTTTTTAATGTTGTACTAAACATTGTTTTGTTTTTCCTTTCAGAGCAAAAAGAAAAAACCTTGTCCCCACCGCGAGGCACTCAATGCCAGCTGCAAAACATGTAAAAAGGTTAATCAAATCTGCTAATCTAACACTCAAAGAGAGAGTTAAACAAAAAATAAACATCTTGAGGACAGTCTATGGGTACCACTGTAAAGCGCAGGAATGCTGGTCGTATGGTTGATTCTACCGGCATTGCTGTAAATTTTCTTCTGCTAATTTAGTATTAGCTTACCCATTTTATATTGTTCATAGTATACTGAAATGAACAGAGTAAATACAAAACTATACAGAGATGAATTTATTATTCACTGTGTATAAGTTAAGTGAATACATAAATTGCCCTTGCTCATCCAGGTATTCTCATCTCATCAGCCACAACATTAAAACATCCTGCCTAATATTGTGTAGGTCCCCCTCGTGCCATCAAAACAGCGCCAACCCGCATCTCAGAATAGCATACTGAGATTATGCTCTTCTCACCACAATTGTACAGAGCGGTTATCTGAGTTACCATAGACTTTGTCAGTTTGAATCAGTATGGCCGTTCTCTGTTGACCTCTCTCATCAACAAGGCATTTCTGTCCACAGAACTGCCACTCACTGGATGTTTTTTGTTTTTGGCACCATAAATTCTAGAGACTGTTGTGTGTGAAAATCCCTGGAGATCAGCAGTTCCAGAAATACCCAAACCAGTCGATGTGGCACCAACAATCATCCATGCTATTATCTAATCATCCAATCGTGTGGCAGCAGTGCAGTGCATAAAATCATGCAGATATGGGTCAGGAGCTTTAGATAATATTCACATCGACCATCAGAATGTGGAAAAATATGATCTCAGTGATTTGGACCGTGGCAAGATTGTTGGTGCCAGACGGACTGGTTTTAGTATTTCTGTAACTGCTGATCTCCTGGAATTTTCACACACAACAGAGAAGAGAGAAGTCAACCAAGAATGGCCAGACTCGTTTGAGCTGACAGAAAGTCTACAGTAAATCAGATAACCACTCTGTACAATTGTAGTGAGCAGCATCTGAACAGCATGTGAATAGCATCTCAGAATGCACAACACATTGAACTTTGAGGTGAATTGGCACATTCAGCAGAAGACATAGTTTTCTTAATAAAGAGCTCAGTGTATATCATGATATACTGTATTTCATTCTCATGATATAAACTTCAAATCTTGATATGATAGACATTAGGGGTGGGTGATATATCACCATAATCTTATAAGACTCCTGGTAATCCTGTTAGATATTTTTCCATAATAATTAATTTCCCTACATAATTATTAGCAATATCATTCACAAAATTTGTGATGACCTTAGACTTATGGTGGAATGATTTCAGAAGAATTGTTAATAGCCAAAATACTTCATTTATCCCCATTTTTAGTTCCTGCTTGCCTCATCCATCCCTATCTCTCATCTTCATTTTCTATTAATTCACCCTCTCTCTCTCTCTCTCTCTCTCTCTCTCATCACCTCTCTCAAACTTCATATAATCTCTATTACTCTGTCTCTTCGCTATCTCTCCCTCACTTCTGGCTCCTTCTCATACACTCATTCCCTCTATTGGTCTGTCTCCATCCATTCCTTTCGCCTGTCTCTCCCTCCATCAATCCATTCTCCGGACATGTAGTAAAGCAGCCAAGGCCTATTGCACTCTGCGTTAAAATGGATGAACTCGCTTTGTTATACAGTATCTGAGCCTGTTATTAGACCACCCTGCACTGAAGGGTTTTGGTTTATGTCCCATTTTAAAGGGCTTCTCCTCATTACAGTTATTCCCAGCAAGACCTCAATTGGACCAACCAAAGACGTTTTCCAGCTCATTAAGGCCCTAGCCAATCACACAGATCCAGCACAGACACTGCAGGGGGACATTTGGTTGGATTCCATTCTTTTTAAAAACAAAATATGAAATAAAAAAACATAGAGACAGAAGTAGTTTCCTTAGGCACATTTGCATTTTGTGTAACCGATAAACTTGGATGTTGTTCCAAACATTTCTATCTTCAGCGGATAACAATATGAAATGTTACACAATATGCTAATCTCAGTCACCATTAACTTTCATTGGATACATTTCCATAATAATGTTTAGCCAAACATTTCTGCCAAAGGACAGATCAAAGTCTAAGTTCCAGATTTCTGTCATTACACAGTTATGACAAAGTGTGCGGTTTCTGTGTTGTGTTTTTATAGGGAAGTATATTGAAATGTGTTATCTTATCCTACCCCTCTATATACTGTATCACATTCTACTATTAATAATAAATGTATGCATGTAAACTACCATACTGTTCACTAATGCTCATTAAATAACAGTTAAATAGTGCTCTTTTAATGTTTTGAAAGTACACTGAAATAAGTCAATAATAGTAGTGCTCAAGCGTTAATAGGAGTCATCACACATTACGGCCTCAAACATCAAGTGTACCAGCTCATGTCAGAACGAAGAAGCCTCATCTTGAGTTCGCTCTTTGAGAAACAGTCATGCCAATGCTTTGTTGAGTGTCAAATAATTCATACTGCTTATGCACAGGCAGCTCAGTGAAGCATGTTCCTCTTTAAAGCATTTGGCCCTGACACATTTTAGCACTGTTACAAAAGATGAAGGCATTTCATACATTGAGTGACACAACAAGTTTACATTATACAAGCGTGAGCATTACCAGTGACACACCACATGCACGCTGCATGGTAATGCCTGGTTTCCCTGTCAGCTAGATGCATGATAGGTACTCATACACCTATTACAAATGTGGTTTGTGTTGCTTTATATGGTTCTTTCTAACTGGTGTCAACCATGTGTGAATGTATACCTATAATTTAATTCACTCACATACATGTAACATTTCCTTATCTGTCAATGCAATCGCACAGGGAAATGTGGCATTAACCATACAAATAATGAGCAGAATATTACCAATGAACTATCTTCCACTGTCAGGCTGATTTTACAGATTAAATGTGGCATTTCTGCATACAGTACATTGTTCAGGCAGCTTATTATTTTAACATGCTTTCACCACGGGACATGACCTGGGCATAAAGCAGCAACAAAAGAAAGCAATATACAGGAACAGACATTCTCTCCACCATGACAGCTGATTATATAGGGGGATTTGTTGTGAAACAGCAGGGTTTTTATATTGTGCTAGTTAGGGGATTTGTGCACCGTGATTTATGTCATTTTGTGTGATTTGTGTCTTTCTGGTGAAAAGAAATATCCATGCATGTCTCCCTCTGTCACTCTCTTTCTTCCTCTAAGTGTGTATGTGCGCATATGTGTGTGTGTGTGTGTGTGTGTGTGTGTGTTGGGGTTGCCTATGTTGTGAGGACAAAATATCCCCATTAGAATAGTAAAACCATCCAACAGTACCCATAATGACCACAGCTTAAGGCTTCATAAACAAAATGTCTTAATGAAAATCTAAATATGCTAAACCATTTCTGGGAGGGTTATGTTTATGGATAGAAGCAGTGTTGAAAATATTATTAAATGAATAGCTCACCCAAAAAGATAAAATGTTGTCATAATATACTCACCCTCGTCTGTTCTAAAATTGTATAACAAGCCTACATTTAGGTACTTTAAAGCTTAAAAAGGACCCAAATGTGTTATTAAAGTAGTCAATGTGACTTCAAATCTTCTGAAGGAAAACAATAGGTTTTGGAAAGAAACCACTAAAAATTTCTCGCAAGAACTTGCATTGTTTTCCAATTTTGCACAAAAACAACACAAATTCTTGCTTGAGCACACATACCACTGTGAACAATAGCTTCTCTCATAGCAATCATGAACATGCAAACAAGGTCAAAATATACACTGAAAAATTACTTACATTTCTCACCAAAACCTTCAGAATATTTAGAATATGATGCACAAGCCACATGGACTATTTTTATGAAATTGTAGGTCCTTTTTGCTTTAAGTGAGTCTCTATCAACTTCCATTGTATTAAAAAGAAAGATCTGGGTATTAATTAAAATCTCCTTGTGTGTTCCGGTTAAGAAAGAAATTCATAGGGCTTTGGAACGACATGAGGTTTAGTAAATTTGGACAAAATCTTCCTTTTTGGGCAAATTATGGCTTTAACTAAGTATAAAAAATATCAATGTACAAGTCAATGTAAATTGTGTGTGTGTTTACATGTTTATACTATATGGTTGGTACCAAATGTCCCCACAAGGATAGACCTGAGATCACCTACCTTGTGGGGCCCATCCAGAGGGAAATGTCATTTATGTTTTTTTTGAAAATGTAAAAAGGTTTCTGTGAGGGTTAGGTTTTGGGGTAGGGTTAGGGGATAAAAATTATCATTAGATCTGTATAAAATCCATACAATGCATGGAAGTATTTGAAGAGTCCCCACAATTATGTGTGTTTACAAGGTATGGATTTCATGCTTCCCTGAGCCTATTTGTGCTATACTGACTTATTGTCAGACACACACACACACACACACACACACACACACCCCATTGGCTTAAATCTAAGATGTTTGCCACTTTTATTTTACCATCCTATATTGAGACAGCATGCTGCCACTCTGCCTTTCACATGGTAAATGGAAATAACACCAAATTCATTTTTCAATAGAAGCTTTATGTCATCTTCACAAGACACTAACTCCAAGCGACTCACCAGTGCCTATGGAAAAACCAAGTCATTTTCTGCCACTGTGCCCATCAAGTAAACTGGTGATAATATCTGATGTCAGAAAAAAAATAATGAATACTATTAAAAATATATATTCATCCAGTTCTATCCGCAAAAGTACCATCCTGAAATGATACAATGAGTTAATTTTTAGATAATATAACACAGCAAAAAGGGCACTATCAGCAGTGAAGATATCACAAATTTTAATGCCTCTCACCTAATGTGATCGCATTCTTAATAATAGACCACATTTACTGCAAGTCATATTGCATTTCAAACTATACATACAGACTTATTTTATTCTTTCATCGATGGAATTCATTCATCTCTAGCATTACTTTATGGCATGCCTAAATGGCATAAAGTCTTTTATATCCACTATACACATCTAGAACTAATTATTCCTTCATTTTAAAGAGATAATTTTCATTTTTGGGCAAACTATCTCATCATTTACTCACTCTCATGCCATTCCAGGTATGTATGACTTACTGTCTTATGGTGAATACAAATGAAGAGTGTGGGTGTGGGTAAGAAACAGATAATAAGTCCTTTTTTACTATAAATTCTCCTCCCTGCCCAGTAGGTGGCGATATGCTCAAAGAATGCGAATAGCCAAGAGCAAAATAAGACTAATGTGAAAGTGGAGATTTGTAATCAAAAAGGACATAAATATTGATCCATTTCTCACCCACACCTATCATGTCATTTCTGATGATATGGATTCAACCACTGGATTCTTATGGATTACTTTAATGCTGCCTTTATATGATTTTCGGAACTTCAAAAGTTCTTGCCAACATTCACTTGCATTGTATGTACAAACAGAGCTCAGATATTTTTCTAAAAATTTTTATTTGTGTTCAGCGAAAGAAAGAAAGTCATAATTATCTGGGATGGCATGATAATGTATAAATAATGAGAGAATTTTTGGGTGAACGATCCATTCAATACACAGAAATATATAAAAATTATTACGAGTAACACAATTTCAGACAATCCTGTTGACTACAAAAAAAGTGACCATCGTTACAGAGAGACACAGGGCATGACAGGACAAGTAAACAGTAAGTCAAGAGTATACAGACCTGCAGGCTGATTAGCTTGTGCACTCTCTCCTACTCTGTCAGTGCACTGAATGTTAAGTGGATGAAAAGAAACAGTATCCATTAAAGACAGACATTTTCAAAGCACAAACGAAAGGCTTGCTGCTTGAAATAGTAGATCTATATTCAAAACTTAGGAGCTTAGGTTTTGTTTAGATCTTCTAAAAGATTTGTCCTATGCACAAGTGGAGTCAGACATATTTTAACTAAACATCCTTTAATGTATTAAGGTGATCTTTTAGTAACAGTTTTTAATAACTTTTATGAATACGATTGTATTATTTAAAATCCTTAAATTCAGGTCTGTTTCTAGGCAAAGACGATAGCCTTTGCTAGAGGCAAGAGTGTGATATGGCCCTACATCAGTACCGCTGTGATTCTGCAGCCGCAGGCCGAGTGCCATAGGTAAACACAGCAGTGTTGATTTAGGGCCATATTGCATGATTGCGAGTGTGATATTGCTTAAATATATGTTATTTAAGCCAAGTTATTGGATAAACAAGGATGGATGTGATTGAGTGAGTGTGTGTGTGTGTGAGAGAGAGAGAGAGAGAGAGATGGAGTGTGTGCAATCACCTGTTGCCACACCCAAGCAGAGAGGCTGTCAGCTTTCTGGAGATCAGCTTTCTCAGTAGAAAAATAGCCGTCCAAGCAGGGGTAATTCTCCCTATTTCACTGCAGCCAGTGAAAAAGAGTCTTTCACTACAGAAACCACAATGTCCTCTGCCATTTTGAACAGTACTTTTTCTCCTATGTGGAAACTCCAGAAATAAGGAAGTAATGAGTTGTGTAATTAATCTGTCTGTTGTGTCTCTCAGGAGTGATGATCCATAATGCTGAAGTTGTTTGTTTAAAGCCGTTAAAAGCTATTTCTAGCTGTAGTTGTGTAGTAGTAGTAATAATACGAGTGATCACAGAGTGCTGTTGTATGTAAACAATGACTGACGGATTCGCTTCACATCACCAACTGCTCATATTACACATAAACATTATCTTTATGTAATGTCAAAAAATAAATAAAAAAATACATGTAAGAGACACTTATACAGTAACTCTTAACACATATGCACTACTCTTACACTTTAGTTTAGAACAGCACGAACAAAAGCAGAGTGATACAAACACAGTGAAGCATCGGAGTGCTGATGGTGTCAGACCATCAGTGCTTATGGAACGTCTCATCCAATCAAATTCAAGGACCGGAACTAACTGTTTTGTATTTAATGTTAGTAACAGTATGCTAATTCTCTCTGCAAATGATTCATCGATATTCTTTCAATTTCTTCTTAAAGGCCTATTTCTTTCAGAATCAGAATGAGCTTTATTGCCAAGTATGCTTACACATACACATAATTTGACTTGGTGACAGAAGCTTCCAGAGCATAAACAATAAAACAACAAGACTGAAATAATAAAAAAAATAGAGTAACGTATAAAATACACAATAAGACACAAAAATATACATATATACAAATATAATCTGTTTTATATAGATAGTGCAAGGGAATGTAATGTGCAGAAGAGGTATGACATGTTAAAAAAATATCATTGACTAAGCTTGTTATTGCACATAATTATTGCTTAACTGTTCATGAGGTGGATGGCCTGAGGGAAAAATCTGTTCTTGTGCCTGGCTGTGCTCAGTGCACTGTAGCGCTGGCCAGAGAGAAACAGCTCAAAGAGGCAGCGAGCTGGGTGAGTGGGGTCCAGGGTGATTTTTTTCAGCTCTTTTCCTCACTCTGGATGTGTACAATTCTTGGAGGGTGGGAAGGGGAGAACCAATAATCCACTCAGCAGCCTGAACTGTCGTTTGAGGTCTTCTGATGTCCGATTTGGCAGCTGAATCAAACCAGACAGTTCCTCAACTGGTGAAGGAAATACAACCTTTGCTGGGCTTTATTCACAATGGAGTCAATGCTGCCACAGTACTGTTCCGAATGGGAAGGGGGGGGGAATGCTGGGGTGTTTCTCCTGAAATCCATAATCATCTCCACTGTTATAAGCATGTTCAGCTCCAGACTCATCGGCTTCTTGGATAGTAGTGTTGTTTGCAAACTTCGGGAGCTTTACAGAGGGGTCCTTGGTGGTGCAGTCATTCATGTACACCCTCTGTAAAATGCCTTCCCTGATGTTGGATCTTCTCATGGTAATGCCTTACGAGAAGAGTTACTGCATGATGCCTGCTAGGGACAATAACAGTTTGTTTAATTCAACTCAAGGCCTGCATGGCGGATGCGTGCACAAATTCTGAGAAGACCACTACTGGTAGGATTGTGTTTAATGGGAGGGCATTAATGGGGAAGATTAAGGATGCAAGCAAAAATTCCACGAAATATACATTTTTGGTCATTTCTTTCTCTGTCCTTTCCAGTGAGTCCACAAAGATCCCTTTCTTGTAGATGAGCCAACCGAAGTTGATTGAACTGAGTTCTAGATATATTTCTTCACTTACAGTATGACAATTCTGCAGTATCCACTGCTATCAGCACTGCACAGAGCTCCAGCCTGGAAACTGTAAGATCAGGCTGAGGGGTGAGTCTTGACTTCCCTAATACAAACCCCACTTCTGTTCTTCCATCATCATTAGTGACCTTGAGATATAAGACCACAGAGATGGCGTTTTTTTACATTTTGCCACTCCGTCAATTTTTCTCTCATATTCTCTGGGAGGATGGAGTCCAAGTCACTAGCTTGTGTTGTCAACTCTCTAAGTAACAGCCATCCTTGTATGGTTACTGGTGCCAGGAAACCTAGCAGATCAAAAACACTGTTTATAGAAAGCACCCCATTTCGTGTGTATGGTTTCTCAACTTTTGGAGCGTGAAATGTTAAGACACCTGACATGATACTCCATCTTACTCTAAAGCTATGCTAATCAAGTAAGTCATCTACAAACAGGTTACATTTATGAAGGTCTTTGGCTTGGTATTTTATAAAAAATCCATCACCTCAGCTTTGTTTGAGGCGACTTTGCCACCAGGTTTAATGCAGCTAACCTTTTCTGTGTCCTTGTGAGAAGATCAATTGCTTCCTCTTCAGTCGCGAAAGACTTCAAGGCATCTTCCATGTAAAAGTCTCTTTCAACAAAGTGGCACACATCCCACTATACTCATCTTCTCCCTCTTGAGCTACTCTGCGTAGCCCAGGACTTTGCAGGTGAAGGGTTGTTCCCAAACACATGCACTCTCATTCTGTAGTTGACAACCTCTTTATTTGCGTCATTGTCTTGATACCAATAAAACAAACGCAGAGCATCCCTGCAATCCTCTCGTACAAGTAAACAATGTAACATCTGATGTCAGCTGTGATCACAACTGGAATATTCTTAAATCTCTTAATGACACCCAACAGACTATTGTTCATATCTGGCCCAGAAAGTAGGACATAATTAAGGGAAATGCCACCAAATTTAGCACTGGTATAAAAAAACTTGTATTTGATTAGGCTTCCGTGGGTGCTACACAAAATGTCAGATACCAGTATTCCAGTATTGGGGGAGCAAGTTCTGCATAGTGGCTGTCGATTATCTTCTGCATGAATTCCATAAAGTGAGCTTTCATTTCTGGACTTCTCGTACTCAGAGACATGAATCGACTCATAGCATATTGACGGTTGCTAGGCAGACATTGCCATGGGTTGCAAAATGTTAATGGGGTTACCCATCGGTTTGTGGAATCTTGGAAAACATGTATTCTCTATGGTCCTGAGAAACTAGAGGTCTAGAAACTGAATGAGCATGTGTATTGTCATTCTTGTTTGGCAAAACTCTGACTTGCCAATATTTCCATCATTGATCCCAACCAAGCGATTCTCAAAAGGACAGCAACTAAAAGGCAAGTTCTGCATAGGGGCCATCAACTTTTACTTAACCTTAAGTGGCTCTCACATGGAGGAAAATTACCTGGCTTGTCAGTCTCAAGAATGTATGTCTTCATTCTAGTGATCACCAAGGGCCAATGTGCGCTGCCCACGCACACGTCACCAATTATTATCCAGCCCAGATCCAGCTTTTGGACATTTGCTGCATCATGTGGCTCATTGATTTGTCAGCGGACTTTGTGCACCCTTAACATGTTCCGTCCTAACATCAACCGGATCTCAGCATTTTTTATCATTTAATATGAGTTTGAGGTGATGATGACGGCCAGCTGCTTCTGGAGTAGGGATTTAATCCCTGTTGTCAGGAATCCAGCATTAACAGGCTCTACTATATAGCCAGCAGCTCGTCAACCAGCTGTTTCATCTACCCCAGAACAGGTTTTCAGTGTGTATGGGGCCATGAGACCATGTATGTTAAACATATCAAAGAACTCTGACTGGGCTAGTGACCTATTATTTTGGTCATCCAGCATGGCATATATTCTTATGCATTTGTTGCAATTGCTATCTGGGTACACATTAACAAGGCATATTTTCAAGCACTATTTTCCTTTGAAGCCATCACCTCTGTATAATTGGATAAAACGGCAGCATCAGATGTGTTTTCCTTCTCCCTACCATGCTGTGTAGGGGAATGAGAGGGTTTGGTGGTGGAGGCCCTGGATAAAGGGCTGATGGATGTTTGTCACTGTTGTATTCATAACATTGCACCGGTGCCTCTCAATGTAAAGCCACATGTGTGTTTGAGGCCCTGCATTTAAAACTGATATTGTGTGCTCTCAGTGTTATTTTACATTCATCAATTGGCATTTCTCTAAGCCTCTACACTTTTGTAGTAAATGTGGTTTGCGATGTACAGGGCATTGCTTGTCTGGACCATCAGCAATGGGAGGACAATAAGAAGCTTGCTAAACATTTGTTTTATGCACAATGACTGTTTTGCTGCCATTGGTATAACTCTCACTGAAAGTGTCTCTTCTGTTTAGAGCAATAAAAAATGAGGCAAGATGAATTCTAGGGTAATTGCCAGTGCAGAAATTCAGAAAAGAAAGAAAATGGTGGGAAGGTAACTCAGTGTTCCGTACTTATAGCCATCCACCATCCATTTCTCTTGAAGCCCATATGGAAGCTTTTCAACTATAGGGTTAACTCCCCAGGTAGCAGACATAGTTGGCCCATATGTGGCGTGAAGCTGGCACAGGTGGCATTCAGAAGGCACTGGCGTACGGCATGTGAACCGAACATGGCCCAGGTGTGGTAGAGGTGGCACTGGCTTTAATGCAGCAAACAACATGTGAGCCAGTTACTGACCAAAGAATTTGGCCCAAATACCTCTGGGCCACTTATATGTGGCCGGTCTTGTCCCACAGTCAAATGAGAGAAGTAAATAAATGTAGTCAAATTGTTTTAGCAAAAAACTAAAGATCTAACCAAGTGAATAAATCTTATATTTAGTATGTATGTATGCATGCATGCATGTGTGTATTTCCAGCCGGGTGTTTGGAGGTAGGTAAGTGCTTTGAGTCTTTTCTCAGCACCCAAGCCTCAGGACACTCTTTTGCCTCCCGACGCATTATTACCTGCTCCCCCCACCGCGAAGCCACACCCGGTATGTCAAAAATTATCGTCCCGTTAGTGCCCCTTGCACAGAGTTTGGATGGGTGGCTCTCACTTCCCAATTTGTTGTGCTGGTTTTTAGGTACAGCTTTGAAGCAAAATCTTTTAGAAACAGGGATGAGATTATTTATCAAATTATACCACAGTCATTCATCTTTGAATACAGACATACTTTGCTGTTCGAAACATAAATCTAATCTAACACATAAATACATGAGACAGGTTGGTGAAAAGATTGACAGAATGTGAAATAAATGATCAATACAGTGAAAATTAACTTTATGGAGTCTGTTGACAATGTCTTAAGAACCATTTAACCTTATTTGAGTTTACATCGATTTGCTATTGGATTTGAAAAAGTATTAAACTAATACACCAGCACATTGAGCACAATATTGGAGATGTACTTGCGTGTCTTTGTGGGGTTTCCTTGCATTCTTTGTGTTGCTTGGTTCTTGGTCGAAATGTTGTTCCTTCGATGTTTAGGACCTCTGTAAGATTGTATAGTTATTGTCTGTAAGAATGATGAGGTTGGCTTTAAAATGAGGCCTTCTCATGGGAGTATAAACTGTAGAGAGTTAGAGGCTTCCTCGGGACTTTGAGTCCCGAGCTTCCTTAGACCTCACATGGCATGGATCTGGTTCCGATGAGATTCAGAGATGACCACGAGGGAAGAGTCAGAGTGAAGTCTGAGCAGTCCGAAGATCAAGCAGCGAGGGAAGCTGACCAGAGAAGTGACTGAAGAGTGAGTGTTCTTCCTGTTTGGAAACATTTGAACTGAAATTGGCTGCATCCCCAAAGGTGTCCTGCACCAATCAGAAGTGACTTTTCAGAGTCACATGGTCGACTGGGCTGTCCCTTCCGATTTTATGGTCCTTTGTTCCAGAGTCTTACAAATCTCCCACTCAAAAATAGTGCATATTTAATCATAAAATTGTATATCTTGATAATGGTACAAGAGACATGAGCTTCCTCAATGTAACTAAGCGAGCATTTGCATACCAAATTTGACATTCTTTCATTAATATGGTAGGTGTTGGTAACAAAACATGAAAATCCCTGGTTACAAATCATACTGGTTAATTCCTTGGTTATACAACATGGATAAAACATTACACAAATTTTAAAGAGGTACATCAGGCTATAATCATTAATTTGTCAGTTATACCAGTAACCACAGTTCAAAGCAATTGTCAGAATTACCTAGCAGGCCTAGATATTGTATAAATCGTAGATTTAAATGCATTCTGTACATTTTTAGAAGTTTAAATCAGTAAAGTACTGTGACTTTGTGTGAGATGTTTCTGGAATAAGGAATGTCCTTGTTTGATGCCGTTTGCTGAACCATGATCAAGATGTCACGTGATCTGATGAGTCTAAGTGTAGCAAACTGGTTTATATCGGAGGACAGAATCTTGTGTGTCCTGAGTCTCTCGGGAACTCCAAGAGTGTGTTCTGTCTTTTATTGCTTCGACCTTTGAACATAGGGCCTCTTTGCAGAGAAGTTTTCATGTCATATGGGATCTAGACAAGTCTCTTTGTTAGTTTTATTGGCCAGATGTGAGACTTACTGGCACCTGAAGTCTTTCCATTTATGACGTTGTGGAATTCCAGGATTAAGATATGGGTAAATCCTAGATTCAAATCACGAAGTTTCAATTCTTCTGCATGTAAAATCCAACATCATACATGGAATGGCAGTTTTCAGTTTCAGTGTAGATGATTAACATTTGGAAAATGCTTAGAAAATGGCAGTGTGGACAGAGTGCGTTTTGACATTGAAAATGCAGTTTTCAAATGTATCCAGATTAATGTGGACATAGCCGCAGGCTGCTGTTGCACTTTCTATTTGAAAATAACTGAAATGTGAAATTTCAACCTGGCAGTTGAAAGAAATTGTGGCTATTCATAACCTCATAAAACAGTTGTATGTACTCTGTAAAACATGTTGTGCTGGTTTTACTCTAAATAATTGAGGAAACTATTTGCATCAGCTATTTTGAGTATTTTGAACTTAACAAATTTTAGTTTGACATATTATATTTCACATGTATTGCCAACTCAAATGTATTAATTTTATTATTAAATAAATATAAATTTTATGTTATAAAAGGAAATATGTATCTTGTTGGGAACTACCATTATTAAGAAATATTTACTTATTTTTTCAGATATGTTACACAGATTTTTTTAATTTTCAAAATGCATTTAATTTATATTCTAAGTTAACTAATATAGGCTATTTATTATAAAAAGTGCACTCAAGTATTTCATAAGAAATTCTAAATATGTATTCATATTACAATGTTAAAAATTCATTAAACATTTCAACAGCAATATATTTGCAAATGTATCCAAGAAAAATAGAAAAACAAAAACACCTACTTATACAGAGTATCACACAAATGGGAATTCAAAGAGACAGGTTTGGTATCAGTACCTATTCTTTCACCATGAACTAGTTACATTTGGTCTTAAATGTTAAACACTATTTAAAGTTTAGAAAACAGTACCTGTTAAGTTTACATTGTTGCAGCAACATCACATAAAAATGTAAAAACAAAAAATGACAGCCGCAAAGACAATAGCATTTTGCAAACATAATAATTAAGCAAAATTTGCAGCTATTTGTTTGCTAAAATTAGCAATTTTTTACATTAAAAAAAAAACAACATTTTGAACCAATATGCCACACTGAAACATGACTACAAAGACATACTTGAAGACTGTAAACACAAACGAATATATATGCAAGAAAACTGTACTATCCTTGTCTTTAGCAACCTTTTTTTTCCTTCTTTTTGTGGATTATTTTTTTTTTAACAACAATGATTTCACTAAAATAATACTGCAGTATCATTATAGTAACCATAGCCTTCAGAAGGAAATACATTAACACTACAATAAGGTTCTAGGCCTATTTGGGCGCAACACCCATAAAATCATCATAACCTTCTGGTTCCCTACACCCCGAAGGGGAGATCAAGGCGACGAGCCTAGCATGAGAGCAAGCGCCCGAGTCCCGGCTGACTCCAAAGGAGGAGATGGTGGACGAGTTGTGACATGTGAGGGGAGCGTACACCGCCTTCACGATTTATGTACGTTACCGTAGCAGTGCTGTCAGAACAGATCAAGACGTCCCGAATCAGTGGGAGAAACCTCCGCAGGGCAAGGAGTACAGCCAACAACTAGAGACAGTTGATGTGCCAATGCAGACAGGACCCTGTCCAGGAGCCAGCAGCTGTGTGCACGTAGCACACGATGACCCAACCCAGTTGAGAGGCATCTGTGGTGACCATGACACATGTGGACACCTGCTGTAGGGGGAATCCTGGCCGCAGAAAACAGAGGTCTTTCAAAGGGTTGAAAATCTGATGGCAGGAAGGGGTGTTTAACACATGGTATGTACCGCAGTGCCATACCCATCTCAGGACTCAAGTGAGCTCTTAAAACATCTTTGAGTATGCCAAAGAGTGTCTTCCTGTGCAATACAAGAGTGCTGAGAAAACATTCTCTTACTCAAACACATACATTTGTTTGACGTTTTAATCTTTTTAAAAAAATGTCAGTGTTATATCGACAGGAGGAGCAACAAATCTAGGAATATAAATGAAATTAAACTAATATGCTGCTCTTGTTTTTGGTGGTTTCAATAAGAGCAGGTGCAAAACAGAAAGCAAGAATCAGATACTCATACCATCCATAGGCTTTAACAACACTTTTTTTGTCCACTTTATCACTCCATCAACAGGCTAACTTGGAAATTTGGTATTCATGGGCACAAATAAAACTCTTTCACTCTGTCTTTTCACATACATGCATACACAGACACATTCACATGCAAAGATTTGTTCTCTGTCTATTTCTCATTGCTATTCCTTATGATGCTCTTGAGCTGTGACTAAATTACTAAGTCAATTTGCAGTGCTTAATAAAAGACTGTCCTCCTTTAAAGCCAGAAAGGCGAAGAAGGAAAAAAGGAAGAAGCTGGATCGAGTTTGTCCTTGCCCTCCAGACTCCAGGGCATGCCTTGCCATATATAATTATTATACCCACAAAATAACCATTAGAAAGTTGACTTTGATCAGACATCTTACAATGCAAAAGAACCTTAAAAACCATTTAACCTTTGATCTTTAATCTTTGCACACGTCTAAAAAAGTGGTTGAAGTGATAAAGTGCTTTTTTAAGTATTTTTATCTATAAGGACTTCAAAAAGGCTTTTATTAACACTTAAACGCATACCTCGGGTCTTAAAGGTGCTGCAAGCGATTTTTTTATGTAATAGTATGCAAAAATGTACCTAATTCTTTAAAGATATCACTGAAATAAGTGACCTGAGATATCTCACTCATCTCTGTAAAAGCTCTAGACTTTGTAAACAGCAAAAAAAAAATAAAAATGTTGTTTGTGTCTCTGACAATTTCTGCCTGTCAATTATTTTGCACGTTGTCATTGTGTTTTCGTTTCAGCAAATTATTGAGGCTTAATGCCATTTTCTGATTAATAATATGTCAGTTGAGGGTGAAATTTTTCTTCTACTGTGTTTGACAACTGTGGGAATTCAGTGCAGTGTATTGGATAGAAGGGGCATGGCTAAATCAACGGCTCAGTCTCGTGGAGGTTAGAAAGGATAAAATCGCTTACAGCACCTTTAAGTGACCTGGGACTTCATTCCACCCCCTGTACCTCATCTATTTTTTTGGAGTTGTGTCCACTCATCTTTAGGATTCCTCAATCTCTCTCTTATAAATAGTTTAACAAAGAAAAAAAATGCCAAAATTGGTAAATTATAATTATAATAATATTTATAATATTTTAAGTGCAAAAGTGTATAGGGTCATTAAAGGCCCTAGATTTTGCACTTCCAGAAATTATATTTTTATGATCATTTCATATCTACATAAGTTTATTGTTGCGGGATATCTATATATTTGTTTATTACAAGAGGAATGAGTACTACATTCATACAAATAAATACTATATCAACTGTGATAGTACATTGTTCTGTGCAACAATTAATTAACAACAGTGGAGATTTATTAGTATTCTGTATGAGTCCACACATATATATTATACATGTTATTTCTTACTCAAGGTGGCACTGATGTTTCAGTGATTGATTTGATTTACATTTGACATTGCTATTTCATGAATCAACATCATAGAAGTAAACTATAGCAAGTACAATACATAAACCGTATGATATAACTATTGTCATTTGCATCTATTTAGACTCAAGTGCCTGAGAAAATGGTTATGTGTAACTTACATGTAGCTTTTGTGTATCTTATGTTTAGATAATGTTACGTGTAGCTCAATATGTTTTTGACAGCCAGTTGTGTGTGTATCTGGAAATTTCAGTGCGTCATGTAAAAGTAATTAAACCGGTTCTAGATTTGTCCTGATTTGTTGCATTTTCTCGTTTTTAATTGTCTTGAAAATATTCTGAAATTTGACACTATCTGGGCATTTTGTAGATCCATGTGTGATAGATATAAGTAACGGGTCTCTAAAAGCCTTAATATCTAAGAGTGTTTGGTGAAATTCCCATGCATTTAGGGTTAAAAGAGGAACTGCACTGGTAGAAATCACAAGTGTTTGAAACTCAAGTTTCAAATATCCACATATGCAACTGTTTGGGCCAACATGTTGTATGGCCATCCGAAGCGGCTCAAACAAATAAATTGCACTAACTGTATGTTCTCTCTAGTGCCACAGAAATTACAAGTAAAAAAAAAAACATTAAAAGACATTAAAGATTCTTTATGTTTTTCAACCTAAAATTTCCACAGTTTAAAAAACAACAACTTAAACATACATTGGAAACAGAGGCAATGCAGAAATCTGCTAGGCTACATGAAATATACTGAGCCTGTGTTTTTTGTAAGTGTATCCTCAACATCAGTTTCCTATATTAAATTAATATTTTTTTTTATTCAAACTCCCATGTGATTTAGCCTCCTTTGTAAATTCAGAATGGAATATTAATTAAACGTCATTGATTACAGACCTGATAAATCAAGATACACAGAGAACTTTTGATAAAACAAGATTAAAAGATGCAAATGTAGGAAAGGGTCACAAACATGGAAAAAACAGTTGAGAGACAGCATATAAATCTGTAAAAAATTATAGGTATATTTTCCTACCTGTACAGTTGTGCACATTTGAATTGCAGTTGAATTGCAATAGTTACAGTCATGTTTAGTTTGTTGGTACCTGTTTTTCATGTCTCTTATTTTGAAAAGTTCATGTCATGTTTTGTTCCTGTTTCCCTCCATGTTCATGTTTCTTGTTTTCATTGGTTTATTGTTTGATTACTTTGTTATCAGTTCTAGTTTGTCATTGGTTTTAGTTTATTGTCTTGTTTACAGTTGTGTTTGTTCATTGGCTTATGTTTCCCAATGTCCATGTATTTAAGGCCTCATGTTTGCCATTGTCTCTTGTCTAGTATTGATGTTTGTATATGTAACCATGTTTAAGTCTAGTCATGTTTATGTTTAGTTCATGTGTTGAGTTAGGGTTTTCATGGTTGTAAATAAACTGCACTTGGGTTCTTCAATTCACAACATCGTCATCATTGCCAGCTACAAGCGTTACAGTTACCTTATACATGCACTTGAAATGAAATGGCCAAAATGTTTCAACAAGTTGCAAAGCTAAAACTCCTGTTTCAGGTCAGTTTATTTGACATTGATTAAAAAAAGAACAGACAGTGACTCATATGGATATGAACATTACATTGATCCATACAAATGTCAGGACTTCTTGAGCCAAGCAAGACACAATATAAAAAATAATATTCAATAACTCCAGGAATGGACACAGAGAACAAAAAGACCATAGAGTAACACAAGGTGTACTGCACAAGAAAATCACAAACAGCTAAGATTGGCCTTTACAAGCAACCTATTATAGATTATTAAACCTACCTCAGATATAAATTTTAGAACTAGTGATTCCACATGTTACAAACATAACAGTATAACCATATGTGATATAAACAAAGTGAAATTTGTTTTCGTCTGTGGAACACCAAAGAATAGGATAGCCGAATGTCCAAACTTCTGTGTAAATAGACTGAAAATGTTGTCAGCTGTTGAGGGGCGCTTAACGTCTCAAAAAAACAAATCCTTAATTGATCCGCATTAAAATCTTACAATGTTTTGTCTCATTGGAGGACTTTTTACACTAGAAAGTAACTTCTAAAAATTACACATCCAAGGATTTGTACCAGAGGATGGAAATAACAAACATTCCAGCAATCTCTATAAAATTAAATAAAAAAAATAAAAGAACATCCAGTAAATACAAATGCCTGTGATTGGTCCATTCTCAGCAGTGCTGAGAAATGTAACAGGCACTGCGCTGGTGAAAGACATGGAAACATCAATCTCACCATCGCATGTCCAGATAGCAAGAAGATCTGGGCCAAATCAATCTTATTTTGGGCACTTCTGGTTTGGTTCTGGCAGTGAGATTTTAACACCTTGGTGTGAATTAGGATTTGGCTGAAGTCTGGTGTGAGTCTGGTCAACCAAAAGAAACATAGCAAAGACAGACAGATGTTAATTTGGCTGAACATTGGCTTGAGTCTGGTCAACCAAAATCGGCTGAGATCTGGGCTGAGTGTGGTTTGCTAAATGAAGAAAAAGACATGCTGTCAGCTGAATTGTGGCATGAGTGCGGATAAACAAGAAGACATGCTTTTGGTTTATTTCTGGCTGGAATAATGGTATAATATTGGTTCAACAATATATGTAGCTATATATACAGACAGTTCAAAAGAGCTAGATTGTGGATGTACAGCGGCCGCTGATTTTATCGCACAGTTTAAAGTTAAAATCGCAAAATGGCCAACTGATTATATATCATAACTCACTACGGAATTGTCATTCTTCTAGCTCTTGAATGGGTAGAAATACAACGAGAACAGCAATACAGTATTCATCATCCACTGCTGAAGCTCGATTCCAATCCTCAAGAACGCAAGTACCGAGAACGCAGGAAATTGAGTGACTTGTGGGCAAGAACTCGGAACTTCAATGGCAGACAAAGGACATTTATCATTTTGTTTTTCCTCAAGAGTTTCCCGCAGTAAGCTCGCAAATGTCTAATGGCTCATGAGAATAATTATACTCCAACATTTGTTGTTTTTTGGGGCATCATTTTAATACAGTAATAAACATGGAGAAAACAAGTGCTAACCGACTTGTGACGAGGCAGGCAAGGAATGAGGATCTACATGCAGCTTTATTAAACTGAAAAATAAACAAGCTAACTTAAAGGAAAAGGAAAAGGAAAAGGAAAAGGAAAAGGAAACCTAGCATAGACAAAAGATGCAAAAACTGACAAAGGAAACAGGGAAAAAAAAGGGCTTAAATACACAAGGGAAAACAAGGAAAACCTGGGGAAACAATCAGGGAAAGAGAAAAAAATCGGGGATAATCAATCAAGGACTACAAAACTAACACAGGAAACTAAACAAGAATTTCAACATAAAAGCACAAAAACAAAAGACAACAGGGAATATGACATTAACATATCAATAGTCCTGCAAAACCTCACTGGTATGATGATATTAATGCTGTCACTGGTGTGATAATGCCAGTAGTTCTCTCACTGGATTCAAATGTGCTGTGACGGTTAACGGCTCTTTTGGCTCCCTAACGGCTCTTTAAAAAAAATATGTTTTGTATTTGATCAAGTCAAAAAGTTTGCGATATTTTGACTATAATTTGTGATAAAACAATTCAAATTAAATTATTAAATGAAATTCTATCTTAACCACAATGTTTTTAAAAATGCATTGGTTTGTTATGAAAAAGAATGCTATTAACCCTCTGGAGTCGGCAAACGCGCCAGCGCGTTTTGCTGTTTTTTTTCACATAGCAGCAACATAGACTTAAAATACTCCATCATTTATGGTCATATAAATACAATCAATACATGATTATAAACTATAGAGGGTCTTCTTTTTTTGTGTACACTCATATTAACATCAAAACCTTGTGTTTTTTTTTAATAAATAAAATAAAAAGGTTGAGCTTTCAGCAGTCTCTGTGTTCACGAGCACATTTCAGAAACACGTCACTAAAATTAACTTAAACTCCGCGAATTCTTCTCACACAAACATGAAACATATGTCTAAAGAAAGCTTAAAATGTCTACTTTTAAATAAAACAATTCAAATTTAAAACAAATATTCTCCTGCAGTGTAATCTGTATGAAACAAAGCGATGTACGGTTTTCCTGGCACAGCTTCATTATCTCTAATGTGATCCCACCCACCAGCAGAGCGCGCCATTCATACGCTAATGTGCTGAGGCGATCAAGGGAAAAGTACACGCCCCCGACTGCGAGATTTGATGTAAACACAACACAACTCAACTTTTCTGCATGTTTGTAACGATACACAGGTGATCAAACTCTTGGCTATTAAGGAAGAGTTAACATTTTTCTGAGAAGAAGAGCGGGAGTCCGATGAACTTTTGTATTTTGAAGAGTGACTTGATCCAGCAGAGGATACAATTTCAAACGAGTAAGTCATTTAGTTTTCATTAGCTGACATGCTATTTTATATAAACATGTACATATTTTACTAGTGGGACTGTTTCCAGACAGGATTCAAAGTTTGACATTTGACATTCAAAGTATTGACATGTCCTAATAGGCAAGTTTTAGTTACATGTAAATGTTGTTATTTACATTGTATGCTGTATGATATAAATATGATATGTAATATGATCTAAAAATAATATGAATGTTAGATTATATTTTAATGTGTTTATGCTGCCTCGTTATCATCAACAAAGCTTTTGCTTGCAAATATGTGTTTAGGTTAAATGAGTAAAATGCACTTTAAATATGCCCATATTAGAAAATCAGCATATTATCATATGTATTTTGAGGGTGCCCAAAACACCCTCAGACCCCAGAGGGTTAAACATTGGCATTTAAAGTATAATTTTTATTGTATATAAACAAAGTGCATATAAATCTAACCATTCAAAACGAATACAATCTGAGCAGCATAATAGAATATTGCACCATATCAAAGAAAAATTAATTACAATTTGCAAATCTGCAGCATCCCACAAATTGAAATAAATGTAAAAAAGAAGGATGCTATTACACATGTGCATTTAAATTCTAAATTTTTAATGTATATAAACAATGTGAATATAAATGTAAGAATTCAAAACTAATGCAATCTGAACAACATAAGTTAGCTCCACCCTCCCTCACGCATCTTTGGTTCATTGGTTGACACTGCGTGACAGGAAAAACAGGTGATGCTGTTAGTCTGAGCAGACAGTCAGAACGAATGTGTGTGTGCTTTAGCATTTAGGCCTATATTATTTTATTTATTTTTTCATTCTTTGAATTAGTTAATTCTATTCATTTAAATCTTTTAATTATTCATATATTAATAAAAACAATATATAAATTGATTCGGGTCTTCTGATATGCGAGCCGGCTCCCAATGTTCACCTACAAGAGCCGGCCCTTAGAGCCGACTCGTTCACAAACGACCCATCAATAGAATCCTGGGATCCGAATAGCCATGACGTTGTGGAGTCCTCACCACTGGGTGAGGTGATCAAGACCCACACCGGCATCCAGCAGAACCAGCATCAGGCCCTCGTCGAGATGAGGCTGGAGCAGGAGCAGTATTTTCAACTCCTGCTACAGGCCCAAACGGAGGACCAACAGGCATTCTGGAGCCTGATCATACATGAGGGGGTTACTGCTGCAGCCCCGGAGCCCACCACATCTGTCCAGCCGGTCACCCTCATCAAAATGGGCCGGCCGACGATCCCGAAGCATACCTCGACCTCTTCGAGAAGACAGCCAAGGTGTGGGAATGGCCACCTGACCAGTGGGCGGCCCGTCTGTTGTCACTACTCTCCTGGGAATTGCAGCTTGGGGCAAACAGCTCCCCTCTGCAAACCTCCTTATTCATGTAGACTTATAGAGAGCCATTCTGCAATGGGTTGGCCAGACCCCCGAACAGAGTTCGGCCGAGTGGGTCCAGTACCACTGTCCGCATCACTGGAGGAAGTGATCCAGCTGGCTGAGGACTACATGGCAGCGTTTCCGGGAAGCGGCGATCCATAGTCCCTCTCTCAGTCTTCTCCTCTCTTTCGTTTTCTTTTTTTTTTTTTTTTTTTCTCTCTCTCTCTCTCTCTCTCTCTCTCTCTCTCTCTCTCTGTCTCTTCTGGCATGTTCTGGTGTTTTAAGGCATCTCTCCTCTATCACTGTAATGAGAAACAGCTGTTAGAAATCCTGTCAACCAGCTTGATGAGCCACACCACTCCATCTCTCATAAGAGAGGTTTATTGCCCATAGATAAAAACTAAAATATTCACAATTAATGTTTACATGAGCAAAATGTTTCTTTTGTGTCTTAAGTTGCAGAGATTGGTATTGTACGTGTTCAATATATTATCTTTTTTTTTTTTTTTTACTTGTTTTGTGTGTTAACCTTCCCAAAGACAATGCTGGTGCTTGCTTGAGGTCTACGTTCCACAAAAGAGTGTGTTACCTCAAGTTCCTCAAAATAAAACAAGCATTCAAAATAAGCAGGTTTTTTTTTTTGGCCTCTGATGAATCACAAAACAACAGCCCAACTGTCTCCAGATGCAACTTCAACTGCATCCATGACGCAACTAAGTCCTGTTGTGAGCTGAGTTCCTGCTAAGACCTGATGCTGTGATCCATTCCCAAGATGTACGATTGTTTTTGCTAGTTTATAACATTCATTCAATTGCCATCATATGCCACTCATATACCAGAAACAGTAATATATTAACTTTATTACTGTGTCAAATATTTCAGCACTGCTACATGAAATAATGAAATGCAATGTAATGCAAAGGTGGAACCAAAAAAGTTGTGGAAGAACAGCAGTCAAATAACATTACAGAGAACACCTCTGTTAATTGTTTGGAGCAAAATGTCTTCCCATTGAGGAATTCGCTTCAATCCAGTCCAGAATCAAGTAAGGTGGTGGGTGATTTCCTTTTGAATTTTTGATTGACTATCAAATCTAGCAAGTTTTGTGCTAGTGCTAGGCATGCATTTACATTTATTCATTTGGCAGATGCTTTTATCCAAAGCGACTTACAAAAGAGGAAAACATAAGCGAATCATCTTAAAGAGACATTTGTATGAAAAGTGTGTAACCCAGGTTACTAGTAGTCCAAGTCGAAGCTAGAAAAAAGTTATACGTTTTAAGTTATAAAAAGAAAGTGTTATAGTAGGCCTATGCATAAATATGTCAATTTAATTTTATTAATATCTGTTGAGTTTGAGAGTGTTGTTCTGAAAAGAGTTTAAGAAAATGTAAGAAGTTAAAAAATAAGTTTCATTTAGAATAATGATAATTTAGCTCCGCCCTGTATCTGCTGCATCATTGCAGACAGCGGGAGATTTTGAGGAAGTTCCTCAGGTGAGAGCATGGTTGATGTTGCTTCTGTTGTGCCGCCTAAAAAGCCCTAAAACAGAAAAAATATTAGAAATGACATAACTAAAAGTTGGATTTCAGAAATAAGAGAGAGAGATTTGAAAGTGTGGATTTAACGTCGAGTCAACCGATCGATCGTGAGTGCTCACTTGGATTCAACAACAGAAAAAAAAACTTCTTAAAACCGGAATTTTTGCTCTTCATCAAACTTTCTTTCAATTAAATCAAGTTCTCTTGGTTGGGTTTTTTTTTTTCTCTTCCCCTTTTTTCCATTTTTTCCCCCTTTCCTCTCTCTTTTCCAATCTATCTTAACCGAAGTTAGATGCTGATCACATTTTACTCCATATTTGATGATTTCTAAAGAAGATTCTGAACTCATTGTTCCTGCCTCACGCTAAAAGGTGTCAATGCGGTGCAGGAACTGGCGAGCCATAACCATATAAGGACTGAACCTTGGATCAGGATCTGAAAGTAAGATTTGAGTGGTAGGATTGTGCATTTTCGCATTAACTGTTTTGTTCAAGAACTGAAGTACGTGAAAAGGAATTCCGGGGAAAGCAGTGTCATTACACTAACACTGAACTGAATTGTAATCTCAATTTATATTGAGACTGGTATTCAATGCCAATTTGATTTGATGTGATTTATCATTTTCAGAAATGTTATTGTATTTTGTTTTCTTAGTTTTTTTTTGTTGTTGTTTATTTTTTTCTTTGTTTGTTTTCAAAAGAGGACAAAGAATATTTGAAAGCGTTACTCCAAATGGTCGTTCTTTCAACAATTTTTGTAAATAATTATCAAAAAGGGAATAAACTAATTGTTATGTATACCTTGTCTTGTTTCACTGTTGCCCTTTTGTTTGCCATTTTTGTCACTTTTGCACTCCTTAGTTTTCACTTTTGTCCCTTGTTTAACTCCATAGTCTCCTTGTTAGCGTTCGTGGTCCCTGTCATTGTTTTCACCTGCCCTTGTTAATTTGCCTTTGGTTTCTGTTAATCACCTTGTCATCTAGTTTGTGTTCTGTTTGTTCATTGGCCCCTTTGTCTCATGTTTTTGTATTTATATCCTGGTTTTTGGTTCAGTCCTTGTCTGTCGTTGAATGTTTTTGAATGCTGTTACCCTGGTCTGTGTTCCCTGCCCGAGTTCTCTATTTATGTTTATTTCCCCACTGAGGGTTTTCCTTTGTGTTTTTGTGAACAATAAAGTAAGCTGCATTTGGATCCTCAACCTTCGTCTGCCTTCATTGCCTTACATTCGTGAGACTAATTAGGACTGAGCTAATTTCTAAATTATCTAAATTAGAAAATAAAAGATAAATAAATGTATTAGTATTTATTAATAAATAGGTCAAAAGAAATTTAAAAATAGCCAATTGTAATTAATAGGGAACTAATTAATACATTACAAGTAAGAGTCTAAATTGGGAGAAGTTATTGTTTTTTTTTTTTGTCTTTTGTCTGTGTATTGTGATGTTTTGACTTTTGTTTTTTTTAATACATCTTACCTTTTTTCCTACAGCCAGTGTTGTTGTCGTTTCCTTCCCCCTTGTTGTTGAGCCTGTCTCTTGAGCGAATTTAGTCTTCTGATATCTGGTCCATATATGAAATTAGTGCATCCTCCTTGTGCTCATTTCCATTGGTCGTAGGGTGCTAGAGAGAGGATTGCACTCGCGTCACGGCGCAGGTTACAAGTGCAATACTACAAAGTTTCACTTGCATCAGAATAGTATTCAAAACAGATTTAAGTGCAACAAGAATGATATATTATTAAGCATGCTCTAGTATTGTTGGCTTTGTATTGTTGGTTTAGTATTGACTGCATGTTTTTTACAAAACTTCAGGTACTTGTAGTGGGGTCGTTGAGTGGCCTTGATATAAAGGACACAATCTGGAGTATAATGAAGCAGACCATAAAATAAGATTTTGCAAAAATGGTCAATTGGTGTGAATAGGAAGAAGCCTGGGAAGAACTTTTAAGAGTGGTGTGAGTGGTATGTGCATTTGTTGTAAATATTTCTGGAATTAACCTTAAATTTTGAAATTTCTTGACATGAGCTTGTTTAAATTGTAAGTTCTAGTCTCTTGTTATGATGGACAGATCCAGATCCAAGAGAAGAACGTTTTGCTATCTGGGTGGCTTAACGTTAAACATTGTACAAACATCACCTTTCAGATAAAAAAAACTAAACAAAAAAACAACAACAACAGTTGAAAGGTGTCTGCAAGACAATGAAGGCACTTTAAGCTAATTCTAAAAATAGTAAAAAAAAAAAATAAATAAAACAAAACAATAACATTGGCATGCAGTAAATGCAGGTATTTGTTTCTTTGTTTTATTCCTTTGTCCAACTCCAACAAGTCTAAATTGTTTAATAGCCTAAAGGAACTGTGATTTATGCATACAGAATCATTACAGGCAAAATCTTACCTGATTTAAACCAATTATTCAGTCATCTAATCAAATCACTCTCCATGGGGAATGGGTATAGGTAATGTAATGACCATCTACGTTCGCATTGACAGTTCCCTCATTTCTGACAATATATTTGGTGACGAGCAGGTGATCAAGTGCATAGGGTAAGGGTTGTAATTAACCTATGACTATAACTTCTCTTTATGCAGCTCATGGAATCATCTTAACCAGCACTGCTGCTCCAATGGTTCCTGCACCATGTACCTTAATAAAAATGTTTTTGGTGATGACAAGGAGACGCGAATATAAGTCTCATTGGTTGCCATCAAATATGCCTCTTAAAAAACATTCATTAACAAGAATTTTAAAATATAATTAAACATACATTTACTTCTGCATATCCAGGTTTGTATTTCTCTGTGCCTGTGTGCCTATAGTGGACATTACACTGTTGAGAAGTTGTTGGTATTGTTCCACCACTAGACTATGTACTGAAATGAGGTTATGACTTTGTTAGAGAAAGGATATGTTAAAATAGAATTTTGAAGTAGATTAAAATCAATTCATATCCATAGTGTATTTATTTTGAGTGCTGATTTGATCTCCTAATTATTATATTTTTCTATTTCTTCTTCATTTATCATCATCATCATGTCATCTTCCTTTCATGTCTACGTATTTTGCCATAGATTTTTGCTTTGGTTGTCACTGGTGGATGCTGCTATGTGCTAAGGTTAATCAGTGGCACTGTCATGTATGCCTGGCTGCACAAACCAGTATGGTCTATGAACGCTGCAGGTTGGGGTTCTTTCACACTTGATTTGATTGCTTGGATCGGACCTGTGTTCGTTTTCTCCCCCTCCCGCTGACGAGCTGGTCTGTGTTCAAATAATTTTATTTAGGTCAGAACCGCATTCCAATTACGTCATCAATGTGAGCACAAGCGGCAGCTGTATACCACTGTAACTAGGTAACAACTCAAGAAGACATCACTGTGTTATGTGAAGTATTAAAGTATGTCTCTTAGGATTTACCATGAAATCTTGCCATGCACGTAACACTTGTGTCTTTCTCCCGCAGATGCATTGAATGTGCAACCATGCGATGAATATTAGCCTTTATCTGCCGCGATCCCGCTGATTTTTTGGAAGAGATGGGAAAAACTTGAGCTGCTCTCTGAAGGTGGCGTATTTGGACACAAGCAGGTATGAGAAACGTCTAGGTTATTGTTGTAACCCTGATGGAGGGAACGAGACGTTGTGTAGAATGAAGCGACACAAGGGGTCTTTCTTGAAGGCCTCGGTTACCTCTGAAAAGGCCAATGAGAAATTGGCAGACAGAATTTGTCCCCCAACATACGGGTATAAAAGGACGGGATCGTGCATCTGTTTAGTCAGGCCGTTACAGTGGCTTGGTTCGGCGTCGTGTCATGGGGGACACAACGTCTCGTTCCCTACATCAGGGAACAGAGGTTACAATAGTAACCCAGACGATCCCCGTCTGTCGCTGACTCGACGTTGTGTGAAATGAAGCGACACTAGGGGTCCCTATTAAATCACGCAGGTGGCATCAGACTGCATGTACCCTTCCCCAACGCCCCATAAAAAGGTTCCCGGCATCCCCAAAAAGGGGGGGGGGAGCGAACTGCCAAGCATGGGAGCAGGCCGCACCAGCCGAGTCTGAAGCCAGTGCTGAAGCAGCCTCATATGCATCAACCCGAGCGGTGTGGCCGCCGCTGAGGATGTCATATGTCCCAGGAGCATCTGGAACTGCCGCAGTTGAACCACTGTGCCTTGTCTGACGAACTTAGGCAGTTCAGCACCAGCTGTGTGCGCTCGTTTGTGCGGTGCGCTGTCATTAAGACTGAGTTTAACTGAGAAAAGGGATGCTCTGAACTGGGGAGAACTTGCTCTTTTCCCAGTTGACCTGAAGCCCTAGACGGCTGAGGTGCCTGAGCACCTGGTCCCTGTGGTTGCAAAGAGACACTCGACAGTGAGCTAGAATCAGCCAGTCATTGAGGAAATCGAGTACGTGGATGCTCACTGCCCTTGGAGGGGAAAGAGCTGCCTCTGCGATCTTAGTGAAGACGCGAGGGGACAGAGACAGGCCAAAGGGGAGGACCTCGTTCTGATACGCCTTGCCGTCGAACACAAACCATAAGAAGGGTCTGTGTCGAGGCAGAATGGAGACATGGATGTACGCATCCTTCAGGTCTACCGTCACGAACCAATCTGTCGAACACAGGTAAGAATCTGTTTCTGCGTGATCATTTTGAACGGGTGTCTGTGTAAGGCCCAGTTGAGAACTCGCAGGTCCAACATTGGTCGCAACCCGCTGCTTTTTTTGGGTACGATGAAGTAAGGGCTGTAGAAGCCCTTCTCCATCTCGACTCTATCATATCCCTGAGGAGCTGGGTCGAGATCTCTGCTCGTAAGGTGCTGGCGAACACCGCTGAAACAAGGTGGGAGCCATACAAACTGAATCAGCGTAGCAGAGTCGGATGGTCATGGCCAGCCAGCATGACAGATTGGGAAGTGAAAGCCACGCATTCAAACTCTGTGCAAGGGGCACTAACAGGACGATTGTTTTTGATGTACCGGGCAGGGCTTCACTGCGGGGGGGAGCAGGTAATGGCATGTTGGGAGGCAAAAGAGCATCCAGAGGCTTGGGTGCTGAGAAAAGTCTCAAAGCACTTACCTCGCTCCACGCACCCAGCAGGGGGCGGATTAGAAACCGAGGAAGAGGTCCTAGAGAGGCGTCTTCAGAACTTGTCATTGCTGGCCTGCCGGGGCTAAGCAGTCGCAGGGTCGGAGGCGAGGGCTCTGCGTCCGGGGAGCCGGGACTGTACAGTTTTTAGGCCAGGATGCCGTGAGAACAGCGTGCACCGCTGGATGACCCAGAGAGTGAGGAAATCGCTCTTTATTGAGTGGCCCTCCACTGAGGGATGGAGTGGTCTTGGTTCCAGCTCCGGAGCGAACGTCTGACTGCCTGGGTCGCCCATCTCAGGAGCGCTTCAGAGCTTTCCTGGTCCTGGAAGGGGTCCTAGAGACGGGGGGCATACGCAGCCTGCGAGGTGCTCGACGCTGGGGCTGAGAGCTGGGCCCGGGTTGAGGCGGAGCTACCTGTTGTTTAGCCGCAGGTGGGCGGCCTCAGTGAGCAGGCTGGGGCGTGCTGATTTGGCGGCGCCGCGGCAAGATGTGCCATGTGCTTCTTCACCGCAGAAAACTGCTGGCCGAAGTTGTCGACGGTATCGCCGAAGAGGCCAAGCTGGGAGATGGGGGCATTGAGAAAGTGTGCCTTGTCAATGTTGCACATCTCGACCATGTTCAGCCAGAGGTGACACTCCAGGACCATGAGGGTGGCCATGGCCTGCCCGAGTTCCTGTGCTGTGACCTTCGTAGCTCTGAGAGCAAGGTCGGTTGCAGAGCGCAGTTCCTGCAGCACGTCGGGGTCGGAACTACCCATTTGCAGATTTTTGAGTGCCTTGGCTTGGTGAACTTGCAGGAGAGCCATGGCATGCAGGGCGGAGGTGGCCTGTCCGGTGGTGCTGTAGACTTTCGAGGTCATTGATGATATCATTCTACCTCAGCAAACCGAGCCTGTTGTTATCCCCAAATCGCCTTCATCGCCAGCCGGGTCATCCTCAATAACATGGGAAGAGGTAACGACATGGGGGGCGGCTGAAGTGGCTTTCTCTCATGAGAAAAGAAAGCCGCGACCGCAATGTTACCATGGCTATGTTCTCACTCTGAGAACATAAACCATTCATAAAATGCTGCCTGCATGTGATCGCAGCCCAGGCAAGCAAGGCAGCTTTTATGACCGTCAGAAGTGAAGAGAAATCAACCGCATCCAGGAACTACACAGAGGCGGAAAGACATCTTTAAAAAGACGCGTCCTGAAAAGGACGTTCAACGCCTGCTGTGTATTGGTCTTTTATGAGTGGGACCTCAAACTCTTTTAGAGGAAAACTCTTTTTAGGAGGAGAAACACTCTTTCAGGCAATGAAAGCACTGTCGAAGCGCCCAGGGGCGTGGACTGCACAGCGTGCAGAGAGAGAGAACGCCAGCTGGAAAAGCGCCGTAGATCCAACAGCAGTGCTTATCGCCAGTAGAGGTCAGTGGAACAGTGGTGAACTCAGCTTGCTATTGCACAACTGTTTGGCTCCGAAGAAAAAATCTGACTGGCACTCGCTGCCCCGCTTCCCTTTATACCCGTATGTCTGGGGCGGGGCATGCAAATTCTGTCTGCCAACTTGACATTGGCCTTTTCTCAGGTTCAGAGGTATGTTTGGCGTCCCAGGAAGACCCCTTGTGTCACTTCATTTGACACAGCGTCGAGTGAGTGACAGAAGGGGAACCCTGATTAACTCCTGGAAACATAATAAACAATAATAATTTGACCTTCTACAGCTTGGTATAGTCCACATTATAGTCCGCCATCCATATTTGTTGCCGTACATTTTTAGGAAAACAATTTCCTCTAGAATTGTATTATTATTATTTTTTTTTGCATGTTTATTAGATTCTACTGGTTACAAACTTGCACATTAATTCTTAACATTTATATTTATAACATTATATTATATTTATGCTTAGACAATGTGCTGTTTATAATATAAGCACACTCTTCAAAATGGAGACATCACTGTGATCTAGATATAGGTGGCTGCATTGCAGCACCATAAAATAAGAGAGTTTTCATCTAAAGTAGATATATTGGTCAATCTGCAGGAAACATATAGCTTAAGTGACATATTCCAGTGTCCCTGGGGAAAAAAGGCAATTGTTTTGGTCATGGCAGTTTTTGAAGCTTTCAAGTCCTTTGTTTCTCTTTCTTTTTCCATGACCCTTAAGTCATATAATGATTTGACCATGTCACACCTACAGTGTGAGTATCAAGCCTCTATCCATGTGTCACGTCAATATGTAATGCTACAAGATTCACTCTCTATTTTAATTTCTTCCAATCTCTCAGCCTCATCCTGGAATATGCCATCACATCCGATCTGGCTTTGTATCACTCACACTTCCTAGATTTAATTAGAGGTGAATTGGAGAGACTGCCCTTGGGAAACAAGTTTTCCTTCATCTTAATTAGTCTGTTAACTTCATCACAGAGGCTGCACATTGCATATACCCACAAAGAGAGCAGGAGAGAGAGAAAATGTGACAGACTGGTTATTTATTATTCAGAGAAGTTTAGCTTTTTTCACTTTTAGTGTACCATCTATTGTAAGAGGTGTAATTTTTGTATACATGCAAATCTACCTGATGAGCATGTTTGGTTTATATTTCATGCTTACATATTTATGTACATATACATTTTGCCTCAGAAACACTGAACCACACTACAAGAATCATTTATTTCATTTATGCATTTGGCAGACGCTTTTATCCAAAGCGACTTACAGAGCCCTTATTACAGGGACAATCCCCCTGGAGCAACCTGGAGTTAAGTGCCTTGCTCAAGGACACAATGGTGGTGGCTGTGGGGCTCGAACCAGCATCCTTCTGATTACCAGATTACCAGTTATGTGCTTTAGACCACTACACCACCACCACTCCATGCTCCTGGTAAAAATAATATAGAAGATAAGAAGAACTAAGCTGTAAGTGTTCCTTAAACAGACAGGATGGAATTCTTGTTTAAACACATGGGATTACGTGAGTGTGCTCTCAGGCAGGCAGTAATCTAAAGGATCCCCTGACAACACAATTTTGTTGTAACCTCAGGAAAACATAGCATACACTGTCTGTACTAATTAATGTACACTTGACTAAATAAAGCAGGTATGTTAGTTGACTGGTGGGGAGGGGGGTGGTTAACTGGGGTATCAAAGGTACCCCCAGATTTATATTCATATTCTATATGAATCTTTTATCCAAACACAAGAGACATTCTGCATGCGTTGTTCTAATAGTTCTAATAGTTCTCCTCTATGTGTGTGAGACAAAGGAAGATGAATTTGACAAGTGCACAGGGCACAAGTGAATTAATGGCAACTATATCAGCTGGCATTTAAAAACAGTAATGACAAGTGACTGTTATGAGTGTGTGAAGCAGGAGAAGGCAGACGGGAAGTGCGGATCCAATTGCAGTACTTTATTAATAAACAATAGAAAAAAAACACTAACACTGGAACAAAGTAAAGATCCACAAGGGGAAAAAATAAACTAAACACGAGATACATACAACGAATAACGAAGGGCAATGGAACCTCGAACGAATGAACCGACAGCAGGAAACAGGAACAGGGAACATAGAACTTAAACATTCAACTTACAAAATACATCAAACAACGATCGACAAGGACTGAACAAAGAACCAGGGTTTAAATACACGAGGAACAAACAAGGGAATGAGGGACACCTGGGGGGGACAATCAGGGAAGGAGAAGCAATCAGGGGAACACCCCAATCATAAAAAGAAACTACAGAGGACTACAAAGACCAAACAGGAAACAGGAACTAAACTAAACTTCAAAATGACAGCACAAAACAAAAGACAACAGTGAACATGACAGAATAAAAGAAACTACAAAGGACTACAAAACCAAAACAGGAAACAGGAACTAAACTAAACTTCAAAATAACAGTACAAAACCAAAAGACAACAGTGAACGTGACGGTGACAAAGAGTAGAAAGATGGGGACTAAGGGAAAGTATTACAGAAAGAATGATAGAATGTAAGAGTGAAAAGGTGGTGGCATTTGAATGTTTGCCAAGAACCTTTACAATGGTTGTCATATCCTTCAATGAGTAAAGGATTTGAATGTAGCATTAAATGCACCACTGGTTGTGTGTTTACTGTATGTGTGTGTGTCCCTTATGTTTCCCTACGAGTGGGAGAGAAAGTCTGAAACTCACAAATTCTTATATTTGTTGAGGATCTCTCTGACATGCTGAAACAGCTTACTGTTCTCTATGTTCTTTTCTCTGTAGTTAGTCAGAGTTCTTTCGGCCTCTGTGACATGCCATAGTCCTTTATCTCAGCTCGAGTTTAATATAATTAAACACTCCAAAAATCACCAACAGCTCTGACCTGCAACATGTTTGTATTACCGAAGCATCAAGCACAGTTTAGAGATGTAGACTGCTGCGTATACACCGTTTCCCTACCGTGACTTTGCTGTAAACATGCAAAGCTATTAGGTTTCTTCTCAGCTCTTACCCTCAAACTGATTACACTCATTAGACTAGAGTCTATTTGAGTTGTAGGATGTGCCACTGAGGGTTCAAGATTTCCTCTTTACTCTCACATTAATCCATTCAGACGAGAAAGATATAGAGGCAGAGTAAGGGCTGTAAGAATCACATAGAAAAAGAGAGAAATTGTTATTCCATTTGGATGAGAATGTCTGAGTCTTGGTTACTTACACATCTACTTAAACATCTTAGGGAGTATTTTGAAAAGCCTTAAATAGCGATCGACCGATATGGGTTTTTTAATGGTCGATGCCGATGCAGATATCCAGAGAGCAGGGTGTCGGATAGGCCGATACAATGCCAATATATCACACAATTTAATAAAGTAAATAACAAAAACAAAAAATTGCTAAAAAAATCAAACTCTTATTTAGCACTATATGTACTCAATTTCACATTAAACATTAACTTGAAAACATATTAAATAATGTTGTATTTAAAATGGTAGATAGCAGTTTCTTCTGATTTGTTTAGTCATAAAATTTTAGTAATTTATTTGCACATGAAGAAATTGTTAATATATTAGGAAGAAGGAAATAACAGTACACACAGTAGTCAAGCATGGATAGCATGTGCGTGTTAACAAGCGCATGTTCTCAAAAAATACACAATCAAATCAATTGCAAATATAGTGCATAGTGAATAAGACATTTACTCATAGCACACGTAAAGCGCTTTTACTTTGAAGTTGCACTCACATGCTTGTGCGGATCCAGCTTGAGCAGCAATCTCCTGACAGTTTAAATGGCCTGGGTCACCTGCTTGGATTGTCATGTGATTTGAGAATCAGAGGAACTTTTGATCCTGATCCTGACATTTTGAATCTAGCTGATAGAAAATGCACTTCAGAAGAATCTATTAGATGAGTGGATTTTTTTGAGGTTCATGAATTACATCTGTTTAAACAAGATATATTTGGCAGATGGTATGTGATATAAATGTTATTGATATTTGCCTTTTTATCATTAGACAAGTCCATTAAAAGTTATAGGGAACTGTTGAGGAGAGACTGTTAGAATAAGTGCTTCAGAGGAAGATTTATGAGCATTCCACAGGATGCTGGATCTACTGAAGTTGTGTGAGGTTGGTTTATTACATCAGTTTAAAAAATATATTTTCAAATTTGCAGATGGTATATAATATTAATTGTATTGCTATTTGCTTTTTATCATTAGACAAGACAGTTAAAATTTACAGGGAACTGTTGAGGATAGAGAGTGAGATTGAAAAAGATGAGCACTTTAACATTATGAGCTCAAACGCGTCTCTGATATGTGGACTGTTTAAATGAGACTGAGTTGCACACCGGTCTATTATTGTAGTAACACGATGGCACATAACAGCAAAATTAACCGTGACTGGTCATTTATGTCTGAATCGCTTCACATGCAAGCAGGGGATTCTCAATGCACTCAAGAAGCAAATCGGCCAAACTGAAAAATGTATCGTCTGATGTGATAATTAATAAAGTCAGAATATCGTACAATTTATCGGCCTCAGTGATATATATAGGCCGACCACTAGACTTAAATACAATTTTTAAAAATTAAGAGAAGGAAATGGAGACAAAGGTAAAATAATTATCCTAAGAACCAAGCAAAGTGCCCGTAACCAAGCAAAGGCATGATGACAACACCTCCAGCTATAAAGTAAACCCTTGACATATCTTCAAATAACCATTAACCTGTTGCAGCAAGATGGCAATGAAACAATTCATAGATTTTAGCACTCGAAAATCGCCACACACAGCTTTCTTTGGCTAGCCACGTTGCCGCCCGGCTTTCCCATCAAATCCCCGGGATTTCAATCTGCATTCTATTCTGGCTTCAGCATCCCAGCTGTCAGCAGTTTATGCAGCAGCAATACCTTGCAGTCAGACAAAGCAGGTAACATCATCAATTTACCCTTCGCTCATGAATTTTCCTGTACTATTAATCCCCAGCATGAGTTCTTAATGCACGCTGTAATAATTACGTTTAATTTACAATCATGGTAGATGCAGTGGAGGACAGTTATATAAATATTAGGGCTGGGCAAGTTAACGCGTTATTATCGCGTTAAGGCATTAATTAATTAACGGCGACAATTAATTTATCTCGCATTAACGCAGCGTTACACACCGTTGATGCAAGCAAATCACCCTCCCAAACAAACAGTGGAGGGAGGCTTCGGCAGACTACATTGGATGCAGCGTGTGGGAGAAGTATAGATAAACAAAAGCAAGACAAGCTAACAAATGTGTAAAAAAAGCCCATGTTCAGTTTGTGTTCATTTATTGTAAGGGCTGTGCAGCTTTTACGTTGGTCATTGATTTGAATGTGAGGAGGTGTGGCTTAATTTGAGATCACGTGAGAGCGGATGCATTTTTCTGTTCGGATCCTGAAGGAAAGCTGAGGTCCTGCAATCTTACCTGTATAGCAGTAAAATAAGATTGATCAAAATCACTTTCTGCAGCGCCTTCTCTTTGTGAACTGCAGGAAAGAATATTTGTGCTCTTGATTGGCAGTGGATGGTATTAAACTTTGCGCTGAAGTTCCATAGTGACGATTCTTGAATGTGCGTCATTGAAGATTGTGAGTTACATTTGAGTATTCATTATATTATTATTGTCACTTATTCACTGTTTAGTTTTATGAATGACTGCTACATTATATTTCATGTTATATGAGAGTGCGGTTACTTGATTGAGTGAGATATTATGTTAATAGTGACAAATGTGATCAGCCATATATAGAGTTGTAATGTTTCAGCATTTCTTCCGTGTTAATTGCTCTCATCTATTCAGTTTATGTTACTTATTACGTTATTTGTTTATTGTAGAACCACATTTGAGAGCCATACATCAACGAGATAAATACTCAGTAATACACATCCTAGATTATACACCTGCATTTATTATCGCGGAGGATTCATCATACATCAGTGCCTGAGACTGCATCTCGACGACCAACTTCACATCGCTATTCGGACATCTGAACATCTTAAAGAACTGTAGAGACTAACACGGACTGTTGCAGTCATGGTTTTCACTGCCTAATCACGAGACCAGCTAACATCTGTATCCTTGAAATTCAAAGCTGTTGAAATAATTCATTGTTTATTTTGTTTATTATTTTGCGCAGGCCTACGCTCTTCATATGTACATTTTCTTTGCATTTGTGTAATCCTTTGACGGTGAATATGTACACAGTGCATTTGATTATTGTTATTCAATGTTAGTAAATAGTAAAATAGTACAATTTAGTACAACTGCCTGCTCTTCATTACGCTCGTGGTCATTGGACATCTACATGTGGTAATCGGCCCTCTGTAACGGTTGGTATCGTAATAGCAATTAGTGCAATACAGTTCCTGTTGTACAAAATGCCATAGCGAAGTGGATGGCTACAAACTGCAGGCAGATTAGTATTGTGGAAGATGTCGGTCTGAGGATCGCAACGAATGACAGCCTGTATGATCCTCCCTCAAGACGCACCATCACAAGAAGAATACATGAGTTGTATGAAAAGGAGAGGACTAAAAAAGCGACGGCATTACAACCAACTGTTGCTCTCACTGGAGACTACTGGACATCGCTGGATAACGACTCGGTTACTAACGTAACCTCGGTTCCCTGAGAGGAGGGAACGAGTATTGCGTAAGTAGCTTACGCTATGGGAAAACTCCATTTCTCGAGAAATATTGAAGTCTTTATGTAAAACGCATTGCAGCTGCACAGCAGACAGTAATGAGCGAGGCAGCTCGGTCATTGGCTGTGCTGCGGCAACTGCTCGAACCAATGACGGGGCGACTCTGAACGCGCGACCAATGGGCGCACGCCTCGCGTTCGAGCTCAGAGCCCCCCGAAATTAGCATAGCCAGACTATATAATGGGCACCCGAGTCCTGGGTCATACGAGTTCCTTTAGGTTCAATCGACTGAAGCGAACTGACCAAGCACAAGCACGGCAGCTTACGCAATACTCGTTCCCTCCTCTCAGGGAACCGAGGTTACGTTAGAGGTCTCTCCTATTGCGTAAGTAGCTTACGCTATGGGAACTCCATGTAAAACGCTGTGCGTGCTGACTTCGCTCTATAAAGCCAGAGGCAGATGCCTGAGCCTTAAAGCAAAGTGATTATTCCACGAGCCGGCCAACGGCGAAGCTACATAATGGGATAGTATAGAGCGCCCTTCCAAGGTGGTCCATGGTGGGGCGCTCATAGTACAAACACAAGCACATATCTTATGTACTGAGTTTTCTATGTGCTGATATGCATAAAAAATCCTTTAAGTCTGTCAGAGGACCTTGTAAGGGAGGAGATAATGCTCAGCATATACATACTCCAGTCCATTCTACAGTCAGGCTGATAGAATGTTGGAATGCAATGAGGGGACCTGTAGGTTATAAAACCTGATAAATGTCGAAGGCGAGGCCCAGCCCGCCGGCGCACAAATATCTTAAATGGGTATCCCACTCGACCAAGCCCACGAGGAGGCCATGCTCCTCGTAGAGTGAGCTCTGACGCCTAAGGGGCATTGAAGGCCCTTGGCTTCATAAGCTAGCTTATAGCATCCACTGTCCAGCCGATATTCTTTGCTTTGAGACTGCGAGACCTTTAGTGCGGCCGCCAAAGCATACGAATAATTGTTCCGCCTGTCTGAACAGGGCAGAACGCTCCAAATATACTCTGAGCCCTGACCGGGCAGAGTAAATTAGCGCCGCTTGGCCTGCTGGGGACGATAGGCTGCCAGAGATATCACCTGTGCTCTGAAGGGTGTGGAGAGCACTTTAGGAATATACCCGTGCTTTGGCCTAAGGACAACTCTGCAGTCGTTAGGTCCAAATTCCAGGCAAGCAGCTTGATGACAGCGCTGCAGGTCGCCCACTCTCTTGACTGAAGCGAAGCCAGCAAGAGCGCAGTTTTGCTGTTTAAGGTGCACGGTTCAGAGAGGTTCTAACGGGCACTCTTGAGTGCGTCCAGGACCGTGGGCCAGGTCCCAGATCGGCACCGAGGGGGGGCGAGGAGGGTTCATCCTCCTAGCGCCTCTTAGGAAATGAATGATTAGATCGTTTTTCCCTAATGAATGTCCTTTACCAGGATTGTGCGACGCCGCTATGGCAGCCACATAGACTTTGAGCGTGGAGGGTGTGCTACCCGCCTCCAGCAGCTCTTGCAAAAAGGCGAGTACACTTGGTATCTCACACGATTTGGGGCTCAAGCTCTTGGTATCATACCAGTCAGTGAACACTTTCCACTTTTGGGCATATAAGCGCCTCGTAGAGGGTGCTCGCGCCTCAGTGATGGTTCTCAAAACTCCACTGGGGAGGTTCTCGGGAACCCGTTGAGAGTGCAGGGAGCTCAACCTAAGTCCACCCTGGCGATTTATATACGAAACTACCGTCATATTGTCCGTTCGGACCAGGACGTGTTCGTTTTTCAGGTACGGAAGCAGGGCTCTGAGAGCCAAGGCGACCGCCTTCATTTCCAGACAGTTTATATGTAGGCGCTTTTCCGGGTTTGACCAAAAGCCGGAGAAAGGCCTGCCCTCGTAAAGGGCCCCCATCCTATTTTGGAGGCATCTGTCGTGATCATTTTTCTCCGTGTGTTCACGCCCAGACTCACGCCGGTTTGATACCAGTTGATGGCTTTCCAGGGCGTCAGGGCTTTTATACAGCCATGATTCGGCTCTGATCAAAAAGTGGCCCGAGCGCCACGCCGCGGAGTGGGGACATGGCTCTTGAGCCAGTGCTGGAGAGGACGATGTGCAACAATCCTAGCTGGAGTACAGCTGATGCCGAGGCCATGAGACCGAGCATTCTTTGAAATCGTTTGACGGGCGCTAGCCTTTCTGAATGATGTTGCAAGGCGTCGAATAGAGAGCTCTGATGAGAGGCGCGCTGTCATCTGCACTGAGTCTAGCACTATTCCCAGAAGAGATATTCTGGCTGGGGATAGCACGCTCTTTGCAAAATTGATTCTCAGACCCAGGCATTCTAGATGGCTGATAATCCAAGATCTGTGCGCCGTTAACTGACCCTCTGATTGTGCTATGATTAGCCAGTCGTCGAGGTAATTCAGTATTCGCGACTCCCGCTGTCTCAGGGGAAAGTGCCACGTCCATACATTTCGTGAATGTACGGGGGCCAATGATAGGTCGAATGGTAGTACTGTGTACTGGTATGACTGTCCCTCAAAGCTTAATCTCAGAAAAGGCCTGTGATGAGGCGCTATCGGAATGTGAATGTAAGCGCCTTTCAAATCCACTGATAGAAACCAACCCCGGGCTGAACTTGCGCGAGGATATGTTTGGTTGTTAACATTCTGAACGAGCTAATCATAAAAGCTTTGTTCAGATGTCTGAGATCTAGGATGGGGCGGAGGCCACCGTCCTTTTCCGGACGAGAAAATAGCGGCTGTAAAAACCCGCCTCGCTCATAGAGGGAGGAACAGTTTCTATAGCCCTTCTCTATCAGTTCGAGCACCTTGGTGCGTAGAACATGTGACACATCTTTCCTCACTTTCGTCTCGACCACCGCTGAAAAGCGGGGTGGTCTGCGAGCGAATTGAAGTGAGTAACCGTGTTTTATTATGTTCAAAACCCATTTTGGCATGTCGGGATTTTTTCCCAGGCTTTTGCTCGCACAGATATGGGCTGAATGTTGGCTGGGGGCGTGTCGCAGTGACGTATGGGCCCCACCGGCAAATTGCCTTGTGCTAACACTGAGTTTACAGCTCCCAGAGGCGCAGGTGCGCGCTGAGCAGCCGTGTTGAGTGCCGACTGCAGGGGTGCGTGTGAGCTTACAGGCACGCACGCTATCTCCGTAATGCTCGCATCGTGAGCTGGAGAAATGTTTGAAACTGTATAGACAGTGTTTACAGGTGGGGGTGCATACATTGTAATAGGCACGCGCACCACTTTCATAAAGCCTCCCGCTCACGGCGGAGTGTTTTTGGCCATACATACAGTGTTTGTAACTGTGGGAATGCGCACTTTAGTGTGGACACGTGACCCCTTAGTAACACAGGCAGAAAATGTGCTAACACTGAGCTTACAGCTCTCAGAGGCGCGGGCGCACGCTGAGCAGCTGTGTTGAGTGCCGAGTGCAGGGGTGCGTGTGAGATTACAGGCACGCGCGCTATCTCCGTAATGCTCGCAGCCGGAGAAATGTTTGAAACTGTATAGACAGTGTTTACAGGTGGGGGTGCATACATTGTAATAGGCACACGCGCCACTTTCATAAAGCTTCCCGCTCTTAGCGGGGAGTTTCTTGGCTCACGCGTCACATCTGTGATGCTCGCGACATGAGCCAGAGAATTGTTTGAAACTGTATGGGCAGCGCTTATGGGTGGGGGTGCATATACTGTAGTAGGCAGGCTGCCACTTACATAAAGCCTCCGCTCATGGCGCGGGTGTTTTTGGTCATACATACAGTGTTTGTAACTGTGGGAGTGCGACTTTAGTGTGGACACGTGACCCCTTAGTGACACAGGCAGAAAATGTGCTAACACTGAGCTTACAGCTTTTAGAGGCTGGCGCGCTGAGCAGCTTTGTTGAGTGCAGGGGTGCGTGTGAGATTACAGGCACGCGCGCTATCTCCGTAATGCTCGCAGCAAGAGCCGGAGAAATGTTTGAAACGACAGTGTTTACGGGTGGGGGTGCATACATTGTAATAGGCACGCGCGCCACTTCCATAAAGCTTCCCGCTCTTAGCGGGGAGTTTCTTGTCTCGCGCGTCGCATCTGTGATGCTCGCGGCGTGAGCCAGAGATCTGTTTGGAACTGTATGGGCAGCGCTTATGGGTGGGGGTGCATCTACTGTGGTAGGCACGCGTGCCACTTTCACTCTTATCCAGATTGTACTACTCTGAAATTATTTTAGCAGGTGATCTAAACTGGGACTGGCTGAAACCTTGTTCAGATGAATTTAAGTCATTTTGTGATTCTGTCAATTTTACACAGTTAATCAATTCTCCCACTCATTTAAATCTTAAGTGCCATGAGAAATCCACCTTAATTGATTTAATTTTGACTAATGTCCCGCATAAATTTTCTGCTGTTGGTGTTTTTTGCAATGACCTAAGTGACCACTGCGTTGTTGCTGTTGTAAGGAATACTAAGATGCCTAAATGTAAACCTCGCGTAATATGTAAGAGGAATCTCAAAAAATTTAATGAACAGGGCTTTTGCCATGATTTGTTTAATTGTGATTGGAGTAGAATAGAGCTGATTCCCGATGTGGAGTCAGCCTGGATCTTTTTCCGGGATAGTTTTTTGCAAGTAATAAATAGACACGCCCCACTAAAGAGATTCAGAGTTAAGGGGCGGGATAATCCCTGGTTTTCCTCTGAGCTGGGAGATATTCTTCATGACCGCAATTTAGCTTGGGCCAAAGCAAGAAAAACGGGCTCTCCGTCTGATTGGCTTGTTTTTAGGCAGCTAAGAAATAAATGTTCATCTTTTATTAAGAAAGCAAAATCAGATTTTTATCTGTCAGCCACTAGTAACACCTTAAATGATCCCAGAAAATTCTGGAAGGCTATAAAATTACTTTCTCCAAACAAAGATAGTATTAATGTTCCTTCTTCTATTATGAAAGAGTCTGTAGTAGTTCATGACAAGCTGGAGATATTGAACCATTTTAATGAGCATTTTATTCAGTCTGGTTCTTTGTTTGATACTGCTTGTCCTTATACTGTGACACCTTGTAGAGATGTACCAGTTTCTACAAGTGTCTTCAATCTCACTCCATTCTTAGTGGCTGACGTTCAAAAAGCCTTAAAAGGACTGGTTCCTGAAAAACCCCAGGACCTGATCTTATAGAGCCCTATTTCTTAAAAATAGCTGCTGATTGTGTAGCACAGCCTCTAACGTACCTTTTAACCTTACTTTAGAGAGCAATACTATTCCCAAAATATGGAAATCTGCATTTGTTTGTCCATTATTGAAAGGGGTGACCCATCAAACTTAAATAATTACAGGCCAATTTCTAATTTGTCTGTTTTGGCCAAAACGCTTGAATCCCTGGTGAGTGATCAGATGAAAGACTTCTTGCATGTACAGGACATTTTATCCCCATTTCAGTCAGGTTTTAGGAAAAAACATAGTACCATCACAGCTGCAATGAAGGTGATAAATGACATCTCTGTTGCTCGTGACAAGAAGCAGCACTGTGCATCACTTTTTATTGATTTGTCAAAAGCTTTTGACACGGTTGATCATGATGTTTTAAAGATTAGGCTTCTTAATTCGGGGTTTTCAAAGAAAACTGTCTCTTGGTTCTCAAACTATCTTAGTGACAGAACTCAGTGCATTAAGCATGATGGTGTTCAATCTGGTATTTTACCAATCCTTAAAGGGGTTCCACAAGGCTCTGTATTAGGCCCTCTTTTATTTACTATTTATATAAATAATCTTAATCGGCATGTGTCTGATGCAAACTTTCATTTTTATGCAGATGACACAGTTATTTATTGCTGTGCACCCTCTCTTAAACAAGCCATTGCACATTTACAGAATGCCTTCAATGTGGTCCAAAACACTTTGCAACAGTTGAAACTTGTGCTCAATGCAGACAAAACAAAATGTATGCTTTTCACAGGACCTCGGAAAAGACCACTGAATGTTCCCTCAGTGATTACTCTTGATGGACGTGAAATACAGACTGTTACAACTTATAAATATCTTGGTATTGTTATTGATGATTGCCTATCATTTCAGCCTCATGTTCACTGTCTAGTTAGAAAGTTGAGGCTAAAATTGGGTTTTTACTTTCGAAATAAGCTGTGCTTTTCTTTTAAAGTTAAAAAACGGTTAGTGGCATCCACTTTTTTATCTGTGCTGGATTATGGTGATATATTATATATGCATTCATCTGCTCAGTGCCTTCACATGATTGATGCAGCCTATCATGCATCGCTGAGATTTATTACTAATTGTAAAGCTCGCACCCACCACTGTGAGCTGTATTCTCGTGTAGGGTGGTCTGCTCTGGCCACACGGAGGCTTTGTCATTGGTATACATTTATATATAAGGCTATTCTTGGTGTGCTCCCATCCTATTTATGTTCACTTCTTATGAAAAAAAGAGCTGGTCATTACTCTCTCCGTTCTCAGGCTGTTGTCTTGTTTTCTGTCCCACATGTCAGTACTGTGCTGGGTAAAAAGGCCTTTGTTTATTCTGCTCCCTTTACATGGAATTTGCTGCAGAACAACTTAAAACTTAGTAAATTGATTCCTTTGAGTGTTTTTAAGTTGAGAATGAGATGCTTTGAGTTGGACTCCCTCACATGTCAATGTTTTTATTGAGATTTCATTGTAAGTGCATAATTGGCTTTCATTTGTGTGTCTTTGTACGTATGTAATGATGTGATGTAATTTTGCTGCCTATCTTGGCCAGGTCCCCCTTGCAAAAGAGATTTTTAATCTCAATGGGTTTTTCCTGGTTAAATAAAGGATAAATAAAAAAAAAAAAATAAATAAAAAAATAAATAAATAAAAAAATAAAGCCTCCCGCTAGCGGCGGGGTTTTTGGCCATGCATACAGTGTTTGTGTGTAGGGGTGCGTGCAGGACAGCAGGCACGCGCGCTACATTTATAGTATTTCCTGCTTTTACTGGGGAAGTGTTTATAACTGTGGGAACAGTGCTTGTGTGTAGTGGTGCATACATGACAATAGGCACACGATCTACGTTTATGGGGCGTCCAGCTCGAGCTGGGAAAGTATTCGGCACTGTTTGGACAGTATTGATATGTGGGAGTGTGCACTTTAGTGTGGACACGTGACCCCTTAGTGACACAGGCAGAAAATGACTCTTGTGATTTCTGTATGTTGCTGTTAAAACGCCATTTGATTGCAGGTGAGCGAGTTCTGTGACTGGCCCATTGACTGCTGTACAGACATTTCCAGCCGCCTGTAAGGGGACTGGGTAATGTTTTACACATTTTGCTCGCTGCAGTGAAGCGTTCAGCGAACTCTCTTACCGTGCTGGTGCCCGTGCTCGTGTCCGCTAATGTCGATGGCGCGGGGTCGAAGCCAGTCGTCGGATGCAGCGCCAATTGGAAAGGCTGTCAACCTTTTCACCGTCGTCCCCTGGCGCGCCGAACGAGATGAGACCCACCGCTCTGTTGGAGGGGTGCTGGTCTGTCTGCGTGAATTGGACTGGCGGCGGGGAGTTCTCGGGTGGTGGTGAAGCTCTGGCGGCCTCCATGAGCGGCGCTTTTTTCTTGCGCGGCTCGAACGGAGGGGACGGCAGCACGGTGGTAGCAGGCTCATTCGCGGCGAAGGCGGCCAAGCGAGCGCGCGGCTTGTTGAGGCCCAGGGAGTCACATTCGGGGCATCCACCTCGAGTGAAAGCAGCTTCTGCGTGGTCAGGTCCCAGGCAACGAGTGCAGATAATGTGATGGTCCCTGTCAGGAAGAAGGCCTCTGCACGAGGCGCAGGTCGAAGGCATTTGGAAAAACGCCTCGAATTTGCTCTTTTACTAAATACAGAAAGTGTCGCAAAGGCGAACACTTGCAAAGTAGCTTAGTAAAAAGGATATAGCGATGCGCGCCGGATGGCGTAGCAGAAGGCTTCGAAGGCGGCTGAAGGCGCCGGCGTCCTCTTAGCAGTCCTGCTGTAGGCTTGTCAACGGCGGCGAAAGACTCCAACAATCCGGAGGATCCAGCGAAGAGGAGGTCTTCGCTGAAGGAGATTAAATCTAAAGGAACTCGTATGACGGGGTGCCCATTATATAGCCTGGCTATGCTAATTTCGGCGGGCTCTGAGCGCCCATTGGTCGCGCGTTCAGAGTCGCCCCGTCATTGGTTCGAGCAGTTGCCGCAGCACAGCCAATGACCGAGCTGCCTCGCTCATTACTGTCTGCTGTGCAGCTGCAATGCATTTTACATAAAGACTTCAATATTTCTCGAAAAACTGAGTTTTCCCATAGTGTAAGCTACTTACGCAATAGGAGAGACCTCTCGATAGGGAACCATAATTACCTCGGAGTTACAGTGCATTATATTGATGAACAGTGGGAGCTGCATTCACCTGCTCTGACTGTAATGAAAACAGAAGAGAGACGTTTTGCTGAAATGTGCGCGCAACATTTTATTCATGTTGCACAGCAGTGGAACGTTTCAAATAAAGTCAGAGCACACAGCACAGATAGTGCAAGAAATATGATCGCTGCTGTGAGACATCTACCTTTTGAACACGTCCCTTGCGTCGCGCACAGTCTCCAACGTTGTCACAGTATCTCTGCAGAACAGTGTGTTTGACAATGTCCTGGCCAAATGCAGAAAAGTTGTGGGCCACTTTAAACACGTTAATTAAATGTTAATGCCCTGGCAGTGGCAAATAGCTTTGGTTTTTATATTTGATTTGATTACATTAAGTTGAGATTTACAAGAAATATTTGTGTAAAGGGAATACTGCTGTTAAAAAGCATCTTAATTGTTTAAAGTGTTTGCAAATGAAATGTTATTGCACTTTTGTTCATATAGCAGTACTTTTAAAATAAAACTGCACAATACACTACTTTTCAATTCATTATTGAATTTTGTGCATAATGCAATTAATCTCAGAAAACCATGCGATTAATCGCGATTAATCCCATGGTTTTCTGCGATTAATCGCGATTAAACAATTTGATCGTTGCCCAGCACTAATAAATATATATTCATACATATAATGTCATTTTTGATTTGACAAGGTTTGATTTCCATATGTAAGCTGCGCATTGCATGGCCAGTCATGTGCACCGCCATGTTTGTTTACATTGCAATGCAGCAAGGGACTCTGAGTTCATAAAGCATAAGGTCTATACCTAGTGGCTAGCCTTCCACTTCCCAGAGTGGTGAGAATAAATTCCGAACAGAATGGATGGATCAAGTGGACTTACTATTATATATTGTATTATTGCATATGGGAGAAGTAGCGGTTTTGTACATATTGTAATTATTTGAATGTACAGTACATACATTAAGTATTATGACATTGAAAAAACTGCTTTAATCCCCTGGCTGGTAACTGCAGCACGAATATAGATCGCAGCAGGTTGATCATACGCCTGAGCTCAGCTATTGTAATCTAAGTTAAATATTACAGTTAAATATTTAAACCAAGTTAAATATTACATTGGTGCAAGGATTATAGACTGTTTTATATTGGATTGTTTGATTAAGTGTTCTAAGGAGTGTGAAACCAGGCTCTAAAGTCTCACCTAGCCTTCAGAGTGCATAGGGATACATCGTTTTATACCATCTTAACACCAAGGTGGCACATCATTTGCATCTGAAGTGGCATTTGTTCTTATTGACTTTAAACCTGATCAGAGCTGGCATAAATGCATTTACACGGCAATACAATGCTAAAATGTTATGAGATAATATTTAAATTATGAATATAGTATGTGAATTATTAAGTTATTCATGGATGAATCATTTTATCAGAAAGGAATACACATACACACTCATTTACTTCAGATCTCTACAATTGCACTCACCGGAAGTGACAAGTATAACAGGCCTTTTTCAGAAACAAGACACCAGAGCCACTGCTAATTGCTCTGCCACACACACACACAAAATATGAGGCAATTACAAGAGAGTTAATGTGAAAATAAACAGAATGAAGAATTCTGAAATTAATTGTTGTTTGCATGGTTAACCTATAGAAAGGAAGAAGGTGTTCTGCCACAGAAATGAGCTGAATATTCATGACACTTAAATTTAAGGAAGGCTGAGATGTGTTTGTGTTTTAGACAGAAAAAGTGATATTAGTAGACATATAATAGTTTCTGTGACAAGCAATGCCTCATCAGTGTGCCCTTTACACATTTGCACACTTTAGAGAAAGTGATAGAAGGGAGATGCTGATTGGCACAGGTGGGCAAGCAGTTATACGGCTGAGAAGAGTTTCTTCACTCTGCTGAGGATGTATGAGTGTGCATGCAGGATCAAACTGACTTGTCGTTTTCTGGTAAGAGAGATGGGGAGCAAGAGGAGAAGAGACAAGAAAGAGGAAGAGTGGCACTCGCATGTCTAGGGGGTAAAGCTTAGCTGTGTTGACAGCTCAAATGGTGGTTATGGATTCGCTTCCACGCTATGTCTGTGTCACAGTTGTTAGAGTTCTGCAATTTCAAAAACTTCACAATTCTATTTCATTTTTAGATATTTTAACTTCAGGTAGTTTTGCAAATGTCATAGGTCTCCCAGTTATTCATGCATACTGAACATTTGCATACTTTGCACAGTATACATACATGGTTTGTCAGGAAAGAATCATGATAGTAGTACTTTAGCTAGCATTGCAATAACATTTTACAGTATGATACAGCTAAAGTATCATGATACCAAGGGCTGTCATGATTATTCAATTTATTTGTATTACTTGATTAAAAAAATTCCTCGATTACAAAATTACAGAATCACAAATCAAAAATTAGTTTTTTCATGTATCTATTGGGTGCTACATTCATGAGCAGGATTGTTATTAGCAATAATTAATCATTATCAAAGATATTTATTAATTATTAAAATCAATAGAATATTGATTAGAATCAATGTTAGCTTTTTAATCCTTTAAATAAACAATCATCAACGATAACCATCAATTATCAAATTCAATAGAATATAAATTATTATTAAAGATAATAATCAGTTATCAAATTCAATAGAATATTAATTATCAAAGATAATATTAATGATTAAAATCAAGAGAAAATAGATTAAAATTAACACTAGCTTATTGATCCTTCAAATCAACAAACATCAAAGATAATGAATAATAATCAAAATCAATAGAATATTAAGAAGGATTAATATCGCAGGGGGACCACCCCGGAATCAGGGACTAATAACCAGACAGTATAGCAGTCTCACTATAGGATTGTTCTCTTAGGAATGTCGATGCCAGAGAACATTGACATTCAAAAGCAAAACAATGAAGGCTTCAATTCGAGCACTGACATCCCCTGCCAGCCCTTGACACAGGTGCATGCAAAACAAATACCAAAAAACTTCTCTTTAAAGTATAACAGTTTAAAATCAAGACAATGCATTCAACAAACTTCTGACTTCCAATTACAAACTAAACAGTAACATGATCAGATATGGTAACAAATAAGCCTATAATACATGAGAGGAATGTATGTGTGCGTGAATAGGTGTGTGTGTGTGTGTGTGTGTGTGTGTGTGTGTGTGTGTGTGTGTGTGTGTGTGTGTGTGTGTGTGTGTGTGTGTGTGCGTGTGCGTGTGTGCGTGCGCGTGTGTGCGCGTGCGTTTAAGGTGTGGCACGCACAAAATGGCAGATGTGGCTCTTGTGAAGAGTAGGTCACGCGAGGCTAATGTGGGCAAAGAGAGACTGGTTATTGGCATCTGCCCGTTTAGCGCATTTCCACTTGTACGATAACTTCGGGACAAAGCTCCCCTAAATTCCGGAAGGAGGTGAATGCTGGTGCAACTGGCTGCTGCTGCCTCTCTGTGAAGCCATTATTATATAAAACAGCAAACAACTTAATACGTTGAGACACGGTTTCTTAGGAAGCTCTTAAACTGTGTTTTAGTTGTTCTTATCTACGATGAGCAATCTGATACTGGATGATATTATAAGGTGACTTGCCTGCTTGATACCGTGAGGTTTGGTCCTTCCGGGGGTCGCCGGTCTGCCTGGATTTATTAACAGAGGCTCTGGGTTTGGCGAAACAATGAATATTTACAAGCTGTTTGTACAGACTGTATTCATCTGGATCATCATCTCTTCAATATATTCCACCAATGTGATTTTGTTGGGTGATTTTAACATTCAAATTGATAATACTAGTAGTATACGTACAAGGGAATTTTGATCTTGTCTAGATAGTTTTGGTATACAGCAATATGCCAACACTCCTACTCACTCCAAAGGTCACATTCTTGACCTTATCTTTTGTTCTGTTATAACTCTTCCTAAGTGTACTGTCTCAGATTTGTCCATATCTGATCATCTGTTGCATCATTTAATGCCCACCTTACAGTATTTAAGAGAAACTTATTTCGATCCGTCACATTTCGCAATATCAAGACTATTGATATATCTGTCTTCGCTGATGAACTTGCCACCTTCTCTAGCAAAGCTGATTTACCGACTGTGGATGACCTGGTATCCTATTATAACTATCGACTTCATGAGATCTTAGACGTTTTTGCCCCTTTGAAAACACGGACGGTTTCTTTTACTCACTCTGCTCCTTGGTATATTCCTGAATTACGCCAGCTTAAAACTAAAGGTCGTCGGCTGGAGCGTTTGTATGCCAAAACTGGTCTTACAGTTCATCAAGTATTGTATGCTCATCATATGCAACATTAAAAGGATGCTATCTCTAAAGTGAAATCTGAATTTTATACTAATCTATTTAGGACAGGTTAAGGGAACACTAGATCTATTTTTTCCATTGTAAACAATATACTAGTCTCTATAGTATATAGTATCTACTAGACCATCACATATGAATTCTACTACTGTATGTAACACATTTAAGGATTATTTTAATACCAAAATTGAAAGCAAATACTTTTAAATAATGATGGTTGTGGCCCATCAGACTATGTTTCCTTTGAACTACCTCTTTCTGCATTTTCAATCTTTAAAATTCCAACTGTTGATAAGATATCCTCTATTATTCGGAAATCCAAACCAACCACCGGTCAACTTGATCCTCTTCCAACGTGTTTAGTTAAAGCGTGTTTACCTTCTCTGTGTTCTTTAATCACTGAGATCATTCATTCTTCACTGTCCTCTGGCTTGGTTCCTATATCATTCAAAACCGCTTCAATAACCCCAATACTTTAGAAACCAGGGGAAGATCCTACTAATTTTCAAATTTTACATAGTTTTTTTTTTTTTAGAAAGGAGTGTTGCAGTTCAGATTTATGATTATCTTTCAACTAATAATTTGTTTGAACAAATTAGTATGGAAATTGCTCTTGTCAAAATTACTAATGATCTGCTGTTGGCTGCAAATTCTGGTCTGCTGTCTATACTCATTCTTCTTGATCTGAGTGGAGCCTTTGATATGATCTCACATAACATCCTCCTAGACAGGCTGGTCTCAGTTGGAATTACGGGTACCCCCCTGTCTTGGTTTCGATGATATCTTTCTGGTCGCACTCAGTTCATACAAGTCAATTTTAGATCTAAACCATCACAAGTTATCAATGGCATTCCACAAGGCTCAGTTTTGGGCCCTCTTCTATTTATTATTTATTTACTGCCCCTTGGTCATATATTTAGGAAACACGGTGTCAATTTATGCTGCTTTGCTGACGACACTCAGCTCTACCTGTCTTTCAAACACACTTCTTCACTTCCTCCGCCCTCTTTGTCCAGCTGTTTATCTGAAATTAATAACTGGTTCTCAGCTAAGTTTCTCAAATTAAAATGTGGTTAAACTGAAATTCTCCTTGTAGGCACCAAATCTTTTTGGGAAAAAAATGATTCTGTGACTATCGATCAGTCCAGTGATTCTCCTTCACCACAAGTTAAGAGTCTGGGTGTCGTCCTTGATAGCACCTTATCCTTTGAACCTTTTTTCATTTACGTAATATTAATTGTCTTCGTCCCTCTCTCACACTGAACAGCACTGCCATTCTTATTCATGCACTGGTTACATCCTGTAAAAGATTATTGCAATGCTCTCCTCTCTGGACTTCCTTCCAAACTTCTTCATAAACTTCAGCTGGTCCAGAACTCAGCATTATAAATCATTTCCAGAACCACCTCTATTGAACACGTTTCACCTGATCTTCAACATTTGCATTGGTTTCCGGTTAAGTACTGAACTGATTTCAAAATCTTGCTTCTTACATACAAGCCCTTAAATAATGTCACTCCCTCATACCTCTCTGATCTTTTTAATATCTATACACCTACTCGTACACTCAGATCTTCCTCGTCAACTCTTCTTGTCATACCACGTTCTTCTTCCTTCTTCGTCGGTTACTCAAAACGAGTATGACTGTCCTCTCAGTTGGGTCATCTCCCATCATCTGTGGATCCTCAGGTGGCTGTAAAGGCCAATCCGTGATCCACAGATTCTGCTGCAATGTGGGCATTGGAGGATTGAGGTGGTGTGTGGTGGTGGAGCCTTTCTCTGTTTGTCCTTGCTATGTTTCTATGTTGCCGCTTTGCCTCTGCGGCACGGCAGATTTCAGTTTCCTGGTGTGCTGCATCTTCCTGCACTGCTTTTCTCCTGTAGTCCCCGTTCAACGCGAGGTCCTCCCAGTCGCCGGATGTGATGTTAAACTTCTTCAGGCTGGTCTTAATATTGTCCTTGAAGCGTTTCTTTAGCCCACCGGGGGCTCGTTGTCCTTCTTTTAGCTGGGAGTACAGGATCTGCTTAGGGAGATGGTTGTTAGACATGCGGATGATATGGCCTGTCCATCGTAGTTGGTGCTGCATTATGATGGTAGTGATACTGGGCAAATTACTTTCCTCCAGAATGCTGGAGTTTGTGCGTCTGTCTTCCCAGTTGATCCTCAAGATTTTTCTTAAGGCTCTTTGATGGAATATTTCCAGGGCTCTCAGGTGTCTGCTGTAGGTGGTCCAAGATACCACTCCATACAGCAGAGTTGAGAGAATCACAGCTCTCTAAACCAGGAGCTTGGTTTTAGCCCTTAGGTGTAAGGTATGGTGGAGGATCAGTGGCTTTAACAGATTCCCGAACAAACAAGAACTTACTGTTAAAAACCCCCCTAATTACTGAAATAGCGCCAACCAGCCTCCACAAGCACAATAAATGTATTGACAAAGAGACAATGAACTATTGACAGAGAACCGCATGTGACATCCGCAATGCTCACCACGTGCTTATGTGTGGACAGGAAGGGGGAAACTTTGAACGTAAAAATGTGTGTGTGTGTGTGTGTGTGTTTTCAGTTAAACACAGAACTGCATATTGCTAATGAAATACGTGTAATCCCTGTATGTTGTGTATTTCTGAGGTATATCAAACTCGTTAGAACTGTTTCGTTGTGTGTTTTAAACTCTGAGGCCTCATATTTAATAGCCTCAGTGTATATTCCCTTATTAAGTGTACTAAATATACCTTTCTTGGTATCAAATTAAACCTTACGATTTGTCCGAGCTGAATTCGAATATAAGATCTCTGTAGAATGATATTACGCGATGTTTTACTATCTTTTGAGTCATTCAGCCCAAAATCTCTTACTGTCATAAACATGCAAATGAGCTTTGACAAAGGAACTCTCTCATGCCCAGAGTAATGGAGGCCTTTACGACCTCCAAAGGAATGTTCAGAGAAGTGCTGACCCTCCCTTCATTCTCTTACTGAGAAAGAGAAATGAACCCTGTTAATCCTATATATATATTCTATATATCCATGTGATAAATATTGACATGTATCTAATGTGCCATCTCACATTTTCCCTTAAATGTGCTTGATCTATGTTTTCTTGCAAACTAATGGGTTAATGTTTCAGACTTTGCATACTATGGTTAACCAAAATCATATGTGTGGCATATTTGGTCTCTATAACTTGGTATTTTGAAGATTGAAATGACTGTGTACATGATATGTCGATAACAACAACATATTAGTATTAAAAGTATATTTCCTATTTTCTTTCTTGCACATGCAATGGACAATTTTACAACAAAGAGCAATAAACCAAATTCCCGCCTAGAACTCAAACCCTTCTTATTGGTCGAGCCAATGAGAGGTGGGACCTGTTTCCCGAGGGTATAAAATTGCTGCGCCCACTTCCTCTCTCTTCTTCTTAGCTCTCTTCCTCGCTCACTCTTAGCCTGTCTTGCTTCCTGCCTCTCTTGCCCTCTGAGCCTTGTGCTCTCTCACTCTCTCGCTGAATGATGCCAAACTAGCAGGCCCCAAGGACTCCCAAGCGTGTGCCAGGCTACGTACGGCCTTGTCTTTCCATTCACCAAAGATATCAAGACAACATCATCAAAGATCAACTGGAGCCTCAACAAATTGCATCAGGACAGTTTAATTCAAATGGGACATGCAAGTATCAAACTTAGTCTCATTATTTGATACATTAAGTATCCTTAACCCCTTTCTAAAAAGGGCGTGTCAGAACTAATACGATGGTTTGCTCAGGCTGTTGATCTGCTGAACTTCAAACAATGCTATAACTTCTTGCCTTCCTGTATTCTGCTTCAGCCCTCTTTCCCTTGGTAAACTGTATGAATGTATGTATATGTATGTTAGAGTAGTTTAAATGTTTAGTCTAGTTAATAAAGTCTTGTTCATGTCACATGTAAAGTTGTCTGTGTCTCAAGCTCATATCTAAAGTCACTAATCATAGATTTTGACTACTTGCTCTTAATACTTAGTAAGAAAGACATTTCCCTTGCCCCGAAATGTACATTTCTATTAATTAATTAATTAATAACCAAAATTGAATGTTCACGGGATGAACCGAGTATTTGGTTGTAATGTTAATGTAGCTACATCAAGTTAACCCGATTAACTGATCCAAATATTCATAATTGATTATAACAAGTTATGACTGATTATTAATATTTAATAGAGCTGATTTGCTACCTAATGGTGGAAGAATATAGAGCTGATTCACTACATAGGTCTCGGTCATCAAAGACTCTTGACTTGAGTTTGGCATAGGCTCCGCTGGCACAGCTCAGGTGATGGTTAACCTCAGAGTCTATATCGGCTTTGGAAGAGAGAAGGCTTCCAAGGTAGGAGAAGTGGTCCATGCTTTCCAGAGTGGTGTTATCCACTTTGATGATGGGCTGGAGTGATGGCTGGTTGGGTGGTGGTTGATACAGAACCTGAGTTTTCTTGATGTTCAAGGCCAACCCCAGGGCTCTATATGCCTCGGCAAAGGCATTTAGAATGCCCTGGAGGTATTCAGGGGAGTGTGCTACATTGGCATTGTCATCTGCGTATTGCAGCTCCCTGATGATGGTATTCCTAACTTCGTGCTTAGCTTTTAACCTGTTAAGGTATTAAAGTATTGGGATCCCCTGTGGCAACTCTTGGCCAGTGAGGTGGAGTATGCTGCAATGAAGATGGCAAATAGGGTGGGTGCAATGATAAACCCCTGTTTAACCCCAGTTTCTACAGTGAATGGCTCAGATTCAGAGCCAGTGTTGCTGAGCACTGTGGCTGACATGCCGTCATGCAGTAGCCTCAGTACACAGATGTATTTGTCATGACATCCATACCTTGATAGTATGCTCCACAGTGCCTGACAATCCATAGAGTCAAAGGCCTTTGTCAAGTCTATGAAGGCCATGTAAAGAGGCAGTCCTTGTTCCCAACACTTTTCTTGTAGTTGGCAAGCAGAAAAGATCATGTCAGTTGTTCCCCTGGATGGACGGAAGCCGCACTATGATTCAGATCTTCTCTGATGGGGCTCTGCGGGATGTGATCGGCGATGTCTGGCTCGGCTAAACTGTCACGGTTCAGAAGTTCCTGAAAGTGCTCCTTCCAACGTGCATTGATGGAGTCATTATATTTTAGTAGAGTCTGTCCATCTTTTGAGCACATGGGATTTAATCCGCAATGGCTAAGGCCATAGACAGCCTTAGTGGCACTGAAAAAGCCTCTGATATCACCTCAATCTGGCAGTCTCTGGAGTTCTAGAGCCTTTTCTGTACACCATTTGTTCTTGAGCTCCCTCATCAATCTCTGAACGTCAGCCTTGGCTCTAGAGTGTGCTGTCCTTTTGGCCTCACATGTTATGCCATTTTGCCACTCTCAGAAGGCTTTTCATTTTCTGGAGATAATTTGTTCTATCTCTGTGTCATTTTCATCAAACCAGTCCCGATGTTTCCTGGACTGATACCCAAGGGTGGATTCGCATGTGTCATGGATGGTGGATTTGAGAAGGCCCCAGTGGTCTTCAATGTTGTCAGGATATTCTTGCTGAAGGCTTTCCTCGAGAGAGTCCTGAAGTAGCTGCAGGGTGGCGGTTTCATTCAGGCTGTCAAGGTTCAGTCTTCGCCGGGCCTGCTTCTTCTGAATCCTCCTCCTCCTGGATATTGTGGATCGGATAAGGCGGTGGTCTGTTCAGCAGTTTTCAGAGTCTATCATGGCCCTTGTGATGTTCACATCACGCCGGTCCCTGGCTCTTACGATGACATAATATATGAGATGCCATTGCTTGGAGCGAGGTTGCCTCAAAGATTCCTTGAATTTGTTTTTCTGGCGATAGAGAGTGTTGGTGATGACGAGGTTGTGCTGAGCGCACTTACTCAGCAGCAGCACTCCGTTGGAGTTGATGTTACCAGTGCCCTCCTTGCCAATAGTGCCCTTCCAGAGGTGTTGGTCCCGGCCTACCCTAGCATTAAAGTCTCCCAGGAGGATAATCTTGTCCTCCCTGGGGATTTTTGACAGGATTTCTTCCAGGCAGGCGTAGAAGGCTTCTTTTTCTTCCTCGTCGGAGTCCAGGGTAGTGGCGTAAGTGCTCATTACTGTCACTGTCTGGTTGTTGACCAACAACAGACGGATGGTCATGAGGCACTCGCTGATCCCCACAGGAAGTTCGGAGAGGTTTCCTTTCCAGAAGAATGTGTAGCCACCTTTCTCCTCCTTCAGCTGCCCTTCACCTGCCCATCGGGTTTCTGAGAGAGCAGCTATATCATTCCGGCATCTCTGCAGTTCTCTGAAAACGATGGTGCTTCGTCACTCAGATTTATCACTGGAGGCGCTGTCCATCAGAGTGCGCACATTCCAGGCTCCAAAATTAAATGTTCTTTGTTTCTGACCGCAAATGGGGTGTTCCCTCTGGACGCGGTAATCCAGTCGGGAGGTATGAGGCAGGCTATTTTTAGGGCACCTTTTCTAGCCCCTTCCCCATGTGGGGTAAGCAGAGCGGATCCTAAATAGGACTGCTTAGTCATGGGTGTAGCTGCCGAAGAGCTCTTCTGCCTCGTTTCAGGATCCCAGTAACTGACTCTGACACCCATCGCCTAATGTGCCAGTTACCATGTGTGGCCACAAGGAGGCACTGTAGGAGTCTTGGCGGTGGAGAGGCTATGTACCAACAGTAAGAGACTTACGCACTCGCACTCTTTTTGCCCTTGCACAAGGGCTAGTCGGTGGCAGTAGCTGTAAGCAGAAAGTAGCAAACAGAAGTAGTGTGTAGCGTGCAGCGTACAGCGTGCAATAGATACTAAACTGCTAAACAACATGCACTGCCATCCCAGTACTACTGCACTGACGCATCACACACACTCAAAATATAATACTCACACACTCATACCACGTATTCGCCTGAACACTATGGTGTCTAGAGCCTTTTGTTATACTGCCCCTCAGTTATGGAATTCCCTTACTCTAGACATTCATAACAGTGAAAGTCTTCATACTTTTAAATCCCATCTTAAAACTCACCTTTTTAAACTGGCTTTTTAATGACTGTGCATGCATTGTTCATACTTTGTATCTTCCAATGTTTTATTGTATATCATGGTATTGTTTACTTAATGTTGTTATTGTTGATGCTTTCAAGGATTACTTTTTTTGTGTTCTGTTTGTATGGTGACCTTGAGTGTCATGAAAAGCACCTATAAATAAAATATATTATTATTATTATTAAAAAAGCTGAGCTTTATCGGCAAGTTATCTACTCGCCAAATGTGTGTGTGGGAATATTTGTGAGGGGTCGGGTTTGTGTTCAGTTAGTATGAGAGAGAGAAAGAGAACAGAGTGACGGCACCAAAGCATTAGTGGGAGAGAAGGCCACTTTTAGTTTATCACCCAGAAATGCGGTGAATGGCTCGTAAACCATCTGCCGCAGTCTTTGGTTCTTTAATGGATAAACTCAGTGTGCCGTTCTCACCCGCGATGGCGGTATGCACAAACAAATCCAATGTGGTTGGATGACAACAACGGCAAATTAGTTGTAACAGCATGTTACCGTGATACCTTGAGTATTATTAGCAGTAATGAGAGGCGGTCTGTAAACTGTAGAAGCAATAACCTTGATACACAAGAATAACACACTGTAATAATCTGTCTCTGCCCAGACGTAAACCTCTTACTTTAATCGTGTAAGGACTTGGGTAGAATGTGTGTTCATCCGTTGTTTGACTCCGACTTGGTTCTTCGAAATTCAGGTGATGACAGGAGACCATTTTCTCGCTCTGTCTGTGTGCGTGACGACACTGATTCTTGGCAGGTTGGCAGAGAAAACAGTGAAGTCGATTCGGTTGAAGAGGGAAGAGAAATCCTCTTGCTTCACTTCTGCAGGCAAATGGGTGAAGACACTGATTGCTCAGTGGTCTCGTTCGTATCTGTTTGGTGCTTGGTGAACATGGAGAAATGTCAACTCCTTCAGCGAAATGGAGATTGTATGGCCAAAGTTTCCAGTACATACATTACTTCCTTGAGCAATGAGGCTACACCTGGAAGCTGTAGAGCTGCAACTAGACATGACATATACTGTTGCTGGAAGCAACGTCCAAAAAGATCTCAGATGTTGTTATATTCACGATGACGTCATGGTTGAGGGGTACGTTCCGTTGTGCGCCTAATTCATTAGGAGTTCAATCCTTAAAAATTTCACACACGTGTAAAGTGAGCAAGGCTTCATGGGATTTGTAGTTTGTTTTGGACTCCCTTTGATTTTGGCGCAGATTGTTGTATTCAGGCCTTATGACTGTATGTAGGCCTTAATCGGGCTTCATGACTGTACATAGGCCTGCCTTTGCCTTATATCTGAAAACTTGAGGCCCAACATATCTTTGTTCTGTCAATAAAGACTTTGTTATTTCACTCACCACTGCTATTGAGTCTTCTAATACCTGACAGAAAAATCTGACCAGAATGGACTCGGTGAAGAAATCTTCTGTGAAATCTGCAGTGGAGCTTTGTGAACACACTGGTGGCCAACCTCATCCATTCTTCCTCGTCACTGGCTGGTTTGGGGTCAGTGCATGGCTGAAGAAGCATGGCTCCATGTGTCCCTGCATCGATTTTCAGGGGCTGAACGACATAACCATTAATAACAGGTACCCCCTGCCTCTTATGTCTTCAGCCTTTGAAATTCTGCAGGGAGCTTTGTTCTTCACAAAATTGGACCTCCATAACGGCTACCATTTAGATTTGTTCAGAGAGGGGGATGAGTGGAAGACAACATTTAACACCCCCATAGGGCATTTAGAACAATATTATTATATTGTTAAAAGGTTATGCCCTTTGGATTAACCGATGCCTGGCATCTTCCAGGCACTTGTAAACAACGTGCTGAGAGACATGCTTGATAAGTTTGTATTTGTGTACCTGGATGACATTCAGATTTTTTCCTCATCTTTCCAGGCACACACCCAGAATGTCCAACATGTGTTGCAGAGGTTGCTGCAGAATTAGCTGTTCATCAGGGTGGAGAAGTGTGCCTTCCACCTCCAGTCTGTTCTGTTCCTGGTGTATGTCATCTCACACAGAGGGGATCAGTCCTGTCCAAGGATTTCGAAGTAGCCTTTAGGAAATGGGGAAATGGACGTGGGTTTATGAACGCTGTTTATGCATGCTGCGTCTCGGACCCCCGCAACGGGCATATAAAGAAATCCCCCCGACTGAGAATTTCCCCAGATTGGCCTTGAACCACAGGCTGGTGGCCTCACATCCTACCCATGGCTTAAATGAATGGGTGCCTTCGGCATTCATATAATTGGCAGGTGGGCCCCTATCATGGCAGGGTGTTCCAACAGGCAATTTATTGCTCTGTTCATTTAGTGGGCGAATGGGGCTCAATCCCCCCAAAGACCCCAAACCACCTGGGTGGGGGCTGGACCGTCCACAGACCCACTATCTGTCCCCTAACCACCTGTTTTGACCAGTGAGACCCCCGGACCACCCAGTGGGGGTGGGGCTGTCAACACACCCACTATCTAAGTCAAGTCAATTTTATTTGTATAGTGCCTTTCACAACACACATCGTTTCAAAGCAGCTTGACAGAAGATCAGCATTAACAGACGATAAAACTGTAATGTCTATAAAGTCGATGAATCATCATTGTGTAATGTTATTGTGTTAATGGTCAGTGTTTAAACATCGATTTTGATTGAACTGTAAGATTAATGACCAATGTCTTTGAAGTTCACATAGATGCAATTGTCCTTGTTAATTGGCTGATGAAGGCTTTTGTTGGCAATAGTTAGTCTATGCATTCCATTTCAAGATCGTAGTCCATCAATAGACCGAGGTGATGCAGGTTGGAATTGGCATCAGTTTATCCTCTGAAGTCCATCATGATAGACTGAAGTGATGTTTGGCTGGCAGCGGCTGCATTTAGTCATCATCATTCAGTGACATGTAGCAGTGGAGTCCAACACAAAGCAGGAATGGAGCTGGATCTAGCCGGTTCTGGTGACCTCAGGATAGGAGTCCCGAGGTTGAGACATGGAAACAAATAAAATAATATTAGCATAGATGCCATTCAATTTATTGCAGAGTTAGAGATCATGCTCAATGTTTCTGGTTTCTGGTTCCAGCAGACCCAACTAAAGCAGCCTAATTGTGGGTTGGAGGATAAATGAGGTGTATGCCTGGCTAAATAGCTAAGTCTTTAGTCTAGACTTAAACTGAGAGAGTGTGTCTGAGTCCTATGTTAGGGAGACTATTCCATAGTTTAGGAGCCATATATGAAAAAGATTTACCTCCTTTTGTGGCTATCTCTCTCCAAACCAACTATCTTTTGCCCAATTTGACCAATGAGACCCTCTAAGACCCCTGTACTAACCATATGGGGCAGGGCCTTCTTCAGACCCTCTATCTGCCCCTAAACAACAATTTTTCCCTATTTGAATGGTAAGACCCACAGCCCACCTGGAGGGGGCGGGGCCTTCCACAGACCCACTATCTGCCCTAACCAACTATTTTGCCCACTTTGACCTAAAAGACCTAGGTCTATTAACCACAAACATACTAAATGTCCATTTCCAATTTATTGTATAGGTCTCTTTAACCTGTGTCCATCAACATACTAAATGTCCATTTCCAATTTATTCTATAGGCCTATTAATCTTGTCTCCACCAACACACTAAATGTCCATTTCCAATTTATTGAATAGGTCTATTAATCCTGTGTTCACCAACATACAAAATGTCAATTTCCAATTTATTGTATTGGTCTATTACCCCTGTATCCACCAACATACTAAATGTCCATTTCCAATTTATTGCATAGGTCTCTTTACCCCGTGTCCACCAACACACTAAATGTCCATTTCCAATTTATTGAATAGGTTTATTAATCCTGTGTCCACCAACATACCAAATGCCCATTTCCAATTTATAGTATTGGTCTATTACCCCTGTATCCACCAACATACTAAATGTCGAGTGGAATGACAGTGGAATTTTGAGATTGTGAAGGTTGCATGTTGTTCAGGGGGAGTCATACAGTCACCTAAATATATTTAGTATATAAACTGATCCAGGAATTTATAAAACTTATGTCCACCAACCACCTATTTAAGTCCTTTAGATACATTGGTAATGGAATGGTACTGTGGACAATTTCTTTGAATGGCCTGAAATAATGACTTTGTGGACATATCTTTATAATGTGAAGGATACAGGAAATCACTGAATATCATATTTAGATAACTCTCTGACCCCCCACCCCAAAACAAAATAAGCCCTTCAAAACCCTAAAATTCGACTGTCCACGAAAGCACTATTTCTGTGAATGGGATAAATCGTATGTGGGATATCCAGATCTCAGCTCTGGATAGACTTAAAAAGGTGAAACCTGTGCTCCTATTCAAATCTCAGCCTCCTCTTTCTATGGTTTGATTTTCAAGAAGATCTGAAGAAGTCAAAAATGTACTTGATTTTCAAGAAGATCTGAAGAAGTCAAAAATGAGGGGGAAATAAATGGTATATTGTCTGCACTTATATAGCACCTTTTTAACCTTAGTGGTATTCAAAGCACTTTACACTGCATCTCATTCAACCATTCACACAGCAATGATGGCAGAGCTGCCATGCAAGGCACTAGCCTGCCATTGGGAGCAACTTGGGGTTCAGTGTCTTGCCCAAGGATACTTTGGCATATGGAGTTGTTTGGGCCGGGAATCGAACCACCAACCCTCCAATTAGTGGGCAATTCACTCTACCACCTGAACCACAGCCGTGTGTTTTTGTCTTCACACCATAGAAAGAGGTGGCTGAGATTAGAACAGAAGCACAGGTTTCAGCTTCCTAAGTCTACTCAGAGCTGTGAAGGGTGCACATTGTTCGGCAGAGTCACCTAAATATGATACTATGTGAATATACAGATCCTGGAAATTTTGTTAGTGTTAACATGTTATATTGTCAATAAAATATCCAGTGTAACACTCTGCATACTCAAAAGAACCTGTTTATCTATTTTACAATTCATAATGCATAATTTGCTTAAAAAATGACTGTCCACAATCCATGCATGTGGCACCCTTTAAAAAACATTGTACGTGGGGACCTTCCTGTATGAAGAAGAGATGTTGAGGGGGAACCATTAAAAACAAAATATTTATTATTATATACCTGTGGAATCTCTAGTACAACACTCAACATACTGTACAGAACAAATTTATGTAACATACAACTCATATACGTATATGCATAATTTGCTTTAAAATGACTGTCCATAAACCATGTATTTTGCACCCTTTGATTCAGTGAAAAAAACCTTAAATTATATGCCATTATATAGAGTCGTTTGGAGCTTTCTGAGTGGTGTCCACCAAGCTGCTAGTGAAATTGAATGGTATAAATTGTATGTGGGATACACTCTATCATTGCTCGTTGAGGTCCTACAGGCCCCAAATTTCACACGGGGACACATCAAGTGTCACTTATTGTCATACTAAAGGACTAAGGCCTAGGTCGTAAAAAAGTATTTTGCATTATTTGCATAATTGTATTTATTTCTAAAGAAGGGGTTCCTTCCCAAATGGATTGTTTTATTTGGGGGCTCATTGGTTCTTGGTTCTAAGATTTTGAAAAACCCTGGGTTAGGGGACAAATAGTGGGCCATAGTGGCTCTGAGGGCATGGCACGTGTGGTCAGGGGGTCTCAGGGGTCATTTGGGAGAAATAGTCTGTTGGGGGAAAAATTGTGTGTCCATGGGACTCTGGTGGCATAGCCCAGGTGGTAAGACTCTTTTATTCCAATGACCCCTAAATATGACGATCCCCATGGGAAGGACCCTTTCTTTAGAAATAAAGGCAGCTATATATATAACCTGGTATTGTCCCTTACAGAAACTATTCACCCAATGGCAACCAGAATGAATGGGGATTTGTCCACGAACCATGTAAATGCAAGGGCCATCACCAACTTGCCAGTTCCCAACTTTCACAAAGCCCTTCAGCATTTTCTGGGCTTTGCTAATTTCTATAGAAGGTTCAATATAAATTACTGTCAGGTAGCCGTGCCACTGACTGCAGTTACTACAGTCACAAAAAAACAATCTCTGTGGCTTTTGACTCCCTTAAGGAGCTCTTTACTTCCGCTCCCATTTTGGTGAGACCCTGAAAGACAAATCAGACATTGGGGTTGGGCCATTTCTTTCCCAGAGGTCCCATAACAGAGAGTTGTTGGCAGTTAAGATGACCACTGGCTAGAAGGAGCGGCTGTCCCTTTCTTGGTCTGGACTGACCATGGGAACCTGGAGTATATCCACTCTGCCAAAAGGCTCAACTCTAGGCATACTCAATGGGCACTTTTCTTTAGGCACTTTGATGGGTCTGCTGTTTGTTTCTGACTCGGAGACTGACGTTCTCCATTACGGCCATTCGTCCAGGTTAAAGCGTCACCCGGGAGTCTGAAGGATCCTGGTGGTTTTGGTGGCCTGCCATGGTGGAGGACGTCTATCTTGTCCATGGTGGAGGATTGTGGGTGTACTTGGTGTGTGCTTGTAATAAATCTGACAACAAGCAAGCCATTTGTCTGCTCCAATCTTTGGAGGATTAATCTCTGTTGGTAGACCACATCTTCCTGCTAAATGGTTTGCCAGTAGATGTGGGCTCCGATAGGGGGCCCTAGTTCATCTCCATATTTTGGAGGGAGTTCTGTCGGCAGATTTGCGGTACTATTAGTCTATCTCCAGACCAATGTGCATACTGAGTAAGCAAACCAGTATCTCGTACAGATGCGTCACTGCCTGGCTTCCCACAACCCTGTCATCCAATGGTGTATTCCTGTTTCAGTGTTGTCTGGGCTATTAGCCTTCTTTGTTCTCATCGCAGGAGCTGGAAGTGGCAGTCCCCTCGGTTTGCGCGTTTATTCAGCAGTTTAAAGGCACCTGGAGGACAGGCACTTCTCCGGGCCAGCGGGTCCACTAAGGTTGTTGCTGATCGCTGACAGACTACAGCACCTAGATACAGTACATTTGTACTAATCATGTTGTTTTGATATGTTGCTATTTATATGGAATGTAGTGAGTATCTATGATATTTGGATATTTGATCATGTAATATATGTTTATGTATTATATAAGCATAACCACTGAGGGGGCCTAGGCTTACATTTTTGCATTACAGGCCAAACCAAGACAGTTTAGTCATCGACATTTTAGTTATCACACTATATGTCTTCACCTTGTCATGTAAACGGTAAGCCTGTGGTTTAATATAGCCACCAAGCAGTGGTGTCAGATAATGTAATCCCTTATATGTGTGGATGTCAAATGCAGTTAAACTGCTATGAAGAAAATTGGTGATTTAAAATAAATTTTGTAACGCACAATGAATTTGGTAGAACCCAAACTTCCAACCACACACACCCTTTTTATCTTATGAGATTATTTTCGTGATATGGAGGGGCTTGAATTCCTTAATTGTTGAGAGTGACACCATCTGCTCGAGCTAATTATAAAATTGGGTACTACTATTTAAAGACAGATGTGTTTTTATTTGTGAGAGGAAAGGAACTGTAATTTGGTGCTTGAACTGCTATCAGTTTGCTTGTTGTAATGGTAAATTGTATATAACTGTATATTGTACATAACGAGATATTTTTTCCAACATTACATATATTGTATTATTTTTGTGTATTGAACATTTATATCCATACAGTATACAGTATACATGCAGTATTGTTTCTGTATAGTTTTTTTAATAGGGTATGCTCCTTATTAATTACGAAAACATGAACTTGTTTTGGTTGTCTTATTTCAATTATTTTTCAACCACTGTTTTCAGTTTCATTTTAGATTTTAATTTACTAAATAATTTAATTATTAAAGTAATTTTTCTTGTTTTTAAAAAGTTTTTATTTAATTTTAAAATAATTACCCTTGTCTACACGTTACATATATGTTATGTATACTACATACAATCGCACAGATACAAACACACAGAATTAAATTCATCCACACTTTTGGTCAAATTACATTCACACTGTTCTATCAGTAATAAATAGTGTACATTTTTTAAAGAGCTTTTCCCACAATGCGGTGCATGTCCTAAAATGTCAGATTCCAATTAGCCCTCTCTGACAATTTAATATGACTTGCATATATATGAGTCCATGTTAATGGACTTCTCTCATCTGTGCTGCGAGAATTGTCATCCTATAGTGTGGCAGGGCGGAGGGCGGGGCCGGGTCGTGATCCTACACACCCGGTCCCGTATTAGGCTAATTAAACCTCCGTGAGGGATAAAGGTCGACTGCAGAGGATCGTGCGGGAGAGAGAGATCGTTTACGGACATGTCCGTCATGTGTGTGTTTATGTTGTCTTTTAAGTTTATCATTAAACTATTATTTATGTTGAAAAGCTGGTTCTCGCCTCCTCCTTTCCATTGATCTCTTTACATATAGATATACAGAACCACACACAACAGTAAGTCAAGCAGACGCCCTCCATTGTATTCACTGCAGTTGCACATCCCTCTCTTACTGGACACATTCACTTGAAGAATAGTGTGGCCTTGGAATCTAAATTTCCCATTTACAGTCTGTGTGTGTGAGTAAAAGAGAGATGATGGTAAGCATCCTTTGTTCTTCCAGGTCTTTCATTTAGTTCAACATCTATCATCAGTAGGTTTCATATCACCTTCAAAATTATTTTAGAGAGAGAGAGAGAAAGAGAGCTGAAAGAAAGAGTGTTACGGACACAATGAAGTTGCTGACAAAAGAAGGAAAGGACTAACTGGAATGGACTGGACTGGAGGTGGGTATAAGAATGTGTCTGTGTGTTTATGTAGTTGTATGTATATAGGGATAACAAGAAACAAGAATGAGAAAGTATGTGATTGCAAAGTTATTTGCATATGTGTGTGTGTGTGTGAGAGTGAGAGACAGAGAGAGAGAGAGAATGTTTGTCCACATTATGTTCGCATGAAACTGTAAATGGGTGTGTTTACAGCAAGTACAGCATGTTTTCATGTAACCGTATAGCATAAATACCGGCATGGCTCCGATTGCTGCTGTGTTGACTGCACCGTATTGTTGTGCTGAAACCAGCTCTGGTTGTGCGGAAATTCATTAAGAAATAAGCTCTCTCTTGGAGTGGAAATTCTGGGCTTCATTCCAGCTGGAGATTTATGTGTGACGTGAGACAAATGTATTTTATTTGTGTACACATGTAGCAGCTGAATTAGGGAATTAGACTTTGCTGGAGACAACCAGTTTCCCCTCCTGTGTCAACATAAATTCATATGTTCACACATACACAAACCATATTTTCATTAATAAACATTGGGTCAGTCTCTCTCTACATCTATTGAAGTTGCCAAGATTTAAATGTTTGGCTGATAAACCCGTGTGGCATGGGGGTGTGGTCATGTGTCGGTCTGTGGGAGAGAGAGAGTGGTAAGGCTCGTCACCTGGTTCACAATGATCTTTAACACCCGTCTCTCGTTATAGTGATGGCGGAGGGAGACTTAAGAGCCATGGCACAACATCAGAGGGAGATAGAGGCCCGAGAGCACAGCAGCCAGAGTGTGCTACTGTATATTTGTGTTTAAGTTTATTTATAATGACAGTTACCATCGTTTCAAGAAAAAAGAAATTGAAAATAAAGAACTGACCTTGAACTTGCTTCGTTGTCTCCTGACTCCTCCATTGCCCAAACTAAAGAGTTTTTTACAACCCGATTCAGCCGATCAACCAATGTACTGGTCAGTCCGATAAATTGGCTGGTCATTTTGGTCATTTTAAGATTATTAGCATTGACCAATAACTGTGCCCACTTGGCCAATTAACAGAAGCGTTAGATCTATCTGTCTGTTCCAAAGTCTTTGAACAGCATTGTCAATTAATAATGAACAATTTCTGTTTTAGTGATTTTTGCATAAATCTACTGTTTTATTGAATTTTGAGTGAAGTTGGATTACACTATACAATTTTAAAATCTGAACCGATACCTGGAAAATACAAGGCATCACACTTAACGACTTTGAAAATCGCTACAGACTGGGGATCATGCACTACCTGACTGTCAAGACGATACGACCCAGTCACAAACTCACACGAAAACACACGCCCTACCATTCTAGGAGACACATGATAGATGTAAACAAACATGGATAAGCAAATTGATTTATTACTTTACTTCGGTTACAAATATTTTAGTAATATTTGTTACACAAATAAAGTAATTTAACTTAATTGAAAGACAGTAACTGTAATCTAATTACAATAATTTGCAGTGCAATGCACTTAACTACATTTGGTACTTAAAAGTTATTAGAGTTAAGTTTTTCATTACTTTGTAATTAATTTACAATAAACACTGCATATAGGCCAACCCCTTCTGTAGTAATCCATTTTGGCATCGGCCATTGAAAAAAAATATTGGTCGACCATTAATTACAACTGCCTATATACACTTTATTTAGCCCTTAGTTCTCATTTTAATGTGTTTTAGGGATGAAATGTCTGTCCACATGAATGAGGATTTTGAATTCCATATTGCTTTTTCACTGCATGAATGGTCAAGCACTAATGCGAAAATTCATGCAGCAAAGTCAAGACTTAAGCTCTTGAGGGACATGAGCAGTAATTCAAATTGATCTGCCTCTACTTATTCAGCCAAGGTGTGCTGGCCCAGGCAGAATCGAATGAAAGGTCCACTTCTCGAAATGGCCTCAGGTGAAACTGAATGTACATGTGGAACTTCGTTAAAGATGAAAGTAAGTAGGACTGAAGGTGAGAGGGGTTTAAATACTGAACTCAGTCTCACATAAAAGCCAAGCTAGTTCTCTTTGAATTCCCTAAGAAGGAAGGGGTTTCAATATTGCCTCACATGACAGATATGTCAGTCTGAATTGTGTACAGGTCAGAGAAGCTTCGGTGTTGGATGGCCCCCCAGATGAAAGCCTCACTATTAATGGGTCAGAGCATTTAAAGTGCTCTTACAATAAAGTGTATGTGTGTATGCAAGCACATCTCTGTTTGATCAAATGCATTATTCTTCATTTGACTCTTAATATCCAAAACACACTCTACCTTTCTGATCTTCCACTTCAATGACACACTGCTCTTGTTGCTGCATATATTTTAAACTCATGCACCAATATTAATAGAGGTTGAATAAGGAAAGCCAAACGGAGATCCAGAGGAAGGTGAAGCCTGGGAATGGATAAAGGCTAAGGAGCTGGTTGTGCATGTCATTTTAGGACCCACTCTACTTGAATCAGAAGATTCAGATTTTTGTTCAGTGGTGTATATTAAAGAGACTGTACTGTAGACTATTGTTTTTTGTATCTTCAACATTTATCAGGGGTGAAACTGGTTGTTTATGAAGATATGCATACACCATTGCCTTCTTTGTAATATACTGTCTGCACAAAGCATTGTCATAACACAACATTCAGGCTTTTCCATGAATGTGATAATGAGGGAAAACCCAGCAGTTGGAGTTTAAAACTTAAAAATACAAGACTATTGGTAATTAGCATAAAAGACTATTGTTTTCTCATTGCAATACATTATTCGTCCCCTGTTTCTTTGGCATTTTATTTGCCAGTTCATACAAAGTAGGCCCACCAATAACACCCTAAAAAATTTAATTGTGAGACATTCCTCCAGATATGTTTTCTACAGCGGTCCCAAAGTGCAAAGCTACAACTCCCAAAACAAAACAAATCTACAAACAAAATAAAAAGTCTGACAACATACTGCCAAATAAAATAATAAATCAGAAAACACAATTTGGTTGTCAGATTTTGAAGGCTTTAGGCCCACCATACTGGCCAACCAGAGAACCATAAGGATAAGACCCCCGCTTCACATTGGGGTTCTGATCACCCTGTCGGGTTTATTTAGTAAATAAATCCAGCTGACACGTTATCCCACTTATTACATGGTTACTAACCTCATAAATAAATTGACATAAAATATTGATTTGTGTTGAAATTCTGTCATTCCACCTCTGATATGTGTTGGAGTTCTGTTGGTGTTTCTCTTGTGACAATGACTGTCTGACTGCTTATCCAGCTTAATGCAAGACTTCTTGCCAAATAAATAAACAAATGGACATGAAACATTGATTTCAGTTTATATTATTTCATTAGCTTACTTGTAGTGATCACACAGTAATCCGAGAAGTAGGAAAGATGACACACAATACCCAGATGACTGTTCTGATATGTCTGATATTGGTGCACTAAATAACTTTTGTCTTTGTGTCATCTTGGACTCACACTGACACCTATCAGCTTGGATGCAGCATCATTTAAAATCAATAGTTTTCAGTTTCAGATGCTATTGTAGAAATGTATTATTCACAGTCAGCCATGATTACTTTAATCAATGTGTGATTATTACATGGCAGCCCCCATGTACAGACCCTCTCCATGTAGAATAAAACAGCTTAATAAAGGTTACTGATCTAACTGGAGTCTTCATTTTATTGTGAGTGGTCATGATATCCTACATATATTGCTAAATTACAATTCATATCTTTAGGAGTTAAAATTCTTTAATGAGTAAAAGACCCTGTAAAATCAAAATTAAAGTTTTGCTGCTTTAATTATCTATTTCCATATCAATTGGATTTAAGATATTCTACAATATATTACAGTGTACTTCATAAGATATTGTGACGCGCACAAAATGAGACAGTATCAAAGTTGAAATTCAGCTTTATTCACAAGCAGGCTGAAATACAAAGGGGCAAATCCAGAGAAGCGTAGTCAAGGGGAGCGTAAGGTCGAAGCCGGGAGATCAGAATAAAGCGAAGGGGCAAATCCGAAGAAGCGTAGTAAAGGGACGCGTAAGGTCGAAGCCGGGAAATCAGAATACACAGAGACAAAACAAGCGAGTAGTATAAACAGGGGAAGCTAGCGAAACAATAGAGCTGGCAAAGCGAAGGGGTAAACTAAACAATAACCAACAACTGTGGGGAGAAAGGGCAGGGGTATATATAGAGGAAATGAATGGTGCAGGTGAAACTAATATTCGGGTGATTGGGCACGAGTGTGAGCGCTAGACGGGGCGGAGTGCGCTTGTGAATTGGAGTTCGTTACAGATATAAGCATTTCAAATATGCAGTATCAAAGAATTGAAGCTATTTGCTTAACTATATTTCTCAGTAGCAAGGTGGTAGCTTTGCTAGTTTTTAAATCAAGTAGTTTTTCAGTAGCAAATATATTTTATTTATTAGGTAACAGTGTAATATTAGCCTAGTTTCCATCCACTATTTTGTTGCCGTCTTCAGCCTGTTTCCATTCAAATGGCCTTTTATCAATAAAATGGTGTGCGTGATGACGTCATGCCTAAAAAAATACTTTGTCGCATGAGTTTTGGTTTGGTTTGAGAGTAAATGACAGCATACTGTCATTTTAATTTCACAAATAAATGCAATTAAAAGACGAGGAATTGCAATCAAATGGGAGCTGTTGCCCTTCTGATGGGACTGTAATATTGGTCCTGATGTTGCACCTATTGCAGGTTGCCACCGGTTCTGACCCAAAAGCGAATCATCGTTTTCAAGCTGGCAACCTGCATTAAGTATTGGGGCTAAACATTCGATCTTAGTATAAGGATCATCCATCGATGTGTATATGCTGTGTGCACAGCTATTAAAGAAAAATGTATCCAATGTAATATCAGAGTTTACATATGATACATTCCTGAAATTCAATAAGCTATTTTGAAACGACCAACTGAATTTTATTGTCATCTAAAATAATCTTTAGTGTTATAATGCAATTTACATTATCTGAAGAAGCTCAGCAAATGAAATCCGAGGTAAAGAGGGTTAGATTTAAAATATATAAAAGTTTTAAAGGGGTCATATAATGCCATTTTTGTACAAGTTAATATGAATCTTTAGGGTCTAAATGAAAACTTTGTAATATACTTTTATTAAAAATTCTCATTAGTATTTTAAGAAAACACTAATTTTACCTGCTCAGAAACAGCTCTGTTTTCAGCACGCCGTTTCAGTGCATATGACTTTACCCAGATAGCAATAAGTCGGCGGGCCGCTGGCGGTGCTCCGGCGGCAGTAGAAGCGGCAGAATGGCGATATCGCAAACATGTTTGCCGGCGCACCGCCGGCGGCAGCCGCTTTAGCCGCCTTCCTACCGCCTTCGTTCCGCGGCCGGCCCGCTGGCTATCCGCCGTTCCGCCGCCGTTATATCGAAGACGGACCGTCGGAGGCAAACGCTTTTTTCGAGCGATCTGCCGCTTATTGTATATGTATGTATATATATATATATATATATATATATATATATATATATATATATATTTTTTTTTTATATATATATATATATATATTTATAGCATGCAGTTTATCAAGAATAATGATTGATCAAACCAGACAAATTTCCATTTGGCGTTTTAATTCCACATTTCAAAGTACAGTAACTGTCATTGAAACAAGATGTCAGATCAATGAAATATAAATAACAGAAAAATACAAACATTATACACACACACACACACACACACACACACACACACACACACACACTAAAGAACATGCAGGTTTCCAATTCAATTTTGGTAAAAAAAATAAATAAATTTTAAAAACACTATTGTAACACTTACAATAATTGTTAATAATATAAAGAGGTCAGCTCTGGGATGAAAAGAATTACCAGTAAACATAAGCAATGAGGATATTTGGTACCAAATAAAGTGCAGGATACCAAATAAATTGAGGTATAACATCATATTTACAAGTCATTTCTAACAATAGGTTAAGTGGTAATAATTTAGAGTAAAGCTCTGGAGTAGAATATACCATTATAACTGCAATGCTGACCTGTGGCACAAGGATTTACAAGCTATATTTAACAATAGAATAACAGTTAAGCACTGTGACGGAATGAAAGTAGAATTTTTGGTACTACTTAATGTGCAATATCAAATATCAGGCATGAAATAGGATTTACAAACTATAATAGAATCAGTTAAGCACTGACGGAATGAAATAAGCCAATACTGAAGTCACGGTAAGTAGAATATTTGATACCAGATAATGTGCAAATATCAAGTATTAGATGTATAATCTAGGATTTACAAGCTATATTTAAAAATAGAATAGTTAAGCACTGTAACAATGAAATAAGCAGCAAATTGTATATGAAATAATTGAGATCTTTGGTATCAAGGAATGTGCAGGATAACAGGTATAATATACATTTTGACATTCAACTTACACATGACAACAAGTGGGAATAAATATAATTAACAGCAGAAAATCTGGCTGTAGAGAACACAGCCAATCAGAATGTCTGGAGAGGTTGGGGACTGCGTGGCGTAGTGGGCAAAGAATCACCGGTTTTCCCCGACTTCCAGAATGAGGCAGTGCAAATTGGCATATCTTCTGTGATTCCTCGTGCGCCTGTATAAAAGGACAAACCATCCCATATTCATCCAAGGAGCTGCCCTCAAAGCAGGGTCACGAGAGAAAAGAAAAAAAAAAAAAAAAGCAATTTCCACAGTGAACAGTGTGGATTGGGTGAGTGTAGTCTGACACTTTTAGTAGGCTTTTTTAGGGGTCTTGATGTTACTGACTGCAGGATAAAGAAAGGGTTCCAGTTGTCAGTGATGCTGGGGTGTCAGTAGTCAGCCTAGGTTTAAGGGGTCGGCTGTGGGTCCCACTCAGCTGTGCGGCGCCTTTTTCCACCTTCATGTTCAGATGCTCCTTTCAGGTAACGCGTAACGTTAACCTGGATCGCCTCATCAGTGGCATCCTGGGTTGCCGGGTTCTTCCGGATGGCTCCTGTAGAAAATAAAGATCTGTCATTCCATTTGAATGGCATAAGATCATACACATCTACTTAAAAAAAATATCCAACTTACTTTGAACAATGGTCTTCAGGAACATGTCTCTAAAACATGCTTTATCCCCTACACCAGTCCAGGTTATATTGATGGAAAGGTGATTAGAGAAGATACTCTGAAGCATTCGCCACATGGTTGTCTTTAGGTCCCTCCCACATTTGATTGCCAAAATCCGAAGCTGAAAATACAAAAAAAAACATGTTACAAATTACATTTCTCTGAAGCTTCTCATAAATTAAAAATGTGACAGGCTGTGGATTCAGACTGTAGAATATGCAGTGTACGATCTTAATTTTACTTTTTAGATTATCCTATGGCATTATAAACGAAATCGGCACACTTACAAATCGTTGCTGGAGCTCTTTATCCTGCCTCAAACTGTTGTCAAGCAACGCCAAATCTTCCTGGGTGTCTAGGGGGGAGTAACAGATCCCCTGGCAGGGATAACTCTCCAACAGACACATTGGCACTGAAATGTTGCAGCATAGCATTTTGTTGTCCATGCTACGCACAACATCGCCAAACTCCAAGACGCCGCAGCATTAGGGTTTGATCTGCACCTACAGGGGTTCCCAGAATAAAAGAATAAAGTAGTCAGTCCTGGTCCTTCAACTACTAAACTATGACATTTATATCTAGGTCTACTACATGTACAGGTGGCCCCAGTGGGAATTAAACCAACAACCACAGGTGTTGTTTGCAAGTTGTACCTGATTGCCCAGTGCGAGCAAATGTCTTCAACATTGTCCCAACTTGCTTCACCTGCTCTTGAAGTGAGCCGCTGTCACCTGGGAAGTAACAATATATTGATTAGCAATACACTAAATATAATAGTAATATAATATAACCACAATTATCATACCAGTAACTTTCCCTGTAATTTCTATCCACAGCATGTTATGCATGGCATACAAGTTCATAATGAAGAACCCTTATGATAACATCAATTTCATTTTTTTTCTTTGAAGCAGAATATTTGTTTGTAAAAGGGGAGGAAAAAGAAGATAATGAAATATTGGTATACAGATTTTGGTTGATATATCATACTGTACAGTGAAATTTGTTATTGTTGTATCCCTACTCACCTGAAGGACGGATAGATCAGGCAAATCTCCAGTCAGGCCTTTGTAGAGTGTGTGCTCCTGCATATCCACAGGTATTTTAATTCAAACATGCAACATATTGTAATAAATCTACAATATTCAGCCTTTACCTTACACCCTCGGTTGTTGCTCTACACTTTTATTATATTAAATACTTATTTATATAGCTTGCTCACTGTATAATCATGATAGCCTAATACTTATAACACAAGATTGCATCTTAAACTAATGACTGAGTTGAAAACTTGAATAAGAACACATTTTACACAGAGGGGACCAGCTAGGGAAACTTACCTGCCTACAATAACTGTTTTCATTTGATTTGAGTTACATTAAACATGAATAACCTTAGCCGAGTCCCCAGGAACACCGGGCTATTAAAGTAACAAGCCTGTAACTGCGGTCTTATCAATTATAGCTTCACCATACACTCAAACTGTGAGGTTTATCTGTTGTCCTCGTGGACCTGTAGCACAATGCCCTGACAGTGACTTCACCTGTGCCCTGATCTTTATTAGAAACTGAGAGGAGAGCAAGTTAATATAATTTATATTACAATTATCACAAAAATTAACAAACAGTCTGCTTTAAAACTAAGAAAAAACAAGCTTCTATACTAACCTTACATAAAAAATGAACACGTGGCGAACTAGCTTAGCCGCTATCTGCCGGCACACCACATTAGATTAAAATACTTACCCTTGTAGCTGTGCAGATAACTCGATATGTAGAGTTTAAAGCCCTTGTCCCTCTTGCTTGTCGGAGCAGGGGACCAGGCATCAACAATGCAATGAACATCGCTGACGCGTATTTTCGGAAGATTCTGGAGACATCGAGTAAAAACAGACATTTTGGGCGACGCGCAAGTAAACCGGAAACAGATATGGCAACAGCGGAACTTCACAGTTCAGTCTTTGTAATACATTTTTAACATTTATAATGCATTTTGATTTTTTTTTATTGCCTTTACAGGGACTTTAACACTTTCTTAAACAGTGTTAAAATGTAGACATAAACGAAATTTCTGCGCAACTGTGAAACCAGAGGATAATTTCGCTTTTTCATTGAGTTTATCCTTCACGTCAAAACAGGGATTTTCATGTTTATGACAGATATCACCATGGTTGCAAATTAATAAAAAAAATTAAAGTGGCTAATGGCTTTGGAGCAAAAAATAATATTAGCCAACATGGCTGGTCGATTTTGAGAGTAGAAATCCTTGTATTTCAAAGCGGCTTGATCGCTGGCGGCATCTCGTAAGAAATGGGAGTGACGAAGTCGGCGGCAAATGTTTCATCCCCGCCAGTGGGACGCACCTATAGCCGACAGCTTAGGGACGGCGGCAAAAAGAAGCCGTGCGGATATTTTTTGCTCTCTGGGTAAATGATAATGAGCTTTGGTCACCCCGCCCCTCCGTTAGGGTTAGCGATTTGCAAAGATTAATATAAAGGTTAATAAAACGTTACACTTACTTCTTCTGGAGGTGCAGAGGGAATATAAATAGTTGGTACCGAATCTTTTTTCAGCAGCAGCTTCTTAGCAAAACCAGCTTTATACTGACCCTCGTTTATAAAGCAGTCTGGTGAAAAATGATTCGCGCAAACATGAACGCATTGACGTTGCTCGTGGGGAATATTCCCATCGTAAACAAAACTCAGCCACTGCGTCTTCAGCGGTACAGATTTAGGAACATCAAAATGACTGCTGTGTTCGTTATTACACTGAAGAACAGAACACCATAATCGCTTAGGCGCCATTCTGCTCCAGTGTATCAACAATGATGACGGACTATGATTGACAGCTCGCTCACGAGCGAGGGCGGGTCTGTGTTGAAACACTGCTGTCAATCAACAATCCTGGGAGGGGCGTCCGACTGTGTGACGTCACACGGTCGAACGGCTCGATTTGAGGCAGGGGAAAATATATAAGGAGATTAAAACAAAAACACTGGATGGATTTTTATCATAATAGGATGGTTGTGTACAGGCACAGCCAACACACATTTCAGTACAATCAACTTGAAAAAGTGCATGTACCATTATATGACCCCTTTAAATGTTCAAAAGCTTGTTTTCTGAAAGTGAACTCAGCATTGGACAAATAGTTCTGATAGTTTATAGTCTTGAAAAAAGTGTAGAAAATTCTGAGAATGTCACTCAGCCGTTTTTTGTCTACAGAACAGGATAAGGCTAATTTAAGTTTGTGTAAAGAAAAGGCACATATATTAGCCATAACAATATAATTTTTTCATGAGGTAATTTATTTATTTAATTTAATACAGGGAATTTTGACGGAATTTTTTTCTAAATTTAGCTAAACAATAATTTTAAACATTTGGGCTGTTAGTGTTTCAAAAAAGCATACTGAAGCTTTTCTCCTAGTATATATTTTTAATTTAAAAGTGTCATGCTTGCAGCATCAAATATATATGTCGTTAAGATCCATAATCACGTACAATAAATTTACTTTCAAGTATGTATACTGTGGTCATGACAAAAACTTTTTTGCAAAAAAATACTTGGATGGATAGTGACAAAAGCTACCGCTACATCATGCCGTGAACCTAGAGTTTCTTGTTGCCAGTTTTGAATCAGAACATTCCAATTTACAAATTGATCACTCATTTAAGTCAGTTCTTTACATTTCATTGGTCACAAGCAGGGGTGTCACAAGGTCAAAACATTCAGGGCTCAAGCAATGACTTTTTTTCAGAATTACAGGTGTTTGAGTGGAACTGAAGTGGAAGTTAAGCTTATTGCAAATTTTATGATATTCATCTGCTGTTCTGAGTTTTATATGTGCTAAATATGCTTCCTCATTTTAAACACTTCAAATCAAATCACTTTTATTGTCACACGACCATATACACAAGTGCAAAAGTAGGTGAAAGTCTTGTGTGCTGTTCCGAGCAACATAGCATTCATGACAGTGACGAGACATATACCAATTTACAATAAACAACAGATTTACACAACGCAATTTACATATCAAATGTGCACATAATTACACAACAAAATATAAAATACAATGTACAGTAAACAATACACACAATATAGAGTACACATACAAAAAAAAAAATATATATATATATATGCTGTAGTTCTATTGTGGAGAATATAATTATGACAGTCCAGTGTGAGATAATAGATTAATTAAGTGCAGTGCTAGTGTATATTGATCATGAGAGATCAAGTGTTCAGAAGTCTGATTGCTTGGGGGAAGAAACTGTCATGTAATCGACTGGTGCGGGTCCTGATCCTGCGATACCGCCTGCCTGATGGTAGCAGTGAGAACAGCCCATGACTCGGGTGGCTGGAGTCTCTGATGATCCACCGAGCTTTTTTCACACACCGCCTGTTATAGATGTCCTGGAGGGAGGGAAGCTCACCTCCGATGATGTTTCTGGCAGTTCGCACCACCCTTTGCAGGTCTTTGCGGTTGTGGGCGGTGCTATTGCCGTACCAGGCGGTGATGCAGCCAGTCAGGATGCTCTCTACAGTGTTGGTGTAGAACCGTGTGAGGATGTGGTGGTTCATTCCAAACTTCCTCAGCTGTCTTAGGAAGAAAAGGCACTGGTGAGCCTTCTTCACAATGGCCTCAGTGTGGACGGACCATGTGAGTTCCTCAGTGATGTGGACACTGAGGAACTTGAAGCTGCTGACTCTCTCCACCAGTGCTCCATTAATGGTGATGGGGCTGTGTTCTCTGTCTTTCCTCCTAAAGTCCACTACAAGCTCCTTGGTCTTACTGACGTTGAGGGAGAGGTTGTGCTCCTGACACCAGCGTGTCAGAGTGTGCACCTCCTCTCTGTAGGCTGTTTCATCATTGTCAGTGATCAGACCTACCACCGTCGTATCTTCAGCAAACTTAATGATGGCATTGGAGCTATGTGTTCCCACACAGTCATGTGTGTATAGGGAATACAGGAGTGGGCTGAGAACACAGCCCTGCGGGGCTCCAGTGTTGAAGGTCCATTCTAACCACCTGACGTCTGCATGACAGGAAATCCAGGATCCAGCTACACAGCGAGCTGTTTAAGCCCAGAGCCCGGAGTTTCTCATCAAGCTTAGAGGGCACTATGGTGTTTAGGCAGTGGGCCGAGTCCGTCTATCTCGTTTAGTTTTTGATTTGATAGTTACCCAGCAGCTGTCTGGCTCATTTTTTTTATTTGTCTGTATGAATAATTCACAAAAAGATTACCGATTGTTTCCAACGCCAATTGTTGCACATTAAAGTATAAAAATAGATTTAATTTCGCTAGCTGATCACAAACGTTGGCCGGAGTGAGATCCAATCAACGCTTGTTGTTACCTTGTTGAATTGATTTGGCCAATCACGTTATTCGTTGAACCGGCGTCGCGTGACTCGCGTCAGTCTGAAGCCAAATGAGTCTACAACCCAACCTGGAGAGACCGGTGTCTCTCTGCAAGACAACGTCAAGTTAAGATTTGTTTTACAATGATTATACACCCCTATATCTTAATGCTTTTCATATAAGTTGTATTTAAGACTGCAAGCTATACTTCGTCATGAATATATGCGTTGTCGTTGATGAGAACAGTAGCCACAAAAGAATGTTGGTAGTGGAGCAGTAAAGCTAGGTCTAACGGTATGTTGCTTAGGCTAATCCAAATCATTCGGTACATACACAATGAACTAAGCAAAGAGTATTCAAATACGGGATAATTACGGGTAAATATTTAAACGGGAAGACAGTAGGAAATAATTTGACAGGTATGTCAAGGTTGGATTGGTTTATAGCAAGCTATCTAGGCTACAAGTAAGCTAGACTAATTATCAGCTAAAAAGAGTGCAAAGCAAAACAAAGAAATAATTTAAAATCAACTTTATAGTGGTAGTCATGGAGTTATATAAGCCATTTATGGTTGATTGTCACAGTTTATTGCAAGTGCAGTTCCCTCCCACACATTTAAGGGTTTTGCATTGGCAGTGCACCAGCTCTAAGACACTCTGTGGTGCTGGGGGCAGTGTCATCCAGTGCACTACCAGGTATTCTCCCTCCATCCTCCACCCATGCTGTACCGGCGGGGGTATGTCAGGTTGTTTTTGCAGACTTCTCCTGTAGAATGAAAAATATGAAAATATTACTTTGGCCTATTAACCTACTGTATCAGTTTTATGTGTCTATTTTGTTTATTATCTTTATGTTTCTAATTGTGTTATCTTTAGAGTGACATATTAGCTGTAAACCATTTTCTCTTTTCTGTTTTGGAAAAAAAATTTATTTAAAGATGGCTGTTTTTGAGCTATTTAACAAAATTATTTGTGGTCAGAACTGCAGTAGTCTTGTCAAGCTCGTTTAAGATGGTTAGCATCTTAATACAAATGTCAAGATGAAAAATGTGATTTAAAATTATCTAGTAATGTGTGCTTTCTGTGTTTATTTATCTGAATATAATTCAGTTGTTTATCTAACACACAGACACGGACAGGACAACATCATATCTCTCCACACCCAAATGACTACAGAGGTGATCGTTGACAATCATCACATCAACAGCACCATGAATGGAGCAGGTCAAGATCACGGAGTTGCTTAGTATCCACATCACAGATGACCCATCTTGATCTATCGACACCACCAACAGAACCTGGCCAAGAAAGTCCAAAAACCTCTGCACTTCCTCCCACAGTTGAGGAAGGCTCATCTCCCACAAATCCATCCTCTTAACTTTCTATAGGGGAATCATAGAGAGCCTCTTCCTTCCACCCCCACCCTCCAATAACCTAAGGGCAGCTGATTGACTCTTGCACAAATACACTGGTAGTTTACACTATGATGCTGCTACATTGGTTTATTTTTTTTATTTTTAAATTTGCTATGAACATTTGACCCCACTTACACACATATTGCACTGCCTTTTGCTACTTGTCATGTCATCCACTTGCACTGAAATACTATATTAATTAGGGATGAGTCACGATTTTCGAATATTCGATTAGTTGATTTTATTATAGAATATTGAATAGGATGTGCGGGATGATTGTCTTTAAAAAATCCCCATGTTTTAGTTGTGGTTATAAGTTGCAATCCTAAATTCACATAATATTTTTATACATTTTATAAATATATTCTTAATATTTGTTGTTTTTATTTCTATGTTTGAGCTTATATATCTCAATATTAATAACAGTCTGGTTAATTTTGAGTCTTGAAATGTAAACTCTCAAGGGTTGGCTTTCTAAATACACAGCAGTGATAATGACTGGTGTGAATTCCCTAGTTAGCAAAAATGGTCGACACAGAAGCATGGTCGACTACAAAAGACTTGAAATGTACGTTCCTTTGATCACACCATGATTTGTTGATCATAAAACATACACCACCACCTCTGCTTTTAGGTGAGAGCTCTTTCGCTCTGTCCGTTCAGTGCACAGAGAAACCCATGGGTTCGATGAACAATGAAATTAGGAATAGATAACTACTCACCATTAAACTAGCCTTGGATGAGTGGCACCATTAATTTGAGGGTTCCTGTCACCACTTCTTAGTCATTACTTAATGTCAAAAGTAAACTCAAAGTAAAGCCATGTCAGGCCCAGTGGGCATTGTTTTTCAACCTGTTCACTTTCATCAAAAATTCAACTTTTACCGCCCCGGATCCAAGAGCACTATGGCAGATGCTTTGTCTTGCAGACATTCTCCTGAATTCAACCCTGTAGAAACTGAAACTATCTTGCCATTGAAGATTTTCATGTGCCCCATTCAATGGGCTTTGAATGACCAGATCACCTAAGCATCCACCTCTGATCCTGCTCAGCCTGAGAGTCCAGAAGGTAAACTCTATATAGTTTACTCTATAGTCCAATGGACTGGAGCTCCTCCAGTCCAAATATTGGTGGCCACATATGTCTCAAGATGTACGTTTCATTTCGTTCAAGGATGTCCTAAGTGTGCTATAGCTAAATCTCCTCGTCACATACCAGCCGGCAAACTCCTCCCGCTGCCCATACCACAATGTCCATGGGAGTTGATTTCATCACTGACCTACCTGAATCCGAAGGTAATACTTTTGTTTTGGTTGCGGTGGACAGATTCTCCAAGGCCCATGGAAACAGCCGAATTGCTATTCCACCATGTGTTCAGGAATGGAATGCCCGAGGAGATTGTGTCAGACAGGGGGCCGAAATTCATCTCACAGTTATGGCGCAGCTTCTTCTCGCTTCTAAGTGTGACTGTGAGTCTGTCTTCTGGTTACCATCCACATACTAACTGGCAAGTGGAGAGGAAAATCCAGGACATTGGTCACTTCCTGAGGACATACTGCCATGCTAATCAGCACAGCTGGAGCTGGTTTTTATCCTGGGCCGAATACATACAGAACTCCATTCGGCAGGCAGATACTGGTCTTACACCCTTTCAGTGCATACTCGGCTTTCAGCCAAACCTGTTTCCCTGGACAGGAGACACAGGTTTCAGAGAGGTTCCAGCTGTGGACCACTGGATTTAAGAGAGCAAGGGGGTATGGGATGCAGCCAACATCTACCTGAGCAGGGCAGTACGGTGTCAAAAGAGCCAGGCTGATGTCAGGTGATCCACACCACCACAGTACCAACCTGGGCAGAAGGTCTGGCTCTCAACCAGGGACATCTGGCTTCGACTTCCCTGCAAGAAATTAAATCCCTGGTTTATTGGCCCATTTCCTATTGTCAAATCAATCCTGTCACCTACCTGCTCAAACTCCCCAGCACTTATCGTATTCACCCTTGTTTTCATGTTTCACTTTTAAAACGTCACTGGCCTTCATGTGTTCACATGAAAAAAACTCCTGCATCTGGTTTCATCATAGCTTTCATGTTGGTGTCATTACAAAAATAAGGGAACACAATTTTACTTGATAGGTAAATCATATAAATCTAAATTTGCTTTTCATTTAAATATAACTTACATAGTTATATGTAAATATACACACTATGCACAGTCCTAGAACATCTGGATAAGAGGAAGGGATGTTATGTTAAAATGCTGTTTGTTGATTACAGTTCAGCTCTTAATACAAAAATTTCCTCCAAACTTATCACCAAGTTGGAGGACCTAGGATTTAGCCCACCTCTGCGTCAGTGGATCTCCAACTTCCTGGAGGAGATCAAAGGCCTGGAGGACTGGTGCCAGGAGAACAACCTCCTTTTGAATGCTAGCAAGACAAAGGAGCTGATAGTGGACTTCAGAACAAAGCAGGCGAGGAACTACTACCCCATTAGTGGCCAAAGTGGAGAGAGTGAAGTTTCCATTACCTTGGTATAATTATCTCACATGATCTGTCATGGTCCTGTCACATTAACACCGTAGTGAAGAAGGCCCGTCAGCATTTTTACCACCTTAGGCGCTTAAAGGACATTAAACGGCCCTCTGTGGTGCTAAAAAACTTTTACACCTGCACCATTGAGAGCATCCTGACAGGAAACATCACAGCCTGGTTTGGAAACTGCACAAAACAGGACAGACTGGCTCTACAAAGAGTGGTGCGATCAGCTGAGCACATCACCCACATCAAACTCCCTGACCTGCAGTCCAACTACAGCAAACATTAGTGGACAAAAGTCTGGAAAATCATGAAAGTATTCAGCCATCCTAATAATGGACTCTTCTCTCCCTGATGGACAAAAAAGCTTCTTTCCCCAGGCCATCCGTCCTGAACCAAGGACAACACCAGGAATGGTTCACTATTCAACACCACACACTTGAAGCAATATTCTTCAGCAATATTCTGACCTGTTGCAGGTCTACATTACTACATACTGAACATTACTGCACAATTGCACTTTACCTTGCACAATATATATTTTTCCAGTCAAACTGTTGCTACTATACATTTGTCACAATACACTATTTCATATTCATACTTTGTACATATATTATATTTCTCGTTCCCCTATTTTATTGTGTATTTTATTGTTTTTAAATGAGCATTTAAAAATATATATATATATACTATTTCTACTCCTTAACTTTATACAGTATATACTGTATATTTATATATATATATATATATATATATATATATATATATATATATATATATATATATATATATATATATATATATATATAATCTTTATCAGTAAACTGTGGGGAGAAAAGTTGTCAAATAAATTGTTATATATGTGACAAATAAAACTTGAAAATTTATTTTCTATGCATTCATAGCTTATGGTTGGATACTTTAGCCCCTGATGTCACATGGTCACATGTGATTGTAAAGTAGTCTGAATCGGTTTGTGATTCAATCTGAATGAATCAGAAAATTAACGCGTGCACTGCCGAATCTTTTGGTGGAGTTTCTCCATCACCATGGAAAACAAGGATAATGCTTGTTGCAGTGTATATTGATCTATTATCAATACAAATGCTTCATATTGTTTGCCAGTGATGAAGAAATTCTTCATTAAGTTCAACATGTGTGCAGCTTGTGAATGACTACTGCAGGTAAAGATATTTTACAACCAAGAGTATCAAAAAACGTAGAAGCCTACACAAAAACACATAAAAAAGAACCATGACATTACCATGTTTTTTTGTACATGTACCATTACCTTGAAGCACCATATAAATAAAATTATATGGTAACCTTATATCAAAATATCAGGGTAGTATGTACCATGTAAATACAATAGTATATAAATATGTTAACTATTTATCAAAGTGAAGTATTTTGAAGCACCATTTTAATACAGAATGGTAGATAAATATATCAAACTTTTTTATATCAAACTACCATGGTATTACCATCTGATACATCAGATATTGTAGTGTTATTGCCCAGATGTGCTTACACGAGGAATTTGAAAGACACATCATGTACATATAGAAATACAACAGCTAGACTCAGAATTACAGAATAAGAGTAATAGTGTATGTACAGTGAGTTGTTATACAGGAATGTATAACAATTTCAAAGGAAATTATGTTAAAATGGGTTTGGTTCAGAGAGGTAGTAGTATAAATAAGAAAAATAAAATTTAAAAATTGTGATTTTGCATATTAAACACATGGGTTTGTATAGGTAATATTTATAAATATGAATTTACATGCACATAATTGTTATATTGCAACATACTGTATATACTATATTGCACTTTACTGTACCATGGCTTTGGTAAACATCAAGTGAATACGTTTTTTGTCAATGAGATTATGGTCCATCTGATTGAAAAGACAAAAACAAAACAAAAAACAAGTAGCTTAAATGTTGCAAGATACTTTTGCAGTGTTGCTTGTTTTTTACCTTGCTACTTTCTCTAAAGTATAGCTTTCAGCTTAGCTGGCAAAATGTTTTGAGTAGCTTGCCCAACACTGTCCTCCCGCTACATCCCTGATACATAACATATACTTATGTCCATGATAAAGCTTGTGCAGTGCTAATTATTGAATGGAATAAATGGAGTAAATGCATCAAAACTTGATTTCCATCCCCTAAATGCACAATGTGTGTTGCACATGTTAATATTAAATAATGAAGCTTGTAGGAACAGTATGTGTGATAGGAATTCAATCAAACTGCTCACAATTATCTATTGTAATGAATTAGCTTTAATAAGGGAATTATGATTAATTCACTTATAGGAGTAACATTATTCTCATGGCTTATTGAAAATAATATCACACACGTATTTTAGTTTGAGCTTTGAAGCAAGATCTTTTAAAATCTGTGACGAGATTATTTATCAAAGTATACCACAGTCAAATGATCTTTGAATGCAAACAAGACTTTATTGCTAATTTACACATAAAACGTATCAAACACATACAGACATGAAACATGTTGGTGAACAAAGTGACAGAATGTGAAACAAATTATCAATACAGAGAAAATGAACTTTATGTAGTCCATAGGCAATGCCTAAAGGACCATTTGTCCTTCTTTGAGTCTAAATCGATTTGCAATCAGATTACCCAAAGTTAAATAATTATTTATATAATACACCAGCACTTTCAGCTGTCATTTCGTTTCCTTGCATTGCTTGGTTATTTGGCTCATTGTAGAAAGTTATTTCTGTCGATGTCTTGGATATCTGTTAAATCGTGGATGTCTGTTGCGCCAATGGATGATGAGGCGGGGCTTTGAAGCAAGGCCTTGCACAAGGAAGTCTCACGACCCCCATCATGTGTGTGAAACGTAGAGCAAATAGTGAGAGGCTTCCTCGGGACTACGTGTCCCTAGCTTCTCTGGACTCTACATAGCATGGAAGCTGCAAGCCATGAGGGCAAGAGCGTGGAGAAATGAGGAGCTGCAGAGTCATATGGTTAAGAGTGATCAAGATAATTTTTTATGGCCTTTGTTCCAAGGTTTGCTAGTTTCTTGCTCAAATACTGAACATTTTAACCATGAATTTCTTAAAAAAAACTATAACTGCAAATAACCTGAAAATACTTCACACCATCATTCTGGAATTTAAGAGACAATCAGTTGCATTTCTTGTGCAACTAAATCTTATGTTTGATTCTAAATACTGATGTTTTGAGTATAATTTGTATGTATAATTCTGATCACTGTTTGCTGTTTTGATTTGGGAGATAATCATTTTTGGGTGAAATGTTGTTTTGTTGAGTGATCTGAACTGGTAATTCAGTCCCGCTGTTACGAGCGGTCACCCTCAATTAGATTTCATGCACCTCTTTGTTCGCTCTCTCTCACTCTCTCTCTCTCACTGATATTCACGGAGTGAGCGGCACCGCGATTTATGTCTGACTCAGGCTGGTGTTTCAAATTCTCCCACCTGTTTCGTCAGTTACTTTGTGTGCCTGCTCATTTCCAACCTCATGTGGCATCAACTCTACTGCTCTGGAACTGATCCAGCTATCTTTCTTTTCTCCTTTCCTTCTCATTCAAATTATCTTTTGCTCTGCCCTTTTGATCTAGTCCTCCATGTTGGACCTGGTCCTCTATTTTGGATCTAGTCTAAATTTAGAATTTAGTCCACCATTTTGCTTTCTTTGTTACATATCTAGACACACACCCACACATACACACTAGCATATAGCTCCACTATTAGTTAGGATTTCCTTGTTATGTTTTGTGTTATATTCAGATAATATTGGCTGTGTTTATTACTGCTTGATTATAATAAATCTTGTTATATTATAATAAGAAATACTCCTGGTTGTTTTTGCTTGAATATTGTGTTGAAGCCAGCCTCTGCCACGTCATGAACTCCCATATTATCTCAGTGTACTGATTGTTTGTTGGTGTTTGAAACTAACTATTATTAGATTACTTTTAGATTTGTATGGCAATCATTTAAGTCCCTCCCCTTTTTGATTATTTTATTAATAATCAAAATACTCAAACTTCAGGGTAGATTTTTATGAGACTCGATCAGTAAGTTGCTATCATTTTTCTCTTGTCAAAGAGTGGTGCCCCGAGGATAGAAATGAATTCTATCATTCTGGCTTTAGCTTTACCAGTCACATGCTGATTTATCTTGATCACTCCATTCTCCTTTATCTTGATTGTTTACAACTGCCTCCTCGGCTCCTTGAGATTATAATTAGAGGAGACCATTGATATCATAATAGTTATAGGAAGTGGATAATTTATGGTAATTTTAATCAATTAAATTATATTATTTAAATTAAATATGAATTAATAATGAATAAATATGAATTATTATTTCTTATAATAATATTGATCTAAACAACATCCACCTTCATCCCCATCTTCTCAATCTCTGTGTCTTAATAATAAATGTCTAAATTGTAAATGTTCGTATATTAATGAATGAAACAAAGGGACATCTTTTTTAGCTGCTTTTGCAGAATACTGATCAGAGAGGATGTCTCACAAGGAAACCGGTTTTAGCCCTGTGAGGAAGTTCAGAAGTTCATGATGAGTCTGCCCCATGTCACCGTCCCATGGGTTTAGGGGCCTCTCTGACCAATGCCTTTTTTGTTTTAAATCATGCTGTTTCAATCTCTTTGACGATTTTATCATCCAAAGGCAGGCCTCCACTAGATTTCTTGGTGCCTAGTCGAGCAGAATATTTTATTTTATGATATTGAGGAATTCCAGGATTAAAAGGTTGGGTTTTCTAGATTCAAGTCATATTGCATAGCGATTGTTCGCTCTTCTGCACCTAATATACAAGCTCGTGGAGCTGAGTCTGCCTCTGAGAGTAGTAAACTATAGAATGCAGATTTGAAAGGCATTCTGGCTTTAGCTTTACCAGTCACACGCTGATTTAACTTGATCACTCCATTCTCCTTTATCTTGATTGTTTACAACTGCCTCCTCGGCTCCTTGAGCTTATAATTAGAGACCATTGATATCATAATAGTTATAGGAAGTGGATAATTTATGGTAATTTTACAATACTTATTTAGTGTGTATATGTTTGTGTTTGTGACACGAGAGAGAGAGAGAGAGAGAGAGAGAGAGAGAGAGAGAGAGAGATGCCCTCAGTAAGTCTACTTTAAAGGAATATTATGGGTTCAGTACAAGTTAAGCTCAATCAACAGCATTTGTGGCATAAAATTGATTACCACAAAAATTACTTTTACATTTATGCATTTGTCTGATACGTTTATCCAAAGCGACTTACATTGCATTCAAACTTATATATATATATATATATATATATATATATATATATATATATATATATATATATATATATATATATATATATTAGTTTGTGTGTTCCCTGAGAATCGAACCCATGATCTTGGTTGTCACATCCTCCAGTTCTTTCTACTTGAGATCATTTTACCCTTAGTATTTACTCTTTCCCAGACTACATTTCCCAGAATCCCTTTCCTCCTGCCATTCACTCACACACCTGTTTTCCATTCACTCATCAGCTCCCTGTGTATGTATTCACTGCTCAGGCTTCACTTCAGTGCGAAGTCTTGCCAATTAACCCAATTGTCTTGCATTTCTGAGCGTTTATCTACCTGTTATGACCTTAGCCTGTTCCCTGGATTTATCCCTTTGCCTCTCATATTGGATTTATTGCTTCATGTGGATTTGCTTACCTGGTTTGTCCTCTGCCTTTTTGACTACTCTGATAATAAACTCTGCACGTGGATCTTACCTCAGTGTCTGACTCGTTACATTGGTATTGCCAAGTATCATTTAAGCTGCAGAAACAAAATTAATTTGAACTTGTCTTTCCTTTTTCTTTAAAAGCAAATATCTGGTATCTAGTGAGGCATTTACAATGGAAGTGAATGGGGCCAATCCGTAAACTTAAATACTCACTGTTTCAGAAGTATAGACACAGTAACAATATGCATGTCAACAATTTTAGTGTGATACAATCGCTTGGTAACCTTTTATGTGTAAAGTTATGTTTATATTTTGCAACATACTGGTAACCCTAAAATTACAAAAAAAAACAATGATTTAAACAACTTTACAGCTCAAACAATGCACAATATTTAACAGAAGAACTATTGTTTGTTTTTTAAAACGATAAAGCTTAACATTTCTGCATTTACACTCTTCAAGCCCTATTAACTTCCTTTGTAAGTGCCTCACTGTAACCTCGATTTTTGCTCTTTAAAAAAATATTAATAATAAAAGGAGGGATGAGTCTAATTATTTTTCATAGTAATCAACATTACACCACAAATGCTTTTGATTGAGTGAGTTTACCTTGGACTGAACCTGGAATATTCCTTAAAAGACAAGCTTTGCAACTGTCCCCTAGAGGGAGCTCAGAACTTGGCTTCAAAACGGAAGCTTTATTAATTTACATTTACATAATGCATCTTTTTTTATACAAAGTCACTTACAAAATAAGAAAACTGCAACAAAAGCACTGCATTTTAAGGAGACAGTAACATGAGAAGTGTCACTCACCCAGAACTGCTCAGAAAAGTATAACAGAGATGGTGAGGCACTATGAAGCAATAGAAAGAGAGGTAGATTTTTTGAAGGTAGCATTTTTTGCTCTTTCCTTTTATTATGAAGTTGGGAAAATCATTCCAGTATAAGGGTAGAATGAATGTGAAGGTTTAGAAAAGTGATTTTGTGCTGGTACCATGAGACACCGCTCATGTGCAGACTGAATTAATAAGCTGTTCAATGTCAGGTCAACTTTACACTAAAAACAGAACTTTGTTCTGTAACATTAAAACGTCTAGGTTACTGTTGTAACCCCCATTCCCTGATGGAGGGAACAAGACGTTGTGTTGATTGTATTGACAATAGGGGTCTCTTCTAAGAGTCTCGGTTACCTCTGAACTTAAAAAAAGGCCAATGAAAAATTTGCAAACAGAATTTGCATGTCCCTCCCCTGGACATACGGGTATAAAACGAGGAAATTGTGCATCTGTTTAGTCAGGTTTTGCACTGAGGAGCCGAGAATAAGGTTTGACCATTACAGCGGTTGGTACAGTGATGTGGCAAGAGGGACACAAAGTTTCATTCTCTCCATCAGGGAACGGGGGTTACAACAGTAACCTAGACATTCCCCTTCTGTCACTCACTCAACGTTGTGTCGATTGTAGTGACACTAGGGGTCCCTATCCAATAATGCCACGACACTGCACCGCGTTACGTGAACTGCCGATGCGGGTGCAAGCAAGCTGTGCCAAAGGAGCAGGTGCATCAGACTGCACGTAAACTTCCCCAACACTCCATAAGACGTCATATACAATTTAGGTTACCGGCATCCCTGGGGGGGGAACAAGTGACGTGACTAGCATGGGAGCAGGCCACGCCAGCCACGGCCTTTTCTCTCTCTATGTTTTCTCTCCATAGAGATAAAACGCATCGGGAAAGTGTTCTTTTCCAATCCTATTCTTTCAGGGGGAGACCACATCCTGCCCAGGCTGGGGAGGTCAACATGTGGCAAATACGTCACATGGGCTTACAAGCCACACATGGAAGTGGCGCAGTGGTAGGTCCTGCCTAGTGAAGGAGGAGTTCTACAAACACAGCTACCGGGGGCAGTGGGGACTGCCCAAGGGAGAAGCAGGTCTGCCAAGAGGGGGACCGTACCGCGAAAAATACGACACAGGGTTACCGTGATAACTGACACCTGTGGAGCACCTGTTGTGGGTCTGGTCGGGAATTCCTCTGCCAAATTCGTAAGCCAGAGGGCTAGGGAGGAAGGACATCCAGGGAGCACGAGTTTTGTGGTCTCGCCTGGGAGTAAGAGCACACGTGTTCCCCTCAAAGGAGGGGAAAGGCACTATGTGCAAGCGGAACACCCATTCAGCAGTTCCATATTACCGAGTTCTATGTGCTCGGACCTGACAAAACACGGGACGAGACCGACTCAACCCAGATACTATAGAGTCTCGCAAATGTATTGGGTGTTGTCCAGCCTGCCGCTCTACAGATGTCTGCTAGAGAGGTGCCATTGGCCAGTGCCCACGAGGATGCCACACTCCTCGTAGAGTGTGCTAGAACCCGCAAGGGGGCGGGCATGGACTGGGTCTGATGCCAATGCAAAGATGTCAACGACCCAGAAACGCATCGGGAAAGCGAGGCAAGCCTCTGTTTGGAGACAGCGTTCCCTTTCCGCTGTCCGCCAAAGCAAACAAAAAGCTGCTCAGAGCATCTACAGCTCTGTGTGTGGTCCAAATAGGTGCGTAAAGCACGCACCGGACAAAGCAATGATAAGGTTGGGTCTTTACTGAGAGAACGCTTGCAGTTCCCCAACCCTCTTGATGCAAACGAGCACAATCAGGAGGGCTGTCTTCAGGGAGAGGGCTTTTAGCTCAACAGGTTGTAAAAGCTAGTTTTTATCAATTGCAAGCCTTGGCATAAATGAAGTCTTTTCTCTCATTTGAGAACTTTGAAAGGGAGATTCATGCTTTCATTTCCACTAGGCTTGATTATTGCAACTTTCTATACCTGGGAATTAGCCATTCTTCTTTAGGTCGCCTTCAAATGGTTCAGAATGCGGCTGCTAGAGTTTTAACAGGGGCTCGAAAGCGGGAACATATTACCCCTATTTTACAGTCTTTGCATTGGTTACCTGTTCACTATAGAATTGATTTTAAAGTGCTCATATTGGTTTTTAAGTCTAGAAATGATTTAACACCCTCATATCTCTCTGACCTGTTGATAGATCACCAACAATTGAGAGCTCTCAGGTCTGCCAATCAAAGCCTTTTAGTGGTTCCAAAATCAAAGTTAAAGTCTAGGGGCGATCAGGCATTCGCTTAGCAACTCCCAAACTTTGGAACAGCCTACCAAATCAAATTAGAACTGCCCCAGACTACTTATTTTTAAATCTAAGCAAACATTTTTTTATTTGATTTGGCCTAAAATATGTGACGTGATGCTTTACTGTATTTGCTCTGTTTTGGTATTATGTGTGACTCTGTGGTGATTGTATCTGATGGGAATGTATTTTTTTATTGTACAGCTAATTGGTAACAGTAGTTTTTTTTTAATATCTCAATCACTTTCAAAGTTTTTTTTTTCTTTTAATTTTATATAAATACTTGGAGAAAAGTGTAACACGTCATCATTATGAAAGCATTATTCACTGAATTAAATATCTTACAAAATGGAAATAAATAAATGATTGCATTTTCTCATTATTTTTATTGACATTTATCATGCATTTATCATATCTTTGCAACGTTATTATAATTAATATTTACATTTTAATAATTTTACTTTAAACATCTGTAAACGTCTTTAGTTAAGATTCAAATCACTCCAATTTTATTTATGAATAAATAAATAAAATAAAATGGAAAGATTGAACAATTTATACTTGTAAGAATTTATGGGATGTTTTAATCCAAATCAGCAAATGCAGTTGGATACAATTATAGAAATCTATGTAATGTTTGTGCATCATCCATAGGGAATTTTCAAGCGTGATATATCATCAGCTTTTATTAATTTTCGAACTTATGCATGGCCGGTAATAATCTAAAAGAGGAGAAAGACATACTGTAACCCACCTTTTTTGTTTTCTCCAATGTGAATGGAGAAGTTTGTAATTTTTTGTGCCACAAGTCTTTTTATTTCCACAAGAAATTTTTGCTTGTGGTGGCTCATTTTTACTATAGGCTTCCTCCTGCACTCACGTTCATTCTCAACATCTGTCATTTTCTGTATTTGTGATCAAGCTGTCTTTTTATGGGCCTATTTGACAAAATCCATCTTTATTGTAAATGTTAGCCTACGCTCGTGATGGAGTAGTTTTAGACATAATGTCGCACAGTGTGCCATGGTAATATCAATGCGTTCATATCATTCAGTCTGACAAGCAACAATCTTAAAGGACTATTATAAAGGACCCGCCATAAAGGACCCGCCATAAAGGACCCGCCTTAAGATGCGCAGTCTGGCAAACCTGCTTGGACAAGCGAGTCTTGCTTGTTAGGCTGACTAAACAATCTAAAAGTGAAACTAAAATGACACTTCTTTCCAATCTGTCATAGTTTGCTACAGTAGTATTGCTAGTAGCAGTGATAAAATAATTGACAAAGACAATCTACCATCCAATTAAAAGTTTACGCAATAGTGTTTAGTTTCTATTAGTATATGTACAGTATATATTTTGTTTATATAAAGTAATCAGTATTCAGTTACGTATACCATTTTTGGGATGTGCCATTCAGGGGCACAACAACCCATTTCCTCTTTGAGCGCTTCATCTTTCAACCTGGTGTTTCCCCATTCGACCACCCATCTTTGTTTTGCATATAATGCATATATGTTTTTTGCACAGTTAGCCATGATTTACTTAGTTTGCAAGGAACATTGTCCAGGTACAGGGGGTTAACGGAGATAAAGTGAGTAATAGTGTTTGGCAAATTAACAAACCTGCTCCATTTGAAATATTCAACTTTTCTTAGGCTACTCACGTGACTGGAGTGTGATGTGTCAACACGTAATTTAATAGTTTTTTTCAAAATACTAAATTTATTTATTCCTCAACCCAGATAAGTAACCTTACAGGGACAGGGATAAAGTTTCCTTCATTACTGCTGATAAAAATTATACTGTACCTACTTCTATCATGAGAAAGGGGGAGGAAGGATATATCTGTTGATGTGATGGAGTTACCGACCTAGCATTGTCAGGTTTATGTAATATTCTCAGTTGACTTTAGTTTGTGTACTTTTATTTTGAAATTTCCTGTTAAGTTCCTGTTTCCTAGTCTTGTCATATCCTGTTTTCCCTTCTTGTTCATGTGTCTGGTTATCATTGGTACATTGTTTTATTACATTGATTCAGTTCTAGTTTGTCATTGGTCTTAGTTAATTTTCTTGTTATCTTGTTTTAGAGTTATGTTTGTTCATTGGCCTTTGATATCCATGTCTTGTGTATTTAAACCCTCATGTTTGCCTTTGTTGGGTGTCAGGTATTGTACGTGTAACCTTGTTGTTTTACCAAAGTTTAGTCTGGCCTGTATACATGTAACCTTGTTGTTTTGTTGAAGTTTAGTCAAGTCAGTGTAGTTGTAACTTGTTTTGCTGTAGTCGTAGTCTTAGGTTTCTTGTTTCATTCACTTTTATAGTTTGGGATACTGGTTTCCACGTTTGAAGAATAAAACTGCAATTGGGTTAATCTCAACTTCATCACCTTTGTCTCTGCCTGTTTTGTCAACATCGTTACAGTTTAACAGTCATATGATGAGAAATGTTTTGATTAAAGAGACCCGCAACATTTCTTGACAGGGGAGCTAAATATTGAACCTCAGCCAGGGTCAGCTGTCAGTAATTAAGAGGTGATTTACTCTTTAGTCGTTTGAAAAATGGGCAGGTAGAGATTTGCTAATTTACTTTCCCCATCAATGAGACATGTTGTTCTCTCTGTAAGAATCCTGAAAGTGAATGATATATAATTGCAAACAGTTGGTGTCTTGACAGCTCTATAAACATAATAACCATAAAATGCCCCTGTGCATTTTGGACCTTGATGGTACTGAGCAGTTTAGTGGTCAGGATCTCTTAATCCGTCAATGGGTAGGACAGCTTTGTCAAATTATACTTGAAACCAGGGGCATAGGAATGATCTGATAAGTGGGAGGGATACATTATGTATGTAATGTTTCCTTTGCTAAAAGGCAGGCGAGTGCACTAGATGTAGTAGATTGCCGCTTGCATGTTCGTTCAGTTAATTGACAAATTATTCTGCTTGGTCTTAAAGCTGCTGTTTTATCTGTTCATGTACAATTTTGTATTTGTACAGAGGCACACATACTCCATGTGCAGTGCGTATACAGTACAGGAGCAGCACACGTTAAAGTGCTTTCACATATGCTGCGTTTGCAGTGCGCTACTGATCTGCAGATTCTGTGTGCCACAAAATAAAAAATATGTAAGGAATTTTGATTTTAAACCCAAACGTTAACTTTGAGATTGTTTAAGGCATTGAAACAGTATGAAAATTCATTTTAATCATTGTGATTCTTTGTTTTACATGTAGTTCAAGTTGTTGACAGAAGAAAAGCGCGCTATGTCTGTTGCTAATAAGGAGAAGAATGAGACGCATTTGGGTTCACTGTCTTTTTTTAGGGTAAAAAAATCATATATGATGGCATTTTGCAACTTTTGGGACTATAATCATACTTTTTTGTTTTTCTTGACCCTGTATTTTAGTAACTGTAGAACACATTAACTGTAATTATGCATATATGATGAAATTATTACAGTTTCTTGACAATCTATGTCTATTTTAATGTGAAGAATGCGCTGCCACTTTAATTCAGTGCGGTGCAGCACAGCAAAAATAGACTCGGTCCGTAAACCATCGCTGCACTGCTGTATACGCACCGCAACTGGAACGGATCGACGGACTGAATCCGCGTGCAGTGTAAAAGCTATAACCTGTTAACATGGGTACGGAAAAAAATACGGACCGCATACGCACTGCAAACGGAATATGTGTGAAACGGGCGTAAACCTTTTCAATCTCTTTTTTTGCCTCCAAAAGATCCACTTCAAGCAAGAGAGAAAAAATAATACAATTATGACATTTTCCTTAAAAGATCATGTACGGTATTGGACATTCATATGATAAACGTTTGAATGCATCAGAAGACATGTGACATAGTGCATTGATGACTATATAGAGTGTTTATAAGTGGAGGTGCACCGTAGGCTGCAGTGCTGACTTGCAGATATAGACTATATTAACTTCAACTCATTTAGGATGCAGAGAGCCAGAACTTTGATTACATATACTTGACTTTCAGTCAGACATAATAAAGGACACTTCGCACAGAAACTCTCAAATCTGCACTGGAGTTTTTGTGAATGTCTATGTATGTATGAGAAAGAGAGACGGAGAGAGGAGAGATGAGTTTTGGCTACCCTCAGGCTGTAATCTTCTTGCCTGGTCTCCCTCATTGAGTGTGCAGACATTGCTGCCTCAAAGAGATGACAGACATGAATGCACTTAATTAATGTATGGCCACATCCCGAGAGGAGTAAGCTAAAGGCAGATAATACAAATGCACACACACACACACACACACACACACACACACACACACACACACACACACACCCCAACACAATACATACATCCACACACAGGCAGTAGTGTTATTGTTAACAAAAACTAAAAGGAAATCAAATGCAAACTTAAAAATGTGTTCACACAAAAATGAAAATTCTCTCATAATTTTCTCCCCCTCATGCCATCCCAGATGTATTTGACACTCTTCTGCAAAAAAAAATGAAAAAGAAAAAAAAAATGAAGATTTTTAGAAAATGTTTTAATTTCTGTAGGTCCATACAAAAGCAAGTGAATGGTGACCAAAATGTGTATGCTCCAGAATGCTCATAAACGCAGCATGAAAGTAATCTATAAGACTCCAGTGGTTTTAATCCATGTCATCTGAAGCAATAGGATGTGGTTTGGAAACAGATCAGTGTTTAAGATGAAGAATGCAAATCTCCAAAAACAATAGAAGAATGTGGATGTGAAATATTGCTTCAAAAGATATGAATTTGGGTTTTATGGATTACTTCTATGCACCCTTTGTGTCTTTTTGGAGCTTCATAATGTTGGTACCCATTCACTTGAAGACCAACAGAGCTGAAATATGCTCCTAAAAATATTAATTTGTGTTCCTCAGAAGAAAAATGTTATACACATCTGGGATGCAAGAGGGTGAGTAAATGATGATAATTTTCATTTCTGGGTGAACTGTCCCTTTAAAAACATAAAAACACTAGCATATTTGGAAAAACAAGCACATTTTTGTGACCATTCCCATTTTTAATGACCAAAGTAATTTTAGTTTTTAAAAACACGGTATATCATGAAAAAGATAAAGATAATATAAAGACGTATATGTATAACCCACCTTCATTAAACATACAAATTCCACAAGATCTCCTGGGAAAGAAATGGAAGAAACAAATCTCAGTTTGCACATTAATGCTGGCAACCTTAAAATACAAAAACTACAATAAAAACTAAATAGAAAAATTACAACTACTATAGTTAAAACTAATGAAACCACAAATTGAAAATAAAATTAAAATTATATAAAAAATTCAATAATATACAAACCTGCACACAATAACTGTACTCACACAATATCCAGGGTCTTACTATGTCTTATGTAGTCACTAAAAACAGACACACACAGGACACAGAATAACAACAACAGAAGCACAATGTGGCCTATAACTAACACCACGCAAGCCTATGAGCATACAATTGACATTCTACAAATTATTCAACAATTATGGTAAACAGTGCTCATTGCTTAGGGAGAACTGATGACAGTGACAGCTTCGCTTTTTCATTCCTTATTGACACACTACATGCTTCCTGCACAAGTTGTCCAATCACAGCACACACCCCAAATCACATGGCGGGCCCCTCCTGTCAATTGAGCATGTGCATTGATAAGTAACTGGGTTAAGGACTGGGTAGTTTGTGTGATGGAGGATGGGTTTTACTGCAGAATTTGTAATTCCTTTAATTCTGACGGAAAAGGAGTCATCTGTCTGTGGTAGATGTAAGTTCTGAAAGGGCACACCATTTACACTGTTTAGGGAGAGAGAGACAAATGTGTTGTTTGCTGCTTTATGCCCTTTTTACACCTGCCAAAGCAAACAGAGCAATTTTTATAGCGCAACAGAAACACAGTGTTGACAGTTTTCGAGATAACATAATAACTTATGTAGATGTATCCAGATAAAGAATGTGCACTAGCTTTTACACCTTCTTTGAATGTGGTCAGAATCGTCCCTGACCAACTCCGGAAGTGGTTTTAGTGACCTGATAATGTGATTACATTCTGTCTTGGGTGCATTTATTTTAATGCAAGGTGTAAATGGGGCCTTAGTTTAGTGTTGTTGTATCTTATAGTATGATTCTTTAATTTATCAACATTTTATTTTGCATACTGTTATTTCTATTTTGAGTGTTAATATAATTTTTTCTAATATTATTTTACTTTATTTGTACATATTTTACACAGTATCTAACTGCACACAGCCAATCTCTCTCTCTCTGTCTCTCACATAGAGTGTAAAGCAGATGGGGCTATCTTAACACTAATAAAGGTCTTTCCTGATTGTATTCTTTTAGGGGAAAAGACCATGCGGAGGCCACATCCTGCCCAGACTAGGGGGAGGTGATATGTGACCAATACTCCACGTGGGTTGCCAGGAACAGAGGGACTGCCCAAGGGAGACAACAGACTGGCCGTGAGTCGAGCCGCCCTCACCTCGAGCCCGAACGGAAGCAAACGAGCGTGCTGGGTGGGGGTGGGGGGGTTGGGTTTACCCGGCAAAACCGAGCCCACTGTATTCCCCAAATCGCCTTCATCTCCGGCCCCAAACCTGTAGGAAGAAGGCATGGCACGGGGGGCGGCTGAAGTGGCTTTCTCTCGTGAGAAAAGAAAGCTGTGACGTTGCCATGGCTATGTTCTCGCACTGAGAACATGAACCGTTCATAAAACGCTGTTTGCGTGTGATCCGCGAGGCAGCTCTCATGACCGCCAGAAGCAGAGAGAAATGGACCGCATCCAGGAACTACACAGAGGCGGACAGACATCTTTAAAAAGATGCGTCCTAAAATGGATGTTCAACGCCTGCTGTGTATTGCTCTTTTGTGAGTGAAAATAAACTGTTTTAGAGAAATAAAACACTTTTAGGAGGGAGAACACTTTTAGACAGAAGCACTGTCGAAGCGCCCAGTGGCGTGGACTGCTCAGCATGCAGAGAGAGAGAACGCTGCTGGAAATGCACCATAGATCCAACAGCAGTTCTCTGCCAACAGAGGTGAAAGGAACAGTAGTGAGACTCCGCTTGCTGCTGCACAACCGCTCGGCTCTGAAGAAAAAATCTGACTGACAGACAGATGACTGCTTCTCTTTATACCCGTATGTCCAGGGGCGGGACATGCAAATTCTGTCTGCCAATTTCTCATTGGCCTATTCTCAAGTTCAGAGGTGTGTGAGGCTCCCAAGGAAGACCCCTTGTGTCACTTCATTCGACACAACATCGCGTGAGTGACAAAAGGGGAACCCTAGATGTAGCAATCGTACAGCACATTGCCCATTACTGACAAAATGTAATTATAAATATAATTATAATTTAATTAAAGCTAAAGTGTGTAACTTTTTCGGTGTTAAAATACTTTCTCCTATTCCAGCTTAACCCTTTAAGGGTCAGCAGAGAAAAAAACTTGTTGTATTAGCATATTAAAATTAGTTCCTATGTAAAATTGGACACTAGAATAAATTATATTTGTAATGATATAACTTTTGATTGCTTGCCATATCAACACAAAATTTTACTCCGCTACAGGTGACATGATTGTGAACAAAACAAAAGCAGAGCTACCTTATTTACACCCTGATATATATATATATATATATATATATATATATATATATATATATATATACACACTGTATATATATTGTAAAATATGAAAAATATGAAAAAAGTAAATTGATTCAAGTTTTTTTTCTTTTTTAGTACTTAGGCTGAGATTCTCATAATTTATCTCATCATCATCTATATCATTAAAAAAAAAATGTAAGTCTTCTTTAAAATGATACCAAGCAATTTAACTTGCCACTGAAACCTGAAATCTTTAAAAACACCTTCAGAACTTAAAGGCTAAATATGCAGAGACAACAGTAAGTAAGCCTTTTTTAATTTGATTAAACTGTAAACATTGTTCCTGTCTGCCTGACACGACAACAATGACACAGCAAATAGTAGTGGTGGTGGTGGGCTAAAGCACATAACTGTCAATCAGAAGGTCCATGGTTCAATCCCCACAGCCACCACCATTGTGTCCTTGAGCAAGGCACTTATCTCCAGGTTGCTCCGGGGGACTGTCCCTGTAATAAGTGCACTGTAAGTGGCTTTGGATAAAAGCATCTGCCAAATGCATAAATGTAAATATAAATGTAAATGTAATAGCATGGGTTTTAGGCTGGACTATCTGTTTTTTTCGATCAACGGCAGACGGGTGTATTTGGAAAGCTATTTGAAAACAATGTTTACTTTTGCAATTGTGTTCAGTGTAGTGGCAAAGAAAATCACACACTTCAGCATTAAATATACTTATTAACAATAATTTCACCAAACATTTTAATGATCAATAAAAATTGTTCCATGTAATTAAATATAGACTATTTTACCCAATAATTGTAATTTTGTTTTTATATTATTTGTGTTGTGTATTTTTATGCTTTATATTGTATCACACCTTTTTACAGTATCCTGCTTGGCAACATACATCAAACTCTATTGAAACTTAATTGTGAGTTGAGTCTCCCTTGTAGAACGCTATTTGTGTGCACGGAGCTCCTGCCAATGTGGAACATTATTAGATGTCATTTATGAGGTTCCATGATAGATAGGATGATGCCTCAAAAGGCAGACCGACTCCTATGCAGGCACCTATTAAAGGCAGAGAGCCACACTCACCAGGAGTGAGTGCATTATTGAAGGTGTGAGAGGGTTATGTGTTTGTGAGTGTGAAAGTGTTACTGCATAAGACTTCGTGAAATGCAAATGTCCAACTGAGAGACGGATAAAGCCTGTCAGGTGTGACATATGGAGTGGTCTGTGAATAATGCTACTTCAGTCTGTCTCTTATCAGAGAGAACGTTCTCTCGCTCTCACTCTCTCTCTCTGATTGACTGAATAATATCAGTGTCTGACAGCAGAACACCTGTGTGTGTGTGTGTGTGTGTGTGTGTGTGTGTGTGTGTGTGTGTGTGTGTGTGTGTGTGTGTGTGTGTGTGTGTGTGTGTGTGTATGTTGGTGTCTCAGAGAAATACATATAAAGGGTACAAAGGAGCAAACTGATGAATAAATGCACACTTGCCCAAGGCACCTAGCCTCAGGGAGGGAGAGAGAGAGAGAGAGAAGAGAAGAGAAGCATAGTTTGAAAGAAGTGAAGAGAATGAATTCTGACAGCTCCTGAAGAGAGAGACACAGAACTAAAACAAGGATTACAGAAGTCTGAGAAAAGATAAACACAAATGCAACCACACACACGCAAACAAGTAATGCAATGATTGTTCTTAGGTAAGACAAAGGGGAGGTGTAAGTTAAGCTTGTTAAGAAAGGCCATATTTTTTAAAAGAGCACACATAGTTGGGAACAAAAAGAGACAGTGCAAGAAAATGAGAGCAAAAAAGAATAAATAGCAGGGCTCAAAGACATTTCTGAAATAACAACCGAGAGATTGAAACTGAATGATGAGAGATGCTGAACACCAGAATGGCAAAAAGCCACAAAAAAGTGCGCATGAGAAGTTTAAAGGTGCACTCAGTAATTTTTACCCTATTAAAAAAGTTTTACATATAATTGTACTTTTGAAAATATGTTAAAAATCATATAAACGTACATGGGATGAAGACTCCAGTCATATTAGAGGCCTATTGAAAGGTGTTTCATTTACATGAATGATGTTGCCTCATAGTAACCACTATATTGAGATCACATGACCAGTCGAATATTTTTGAATACTTTATCTCGGTAATAATGCAGATAACAAATTCATGCAATCTCATCGTTAACTGAAAACTTTTCACCATGTTGAACAGTGTAATTTAAACCAAAAACGTACTAAGTGCACTTTAAAAAAAAATAATAAATAAATTAAAAAAAATAAAAAAAGAGAGAGAGAGCTTTTCGCTCCTCTGAAGCGTCTTTAAACCATTGGTAATTAAATTAAGAGCAATCCACCCTGGTATACAACTTTTTTATAGAAACTGAAGCTCTCTCTAACTCATCCCTTTATGCTGATAACATTGATTTTATACTGCTAGAACATCCACAAATTAATTCTGGGGTTAATACAGTGCAGTGCTATCAATTATTCACTTAATTGCGACGCGCTAATGCGTAGCAGCAAGCTGTCCCCATTTATATGGAATTCCCATTGCTGTGGATATAGTAAAGTCCTTACTACATGTTTATCAATTTACTATGCAGTGTAAGTATACTAAGCAGCATAGTTGAGCTAGACATAAGAGACCTGATTTCGGTTATATCTCAGATTTGACAAAATTAGTAGTTTTGCTTTTGTAGGATAGCATAGTTGCTGTAGATGAACTCATCTGGTGAGTAGTAACAGAAGTATTTGTAGTAGAAGTGAAGAGGATATTCTTTAAATCACTGTAACTGTGTCCGAAGCCGCTCCCTATCCACTAAATAGTGCACTATTTCAGGTGTGACCATTTTTTTTGTGGTGTCCAAATTCATTTCCTACATCTTGTTCCCTACATTTGTTCACTCATTCTTACCCACAATGCAATCTACGTATGGTAAATACAATGTACAGTACACTCTCCAACCCCTATTTCCCATAATCCAACGCGGAGACGGCGGAAGAGAGCAAAATATTTTTTTAAAATGGTTGACGCAAACACCGGAGGCAGCAACATTTACAAATGTTTTTTTTTAATGATGCATAAAACTAACTATTTTTTAGTACTGCATTAATGTAGCTATTTGATATACAGATATGTACATACATTTCACAAATCCAAATCATATCTGAATTTACAAATGATCCTTTAAAAAAAGTTTACAAGCCCTTGGTTATTACAATCATGTGCCCTATTTCAGGGTCAATAACTGTAGCCTTTTGTGATGTTTGTGGATATCACTTCTCGTTTGATCTCTCAACCGATTTGGCTTATCCAACTTTGCAACTCAGGACAATTGAGGGGCTCATACTCAACTATTACAAAAGGATACAAATGATAATTTATGCTTCGAGGCAAAAAACAATAACGTGTTTTTAAAATATTTAATTATTATTATTTTCTAATGGAGTGCACTTCAATATCTGTTATACAGTACTGAATAAAAAACAAAACACATTTTTGTGTTTGCTCATTTAAAAGAAAAACATTCAAGGGGTATGTAAAATTTGAGCACAGCTATACAGTATTTTAATTCAGTGCTGCTCAAAAGTCTTAGGCACATTAGGTGCTTAACAAAAATATTTGTTTTAAGACAAGTTATTTTCTTCTGGAAATATACATTTTAGACTATAGTAGTATACTCACGATCATGCACTGAATTACAGAAATAGTTCACCCAAAAATGATAATCTTTAGTAATTCTTTCATCATTTCCTCACCCGTATGTCATCTCAAACTCCTATGACTTATTTCCATATAATTCAAACAAAGATATTTTAATGGAAACATGATGTATATGAATAGTGACCAAATCTTTTAGCTCCAAAAGGACATAAAGGCAGCATTAAGGTAATACATTTGACTGTCTTCTGAAACACTTAAGAGTGAGTAAATGAAGAGTAAATTATAATTATTGGATGAGTTATTCCTTTAAAACCATACTGAAGGAATTTATGCTGTCAGAGACTTTTTATATGAAAATGTCATGCATCTCTGTAAGACATGTCATTCTCTTCTAAATCATGTTTAGGAGCTAAGGAATCCACCCACCCTCCTCATGGACTGCACAAGATTTGCCAGTTCTTGGTGTGAGATGTTACCCCACTCTTCCTCCAAGGCACTTGGAGGAAGGGTGAGGGCTAGGGCCATTCCCGGACATTTCTGGGGGGAATGGCCCTAGCCCTCACCCTCCGATCCAACTGGAACCAGATGTGCTCAATGGGATTGAGATCCGGGCCCTTCGCTGGCCATGGCAGAACTCTGACATTCCTGTCTTGCAGGAAATCATGCACAGAACGAGCAGTATGGCTGGTGGCATTGTCATGTGGGAGAGTTATGTCAGGATGAGCCTGCAAGAAGGTACCACATGAGGGAGGAGGATGTCTTCCCTGTAAAGCACAGCATTGAGATTGCCTGCAATGACAGCAAGCTCAGTCTGATGATGCTGTGACACACCACACCAGACCACGATGGACCCTCCACTTCCAAAACGATTCCGCTCCAGAGTACAGGCCTTGGTGTAAAGCTCATTCCTTCAATGATAAAGCAAGTACGACCATCACCCCTGGTGAGACATCACTAGATTCATCAGTGAATAGCACTTTTTGCCTGTCCTGTCTGGTCCAGCGAAGGTGGGTTTGTGCCCATAGGCGACATTGTTGCCAGTGATGTCTGGAAAGGACCTGCCTTACAACAGGCCTACAAGCCATCAAGTTTGCCTCCAGACTCGGATGGAGGACACCGATAAGAAGAACCCAGCGAAAATGTGTGCTTGTGCACTTGGGTTAGTTTTTGTTGGTAGTTTACTTTTCTACAATTTGTTTTAATGATAAAATATATATATAGTAGTGTACAGTAGCATATTCATTCTTTTTATCTTTAATGACATATAGAATAAACAGTTCTATTATCTTTTTATGAAAAATACAATATAAACATGACAAATTTAAGTATTTTCTCTATCATTAATGTAATACGCATAACAAATGAACAGTTGTGAAAAGATTAACTTTATTACGATCACTGAATTATGATAAATGTATTAATTCAAAAATAAAACATGCCAGGCTATGCACAGTAAAAAAAAAAATATATATATATATATATATATATAAAGATTACAGAGATTATAAAATTCATGAAGCCACACAGGTGTAATGTTCATGACAAAATGTCTTGATCCCGTGTGTTCTGACACCTGGAATTTACGTCAGCGTCTGACATCGCTCTCACTTTGTTCACTCACTGCTGAAATATAGTGCACTCACAGCCATTCACTATATAGGAAATAGTGAATGAGTCAACGAGTGGGCGATTTCAGACACAGCATGTGACTCCTTCTGCAGGTGAATCTTAAAGGGGTCATGACATTCATATAAAATATACATACATACATACATACACACATACACACACACAATGTTGTGTTTCCATGTTTTATGGGGACTTTCCATAGACATAATGGTTTTTATACTGTACAAACTTTATATTCTATCCCCTAAACCTAACCCTACCCCTAAACCTAACCCTCACAGAAAACTTTCTGCATTTTTACATTTTCAAAAAACATAATTTAGTATGATTTATAAGCTGTTTTCCTCATGGGGACCGACAAAATGTCCCCACAAGGTCAAAAATTTCGGGTTTTACTATCCTTATGGGGACATTTGGTCCCCACAAAGTGATAAATACACGCTCACACACACACACACACACACACACACACACACACACACACACACACACACACACACACACACACACCTACAGGATTATTAGGAACACCTGTTCAATTTCTCATTAATGCAATTATCTAATCAACCAATCACATGGCAGTTGCTTCAATGCATTTAGGGGGGTGGTCCTGGTCAAGACAATCTCCTGAACTCCAAACTGAATGTCAGAATGGGAAAGAAAGGTGATTTAAGCAATTTTGAGCGTGGCATGGTTGTTGGTGCCAAACGGGCCGGTCTGAGTATTTCACAATCTGCTGAGTTACTGGGATTTTCAAGCACAACCATTTCTAGGGTTTACAAAGAATGGTGTGAAAAGGGAAAAACATCCAGTATCGCGGCAGTCCTGTGGGCGAAAATGCCTTGTTGATGCTAGAGGTCAGAGGAAAATGGGCCGACTGATTCAAGCTGATAGAAGAGCAACTTTGCCTGAAATAACCACTCGTTACAACCGAGGTATGCAGCAAAGCATTTGTGAAGCCACAACACACACAACCTTGAGGCGGATGGGCTACAACAGCAGAAGACCCCACCGGGTACCACTCATCTCCACTACAAATAGGAAAAAGAGGCTACAATTTGCAAGAGCTCACCAAAATTGGACAGTTGAAGACTGGAAAAATGTTGCCTGGTCTGATGAGTCTCGATTTCTGTTGAGACATTCAGATGGTAGAGTCAGAATTTGGCGTAAACAGAATGAGAACATAGATCCATCATGCCTTGTTACCACTGTGCAGGCTGCTGGTGGTGGTGTAATGGTGTGGGGGACGTTTTCTTGGCACACTTTAGGCCCCCGTAGTGCCTACCTGACCATCCCTTTATGGCCACCATGTACCCATCGCTCTGATGGCTACTTCCAGCAGGATAATGCACCATGTCACAAAGCTCGAATCATTTCAAATTGGTTTCTTGAACATGACAATGAGTTCACTGTACTAAAATGGCCCCCACGGTCACCAGATCTCAACCCAATAGAGCATCTTTGGGATGTGGTGGAACGGGAGCTTCGTGCCCTGGATGTGCATCCCACAAATCTCCATCAACTGCAAAATGCTATCCTATCAATATGGGCCAACATTTCTAAAGAATGCTTTCAGTACCTTGTTGAATCAATGCCATGTAGAATTAAGTCAGTTCTGAAGGCGAAAGGGCTTCAAATACAGTATTAGTATGGTGTTCCTAATAATCCTTTAGGTAAGTGTATAATTAATATATATATATATTTTATTCCTTGAGATTCACTTATAATAAAAATAATAATAAAAGTTTTTATATAGCACCTTTAAAGATGCCTCTCAAGGTGCTTTACATAGAAAGGAAAAATAAAATATAAAAATACAGAGCTTAATACAAATGGATAAAAAAAATTAAAAAATCTAAAAAAACTAATGATAAAACAGTAAAAGTGATAGTATTAAATTAATTAAAAACATACGTTTTAAGATATGATTTAAATTCACTAAAAAGACTGAACTTCTCTTAAGTTCCGAGGGTAGAGAGTTCCATAGTTTCGAATCATAAGAAGAGAAGTCCCAGTCACCGATAGATCTGAGGAACAGTTAAATAAGCAGATTTAAAGGAGCGTAGATCGTGCTTTGGGTGTATGGGTTAAAAGCTCAGACAAATATTAGGGAACCAAACCATGCAAAGCCTTGTAGGTAACCATAAGAATTTTAAAATCAACACGAAACCTGACAGGGAGCCAGTGCAAGGATTCCAAGATAGGAGTGATGTGATCACTTGCCAAGGACATATTCAGGATTCTTGTAGCTGAGTTTTGCACATAATCGCAATTTATTTAATGCTCCCCGGCAAGGAGAGCATTGCAATAATCAATGCTAGAGAAAACTAAAGTATTGATCAGCTTTTCAGCCACAGAGAATGATAACAGTGTGCAGTCTTGCAATGTTTCTGAGATAGGATGTTTTAACAGTATTTTTCATGTGGATCAAATTACAAATTTGCATCAAATATAACACCCAGATTTTTCATTTTTGTTAGAAGCTCCAAAAATGAGCCCTCAATGGACAGATTTAACCCTCTGGGGTCGACGGACGTGCCGGCGCGTCCTGCTGGATATTTTTGTCATTACAGCAGAAACAACTTAAAATACTCAGTCATTTTTGGGTATACAGATAAGACATCATTAGAGACTATAAAGGGTTTACTTTTATTTGTGTACACTCACAAGAACAACACAATCTTGTGCTTTTGTAAAATAAAGAAAATAAAAAGGGTGAGCTTTCAGCAGTGTCTGTGTTCACGAGCATATTTCAGAAACACGTCACTAAAATGAACTTAAACTCCGCAAATTTTTATCACACAAACATGAAACATATGTCTAAAAAAAGCTTAAAAACAATTAAAATTTAAAACAAATATTCTCCTGCAATGTATTCTGTATGAAACAAAGCAGCTTCATAATCTGTAGTGTGATCCCACCCACCAGCAAAGCGCGCCATTCATACGCTAATGTGCTGAGACGATCAAGGGAAATGGTAAACGCCCCCGACTGCGAGATTTAATGTAAACACAACACAACTCAACTTTTCCACCTGCTTGAAAACTCCTGGATGTAAGGATGAGTTAACATTTTCCTCAGAAGATGAGCGGGACTCAGATGAACATTTGTATTTTCAAGAGAGACTTGATCCAGCCGAGGATACAATTTCAAACGAGTAAGTAATTTAGTTTTCATTAGCTGACGTTCTATTTTATATTTTACTAGTGGGACTGTTTCCAGACAGGATTCAAAGTATTGACATTTGAAATATGTCTAATAGGCAAGTTTTAGTTGCATGTAAATGTTATTTACATTGTATGCTGTATGATATAAAAATAATATGAATGTTTAGATTATATTTTAACGTGTTTGCTGCCTCGTTATCATCAACAAAGCTTGTGCTTGCAAATATGTGTTCAGGTTAAATGAGTAAAACACACTTTAAATATGCCCATATTAGAAAATCAGCATATTATAATGATTTCTGAAGGATCATGTGACACTGAAGTCTGCAGTAATGATGCTGAAAATTCAGCTTATCACAAATTGCATTTTACAATATATTCAAATAGAAAACTGTTCTTTTAAATTGTAAAATGAGTTAACAACATTTTTACTGTATTTTGGATCAAATAAATGCAGTCTTGGTGAGCAGAAGAGACTTCTTTTAACGGTAGTGTAGGTCTAAAATTAAGTAAAGTCTTTGTGTAAAGAAAATATATAGTCTGATTACTTCTTTTAACTTAAAACTTGATTTTGATCATTAAGTGTCCTCATATTCATTCTCTTTCTGTCACATTCCTCATTGATGGGCCCAGAGGAGGGGTCTTTGTGTCCTCAGGTGTGAATCAAATAAATATTCGTGATAGTTCATGCCTCCTCGCATATTACCATTCAACACAAAAATTGTCTCACAAAAGTTAAATGACTAAATAGTTTTGTATGAATGAGTGATCAGGATGGTTCTCATCATTTTGTAGCAAAAACTCTAGGCTACAAGATCTAGTTCTCAAAAGTCTTGTGGACAAATATTTAGTGTTATAGGACCTTATTTTAGTTTCTTCAAAAACCATGCATAAACGTTATTTTCTCAAACATACAAACCTGTACATACATGTTGCTCACATATTATTGTAGCCCAGTTTGTGCTGAATACAGTGTTATCAGACTTTAGCCATTAATATGTTTTAAGCAACTGAAAAAAGCACAAATGTCAAGGCATGTCAAAACTTCTCCAGGGCCCAAAACACCCTCAGACCCCAGAGGGTTAAGGAGCCAGCCTTCCAAAGCTGGTGAGGAGATCCAATAAGCATAACCTCTGGCTCAATTTTCTTTGTTTTAACAATAATAATACAAAGTTATCTCAGAAATGCAGTTTGAGGAAAAAAAGGGCATCTGCCAGATTTTCACCAGGGTTTGAATGAATGTATATCCGTGTGTCAACTGTGTAGAAATTATAATTAAGACCCAGTGATCTTAAAAGCCGACCAAGAGGAAAAATATAAATACCAAAAAGAGCCCCAAAATTGAACCCTGTGGGACACCAGAGTGGACTGAAGCAATCTCAGACCTGTAACCACCTAGAGAGAGACAAAGTGCCTACGATCAGAGAGATAGGACCTAAACCAGTTTAATGCAGTACCGGTGACACCAAAGACAGATTCAAGATGGGTGAGTAAAATAGTGTGATCAACAGTATCAAAAGCAGCACTGAGATCAAGAAGAGCCGGAGTCTGAAGCAATTAATGACCTTGACTAGAGCTATTTTTTTTACTATGTAATTTCAGAAAACCAGACTCAAAAGAGATGGCTCAAAGAGATCATTGACAATGAGGTGGTTGTGTCATTGAGAGGCAATAGCTTGCTCGAAGATTTCTGCATGGAAGGGAAGATTTAAAAGGGGACAGAAGTTCCTCAAATCCATATTAGGTTTTTTTGGAACTGGAGCTATATCAGCAATTTTAAAATGGCACAACATTGAGTCATTTATTATGACCTAAACAATGGGACACAGAGAGGCAAAACAGGATTTGACTAGACAGTAGAGAACTAACTATGCTAGAGGTAGCTTAAAAACTTGATACACTCATTACTTAGAGTAACATGGTCAAGTTCAGAGAAACTGAGGAGGTATGCCAGAGAAAAAAGACAGGTTGAGAAATGAAACCCCAAAAAAATATGTTAGCAAGAATATTTTTCCGAACAGTGTCTTAGTGCTGAAAAAAAAGTCTACAAATATGTCACAGAGTGGAGGTGATGCAGGCAAGTTGGTGGAACATTTACATTTGAGCAATCTATTAATATTATTTAAAAAGTCTCATTATTTAAAATTATTTCATTAGAATAACAGGATCTGGATGATCTGATTTCTTCTTTATAAATTGTGAGGAACTTGACATGGAGGCTGAGGTAGAATCCATATGCAGAAAGTTTATTAAACACTGCAAACATATCAGAGACGTAGTGGATTAAGAAGGCAAAGTATTCAATACACAAGCAAGCAGTCCAAACAAGGCAAACAAAGAAAAACTGTAATTCAGCAAAAAGACAGGCACAATGGTCATAACAAGAAGGCAAGGAGTAAACAATGGCATAAACGCTTGGTAAGGCAGTGAAACTGGCAATACTTCGCAACATGACATTGGATAAGCAGGGCTTATTATAATGGTACAAACAGGAAGTCACCACAGAAGAAATGGTTAGTGCGTGTATTCGGGAGAGGGCACCTCTGGCAGTCAGCTGAAGGGATAGCAGCCCCATTCGTTACAGAACCCCCCCGAACAACTCCCAGTGTTCTTCGTGGCCACACCCTTGGTTGTGGTGCAGGACGATTCAGGTGCGCTTTGAAGTCAGGGATGGATCCAGTGTGTCCTTAGCGGCTACCCATGATCTCTCCTCTAGTCCATAACTTCCCAGTCCACCAGGTACTGCATCTGGCCCCCTCAACAACGGGAGTATGATCACTCTGACCATACAAGCAGGTGATCCGTCAATCTTCATGGGAGGTGGAGACTCAGGATCTGTGATTCTGGGGCCAGATGTTGGGTAGACAGGTTTCAATATTGACACATGGAAAAGAGATATGCGGTAGTTGGCATGCAGCTCCAGTCGGTAAATTACAGCATTGATCAGTCTAACAATTCTGTTTGGAGCGGCTCGCTGCAATCTGATGTGCGCTGTCACACACCTGTTCGCTCCGCCTGATCCAGTCATCCACCGCTGGCACCATAGAGGTTTCACTCGACCAAGGGAACATATGAGGTTGGTATCCCAGCACACATTGGAAAGGAGTTGGTCCCGTAGAGGAGTGCGTGAGGGAATTCTGGGCATATTCTGCCAATGGGAGGAAATCACTCCATTTCTGCTGCTCTCGGCTGCAAAAGGATGAGATAACTGCCTCTCTCTTGGTTCAACCTTTCCACTGGTCCTTTTGACAAGGATAATATCCTGACGTGAGGTTGATGTCAAGCTGCTTGCAGAAGGCCTGCCAGACTCTGGAAGTGAATTGGGGTCCCCGATCAGACACAATGTCCTCTGGTACGCCATAGTCCCAGAATACTTGATGGAACAGAGAGTTAGCGGTCTCCATGGCAGTGGGTAGACCTTTCATGGGATTAATTTGCAGGACTTTGAAAATCTATCATTGATTAAAAAGATTGTATTATACCCATTGGAGTTTGGCAGATCAGTGATTAAGTCAGAGAGGTGGGACCAGGGTCTCTCAGGTATAAGTAGTGGTTGTAAGAGGCCGGCTGGCAGTTCTCTGAGGGTCTTTGACTGTGCACGCACTTGACATGCCTTAACATAGATGGTTATATCATTGAGTGTAGGCCACCAGAATGAGTTACGTACCAATTTAATAGTTCTCTGGATGCCAGGGTGTCCAGTGCTGAGGGAGGGATGGATCCATTGGACCTTCTTTGGTGCAGTGTACATGGTACATAATGCTTGGTAGTAGGGCATTCAGGTGGAGCAGGGTCCATTTGTTGGGCTCTTTGAATTTCTTCCATGATATCCCAACTTATAGATGCAATAATCAGCATGTCAGCGTGGTAGGGGACTATGAATAGGAATCTGGTGAAGAGGGACCATCTGGCTTGTTGTGGATTGAGTCGTTTTGCTCCCTTGATATATTCAAGGTTCTAATGGTCAGGGATTAGTTGGAATGGATGGACCGAACCTTGAAGCCAGTTGCGCCACTCTTCTAGCACGGTCTTCATAGTGTGTAACTCTTTATTCCCCACATAATAGCTCCCCTCTGCTGAGTTCAGTTTTCATGAGAAGATTGCACAAGGATAAAGTTTACCTGGATTACCCTGGCATTGAAAAATAACTGCTCCGATGCCACAGTCTGATGCATCAAACTCCACTATGAATGGCTGATTAGGATCAGGGTGCTTGAGAATAGGGACAGTTGTGAAACTTGTCTTGAGGGTCTTGAAGGCCTCCTGTGCAGAAATCACACCATGTCAACTTGGATGGCTTGCCTTTGAGCAGAGATGTTATAGGGGCAGAGACGAGACTGTAATTGCGAAAAAACCTTCTTTAGAAACGTGCAAAGCCAAGAAAGCGTTGTAATTCCTTTGCAGTGTTGGGTCTTGGCCATTCAGTAACTGCCTGTACTTTGGAGTTATTCATCTCAACACCACTCACTACACATACGTTGTATGGGTAGTGTGAAAGTTGGAGTTTCTGGAGGCATGAGAGGACCATCTTGAAATACTTGACATGTTGTGCCTGGTCTTGGGAGTAAATTAGTATGTCGTTGATGTAAGCAATAACACACTTATTTAGGAGGTTTCGAAAGATTTCATTGATGAACGACTGGAATATAGCACGTGCCTTGGCCAGGTCATAAGCATCACCTGGTATTCATAGTGCCCCCTAGTGGTGATAAATGCAGTTTTCCACTTATCAAATTCTTTAATACGTACAAAGTTGTAAGCACTTCTCAAGTCAAGCTTTGTATAGATGTGTGCTTCACATAGTTACCCTAATTCTGATGGAACCAGAGGGAGTGGATATCTGTATTTTGTCGTTACAATATTCAAACCTTGGTAGTCAATACATGGTCGGAATTCTCCATCCTTCTTTTCAATGAAGAAGCCTGCAGCAGCTGGTGAAGTGGAAGGTCAGATGAAACCAGGGCTTCCTTGACATAAGTTTCCATGGCCATGTTTTCATGCCTTGACAATGGATGCTCCAGGGGGGTGCATTATCATGGTCGATGGGGGAGGGGGGTAGTTGAGTGGCCTTGACTTTGCTGAAAACCTCAGAAAATCCTGAATATTCCTTGGGAATAACTGTTTGTACCAGAGTCTCTGGACTTTCAATACTTGTAGTTAAACATGGCATGGTGACAGTGACCTGAAGGCAACTTGAGTGGCAATTTGAGTGGCAATATTTTAACTCACCCTTTTAACAGGAAATTATGGAATCATGGATGGCCAGTCATGGATGGACCAGGATGAGAAGATGCTTAGGTGAGTTGATCACATAGAAGGATCTTATTTCAGTGTGAAATAGTCCAATTCGTAGTGTCACTGGAACAATTTGGTGAGTGATGCCTGTGCCAATGGGTGAATACTTTACAGCAGTGATGTTAATGGTTGGTGTGCACGGTATTGTAGGGATATGAAGTTCATGAAGGAGATCTTGATGAATCAGATTCACTGCAGCCCCTGAATCAACTAATGCAGACACATGTTTTGTCTTTTCATCAAATGAGTATTCAATAGGAAGAGAAAAACTGTGATATATGAGAGATGAAATATCTGGTGCTCACATTTGTTCTTGTGTAGGGAGTTGTCTTACCCTTGTTAGGGCATGCAGAGTTTTTATGACTCCCTTCACCACAGTAGTAACAAAGTCCCTCTTTGTGACGACGATCCCGTTCTCCATGAGAAAGTCTAGCATAGGTGATTTTCATGGGTTCTGGAGCTTCGGCACATGCCTGGACTTGTCTAAAGGACTGAAGGTTGTGACTTGAAGCTTGACCTTGAACGTGGAGAGTTTCGTAGTAGATTATCAATCTTTACAGCCATTGAAATTAATTCAGGAAGAGTTCTCACCCTTGCATGCAAGTTCAGCCTGTAGACTATAGTTTAGTCCCTCTCTGAAAATAGTCTTTAGAGTGACATTCCATCCACTATGAGCCGCTACATGCAGCAACTGAACAGAGACATATTTACCTCCCCAAGGGTATTCAAACACTTCATGGATTTGGAAAGCAAAGTAATCAAATTTCCCAAACAGCAGAGGCCCAGTCTAAAGCTCTATCAGTAAATAACATCATTAAAAATGCACTTTTCTTTGAATCAAGGCTGAAAGTCTCTGGTTGATTTGAGAAATATATTTTATATTGACATAGAAAGCCTTTAAACTTCTCAGGTGAGCCATCAAACTTATCAGGAAGTGCAAATCTTACCCGTTTAGCTTGAGTGATGGAAGAGAGCAGATGTAGTTGGTGAGGTTCCCATTTGCAGCTCTTAGGATGTGCAGTTGCTCTTGGTATCCTTGGAGAAGTTCGCTCTGGTAAGCGAAGGCAGCCTGGAGCTGAGATATTTCCGCTGGATTCATTGGTGGCAAAGTATTCTGTGAAGAACTCGACATGGAGGCTGAGTTAGAATCCATATGCAGAAAGTTTATTAAACAAAAAACAAATCAAAGACGTTAGGCAGAGACGTAGTTGTTTAAGAAGGCAAAGTAGTCGAAACACAAGTAAGCAGTCGAAACACAAGTAAACAGTCCAACAAGGCAAACAGAGCAAAATGGTAATCCATAAATCGATAATCCCAAAAAACAGGCACAATGGTCATAACAAGAAGCATAAACAATGGCATAAACACTTGGTAAGGCAGTGAAACTGGCAATACTTTGCGACATGACATTGGATAAGCATGGCTTATTAAATGTTCCAAACAGGAAGTCACCACAGAAGAAACGGTTAGTGTCAATATTCGGGAGATTTAGGGCTCCCTCTGGTGATCGGCTAAAGGGATAGTAGCCTCATTCGTTACAATAATCATGCAAGTTGTCTTTCCAAGCCTGGTAATATACATTCAGGCCAGAAATGTATCATTATACCAGGGAGCAGAATGCAAAGAAGAGATATTCAGTGATTTCAGTGGAGCAAAATCATCTAAGCCAGATGAGAGAACAGTATTTAACAGAGAAATCTTGTCTTCAAGAATATCAGATCAGAAGAAAAGAAACTTAAAGAAGAAAGCATAGAGTTTGTAAAATCTGACAAATCAATAGATTTCCATTTAAGATATTTACAGTGTGAGAAGAATTAATGTTTGTAGTGACATATTAAAAAAAGGCTAAATGGTCAGAAAGACTGAAATCAGAGGAAAACACAAAAGAACAAACTGGATCAAATCAAAACATTCCAATAAAGACAGATAGTCCTTTGTCAATACAGAGTCTTTTGAGTCAATGTGGATGTCCCCCAAAATAATAATTCTCTTGAACTTGATGCACAGAATATTGATAGCAACAAAAAAAAAAACTCTACTGATTTCACACTATGTTTTAAGTAATGTACCTTTGAACTTTTTGTCAGAAACTTTGTGTTGTCCACCACAAGCTCACCTCATCCAAAATGGCAGCCAGACTCAAATATGCTTGCTTAAAATTCAATCACATTCCGCATTACATGGTTTCCCATGGAATATAAAAAAATTAGGCTGGGTTTACTAAACTTTAGATTATTGTCATTTCACTCAAAATAATTAGCAAAGTTTCTTTATTATTATGAGTACAGCATAATCTAAATATATTGTTATATCACAAATATAGCATATAATTAAGGAAAGTTGACAGCATTACATTTTCAATAAATCTGTTTATTTTAATGAGCAAAATAGCAGTGTATGTTGTGGAGGAAGGCACTATGCAAATGACAATGCACTTTGATGTCACAATGTAGCAATTTAAAAAGAAGTAATTTAGAAACAATAAATGTTCTTTTTGGAATGGAGAGGAAGCTTTGATTTCTAAAGTTACAGTATTTATTTATAGTCCAATAACCTCTTATATGTCAAAATATCAAGTGTCATGACCACTTTAAAGAGCAGTGTCTTGAAACACTAGTAATTTTCTATGGCAATCAGGGTTGGACGATTTCTAATGAAATTTGTATTTTTCATGTCATTCATTTATTTGGCAGTGCTATGAACGTCTTTTGAGATCACCATTTGTAAAAGTATAAATCCAGTCTCAACATCCACAAGCAATCAGGAAAGTTGGAGTTATACTCAGGGGTGGCGACAGACAGGACCACCTAAGCATAAAAATGCATGTTGCCATGGTGCTTAGAATATTTAAAATAGTCCGACATTTCATTAGAATGTATTGCGCATATCAGAGTTCTGAAATGCATGTCAAGGAAACTGGAAAGAATAAATGTAGCATTGGTGCCCTATGCATGTGAGTGGGACTGGATGCTGAGTGGTCTCTTGAGGCATATAAAAATTGTAGTATCAAATCAAAATTCCAATTTCAGTTGTAGTTTCTTCCTGCACGTACATATGTCAGCACCGGTACATGTATGCATTTTACAAAACTCAAACTCAGACTCCAAGCTTGTCTGAACCTTTAATTGTTTTTTTTTTTCTGGTTCTGTTAGTCATTTTCTGTCTGTCTCTCACTCTCCCCTTTTTCTCTCCTGTTTCTCTCTTTCATCTGAGAGGTACAGGATTATGCACTGGCTTCATGCTGGGCATTTTAATTTGTTTGAAAAAAAGTATTTTAACAAGAGGAAAATAGATAAAGAGAAAAGGAAGGAAAAGAGAGAGGATGGTCTTCACCTCTCACTCGACTTCTCTATAAAAAAATTTGCACCCCACTTAGAGTGTCTGGTTAAGATGAACAATAATGAACATTTGGACCCTGTAATTGCCACACATACACACACATTTGTTTTTCTATCTTTGTGGGGACTTCCCATTGACGTTTGTTGTTTTTAGACTGAGCTATTGATATTTTCTGTCCCCATAAACCTAACCCCCAGAAAACTTTCAGCATTTTTTACCTGTCAACAATATTTACCATGTGTATGAGGCTTATTTTTTCATGGGGACATTGGCTAGTGCCCACAGGTCCACTATCTTTTTGAGGACAGTTGGTCCCCATAATGTAGGCACAACCTAACATACGCTGAATCCCATAAAAATGAGTATGCCCAATTGCGACATTAGAACCAAACACACAATACTCACAACCTGGGAATTTGGAAACCTTGTGACAGATGGGGAGATCAGGTCAGACCAAATATTCCATCTAGACAGTCCAAGTTATATTTACATACACTCCCACACATTCAACACACATGCAGACACACAATGTCTGCAAATCATGCAGACATTCTTGCAAATGTATGACTCAATACAAAGAAAACTAATACAAATGTTACCATCTATTTCAAAGATAGATATTTGACATTCATTCAAATGTCTATCAAGAGATGGTAACATCTGCATTAATTTTCTTTCCATTGGGACCAGACACCGAGCTCTGTGTCAGCATGCCTTGCACTAAAATGAGAAACCAGCTGTGAGATCCCACCTCTTTGAACAGAAATGAGTGAGAATATTGGATGTGCATCCAAATGTGTGCATGTGTGAACATCTAAGAAGTCATTAGGATATGGATAGTTTTGGGAAATATTCATTAATTAACTAAATTAATATTCTCTGTGCCTTTTAGATGATTTATGTGGACTGGAGCCTCAAACCATCAGTCTGTAAAAAGCTATTTTTCTCCTGTAAGGACAGAGAGAAGGAAAGGACTGTGATGTTACTGGGAAAACCATGAGCCTCTAAATGAAGCATATTCAGCTGAATATTCACCATTCTAAATTAGGTGTATTTGGCATTAATAACATCTCAGTTTATGACAGTGGGCATTAATAATACACAATCAGAACACATTTCTGTCTAAATCGTTTATAGATCTTTTCTTATGTAACTTGCCCCATTGAATTGAATGCTGCAATTTACATTAGAATGGTGTTGCGTACAGTTTACACAGAAATTGATTCTGTTCATGTTACATGAATTAATTGATCATACATACTATTTGCTGAAGCATTGGAGTCTGAAGATGTATTCAGCATGCTTGTCAGCTTTTATGTTAGTTTTTGTCTGCAGACCCAATCTGTTTGGTATTGAAATTATCCTCTCTTTATACCGTAATGAATCGTATATAGTATGTTACTATTGAAGGGTGAGGGTCGAAATCCCTTGTCTCTTCAGATATATCAATACATATATATATCCTTTTATATCAATATCTATCTATATTCTGTTGCTTAACTTCTTTAATAAAGTGATGAATTAACTATATGCATGATCACATAATCAATTCTATTTTCTTATGCATAACTGAAATATACTTTGAATCATATGTGTGTTGGAATGTTAACTAGTGTCTTTTAAGGAACATTCCAGAGTCTCTCTCTCTGTCCTGCCCGTAGTCTGAAGGTCCTTTTGGGATAAGCTTAGCTGTGATGAGAGGGGCAGGGAGAATGTTAAACATATGTTCTGTGTTTGATCGTTACTTTTCTATGATTAAGTATATGGTTTAAAATCCTATGCAATACTACCTGAATAGTCGAAGTGTGATTTTCTATTATTATTTCTTCCCTCTCCTTTGCTTGAGGAGTGAATATTTTTATCTCACTGTTTTGGGTAGAATGGCCTGATAATGTGGGCTCTGGTTCCCTTGTGCGCAGAGAAGAGCTGTCGTTCGTCAGTGTTTTGTGTGTGCGTATTGACCTTCTACCCAGGTTTTGAACCTAGGAATCAACAGCAGGCAGACTAGAAGACGCCCTGAGACCATCTGCGAGGTCACTTCAGATGTAAATCTCGATCCAGGACGACAATTGCGCTGATTAATGTTGATAGGCCATAGCCATCTATATGTTGTCACTTTATGTTCTTTTAGCCAATCAGGAGTTAAATAATAGAATGTACGTCCTTGCAAATGGTATAATTGATGTAAGATTTTGTGTAATGCACGAGTTGGCTTTTCGATCTCCTCGTGATACTTTGCCGCTGGCTCTACCAATTTCACTGCAAACTATTCTTCAGTAAATTTTTGATTCTTTAATTATACTTCTCGACTCCTGGTTTTCTTTCTCCATATCTGGTCCGTGTCATAACTGTTATACCCCTAACAGTTTGGTGGAGGATGCAGGCAATCACTCCATGGTGACATTTCTGGCAAATCAGCAAATAAGGTAGGAAGCTTTTATTAATTGTTAGGGCTGTCTGACTGGAAGAGATTTTGAAGGGGAGCGGGAGAGCTTCACTCCGACGAGGCGTGTGAAGAGTAATTTAATTATACTATTGAAAGTATAAGAAGTCGCTGAGAGAGCTGTTTAAGGGGCAACAGCAAACAGCGCAAGTGAAACGTGCTCTGTGAGGGGGCCCAGGTGGGCATGGGTGAAGCACCACCCCGGCAGAGTGTGTCCCTGGACGAGAGGTCCAGTGGCACTGTAAACCTGCTCAGTCTCTTCCAACTCAGATAGGGGTACCCCGAGCTTAGTGAATCAGGCAGTTAGGCATTCAGATATTAGTTATAAAATAAATAATATACAATAGGGATTGTTTTGCCAGGGATGCATCAGGAGCGGTCCCATGTAAGTAAATAAATTGTGACCCTAATTGGTATGGATCAGTATATGTGACCAGGATGTTTGTGAAGAATACTTTGTGGTGAAATTGGTAGAAATCCAGTATTGTTGCTGCTATAGTTAATTTATCCGCGTAAAATATTTGCTGCTAAAATCTTTTCGGTAGTGATTTTCAACTGTGACCAAGAAAAATGTCTGATAAAGGGAATTTTCTGAGTAGTTCTGACCAAAACGAGCAGGGCACACGCCGTAAACAGCTCTGCTCTGACGAGCTCACATCAAAGAAATGTGCACAGCTCATTAAGAAAATGGTCAGTCAGGGGTTTGATTCTGATTGGAAAGTCATGCAGCAGATTGACTGGCTGCAGAACAAAAAAGACGCTGATAGGGCCAAATATCTATCCGTGTTTGCCTATTCATGGGTTTGTAAACTGGGTGGTATACCATTAAACCATGAAAAGGCAATTCCAAATGTGATGGACGGATGGTCTAGTTTGATTGCCCAGCGTGATAGAGTGGCAAAAATTATTGGGCAGGAAGTCGGCTGTGATCTGTGTAGTTTGAGTGAGGGTTTCGAGGCTGTTTGTGAAAAAGCAGAAAATGTGTGTGTGTGCTCTCAGCTTGCCTGACAGAAAAACAAATGCAGTTCTATTTTGATAGCAGGGAACACTTAGACACTTTATCAGTGATCAAGGCCAAAGAGCGTTCAGTCTCGGTCACCATTCACTTTCATTGAGAAAAAAAAAAACACAATGAAAATGAATGTGGTCTGCTGTGAGCAGATTTGGGCCCCTTTGTGAAAGAATGCATTAAAGCAACAGATTGGGCTAAATAAGTGCAGGCGTGAAACACAGCAAAAGTATAGGAGCATTTATGTCAAAATGTGGTCTGAGGTGATCAGTCTCTAGCAATCTTCTTAACATTTCATTTTGTATTCCAGCTAGCCGATGATGAGTGTGATGATGATGTTAATGTGGGTAAAGTATCTGCTGTGTCAGTTGAAGTGGAAATGAGTCCCCGCAATAACATAACCTGCTATGATTGTGACGAGAGAGGTCATACCTCTAGAGATTGTACCAAGCCTGTTGCCAGATGCAGAAATTGTAACAGAGAGGGCCACATTGCTAGACATTGTCGAAGTGGTAAACAAAAAAAAAAAAAAAAAAATCACAGAAATGAGAAAAAGGAAGGTCCTAAAAATGATGTTTATGTCAACAGGGATTATAATATATTAATAATAAGATAGGTGTTGTAAATGTAAAGCTCTGCATGAACAGAAGGCTAAACATAAGTTGTATTGATTATATAGAGAATGTCGAAGAAGACATTGTGTTCTGTTTTATTAAAGATTAGAAGGTTATTTGTATGTTGTTTGAATGGACAGAAGAAAGTAAGATGAGAGTAGTTTTTGATGAGAGTAGTTTTTGTTTTTAAATGGTGTGAGATGAGAAGGTTTGAAAGCAGTTAATATAATCAGTTATTATAAATATCACTATTTTTACTGTTGAAGAATAAATTAAATGTATTATTGTGAAACAGTGTAATGCCCCACTCCTCACTCTCAGTCTAAAATTGATAAGTGCCTGCTTGAAACAGAAACACAAGAGCGGCAATGTCTTATTTTGATTGACACGGGCGCGACTGTATCAATTACAGATCTCGATTTTGAGATCACTTCTGAAACTTTGTATATAGAAGGTCTAAATGGCACAAATGTATATCATAAATCTGTTCCTATCCCTCTAACCATTTCTAACTCTGAAAAAGTCTATTGGACTGAATTTTGGGTAGGGACTCTAATCGGTGTTGACATTCTGAAAGAACTCGAAGCTGATGTTTTGCTTTCTCAAGATAAGCTAGTGCTTGGCTGCACTGAAACAATTCGCTTATCTCAGTGTGGCCCCCACCATGAGCAGAGATGTGCAGTGGCTGAACCTGCTATTCTAGCTGAGACTCGCTCTGAGTGGAAGTTTATAATTTCCAAATTTCCTGATGTATGGGCAAAAGATAAATATGATTGTGGTTTAGCACAGATTCAGCCACTGAGCATCCCAGGTCCATTGCATGAAGCCAGAAGACAATATCCTTTGAAAAATGAGGGAGCTGGCGTTTGACTATTGATTACACTTCTCTGAATGCAGTGTCTGAGAAAATGCACCCTCTGGTGGCCAACCCCGCAACTATCCTACATGAGATAGGATCTGAACATTGTCTTTTTACTGCTTTAGACATTTCTAATGGTTTTTGGACTTGTCCCCTAGCCAAGGAGGACCAAGGCAGATTTGCTTTCACCAGCAGGGGTCGCCAATGGACATGGAGTCGTTTGCCACAAGGTTTCTGCAACTCACCCACACTGTTTCATCAGGTACTAGCATCCTTCATCAATCCGGTAAGAAAACCAATTGAATATGACGGATCTGTTGTCCTACAATATGTGGATGACATTTTAATTGCTAGTCCAACCAAGTTCAAACATTTGACTGCTGTACAGACTGTTTTGAATGCCCTCCAAAACGGGGGATTCAAAGTGAACTTGAAGAAAGCACAGCTAGCACTGCCTGAAGTGACTGATTTGGGGCAAATTGTGGGTGTGCACGGCAGACGCATCACTCCTGAACGAGTTAAAGCTATCATTGAACTTCCAAAACCAAACACGGTTACTGGTCTAAGGCAAGTAATGGGTCTTTTGAATTATTGCCGCCAGTATGTTTCTGAATACACTGAAATTTCTAAACCACTCACAGAGGTGCTGAAAGGAGGAAAACCTGGATCGGAGCTGATCGACTGGACTGAGGAGATGGAGGAGGCATTTGTGAATATCAAAGAAACTCTTGCTTCCTCCCCAGCATTACGTCATGCCGATGCCAGCAGGCCGTTCCATCTATGGACATGGGTGGGAACTCGATCCTATTCAGCGGCCCTGGGTCAAAGGGTTCCAGGAAGAAACTCCTATGGGATGGTAGGATATTATTCTGCCCCTATTCCTGTTTCAATAGCAGGACAGCATCCATGCCTGTTGATATGCGACTGTGCAGAGTGGGCTGTAAAGATTACAGAGGACATAGTGACTCATCAGATGGTGATACTGCACACTAGACACCAGATTCTGAAACTGTTAACAAACACTCGTTTAGGCTCTATCTCTAATCAAAGACGAGCTAAATGGGAGGCCACTCTCTTGAGTAAAAATGTGGATATAAATAGTGACATTGAAACTGCTATCAACCCTGCCTCCTTGCTTCCAGAAGAAGGAACTGCACACAACTGTGCCCTCTTCAGTCTGAACCACTTTCTGATGCCATGAAGCTGTTCGTGGATGGTTCCAGCTTTCATGAACAGGGAAAACGCTTCACTGGCTGGGCTGTTGTAAATGAACATGGTGAAACTGTTGACTGTGGTTCTCTTTCAGGAGGAGGGGCTCAAGTGGCCGAGCTGGTTGCATTGACATGAGCATTGCAGTATGGCCAGGGGAAACGAGTCAATGTTTACACTGACAGCCGTTATGCATATGGTGCTGTTCATGACTTCGGCCCTGTGTGGAGACGCAGAGGATTTCTAACCACTGCCGGTCTGCCGATCTCTCATCAACAGCAGGTAAAAGAACTTATGAATGCCTGTGATCTTCCTGCAACAGGAGCAGTTATCAAAGTCACTGGACATGCAACGGACAATTCTCCTGAGGCCACAGGAAACCGAGCTGCTGACACAGCTGCCAGAGAGGCTGCAACACGGACTGAGACTTGCGTGAGTGTAATGGCTCTTGCTCCTCAGGAGAGTGAGACCCCCAGAGACATTTTTAAACTCTATGATGAGGATGACCCTGAAGAGATAGAACAATGGATAAAATTAGGAGCTCAGAAAAATGCAGAAGGACTGTGGAAATTTAATGAGCGTTTTGTTTGTCCTGTTTCTGCTAGAACTGAACTAATGTCTTTGTATCATGGTTTGGCACATGCAGGTCCTGAAAAACTACATGCAATGATTTCCAAAACCTGGTGGTGGCCACGACTGAGGGCTTCTTGCAATGATTTTTGTAAGAGATGTCTAGTATGCCTTAAGGTTAATTCTTCTTCTAAGCTGAAAATTCCCTTAGGACATGCCCCTCGACCTCAAGGGCCGTGGACACACCTCCAAATTGATTTCATAGGTCCACTGCCCCTAGTGGAGGTTTTACATACATTCTAATGATTGTTGATCTGTTTTCCAGATGGGTTGAGGCATTTCCACTGAGAAACTGCACTGCAGATGCAACCGCCAAGATTATGTTGAATGAAGTTTTCCCAAGATGGGGTTTGCCCTTACAAATTGATTCAGATCAGGGTACACATTTTACTGGGAAGGTGATGAAAAATGTCATGAAGTTGATGGGGGTGAGGCAACACTTTCACATTCCATTTAGGCCCCAATCTAGCGGATCTATTGAACGCACTAATCGTACACTTAAAACTTCATTGAGAAAGAGATTGTTGGAGTGGGGGAAAGGGTGGCATGCAGCTGTCCCAGCGATTTTGTTAAGCATGAGAGCCAGCCCTAACAAGACTACACAGCTCAGCCCTTTTGAGGTAATGACAGGTCGCTACATGCGGCTGCCCTGGGATGCCCCCTTGCAACATGAGGGACCATCCGGGCCTTTGAAAGACGCTTTACAAAATTATCTGAAAGCTTTGGATGACAGTCTGCGAGACACACGGGTTGGTGTTAGCACACGACAAGCAGATTGAGATAATGTTGAGCAAAAAGACATGCCTGCTTTGCCTGAAATAGGTGACAATGTAATGTTACAGCGGGAGATAGTTTCCCCCTTAGGTCCGAAATTTGATGGGCCTTATCAGGTGGTATGGACCACTAACACCTCTGTTCTACTGGACAGGGGGGGTTTTGGGTACCGTATGGAGACATTGGTCACAGGTGAAACCACTTGAAAAGTGTAACCACTTACTACCTCGGGATCATTAAATGTCTGTCGTGTATGTTAAAATTCTAGAATTCTAGAACAAATGTTTTATCATTACAGATGGCTGAATCCGACGACATACTGAAGCTGCTAATTCTTTAAGAAGAAGTGCGTAGTGAGAGACGACTGAAAGTGAAACGAGCTTTCATCCGATTGGTACTTCCGCTCTCGTTGATATTTTTAATTCTGATCGCTTTATCATTTTTGATGTGGATTCAAATTTCAATTTGGACAGGGAGATTCCATGCATTTTCAACTCATTGGGATTGCGAGGAGATCGATAACCGTCCATCATGGGTACAATACCCATGTCTAAATTCAGCTGAGGGTCTAAATTTAATTCCGACTATGTACCAAAAGGTAAATGATCGTTGTTATCGCCTGGACGGAAATGAGACAGTGACCTATTGGCTTGGTCACTCCCCAAATTATCCCGATACTACCCTCATTATGCAGAAAGGTCGGTGGATGGGGAGTGGGTGTCCTCTGTCTGTGTGTGTGGATGTGTGTTCGTTTCTGTTTTTCTTATGTATGCAGGTCTGCTTGCAGTAACTTGAACCCTTCCGAGGAGGAGTACCGACTGAGAAAACTGACGAGACGCTTGAAAGAGAAACTTAAGAAGGATAACATCCAGGCCCTGTTGTGATTGGAAGGTGGTAGAGCCTTTGCGTGGGGACTGGGAATTTTAGTATCCAGCATGTCCAAGCAATGAGGCGTAAGAGACTAGTGTGACCCATCAGGGAAGCATGCGTTACCACTCCACCTTCCTTAGTGACCTCACTTGGTAGACCAGACGTGGCGGTATTGGACCCCACATTGGTCTAAAACGGGGGACTGAAGGGTGAGGGTCGAAATCCCTTGTCTCTTCAGATATATCAATACATATATATATCCTTTTATATCAATATCTATCTATATTCTGTTGCTTAACTTCTTTAATAAAGTGATGAATTAACTATATGTATGATCACATAATCAATTCTATTTTCTTATGCATAACTGAAATATACTTTGAATCATATGTGTGTTGGAATGTTAACTAGTGTCTTTTAAGGAACATTCCAGAGTCTCTCTCTCTGTCCTGCCCGTAGTCTGAAGGTCCTTTGGGGATAAGCTTAGCTGTGATGAGAGGGGGCAGGGAGAATGTTAAACATATGTTCTGTGTTTGATCGTTACTTTTCTATGATTAAGTATATGGTTTAAAATCCTATGCAATACTACCTGAATAGTCGAAGTGTGATTTTCTATTATTATTTCTTCCCTCTCCTTTGCTTGAGGAGTGAATATTTTTATCTCACTGTTTTGGGTAGAATGGCCTGATAATGTGGGCTCTGGTTCCCTTGTGCGCAGAGAAGAGCTGTCATTCGTCAGTGTTTTGTGTGTGCGTATTGACCTTCTACCCAGGTTTTGAACCTAGGAATCAACAGCAGGCAGACTAGAAGATGCCCTGAGACCATCTGTGAGGTCACTTCAGATGTAAATCTCGATCCAGGACGACAATTGCGCTGATTAATGTTGATAGGCCATAGCCATCTATATGTTGTGACTTTATGTTCTTTTAGCCAATCAGGAGTTAAATAATAGAATGTACGTCCTTGCAAATGGTATAATTGATGTAAGATTTTGTGTAATGCACGAGTTGGCGTTTCGATCTCCTCGTGATACTTTGCCGCTGGCTCTACCAATTTCACTGCAAACTATTCTTCAGTAAATTTTTGATTCTTTAATTATACTTCTCGACTCCTGGTTTTCTTTCTCCATATCTGGTCCTTGTCATAACTGTTATACCCCTAACACTATAAAATGTATTATACAATTTTTACCAAACTTTGGTGTTAAACTGTACAATTTCCTAGACCGCCATAAAACATGCAAATAGGCTGTGAAAGGGAACAAAAAGGAAGTTGGCACCTATGATTGGTCATTTTAAAAAAGATGGGTGTGAACCGATTTGGCCTTAAGAGATCTCTGCTCAAGAATATCTGTTCTCATTCCCTTGTGAGACGGACACTTTCCTGAATTTAAGGCAACTTGCTTTGTTAACTTTATTCAAACATCCTGCGGACAACCGATCCCTGGAAGAATCCAACGAACGCTTCAGCTCACGAACTCACAGAGAATCTCCGTGTTCTACATGCATCCGGACTCTTGTTCAGCACCAAAGCCAAAGCAAGTAACCGCTTAATAAATCTTTAGATGCATCAATAAGATTTGACCCCTTTCTTTTAAGGTGATTTTGATTCTCTGATGGTTCTCAAAGGTTGTAGTTCCCCTTCTGTTGCTCTCTTGACGTTGTTTCGGAGAAGCGACACTAAGGGTCTCTCTCGAGCGCCGAAATATGCCTCTGACTTATGAAAAAAGGCCAATGAGCAAATACGGGAGTTCATTCAGAAAATTTCTTCGGAGCTGATGGTCGTGCATGCAGTCTGCTGCGAGTCACACACCAGTTCCTGTTTATTCCTCTGACGCTCTACATGCTGTTGGATTGACGGCGCATAACAGCGGCTTTCTCCTTCCTTGCCAGGCTGTGTATTGTTGCCCCTGGGCGCTTCGACAGCGCAGACAACTCCAAAGAGTTATTCTATAAAGAGTGATTTTATTTAAAAGAGTAAATTCCTCTAAAAAGAGCAAAACACAGCGGCGTTGAACGTCCTTTTCAGGACGCATCTTTTTAAAGACATTTTTCCGCCCCTATGTAGTTTTTGGATGCGGTTGATTTCTCCCTACCTCTGACGGTCATAAAAACTGCCTCGCGTACCTGGGTTGCGATCACACGCAGACAGCGTTTTTATGAATGTCTATGTTTTCAGTGCGAGAACATAGCCATGACAGCATTGCGGTCGCTGCTTTCTTTTGTAATGAGAAAAAGCCACTTCAGCCGTCCCCCATGCCTCGCCTCCTTCCTATGGGATTGGGGCAGGCACCGCGGGCGATGAAGACGATTTGGGGATAATGACGGGCTCCGTTTCGCCAGGTAAAATCCCCTCGAAACCCCCTGCACGCTTGCTTGCTTCCCCCGAGCTCGGGATGAGTGCAGTCAGCTTAACGGCCGGCCGTCAAAATTCACTTCAAAATTTGCACTTCGGTAGTACTGTTCTTGACGTGCCGCAAGAACTGCACTTAAAACAGGCGATGGCCACCCTCGTGGTCCGGAAACGTAACACATGGACTGGAGCTATTCGCAGTACAGGAGGTAGACAAAGCACGCTCTCTCAAACGCTCCAGTCTCCCAGCTTAGTCCATTCGGTGACACCATTTGACGACTCCGCCCAGCAGTCCTCAGCGGTGAAGCAGACGGAGGCTATTTCACACATCTTGCGCTGCCGCAAACCTGCCGCCACGGGCCATGCCCTGTCTGCTCGCCGAGGGCGTCCTCCTGCGGCTTTCAAGAAAGAAAGAAGGTGTTGCTCTGCCTCAACAAATAAGTGTGGGCCCAGCTCTCAGCCCCAGCATCGAGCTCCCCGCAGAAGGTGGACGCCCCTCGTCTCACGGACCCCTTTGAGGACCCGGAAGGCTCCCAGGCACTCCTGAGATCCCGACCCAGAGACCGAGATGTTAGCTCCAGATCTGGTAAGACCACGCCGTTCCCCGGTGGGGGGCCCCTAACGGTGGCTGCAGTACTCACATTCTCAATAATAGAGCCATTTCCTTTTGTCGTTCTCACAGCACTCTGCCGCCAGATTTCAACAGTCCCAGCACACTGGACACGGACCTCTGCCCACGACTGTAACCCGGCCGGCCAGTTCTGACGAGCCTAGAGGACACCTGCACTGGACGACCTCCTCAGTGTCGAACCCACCCCCTGCCGGGCGCGTGGAGCAAGGTGTGGCAGCGGGGGCGTGGTCAAGCGCCCGTCCGGGAGAGAGAAGCGGTAAGGGCGCTCACACCTGGGCCAAATTATGTCTAACACCTGTGTCTAATTGCAGTAGCGTGAGGAGAGCGGCATAAAAAGCAGAAAACGGAGAGCCTCGAGAGGGAGAGCCCGACACCAAGCCAAGAGAAACTAATTGTTGTGATAATATTGTGAAAGTAAAAAAGATTAAAAGAAGCCTTACCTTTGACGCTGTTTCCTGTCCCTTCCTTAGTGGAAAGTGTTACACTGGTGCCGAAACCCGGACATTAAAAAAACCATAATAATGGAACAGAGTCGCCCCATAGAGTCCTCCCAGCTGGCTGAAGTCCTCCAGTCCCTCAGCGACACTCCACCAGAGCCACCAACAATCCCTGCTTGAGCTCCGCAAGACCAGGATCGCCGCTTTTTTGAAATCATGCGGCTCAAGCAGAGGACCGCTCGCCATCCGAGCCTCCTCAGCCAGGAGGCCGCCCAGCCGCAGCCGCGACCCTCGACACCCACGCCACATTGCCCCCACCGCGCTACAGAAGATGGGGCCGGGCGGATCTACCCAGAGGCCTTCATCGACCTCTTCGAGAGGACGGCGGAGATTTGGGGTGGCCCCAAGACCAGTGGGCAGCCCGATTAGTCCCTCTCCTGTCCGGGAAGCACAACTCGCGGCCCAACAACTGCCGGCAACAAGCCTCCTGGCTTACAACGATCTGCGAAGAGCCATCCTGCAACGGGTTGGTCGGTCCCCAGAGGAAAGTCGCCAACTCTTCCGGCCTTAAAACTGGAGAAATCCGACCGCCTGCTCGCTGCCGCCCAACGGCCCGCGGATGCGTGTCGGAGGTGGCTGCTTGCGCTGGACCACGGCGCCGAGGAGCTCGTCGACCAGGTGGTACTGGAGCAGTTTGTCCAGCGCTTGCCCCGAAGACGGCCGAGTGGGTCCAGTGCCACCGCCCGGCGCCGCTGGAGGAAGCCGTCCGCTCGCTGGAGGACCACATGGCGGCGATTCCGAGGGCGGATGAGCCCTCTCTGTCTGTCTCCCCTTTCCCTGTGTCTTCCCCTGTTTTTTTTCCCTCCCTCTTCCCTCTCGCCTGCTCTCTCCCCAGGGTCCGCTCCTGCCCCCCGCGAGGCGTGGAGCTGCTCAGGCCCAGCTCCCTCGGGTCTTGGGAACGCCCACCAAGCCCTTCTCCATCCTTCAGCCGCCTCCTCCTCAGGTGGGGGCTCGCCAGCACGCGGTGCGGCCGCAGCGCCTGGGCCGGTCTGCTGGAGGTGCGGGACCCGACCACTTCCGGATCAGTGCCCGCTGATGGAAATAGGGGCGTGGTACGGGTCTCCGATGTTCCACAGGCTGCCCCCGATCGGGTTGGAGCGCATCGGATTCCGTAAGAATCTAGGGTACATACCAAGCTTTGTTGGATACCGGCTGTAACCAGACCACCATCCACCAACGCTTGGTTCAACCCGGGCTTTGGGCTCAGCTAAACTGGTGAGGGTAAGGTGGTACACGGGATATTCACAAATATCCCGTGGTGACTCTGGCGATCAAATTCAGGGAGAAAAACATAGTGTAGAGGCAGCTGTTAGTCCTCACTCACCCATCCGCTAATTTTGGGTACGGATTGGCCGAATTTTAGAAAGTTATTGAGGGAGTTTGTGCGGATGGGTCCTGCGCGAGAGTGAAGGGGTGTGTGATGTGCGATGCTTTGGCGGGGAGGCGGAGCTAGGGCCGCCCTCGACTGCTCCGAAAGTGACGGGAAGGGGCGAGGTGGACGCCTCCTCTCCGGAATTCCCGGAGGGGACTTCCCTTGGAGCAGTCGCGGATGATACCCTTAAGCACGCTTTGACCAAGTGAGAGTAATCGATGGTCAACAACTCCGCCGGTGTCGCCGCCTCATATCCGTGATTTTTCGCTTATTAAAGATCGCTATACAGGGTGACGAGGACGCTCAAACAAAAGAGGAAGTAACACAATTATTGATTCCACGGAGCCGCCGGAAATGGTTTTCCAGGCGGCTCACTATAATCCTATGGCCGGTCACCTAGGGGAACGTAAAACACTTCTCCGCCTAATAGCCCGCTTCTATTGGCCGGGCATTGGCGGTGACGCCCGCAGGTGGTGTGCGGCGCGTCGCGAATGTCAGCTGGTAAACCCACCGCCACCCCAAAAGCGCTTTTGCGCTCTCTACCATTAATCGAGGTCCCCTTCGAAAGAATTGGGATGGACCTCGCCGGGCCATTAGAACGGTCAGCACGCCGGACATCGCTTCGTTAGTCCTAGTGGATTACGCCGACGCGAGATCCGAAGCAGTGCCTCTGAGCAACATCTCCGCGACGTAGTGTTGCAGGGCACTCTTCAAGATAATCTCCCGGTGGGGATTCCAAAGAAATCCTCACCGATCAAGGCACAACTTTTATGTCACGGACACTTCGCTAACTTTACGAGCTCTTGGGCATTAAATCGATTCAAGACTAGCGCTTACCATCCTCAGACAGATGGCCTAGTGGAACGGTTTAATAAAACGCCAAAAACATGATTCGTGAAATTGCAGCACGATGACGCTTAGAAATTGGGATAAGTGGCTAGACCCCTGTTATTTGCGGTACGAGAGGTCCCCGAAGCCTCCACCGGTTCTCCCCGCTTGAGCTGTTGTACGGGCGACGCTCGCGGTGTCCTCGATGTCATCCGTGAAAATTGGGAGGAGGGACCTTCTAATGCCAAAAATGAAATTCAATACGTCTTGATCTTCGAGCAAAGCTCCACACACTGGGGCGATTAACACAAGAGCATTTGCTCCAAGCTCAAGAACGCCAACGCCGGCTGTATGACAGGGGTGCTCAGCTACGGAATTTGCACCGGAGATAAAGTGCTTGTATTACTCCCAACATCGAAGCTCAAAATTACTCGCCAAGTGGCAAGGACCGCTTGAGGTCACACGACGAGTAGGGGATCTCGATTATGAAGTCAAACGCATCGATAGAGGGGGCGCTACAAATATATCACCTCAACCTCCTGAAATTGTGGAGGGAGGAGGCGGCCTCTGTGACGCTGGCCACGGTAGTTCCGAGAGGGCGGAGCTCGGACCGAGGTAAACAAAAACTACAATCTTAACACCCGTCACTTGTGGGGACCAGCTCTCACCGCTGCAGCTCACAGAGGTTTCCGAAGTTACAAAAAGAGTTTGCGGACGTGTTTTCCTCTCCCGGCCGCATTGAACCTCATACAGCACCACATCGAGACCGAGCCGGCGCTGTGGTGCGCTGTCGCTTCTATCGCTAACTCAACATAAAAAGAAAGTCGCTCGGGAAGAATTAGATGCAATGCTCGATATGGGCGTAATAGAGGAATCCCACAGTGATTGGTCCAGCCCGTTGTTCTTGTTCCCAAGAGTGATGGGTCGGTTCGGTTCTGTGTGGATTACAGGAAAGTCAACGCTGTGTCTAAATTTGACGCTGCACTCAATGCCCCGTGGTTGATGAACTGCTCGATCGGTTAGGTACTGCTCGATTTTACTCGACCCTGGATTTAACAAAGGGCTATTGGCAGATCCCCTTGACACCAATGTCCCGCGAGAAAACAGCCTTCACCACGCCGCTTGGATTACACCAATTTGTGACGCTTCCTTTCGGTTTGTTCGGGGCCCCAGCCACGCTCCAGCTGACTCATGGATCGGATCCTCAGACCGCGATACCGCTGACGCCGCTGCCTATTTGGATGACATTATCATCTATAGCAATGATTGGCAGCGGCACATGCATCATCTGAGGGCCGCCCTGAGATCGCTAGCGACGGGCGGGCTCACGGCAAACCCTAAGAAGTGTGCGGTTGGGCGGTGGAGGTACGGTATCTGGGGTTCCACTTGGGTCATGGCCAGGTGCGCCCCCAAATTGAAAAGACTGCGGCGACATGCGACTTGCCCTAGACCTAAGACCAAAAAGGGGTGAGACAGTTCCTGGGGCTGGCTGGCTATTACAGAAGATTTGTGCCTAATTATTCGGACGCCACCAGCCCGCTGACTGATCTCACTAAAAAGGGGGCTCCAGATCCGTCCAATGGTCGGAGCAGTGTCAACAGGCGCTACGCAGATTAAAGCTGCACTTTGTGGGGGCCGCTTACATGCACCTGATTTTTTCTCCCTTTTATTTTGCAGACGGACGCTTCAGACAGAGGGCTGGGGGCCGTACTCAGCAGCTGGTGGAGGGGAGGAGCCCGGTGCTGTACATTAGTCGGAAGCTCTCCTTAAGGGAGACTAAGTACAGCACCGTGGAAAAGGAGTGTTTGGCCATCAAGTGGGCGGTCCTCACCCTCCGCTACTACCTGCTGGGGCGGGCCTTCACCCTCTGTTCGGATCATGCCCCACTCCAGTGGCTCCACCGCATGAAGGATACTAACGCCCGGATCACCCGCTGGTATCTCGCCTCCAGCCTTTTAAATTCAAGGTGATCCACAGACCGGGTGCAGATGGCTGCCGCGACTTCCTCTCCAGAAATGGGGAGTGGTAGGCAGGTCGGATGACGCTCGCCTGAGTCGGGCGGTGGGGGTATGTGGCAGCGGGGCGTGGTCAAGCTCCGTCCGGGAGAGAGAAGCGGTAAGGGCGCCACACCTGGGCCAAATTATGTCTAACACCTGTGTCTAATTGCAGTAGCGTGAGGAGAGCTGCATAAAAAGCAGAAAACGGAGAGCCTCGAGAGGGAGAGCCCGACACCAAGCCAAGAGAAACTAATTGTTGTGATAATATTGTGAAAGTAAAAAAGATTAAAAGAAGCCTTACCTTTGACGCTGTTTCCTGTCCCTTCCTTAGTGGAAAGTGTTACACAAGGTAAGTGCTTTGAGTTTGATCTCAGCACCAAAGCCTCGGGACGCACCCTTGCCTCCCGACGTCACACTATCTACTCCGCCCCGCTGTGAAGCCCCGCCGGGTATGTCCAAAATACTCGTCCCTTTGGTGCCCCAAGCACAGAGTTTAGTGGCATAGCTTTCACTGCCCAACCAGTCACGCTGGCTGTACCGGACTATTCAACTCGGTTACGCATTTCAGTTTGCCAGGCCCCCGCCCCCCTTCGCTGGCATCCGTTTTTCTGCAGTACACGGCGAACATGCCAATTCCCTGCGCACGGAAATTGCCACTCTTTTACTCAGATACGATAGAGCCCGTCCCTCCAACTGAAATGAAGAAGGGTTTCTACAGCCCTTTCTTCACTGTACTCAAGAAAGGTGGCGGTTTACGACCGATCTTGGACCTGAGTTTTCAACCGGGCTCTGCTCAAACTCTCATTCAAAATGCTCACACAGAAACAGATTCTGACTTGCGTCCAGCATCTAGATTGGTTCGCAGCGGTAGACCTGAAGGACATGTACTTTCACGTCTCAATTCTGCCACGACATAGACCCTTCCTACGGTTTGCGTTCGACGGCCAGGTGTATCAGTACAAAGTCCTCCCCTTCAGCCTGTCTCTGTCCCCTCGCGTCTTCACGAAAGTCGCAGAGGCAGCCCTTGCCCCGCTCCGGGAAGCCGGCATCCGCATACTCAAATACCTCGACGACTGGCTCATCCTGGCCCCCTCACGAGAATTACTATGCGTGCATATGCGTATTCCTTCAAGCCAGGCACAATGGTCCCTTTAAAACTTTTCCAAAGGCTCCTGGGGTCGCGCCGCTGGGGTTGACGCATATGAGACCAATTCAGCACTGGCTTCAGACTCGAGTCGAGATGAGCATGGTGCCATGGCACACACAGTGTGATGATCTCCACCGCCTGCCTCCAGACACTCAAACCCTGGACAGACCTCTGCTTTCTGTGGGAAGGTGTACCCTTGCAGCAGGTGTCTCGACGCGTCCTGGTCACGACCGACACCTCCAGATAGGGTCGGGGTGCTGTGTGCAATGGGCACGCAGCCGTGGGCCATTGGAAAGGGGCCCCGCTGCGCTGGCACATCAACTGCCTAGAGTTTCTGACTGTTTTCTTTGCCCGGAGGAAGTTTCTCCCCTTAGTTCGGGACAAAAATGTCCTGGTCAGGTCAGACAGCACAGCAGTGGTGGCGTACATAAATTGCCAAGGTGCAGTACGCTCCCACCACGTCACGACTCGCCCGTCGTCTCCGACTCAAGTCGCTGCGTGCCACTCACATCCCCTGCAACCTCAATGTGATAGCGGATGCGCTGTCACGACAACGCTTGCCCAGTGGAGAGTAGAGGCTTCACCCCCAGTTGGTTCAGCTGATTTGGGAAAGGTTCGGCAAGGCCCAGGTAGACCTGTTTGCCTCCCAAGAAACCTCTAAAAGGCTAAATCCCTCCCAGCCAAGCCCGTTTCCCTCCTGGGATCTCTCAGTGGTCCTCACAGGTCCGGCAGACACATGTGTGATCCTAAGACCGCGACCGGGCTACATGTCCAAGGTTCTTACCACACCCTTCAGAGATCAGGTAGTGAACCTGCACGCGCTGCCCCAGGAGGAGGCAGACCCAGCCCTTTCATTGCGGTGTCTGGTACGTGCTTTGTGTAATGTATTTGGACCGAACGCAGAGCTCTAGACGTTCTGAGTAACCCTTTGTCTGCTTCGGGGGACAGCAGGAAGGGAACACGGTCTCCAAACAGAGGCTCGCCCACTGGGTTGTCGATGCCATTTCATTGGCTTATCACACCCAGGCCGTGCCCCCCCTTGCGGGTTTGAGCGCACTCAACCAGAAGTGTTGCGTCCTCATGGGCACTAGCCAGGGGCACCTCCCTAGCAGACAACTGTAGAGCAGCAGGTTGGGGAACACCTAATACCTTCGCAAGATTTTACAATCTCCGGGTTGAGTCGATATCGTCTCGTGTTCTCTCAGGTCCGAGCCCGTAGAACTCAGTAACGCGCTGACGAACTGGCCGGGTGAATCCCAGTGCCCTTTCCCTCAGCCGAGGGAAAATAGTGTGCCTTTTTTCCCAGGAGATCCCACCTCTCGGATCCCTGGTTGATTCCTCCCTAGCCCTCATGTGTCCGCAGTTCAGCGGAGGAATTCACCAACCCAATTAACTATGGGTACTTAATCTACTCTGTACTGGAATAGGTGCTCAACAGGTTAAAGGCCTCCTACGCAGACTCCCCGTGTGTGTAATCTCCACGGTACTGTCCCCTCACAAGTGGACTCCCGTGTCTCCCTTAGGCAGTTCCAGCTGCCTCGGTCGCCGTGCTGTAGCAACTTCCCCCTCACAGCGGCTGGATCTACCAGCACACCAACTTTCCCACATAGGACCTAAGCGGCTATGTGACGTATTCGCCACCTTTACCTCCCCCCTGAAGGGTAGGTGTGGTCTCCGCAGGGTCTTCTCCCCCTGAAAGAATAGGAAACTGGGTAAGACCCCCTTCCCTTAATGCATGCAAGGGCCCCAGCCGTGATTGCTCCATGTGAGAAACAGAGAGAAAGAGGCCCAGCCAGGCTTGGCCCATTCCCAGGTTGCGAGAATCACCTTGTTCCCTTCAGTAGGGTAACCAGAAGGATTCTGTTGACTTTAATGGGGCATTGGGGAAGGATACATGCAGCCTGATACAGCTGGTCCCATTTGCACGCAAGAATACCTGCCCACTTCTGTATCAGCAGTTCACGTACACGGCCCAGCGCATGGCATGATTTAAGTGGGACCCCTAGTGTCGCTTCTCCGACACAACTTCGAGAGAGCGACAGATGGGGAATGTCTAGGTTACGTATGTAACCTCCGTTCCCCGATGGAGGGAACGAGACGTTGTGTCCTCCTCGCCATGTCGCAAAGCCGGACCATTTCCGGCTCCTCAGAAAAATCCTGAATGAACTACCGTATTTGCCCGCTTAAATACCCGTATGTTCGGTGGCGGGGTATGCCACCGAACAATGGCAACTTTTAAAATTGTTTTCATAAGTCAGAGGCATATTTCGGCACTCAAGAGAGACCCTTTGTGTCGCTTCTCCGACACAACGTCTCGTTCCCTCCATTGGGGAACGGAGGTTACATACGTAACCTAGACGTTAACTCTTTGTAAATCTTGCCATTCTTTGCTTTGCTCTGCTCTTCTCTCTCTCTTCACTTTTAGGTATTCTGTATTTATATACTTAGCTTAAGTTTAGTTGTATTTACCGGTAGTTTCATTTATTAAACCCATTATATCCACGCTTTATTGTCTCGGTGTTTGCGGCTCACACATCAAAGTCACTTAAACGCTGATCTTGCTACATGCTTGTTAGTACTATATAAAACAAGATTGTTTTTCTTCTTGGCCAGAAGAATAATCTTTCTTAAGATTTGATTGAAGATCGCACTGTCAGTTTTGTGGACGAACAGATCAGTTGATTTAAAATTAATTCTGCTAAACTTAATTCTTAAAGCTTATATATATATATATACACGGGTTAATTTGCTACAAAGTACAAATAAACCAAAGCCTCATTTAATATGAGGTCATGGAATCAGCAAGTATGATAATTACTGGATAACATTTAACAATAAAGTTTGCATAAGGCATCATTAACAATGTATAATACAATTTTCCAACATCTGTTTAGCTTGGCTAATGTCAATTTTTTCAAATACAACGGTTTATTGTTTGTTCATATTGTATTAACAAATGTTAGCTTATATGATTTTTAATGTTAAATATTTATTAGTATATGGATAAATGAACATTAACTTAGATTAAGTATTGTTCATTGTTAGTTTATGTTAATTAATGTAGTTTACTACTGTTAACAAACACAACTATAAATGTTAAATAAACACAAAATAGTATTCATGTAAAAAAATGTTTTGCCAATGTGTGAATGGCTTGTAATGCAACTTAAAAAATGTGCCCTTCCTGAACTTCCTAGGTTGCCTGTTAAAGCATGTAGTCTGATTTTAATGCGAAGGGAGAGGGTCGGTCCTGCTAGAGTGAACATGGGCAGGGCGTTTGATTTCTGGAGGGACCTTCGTTCGGTTTTGGGGATCAAAACAGACTCTGAATTGGCGTTCTTATTGGACAGGTAAGCTTATATAACTGCAAAGCATGTGAAATATAGTGCCATAAGGATTGATCGGTGTCATTTTTGCTAACTTGGTCTTGTGTGTTAATGTGTGTGTGTGGCAGTTCACTTAATGGCCACAGGTGTCATTAATAACAAGGGTTTCTGAATCTTACATACTGCAACTTTAAAATAGATTTAATTATATAGTATACTGCTGAAAATGCTTGAAATTCCATTTCAACTACCCACACATGTGTAAAAGATTACTTAGATCAATAAAAACAAAAAGTTGGCCAGAATGTGAGAAAAGTGAATACAAGTTAAAACATCAGGGAAAATAAGGTAAATACAGCACTGTATAATATATTATGTGTAAAAACAAATATATATATATATATATATATATATATATTATTTTTTATATTTTTTTTTTTAAATAGGGCCTATAAACACAATGCCTTGAAATATATATATATATATATATATATATATATATATATATATATATATATATATTGTAAACAAATTTAAAGAATAAACACATACCACTTAGGGAGCAGACATCATTATACCACAGATATGATGGTTTGGTCATTTTCTAGATTAATAGCTCATATTTTCACTCTATGGGAGTTTGTGTCTTTATATTGGCAGTGTCTGAATTTCTTCCTGTCTAATAATACAGGTGAAACTCGAAAAATTAGAATATCGTGCAAAAGTTCATTAATTTCAGTAATTCAACTTAAAAGGTGAAACTAATATATTATATAGACTCATTACAAGCAAAGTAAGATATTTCAAGCCTTTATTTGATATAATTTTGATGATTATGGCTTACAGCTTATGAAAACCCCAAATTCAGAATCTCAGAAAATTAGAATATTACATGAAATCAATAAAAAAAAAGGATTTTAAATACAGAAATGTCGGCCCTCTGAAAAATATAATCATGCATATGTACTCAGTACTTGGTTTGGGCCCCTTTGCATTAATTACTGCCTCAATGCGGCGTGGCATGGATGCTATCAACCTTTGGCACTGCTGAGGTGTTATGGAAGACCAAGATGCTTCAATAGCGGCCTTCAGCTCTTCTGCATTGTTTGGTCTCATGTCTCTCATCTTTCTCTTGGCAATGCCCCATAGATTCTCTATGGGGTTCAGGTCAGGCGAGTTTGCTGGCCAATCAAGCACAGTAATACCATGGTCATTGAACCAGGTTTTGGTACTTTTGGCAGTGTGGGCAGGTGCCAAGTCCTGCTGGAAAATGAAGTCAGCATCTCCATAAAGCTTGTCTGCTGAAGGAAGCATGAAGTGCTCTAAAATGTCCTGGTAGATGGCTGCGTTGACTCTGGACTTAATAAAGCACAGTGGACCAACACCAGCCGATGACATGGCTCCCCAAACCAACACAGACTGTGGAAACTTCACACTGGACTTCAAGCATCTTGGACTGTGTGCCTCTCCATTCTTCCTCCAGACTCTGGGACCTTGGTTTCCAAATGAGATGCAAAATTTGCTCTCATCAGAAAAGAGGACTTTGGACCACTGAGCAACAGACCAGTTCTTTTTTTCTTTAACCCAGGTAAGACGTTTGACATTTGAAGCCCATGTCCAGGACCCGTCTGTGTGTGGTGGCTCTTGATGCAGTAACTCCAGCCTCAGTCCACTCCTTATGAAGCTCCCCCACACATTTGAATGGCCTTTTCCTGACAATCCTCTCCAGGTTACGGTCATCCCTGCTGCTTGTGCACCTTTTTCTTCCACACTTTTCCCTTCCACTTAACTTTCTATTAATGTGCTTTGATACAGCACTTTGAGAACATACAACTTTTTTTGCAATTACCTTTTGAGGCTTTCCCTCCTTGTGGAGGGTGTCAATGATGGTTTTCTGCACAACTGTCAGGTCAGCAGTCTTCCCCATGATTGTGAATTCAACTGAACCAGACTGAGAGACCATTTAAAGGCTCAGGAACCCTTTGCAGGTGTTTAGCTGATTAGAGTGTGACACTTTGAGCCTACAATACTGAACCTTTTCACAATATTCTAATTTTCTGAGATTCTGAATTTGGGGTTTTCATAAGCTGTAAGCCATAATCATCAAAATTATATCAAATAAAGGCTTGAAATATCTTACTTTGCTTGTAATGAGTCTATATAATATATTAGTTTCACCTTTTAAGTTGAATTACTGAAATTAATGAACTTTTGCACGATATTCTAATTTTTCGAGTTTCACCTGTACTATTAAAAGAAGCGGAGTTCTAGTTCCCAGCAATGATTTATGTTATGAATGAATTATACAGATTTGGGAGTACTGCTTAGCATTACTTCTTGCTGATTTTAGATACACTGCTGTTGTTTTATTTGTTGTAACTTTCAGATATTTGCATTTTTGTGATTATTCAGAGCTCATTTTATACGAAATATGATTTGTATGTTAAATGATCAGGTCCACATGTGTTACATATTGTCCTGTGTGTGTGTACTCTAGACAGCATCGGACTGTGAAAAATAAAAGTAATCAATATTTCTTAATATGATGGCTTGTTCATTTACTTCCATCCGGGCCCCATCAGGCACATTGGTTGCCTGTAGGATTGGCTGGCCCTGCAACCAGCATCTACCAGCTGATTAATGGGGACCTGCTAACCAGCCAATTCCTGACCCCCTGAATTAAAAATTTGTGCAAATACAGACTACTTCTGAAATACAGAATTACTTGAGGTTTTCAGGTGCAATTACTCATGCCTGATATACAGAATCTAGATCAGTGCTTTGTGTCCTCATACAGTATATAAATACCCAATACATCAGAGATTTTATTTGGGATGTTTTCAGGTTTGTTTGGTTTTTTTCCCCTAATATTGTGCCCCTGATAATATTTTGATATTTTGAAATCCCTTGGTCAGAGAATTTTTAGGTCCTTTTGATTCATTAAATTGTACTGGCCCCACACATAATCACGGTCATAGACTTAAATCATGGTTTATTAATATGCCTTTAGGTCTCCACAGATACAGTCGGCAAGAAAGCAATGCCCACTCGTGGGGGAAAACAGAGCCCTGTTACAAAAAGTAATCATTCCTTCCTATGAGAAAAACGGGGAGAAATATCCAAAAGATTTGGCTATTTTAACAACGAAAAGCATGACAAAAATCTGTTGTGTTGTTTTTTTTACACTTCAGACAAAAGTAAAAAAAAAAAAAAAAAAAAACACGGAACTGATAATTTAATCGCATTACAACCGACACAAATAAAACCTGAAAGATCACTGTGGCTGCAAGCTTTTGAGCAGCAGAGTCATAATGTTTTGATATTCGACTGGTATCTAAAAATGTAAATGATTTTAAAAAACATTTAGCATCCTCAACTTTTTTATTTAAATGATTATTAAAGTGTTTTATATATGCATTAATTATATTTTGAAATTATTGTTCACATAAAATAGCCCAAATTTAAGGTAAAACATGTGATGTGGTTGATGTGATTTCAAATGGAAGATCTTTAATAATTTTATATTAAATTTACATCAGAGGACAATACAAGTAAGCTTAAACTTTGGTATGGCTAAAATAGTAGCTATACAATAAAACTGTAAATAAAAACAAAAAAAAACAAAGGGGTGTTTAATTATGATGAGGATGAAATAAATTTGACTAATGATGTAATATGCAATATAAATACAATCATATACAGTCATATTTTCATTATTGTTTCTTCTGAATAAGTACTTTGTTTGGCAGTAAAGACAGTGCTAATTAAGATAAGAATACACGGATACAGTACGGTGTACCTAAACAATCCTACAGTGTAGGATTATCCATGAACAAAGCCATCAAATGAATACAACATCACATTCCACGGATCAGAGAGATCCCCCACAGAGCTATAAGGGAGTCATAAAAATTAATTCCACTCCGATCATGTCAAGTTTTTTCAGGTATCTTGTCTTGTTCTCATCATTATTTCTTTGCTATAACTTCTGTTGTGATTATTGCTTTAGTCTTTAATCCGCTCTGATGTTTCTCAAACACACAAAACCACATATCCAGTGGATTAATGCAACTTTCCCCTGAAATCTCCCCAATCTTTAGTAAGGCTATTTGTTTCGTTTCATCCATGACCAGGGAATTCTCAGTTGTTTTTATGGCCTCAATTTAGCACCATTGAGTCTCCATCTTCTTCTGTGGGTCCAGAGTTGGTGATTACCTTGTTTGATTCGGTCTGCTCTGACATTCTTGACACTGTTTCTCCCTATTGCTATTGCTCCCTAGGAGATATGCAGTAAGAACAAAGATCTAGCTAAACAAAAATACTCATGCTCTCAAACTGTTGGAAGTCAAAACGCAGAATGATCACACAGGAAGTCGGCATGTGGTTTCCAAGAGTGTGCTCAGATCAGTCACGTTATGCCAACTCACTGACATTCGGCATCTTCTATCAGACGTTTTTGTATTGTCGCCAGTGTCTTAACTTTCCCTTGTGGCATGACCGGAAGCACGCCGAGTCAGCAGCTTGGAATACCTGGTTTCAGATCCCACATTGAAACCAGGAAGAAATCATTTACATAATCAGTGAGGAGCACGATTTGGAGGTAGAATTTTTCCCTTAACCTTAAATTTTGACTCCACTGATGGTTAGGTTTTGGGAGGTACAGTTAATAACATATGCATTCCTCTTCACTGTATTACATCCTTTACTGCTGAAAACAATTAGTTTCACAACTCAATTTGGCACCCCTCCCTGGAAACTACATCCGAAAAATACACGCCCAACAACACTTATCGCTTTGAACACTGGGCAATGTTAATCACAGTGTGGCGGAGCTGGGAAAACAAAAACAAATAAGCCTTTGTTGTTGCTGTCCCCACCGAATAGCAATGGGAACGAAATTAACGGACATTAGGTAATGATATATAAGGTGGAGACACTGAATAAAGAGAGATAAGGAAAATGGAGCTAGAGAGCAAAGAAAGTACCTGTGTGGAGAAAGATGCAGCCTCATCAGCTGGGCGCATGCTGTGTTTAGTGCTGAAGCGATCGCTGGAGTGTTCCAAGGAATTGTGCTCCGAGCTTCAGATACCAGTGCAAAGCATAATCAGTGTGGACTCAAGAGCTGAAGTGTGTTTCAGCCTGGGTATCTTCCTTTGCCCTATAAATCTTTACCTACGATTCCCCGTTCAAAGCAGTTTCCCCGAGTTGCCAAGAGAAGCGGTTTCGCTTTACAGCTTGCTTCACATGCACAAATACTAAACATCCTCACCACTTTCACCACAAGCATTGATACACACACACACACACCTCTCTCTTTGTTGTGGGAGTTAACTAATTTTCCTTTTTATATATTAATTTATATTATACAGTGAACAATATTTGAATAAATAGTTTATATTTTTCCTTTATTATTTTTTAATGGTTATTTGATGAGAACTGGACTCTTGAATCTGCCGATTTGAATGCAGGATTAGAGCGGATCCTCTGCCTTATCGAAACATTATTATTTTTGTGTGGGTTTTCTTTTTTCCTTTCCCCAATTGATTGATGAGACAAGGTGTAAACAGTTGCATGTAATGTGTTTTGCTCGTTTTTGTGAAAATATAATTGGAAACTGAACTACAAACATGCATTTATTTTATGTTGTTGTAGAGAACTAAAAAAAAAAAAATTTAAAAAAAGGTTAACAACTTATTTAGGTCAATTTATTTAATTAGGTTTAAAATAGTTTTTTTCTGAGAGCCGCCACCATTACAACGGACCAATTTTAGCTAAAGAAATGTAAACCTACTGTTTCCGATTTCACTTTGAGATCAGTTAAACTCTCCATTTTGTTGTAATGCATGTTATAGATCACATCTTAAAGAGACAGAACCGTTTATTTATGAGCAGCATTTGTCTCTCTCTTGCAACTTGGAATCTTAAATTTCATTTGATCTTTTGAGCTGGTCACAGTATGCTATCCTTCGGGTTGCTAGAAGTGATTTCTAAAAGTGGATTCTGACGTGAAGACTACCTTCTATTTTAAAGCTATTGTGAAACTCAATTCTGCCCTTTTATTTAGTGATGTGGAGAAAGTACAAGTGATGCTTTTATATCTTCTTTGTACCTGGTTATTTTACAGTAATTTCGGTCTGAGCTTAGAATGTTGCTGCTAGACTCTTTGACTTACACAAAGAAGAGGAATAAAAAGGAGTATTTCTCCTATATCATCCTCAGCATTTAGTGTAAATTTATGTTACTGCTATTATAGCTTGGCATTGCACCTTGTAATATCTGTGAACTCATCAATTTCCATCAACAAACAGCTGCTCCCTGCAATCCTTTTTTCATGTTCAAGTTCAAGGTCTTCCACTCTTATCACTGCTCAAAACACTCAATTGTTCTCTTTGGCCTTTATGACAGCATATTAGTCATTGTGGAGACAGGCGTAGGGAAGAAGGTTGCATGTTGTTGATACTGCAGTGATAAAAGAATCTGTGTGAGGGAAAATAATGAGGGGCAAATATAGTTTATGTTAGCCAAATAATAATGGCATAGTTCACCCAAAAATGAAAACCATATCATAATTTACTCTCATGCTGTTCCAAACACAAATTACTTTCTTTTTTTAAGTGGAGCAGAACCAGATTTTCCAACGTTACATCCTATCCAGTGAAACAAATTTCTGTATCCTTCTCCTTCAATTAAGGCAGCGATATACTGCATATAAACCCGAAGAACAAAGAGTTACATAATTTCAATCAAAATCTGGACAAAAAGATGGTGTTTTTGAGTTTTTCTGGGAAAACTTGCTAAACATCTTATTACTGCCATTGGTCCACATCATCAGTAGGTGTGACTTGAAGCTCCAACTACTTTGAGGTGGACAGCTAATTCTGTTAACGTTCCTCAGTCAGTGAAGGTCAACATGAACACACCAGCTTGCACAGTTTAGCGAGCTGGTGCAAATTATCCTACATCTGTAGGATCGTTTGTATTGTGTTATTAGCTTACAAAAGGTATCAAATCTACTCAAATACTCTCATATGTCCATTCACTCATGTGCCATCTGCTACGAAAGCCATTCACACATCTGCCCAAAGATATGTCCCTCTTATCATCATTCTTTTGTCTTTATTCTGCTCATTAACACTCATCTCCCTCATACACCCATACTTGCAGTAGTTAAATAATAAAGGCCTCTCAACAACTTCTCTTGTTGATGTAACGTGCTGCGTCATCACAAATCAGTTGCAGGAGGATGTGTCTATAGGAATGCATTTCCTGTGTCAGTACTCTAACGTGTCACATGTAGCTCAAACATACATGTCACCCCCATATAGGGTAAAGAACCATTTCATTGGTGGGTCTAGTGGAATGTTCTTTTGCTGGAGCATATAATGAGCTGGACAAACTTTGGAGAATGATCGGATGCTCGTGTGAGTGTGTTATTTCTTTCTCCCCTCGCGAGTATCCGGATTGAGACAGTAACTGCAGACCTGACTTGATACTTGGGGCCAATTCAAAAAGTTCCCTACAGTTTTGTGTCAGAAGTGGGATTTCTCCAGACAGGTAAGACTGATGTCATTATCAAGTATTTACCTGTCTGATTAGAGATTGAAGAGTACATAGTTTCATTGGCTCAATATTGTTAATAACTCTGCATGCGGAGGCCTCTTCATCGAGATGATTTTTGCCCTATTATAAATAGGAAGGTTTAATCTAATCACTGCTGCAGCAGTTTAAAGGTTATGCCCTTTTTGAAAGATAAATAGAAGAATCTTAATCTCAAGTGTGACTATAGTGGGGGTAGCCTTATTTTGAAAGATAAATAGGAAGGAGGTTGTACACCTCAAAAACGACTATAGTTGAAATTTCTCTGGGTACAAACATAGATATTGGTCTGCCGTCCTGTTCTCCTTTACTAACTTGCTTAAATTCTCTTGACTAACCATTATATGCCTGAATACGCCTACTGAGGTGACATTATGGGACAGGAGATAAGCTGTCCTCTATTGGAGGAAACACCAAAACAATGGATGTTTTGCAATAAAAGTTATAATACGGAGCCGTATATCAGCAATTTAGCTGGGTGGTCAGAGAAAGAAAAAATAAATAAAACGCAATTAGATCCACATCCTAGAGATGGCTCATTTAGTGATCGATTCATGAGCGAATATAAATCTATGATTAAAAGAGGATGGGGGACCCTCAGTGGGATTATAGATACAAGAAAGAGTCATACGAGGTGTGGAAGAAAAATTAAGCCATTCTGAGACAAAGGTCCTGAAAGAAAAGAGGCTAATCAAATGCACGCAGCGGTCTGTGTCAGAAGAACCGCATAAATATGATATCGTCATTAACAGAGCCTTAACAACACCCCAACGATACCATTTTGCACCATTATATCCCAATTTAACATAATTTAAAGGCAACTCATTTGCTGCAGCTGTGGCCATATCTGATTCGGAGTTGAAGAAAGAAACGAGCGAAGGTACAACAGCTGCATTTCCTTTTATCGAGTGCCCAGACGGATATAAAATCGTTCCACTAATATTGTCAGAGGCGCTGGCTGTATGCAAATTACCACATCTAAACCACATACCTTTTATAATCGATACTGGCGCATCCAAATGTTCATTAACAGCACATTGCTCTGAGGGCTCTATTATGGGACGCACTCTAAACTCTGTGAGAATTAAATGGCGTTCCCGTTAAGTGTCATATGACACCAAAATAACCCCTAATATCTCCAGATAACACAAACTTGTTTAAAATGCATGTTCTTATGATTTTGCCTGACTCTCAATTCTGCCTACTGGGTCGTGATCCGATGCATAAAATTGGGGCAAAAATAACTTTTGATTCTAACTCACTACAATTGCCATTTCCCTCAGTATATTGTCAGTCTGTGTACACAGGACTTTGCGGAGAAGTTTGCAGCTCAATGTCTGTCAACACAATCAAACTGCTGCAAAACAGGAAATGCTCCACGTCGACCCAGCGCTATGGGCCACCCACAAAGATGAGGTGGGCCTCATTGACGTAAGACCATATGGTGCCAAACTCCGCTCTAACTTGTCAGTATACTGCAAACAGTATCCTCTGTCAAAAAAAGAAAAAAAAAAAAGGTATTGGTCCATTAATACAGTGTCTGAAACGAGGCTTTTTGAAACCCATTAACTCACCATATAAAACACCAATTAATCCTGTAAAGAAAGCTAATAATACATGGCGATTAACGCAAGTTTTGAGGAAAATTTACGATCTTGCCACCAGTGGTGCTAGATGTGTTCACTACCATTAACTCAATTCCAGCAGACCACACTCATTTTATTGTTATTGATTGTGTTCTGCCTTCAGTGTGCCAGTCGTCCCTGTTAAGCAGCCACTGTTTGTATTCACATATGGAGGCCAACAGTATCAGAATGCCCCAGGAATTTAGAGACTCACCTGCGGTGTTCTCTGCTGTAGTGCACACTACTTTGAAGGATACCAAGCTGCCACCACAAACCTGTCTTTTGTAATATGCTGATGAAATCCTGGTTTCCGGCCCGGAAGTCGAGTCATACACAGCTGCTTTTCTATTGTGAGCAATGTATTAGCGAAGGCTGGCTTCAAGTCATCAAAAGAAAAGCTACAATGGGTGCAACTGAAAGTTGACTATCTGGGTCATGAGCTACAGAGAGGAACAGTTTGTCTTTCCACAGACAGAGTGAAGACGATTACTACCTCGCAACACCCTAAAACAAAGACTCAAATGCAAAGCTTCTTGAGTTTAATAAACTATTGTCTATCATGGATGCCAAACTGCTCTTTATATGACAAAATCTTAAGCAACACTCAAGGGCTGAAGAATATATCAAGTGGACTGCTGAAATGGACATGGCTACCAAATTATGGTGAACCATTTCATCTGTACGTGCATGAGGCGGTAGGCACAGCAGCAGCGATCCTTGCTCAGTCCCAGGGCGGAACATAGACCAGTGGCGTCCTTATCAAAAATTTTAGATGCAGTCGTAAAAAGGCCTCCTTGCATGTTTGCTAGCAGTGACTGCTGTATCGTTGAAGGTACAACATGCAGAATGCATTGTACTCTCACATCCATTAGTCGTGCACACCTCTCACCAGGTAGGAGCAATCATGCACAACATTACCCCACAACCCATGACAGCACAACGTTGATCAGGGTATGAAGCCATTTTATTGTCTACTGCTAATCCAACCATTAAACCAACCTCCGTTGTACACGCCCCAACTTTATCATTACACAAATTGCTAACTAAAAGGTGAATTTCACAATGATTCACACGATTGCCTCAATCGCCTGAAAACATGTACTTTATGCAGGCCGGATGTTTCATCATCTGGCCTGGAGGAGGGGGAATATTGGTACATTGACGGGTCCTGTTCAAAGCCTAATTATTCTATATACTGGTTTAGTTATGCTGTAACGGAACACCTGAATCGAATTATTGAAGCTTATTCGCTCCCATATAAATCTGCACAAGCTATGGAGTTGTTTTTGTTGATCGGAGCATGCCAATTGGCTAAAGTTAAATCAATCAATATATACACAGACTCGAAGTATGCTGATGAAGTAGCAAAGTGGGCTGCAAAGGAAATTGTGGTAAGTCCAGATCTGAATCAAGCGGAATTTTTCTGTGATGCAGTCAACACTGGTAAAAGACACTGACATTAAATGGTTACAGGCAAATCCATCTGATCTGAATGCGGAAGATCTAAACAGTCTAACACCAATAGCAGTTTTAGACACGATCACTCAAGCCAGAGCTCCATCTACCAGCCAGCTTTATACCCTTAAGTGGCACTAATTCACAAATTGGTGTTCTTCCCAATCTGAAGACCCACAGAGGTGCGCAGTCGGGTCAGTGCTCTCATTCCTGCAGGAGAGGCTGTAGGGGCAGCTGTCCCCCTCCACCTTGAAGGTTTATGTTGCTACCATAGCGGCTCACCACAATGCAGTGGACGGTAAGTCTTTAGGTGAAGCATGACTGGATCATAAGGTTCCTTAGAGGTGCCCGGAGGCTGAACCCTCCTATTCCATGCCTATTCTCCTCAAGGGATCTCTCTGTTGTACTCCCACATCATCCATAGACCCCAATTGGGCTACGTGCCCAAGGTTCCTACGACCCCGTTCAGGGATCAGGTATTGAACCTGCAAGCGCTGCCCCGGGAGGAGGCAGACCCAGCCATAGCGTTGCTGTGCCCGGTGCGTGCTTTGCGCACCTACGTGGATCGCACGCGGAGCTTTAGACACGGAGCAACTCTTTGTCTGCTTTGGTTGACAGCAGAAAGGGAATGCCGTTTCCAAACAGAATCTTTGAGCTGGCCTACCAGACCCAGGCCGTGCCTGCCCCCTTGTGGGTTCGAGCACACCAATGGCAGCTCTCCAGCAGAAATCTGCAGAGCGGTGGGCTGGGCAACACCCAATACCTTCTTGAGATTTTACAATCTCCAGGTTGAGCTGGTCTCGTCCCATGTTTTGACAGGTCTGAACATGTAGAATTCTGTAATTTGGTGACAACAGCTGACCAGGTGTATCCCTTGCGCATACCGCCATTCCCCACCCGCATCTCCCTCTGCCCCCTGTCGCCGTTTTTGTAGAGCTCCTCCCCGTTGAGGCAGGATCTACCACCACGTCACTTCCAAGTGTGGATGGTAAGCCCATGTGACGTATTTGCCAGATTTAACCTCCCCTGCAGGGCAGGCTGTGGTCTCTGCAGTCTTTTCCCCCTGAAAGAATAGGATTGGAAAAGAACACCTTCCCAGATGCATGTTATAGCATTAGATGGCCCCAGCAGCACATCCTATGGAGAGAAAATATAGATAAAAGGCTGTGGCAGGCACGGCCTGCTCCCATTCCCTCCCTCAGGGATGTGAGGAAGCATATGGCATCTTTTGGGGCGTTGGGGAAGGTTACATGCAGTCTGATGCACCTGCTATTTCACACACAGCAGTTTGCTTGCACCTGCATCAGCAGTGCACGTAACATGGTTCAGTATTATGAAATTTTTAGATAGGGACATCAACAGATTGTCAAGTAAGTGACAGAAGGGGAACGTCTTGGATTACTGTCGTTACCTCTGTTCCTTGGAGATGTTGTGTCCCTCTTGCCACAACACTGTACTAAGCCGCTGAAATGGCCAGGAATTTACTCTCCTCAGCTCAAAACCTGTCTGAACAGATGCGCGCTTCCCTCTTTATACCCGTATGTCCGGGGGAGGGGCATGCAAATTATTTTCAACAATTCTCATTGGCCTTTTCTCAAAGATAAGAGGCAACCGAGACTCTCAGCAGAGACCCCTTGTGTCACTACATTGACACAAGGTCTCGTTCCCTCCATCAGGGAACAGAGGTTACGACAGTAACCGAGTGGTTTGCCTGATATCCACAAGATATTACACATTGTGCGCACAGATATTTGTGTGCTTACTTCTTGACATATGTTATAATCTGTAGTCATAAACCAGAGATCCTCTCCTTGAAATCTCAAAAAGACAGGAAATGCATTTAAAATGCATGTTACTATCTGGTGCAATCTGTCTCACCGGATCACTGACCTGAGACATCTTTACATAAATGAACAGGGCTTTATACAAAAGACAAGAAACACAAAACAGACAAACGTATTGTGACATACAACTCTTTATAAACATGCTTTATTTATAGATGAACTTTAACCATTAGATTTAACACACAACTCTCTAAAATCACTTTAGCTGCACTAATCAAAGCCACTGAGGAGCAGCTAAGAGGATGGGGAAATAAAAAGTAGAATATAGGAACATTCTAATGAAGGCTTTTACACCTAGTAATGACTGAAGAGATAAAGGATAGAGGGGAAAATGTATTTAGGTTGTAAACTCTCCATACAGACCACAATTTGTTAGATATATTTTTTCTTATTATTATTTGCCAGATTCCAAGCTCAGGCTTTGTTGCCATGGTTTGATTTCTGTCCTCAAGTTATTGTGTTACTAATAAGGTACGGTTTTAGTTCACTTGCAAATGATGCTTGTAAAAGCACTTTGTAATAGGAGATATTTTGTGTAACAAATGATAAATGAATACCTGGTGCCCTACTACTCTCCCCTGCTCTAATCTCTTCCCCCATCCGATTGTATAGTTGGTCCTCAGTGTCAAGTTTGCTCATTCATCTTGATCAAATAATGATGGGATGTTTTTACAGCAGTTCTGACTTGGAGAAGCTGCCCGGCGGCACAGTGCTATAAAGTCGCCAGACAGCAGCCTTACCAAAACATTGCATGACACTAATCACACAACACTGAGGCTAAACCATTTAAAATCACAGTTTGAATATGGGAGATATGGCCTGAAAATGGGCAAAGGATATATTTATCATCCTTTCCTAACCACCCTTATCAATCCTGGGCTGTCTACGAATCCGGTGGGTGAAAGAGTATGCACTACTACTGCTGTGAGTCTATTACGCCTTACCTCCAACCTGGAAACCTCCACTGGATTCCCTGCACCCAGAAGTTGCTCCCAGCTGGGACTCCGACAATCAGGAGGAATTACGGAAGCTGATGGATACTTGGCCTCATACCACCTCCAAGGTCCTGGGCAAAACATCTGTGGAACAGCACAAAATCATCCTATCTGAGGAAATGCCCATTAAATCCCGAGCTTATAGGGTCTCACCTTTCAAGAAAAAGATTATTGATGAACAAGTAGACCGAATGCTAAGAGATCACATCATCGAGCCTTCTTTCTCTCCTTGGTCATCACCTGTAGTCCTTGTCCCCAAACCTGATGGTACTTACAGGTTCTGTGTGGACTTTAGGAGGCTGAATAGTAAGACCATACCTGACGCTTATCCAATGCCAATCATTCATGACATCTTGGAATCCATGGAAGGCGCCTCCTGGTTCAGTACATTGGACTTGCAGTCAGGATACTGGCAGGTAGAAATGGAGGAAAGTAGTAAAGATAACAGCGCTCATCACCTCCCAGGGTCTATTCCAATTCCGCTCCATGCCATATGGGCTCAGAAATGCCGCCGCCACCTTCCAGAGGCTGATGGAACAGGTCCTAGCAGAATTGAGGGAAGTTTTGTCTTGTTTACATTGATGACATTATAATCTATTCACGGTCTTTAAACGAACATGTACAACATCTGAACACCATTCTGCAAAGACTAAACCAAGCATCACTTACCCTGAACATGAAGAAATGTCACTTCTTTAAAAAACAGTTAAAGTTCCTTGCCCACATAGTCTCAGTGAAAGGAGTGGAGGTCAATCCTGAAAAGACCAGAGCGGTTGCTGACTATCCTATTCCCAAACACCTTAAAGCCCTCCAACGCTTCTTGGGATTAGCCGGGTGGTACCACAAGTTCATTCCCCATTTTGCCGACATCACAGCTCCGTTAAATAACCTGAAAAAGGAGTAAAGTGGGATTGGACTCCTGAGTGCCAAACCAGCCTTGAGAACAAACAAATATTACAAGACCCACCTGTATTGATGCAGCCTGACCTCAATCAAGCTTTCCAGGTACATACAGATGCCAGTGATGTGGGCTTAGGAGCCATTATCACCCAGAAAACTCCTGAGGGGGAACGGGTAATAGCTTATGCATCACGAACATTGCGTGGACCTGAGGTGAACTATTCAACGGCTGAAAAAGTGTGTCTGGCGGTGGTCTGGGCAGTGGAAAAATGGAGACATTACCTTGAAGGAAGACAGTTTGACATTTACAGCGATCATGCTGCCTGAACTTGGGCCTTCAATAGCCCTAAAACCTCCTCTCGGCTGACCCGGTGGACTCTTAGGCTGCAGTAATTCATCTTCCAAGTACATCACAGGAGAGGATGTCTGAACCTGGGACCAGATGCCTTGTCACGAGCCTGTGAATCTAAGGAAAGAGAAAGTGTGCACTGTATGGCCATAACAACTTCGAAATGTGCATCAGACATACCTCACACATTAGCGGAAATCTCCCAAGCACAAAGTAGTGACAATACCGTTTCTCTCCTACAATTGGCCCAAAAAAAACAGAAAGGTACAGGATCAACAGATTACCCTCGAAGTCCACCAGGGGGTGTTATATCGCCGGGTACCTGTGAAGAATAATGGAGATAAATTCCAATTGGTTGTTCCTTAGGCATTAATACCTGGATTTTTACATTACTTTCATGATAACCTGCTGGGAGGACATCTGGGATGACTAAAAACACTGCTGAGGCTCTTGGAGGTGGCGTGGTGGCCCACTGTCCGTAAAGACGTCTGGCAATACGTCAAAGGATGTGATACCTGTCAAAAATATAAACATGACAACACAAAACCCAGCGGCTTCCTACAGCATACACAAGTGACAGAACCGGGTCACACATTAGGGAAGGATTTTATGGGACCTTTTCCGCTCAGTAAGAAACAGAACACTTACCTTCTGGTGATAGTTGACTATTACACCAATGGGTAGAGATGTTCCCCCTTAGAGATAGTAAAACACAGAAGATCATCAAAATTCTCAGGGAAGAAATCTTCACCTGATGGGGGGGGTCCCTAAATACATCATATCTGACCAGTGAGCACAATTCACTTCCAACGTACTGTCAGAGCTATGAAAGTCCTGGGGAAGCATCCAAAAACTCACTACCAGTTACCACCCTCAAAACAAACCTGACAGAAAGAATAAACAGGACAGTGAAAACTATGATTGTGTCATATGTGGGACAATATCATCAAACATGGGACCAGTGGTTACCTGAGCTAAGGTTCGCTATCAACACGACACACCAAGAAACCACAGGTAGAGCTCCGGCTGAATTAATGCTGGGCAGACAGCTTCACTAGAGAGGTTAATCCTCAAACCCCCCACTCCTGACCAAACCTCGTATAATCTAGTTGAAAGACAGAACATCATGGCAGAGGAGGTAAAGCTCCGAGTAGGGGTGCAACAAGCCAGATATTATAATGCCCGACGGAAAGATGCGCAGTTTCAGCCGGGTGATCTTGTCTGGATTAAAACTCACCCTCTCTCGTCTTCCTCGAATAAATACTCTGCTAAGCTAGCGCCCAAGTGGGAGGGACCATCTGAAATAAAAACAAAAATGGGGCCAATAAATTACGCAGTTCGTTGGGGTGACCCATATAAAACAGATATTTTAAATGTGGTTAACCTGAAACACTGGTACGGACGATCTCCTCCAATGCCGATGGCTGGGGGTCTATGTAGCGTGGCCACATAAGGGGAAGTTTTTAAATAAGGTTAATGACAAAAAACGAATTATGTTTAGTCATTATATGCAATTAGTTTTATTGCTTTCCCCTGTATGCTGTATTTGACTTCGCGTCACGTGATGACCTGTCATGTAAACAGGAAGAGACTTTGAGTTTCTATATAAGGAACCGGCATGCCGGTCTTCGGGAGCGCGTACTCTCATTCACAAACTTTCCCATTTCATTGTTGGATTATTGCTGACTGACTTGGAAGCGCGGGGTCGCTGTTCCTCAGGAGTATTTTCCGTTTGGCTCGCAGCCAGGATTACCTTTATCGGAGGACTAAGCCAGTTATCTTCATTTGATCTTGCGCTCGGACAACAGTTACCGGTGAGGCTGATCTGATCTCTGCCACTAACTCTGTACACACACACACACACACACACACACACACACACACACACGAGTAATACTTTTCTACTGCGTAGTAGAAACGGAACTTTTGTTCCCATTATTTTGTTAATACTCAACTTTTTAATATTGTGGAGTGTTACAGGCATACATCAACGGTTTGAGTTTAGAGGGATGGACACCAGTTGGCGCTGTCGTGTGTGTATGGGGTTAATGTGCAGAGGTGGGTAGAGTAGCCAAACACTGTACTCAAGTAAAAGTACAATTACTTCAAAAACATAATTACTCAAGTAGAAATAAAAGTACTAACATAAATAATTACTTGAGTAAGCGTAAGAAAGTATTCAGTTACAAAAGTACTTAAGTAGTGAATAACTCATTACTTTTCACAAATTACATAAGGTTAACTCCTCTATATTCCATTACATAATACACATTGAACATGTACCAAAGAATTAGGATTATGATAAATGGAAATTCGGTCATCATTCACCATCATGTTGTATGACTTTCTTACATGCAACACAATAAGATGATAGACATAATGTTTGCCTGAGTCACTATTTGCTTTCAGTGAATTTTTGTATTATAATTATTATATACAAGAAAGTGAATAGTGACAGAGACTGTCAGTCCCTAACATTCTGTCAAACATATTTTGTGTTCCACATAATATAAAGCCGCACACTGGTGGAACAACATGAGGGTAGAGAAATTACAGAATATTAAATTATGGCTGACTGATCACTTTAAAGAGATGGGTTTACCCAAAAATGAAAATACTCTTTTACTAATGCCATCCCAGATGAGTATGACTTCTGCAGAACACAAATTCAGATTTTTAAAAGATTATTTTAGCTCTGTAGGCCAAATATTTGATGCTCCAAAAAGCACATAAAAGGCAGTATAAAAGTAATCCATAAGACTCCAGTGGTTAAATTCATGTCTTCAGAAGGGATATGATAGGTGTGGGTGAGAAACAGATCAATAATCTCAAATTACACGTTAATTCAAATTAAACCCAGTAATGTAACGACAGTAACGCCACATAGTAAAGTAAACTTTTAAGCCTATTCTAAAAGTAGCAACTAGTTACTACCCACCTCTGTTAATGTGCACATTTTTCTTTTTGTTTGGTTTGTGGGAAGTTTGAGGTTTGACTGTTGCACTAATGTTGGAATGTGGTCTTTAATTTTGTTTTTGACACATACATATATACATATATATATATATATATATATATATATATATATATATATATATATATATATATATATATATATATATTTTTTTCTAATATGTCAAGATGTTAATATGAGTGGTTTGTCTCTCACCATGTGGAGTGTGAATGAGTTGGGGCACCCCATAAAAAGGAGGAAGGTCATTTATCTTAAGCGCAAGAAATATGATATAGTTTTTCTTCAAGAAACACATCTTTCCCCTCAGGAAGCTGAAAGATTTGGGAAGATATGGTGTGGACATTATACTGATAAGCAAGCATCTACGTTTGAAATATCTCAAACAGATTAAAGATAAATTAGGAAGTCATTGTTTTAGCAGAAACTCCAGGAAAAAGACTTAATTTGGGTAATATGCAAGCACCTAGCATTGATGATCAGGACTTTATAGATTTGGAAGGGATATTGCAAGCTGCTGGCACCCCTCATGACAATGTTAGGAGGAGTCTTATCTTTTGATAGACTCAGTCCTTGATCATAGAAGCAAAAGTCCCCTAGAACAACATAGTCGCATCACAGGATGTGTAAAATTCTTGGTCTTACAGATATTTGATGACTTTTGAACCCATCTGGTAGGGACCATTTAAAAAAAAAAAAGTCATTTTTTTGAAGTGTTTTTTAAAAAAAACATTTTTTTTTATATCAATCCCTCTAATCATCTGTTGTTGATTGCTCAACTGGATACATTGTAGTCTCAGGTCATGCCCTGATAAGTTTAGAGGTGTTGCCACATATGGAGAAAAGGAAATCATATAGTTGTCGCTTTAACTTTTATTGGAATTAAGGATTTTGCAAAAGGGATACATTAAGGCTGAAATCAAGGTTTACACGGAGACCAACTGGTCCTCAGTTCTCTCTGTGTGTGTGGCTTGGGAGGCACTTGAAGTGGTTCTTAGGGGCCGGATCATACAGTATTCCTCATTCACCAAATAAACCAAAGCACGAGAACTCGTGGAGTTGGAAGGGAATATTAAAAGTGCAGAGGCAGAGCTGAAGTATAGAATGTCATCTGATGGCCTCAGAATTGACAGTTTGAATACAGATAAGACTATTGTCACAGAAGGTGGAGTTGACTAATCAGGGCAAGACGGTCATACTTTGAGTCAGGGGGGCAAGGCGGAACAATTCCTGGCTAGATATATAAAAGTATTTTTGTACCATTAACAGATTTTCAGCCAGGTGCCTTCCCGTGGCCCAAACAGGGCATTAAGTGTTTGGGTATTATTCCCAGCAAATGTGTGGGAGTTTAGTTAATTTTGACCATTTAATAAAAAGGTTGTGATTTGGGCATCATTACCTTTATCTATGATTGGGAAAGTTAATGTTATTAAAATTAATTGCATTTCAAAATACCCCTACCTGCTACAGACTCTCCCTATAGAAGTTCCCCTCTCTTTTTTCCAAGCAATTTGATAGCATAGCAAAGTCCTTCATTTGAAATGGTAAACATCCCAGATTACATTTCAGTAAGCTGCATAGGCTGATTGACGAAGGTGGGCAAGGCCTACCCAAGATTTTGTTTTTTTATTATGCATTTGGTCTGACATTTGGCTCATTGGTTGTTTCCTCCAGAGATAGCCCCTCTCTGGTTTTGTATTGAACAGGAAGTTCTTGCCCCTATTTCACCATTGCAAAGCCTTTCTATCAAACTAACCAGCAAATTTAAGTTACACCCTGTTATCTCTCATTTGCACTCGGTATGGACAAGTGTTTAATTCTGTCATTTATTTAAATGTTGCCTCGAGCATATGCTGCACCGGAAATTATTTATTAAGAACTACCCATTCTAATGGTCAGAGCAAATCGTTAGGGAGTTACTGCTGTAATGGTGGCAGCTCCCTGGAAACACAATTTAAAATCAATAATTTGATCTAAATAAAGTTTTTCGGGTGCCAGACAGGAGTAAGCCTGTCAAAATACAAGATGTTGCCACAGATAAGCTCTAAAAGCCACAAATGACAATAAAACAAACAAGTGCATCAAAGCATAAGTGTATTTAAATAATAAAGAAAACAGTAAACAAACGGTAAGGAGTCAAAAGACTCAAACAAAATACCTGCAATAGTCAAATACATAAAACCAAACAGAACACATAACAATACAAATAACCAAACAATAATTCTTCAGGTGTGTGTGAAGGACAGAGAGTTAAGGCAGTAGGAGTGTTTGTGAATGGTGCACGCTGGTTCACGGAGTTAGCAATGTACCTGAATGATGACTGTGGGCAATACTGCAGGACACAGAGTGAGAGTCCAACAAATGGGAATAAAGGTAGGTCAGAAGCTTCCTCTTTAGACCTTAAATGTTCAGTCACACCTTGACCATGGAGCTCTTCGGCGCTTGAAAAAACTCATGCCACTCCACGTTCCCTCAAGAAGTGCAAGCAACGGTGATGAAAAAAACAAGCCTCACTCTCTGGTGATGAGCACTTGTCAAATTAGTACCTTTGTTGTTCCGGCCTCTTCTCCAATCGCGTTCCTAATCCACGTCGCTGTACACAAAATCAAACTGTCTTTCTCCACTCAGCTTGCACACCTTAACTTCACCTCACTCCAGTCTCACCTCACTCTTCTTTTACTTCTTTTGACATCCACAAACATCTTTCTGATTACTTTTATAGTTGCCTTTATTGTTGACACCTGGTACACTAACAAGCAGCCATTTTAGTTGGTGGTGGAACCTTAAAGGGGCAGTGCACAGTTCTGCTCTGCCACACTACACTTGGTGACCTATATAAAAGTGGGGTGTTCAGAGCCTTTGAAAATTTGGTTCAACATTTTGGGATTCCCAGGTCTCAGTTCTTTAGGTATTTACCGCTCAGCCACATGCTCTACTATTTTTGGGAGGTGGTTGTTGAAGATGGTTCATCTAGAAGACTGGGAAAATTGGACTCGTTTGTGGGGAAATGGAGCAAATATTTGCCATTTTTGGAGAGGCAGTTGAGAGAAATTTGTAATTGTTTATGTGTGTGATTATTATTGTATTTATTAATTAATATTTTATTTGTGTGTGTGTGTGTGTGTATATATATATATATATATATATATATATATATATATATATATATATATATATATATATGTATATTACTCATCTGTGACCACAGGAATGTTTGTTGAGGGTCAGGGTGGTGATTGGGAGGGGTAAATTGGGGGTTAAATGTTAAAAACATAAATTTTCTGTGTATGTTTTTCATTTCTTTGTTTAATGTATGACTAAATGTTAATCACAAAAGAATTACAGAGGAACAATATTAAATATAATATATGCATTGCTTTGCTTTAGTGACCTGCAAAAATTGTGCCTCAGTGAAAAGGAAAACAGTAATTATATATGTATGTATGAATGTACACTGATGAGCCAAAACATTATGACCACTCCACTCAGAGGTGACGCAAATAATTGTGATCATCTCCTAACAAGGCCACATGTCAAGGTCTGGGTAGATTAGATGGTAATTAAACGATCAGCTCTTGTAGTAAACGTGTTGAATGCAGGAGAAAGGGTTGTCAATTTGACACATGCCACCTACCTAAACATCGTTGCAGGTCAGGTACACCCTTTCATTGAAATTGTATTCCTCGTTGGTAGTGGCCTCATTCAGATGGATAATGTGTCATGCCACACTCCACACATTGTTCGGGAAAGGTTTGAGGAACATGATGAAATTATGACAATTCAGACAATTCAACCTTAGTTTCATCAGTCCACAAAACATTACCCAATTAGTATTGCGGAGTGTCAAGTTGGTCTTTGGCAAACTTAAGATGCACCAAAATGTTTTTTGTTGGAAAGCAGCATTTCTTTTGTGGTGTCCTGTCATGGACATGCCATACCTGTTTAATGTTTTAAATATAGTAGACCCTTGTACAGAGATGTTAACCAGTTCCCATGATTCCTTAAATTCTTAAGTTGTCACTCTTAAGTTGTTTTTATTTTTTACATTGAGCATTCTGCAGTGTGCTCTTTGAGTCATCTTGGCTGGACGGCGACATCTAGGGAGAGTAGCCATACGACTAAATCGTCTCAATTTATAGACAGTTTGTCTAACTGTGGACAGATGAACGTCTAAGCTGTTTGAGATAACTTTGTAACCCTTTCAAGCTTTCAACAAAGCAAGAATTCTTTATTGTAGGTCTTCTGAGATCTTTTTTGCAATACATGTCCATATCTGCAGAAGCTTCTTGTGAAAAGCAAACTTAAAATGTTTGAGTGCTTTTTAAAGTCAAAGCAGCTCTAGTCCACATCTCATTTTATTAACTGGATTAAAGGTTTGCCATGTAAACTCATAATCACTAATTAGCTTTTGTTGATGTCATTAGCCTAGGGTACACATACTTTTTCCAACATACACTGTGAAGTTTTGAATGATGTATTTAATATGTACATGAACAATAAAATAATTTGTGCATTATTAGTTAAAACAAATGCAGGTAATTCCAAAGAGTTCACATACCTTTTCTGTTCTACCAAAGCACTAATTGTTAATGAAATGATTACAGATCATAGTTTGGATGTGCTCTGTTTGACTGAAACCTGGCTTAAACCGGATGAATATATTAGTTTAAATGAATCTACTCCCCCAGGTTATTGTTATAAACATGAGTCTCGTCTGAAGGGTCGAGGAGGAGGTGTTGCTACAATTTACAGTGAAGTTTTTGGTGTTACTCAGAGGACAGGATATAAATGTAAGTCTTTTGAACTAATAATGCTTAATTTAACACCGTCATATATTAAAAAAATATCTCTGTCGTCTTTTTCCTTGCTACAATGTATAGATCACCCGATTTATTCTGATTTTCTTGGTGAATTTGCTAATTTTTTATCAGATATTTTAGTTAGTGTAGATAGAGTTTTAATTGTTGGTGACTTCAACATTCACATAGATAATGAAAATGATACATTGGGATTAGCATTTATCGATATTCTCAACTCTCTTGGAGTCAGACAAAATGTAACAGGACCAACTCCTCGCCATAATCATATACTAGATTTAATTCTGTCATATGGATTTGAGCAGAGTGATGACATCTCGGATCATTACCTCGTCTCTTGTATGCTGCAATCAGCTAATGTTACTCAATCAACACAAAGCTATCGTTCAGGTAGAACTATTCTTTCAACCACTAAAGATAGCTTCATAATCAAAGATCTTCCAGATCTATCTCATACACACAATAAACCCCAAAGCCCAGAAGAACTTGATGAAATAACAAAAAATATAAATGCAGTCTTCTCTAGCACTGTTGATATTGTCGCCCAACTTCGATTAAAGAAAATTAAAGAAATAAGCCCTGCACCATGGTACAATGATCCCACTCATGTTCTCAAGAGAGCAGCTCGGAAAATGGAGCGCATGTTGAAAAATACAAAATTAGAAGTATTTCGTGGTGCATGGAAGGATAGTGTCTGTAGCTACAGACAGGCACTAAAAGCTGCCAGGTCAGCATATTTTAGTAAACTCATAGAAAATAACCACAACAATCCTAGATGTTTATTCAGTACTGGGGCTAAATTGGTTAGGAATAAAGCCTCAACAGAACCAGATATTACGTCCCAGCACAAGAGTAATGACTTCATGAATTTCTTTACAGATAAAATTGAAATAATCAGAAATACATTTGGAATTATGCAATCATCTGTCATAGCACCTCAGAAAACAGTGTCTAATAATTTTCCTCACATGCAACTTCCATCCTTCTCTGTCACAGGTCATGAAGAGCTAACAAAAATTATCGAAACATCAAAAGCCACAACATGTTTGTTAGATCCTATACCAACTAAGCTCTGAAAAGAGGTATCTCCTGTAATTTTAGAACCTCTTCTTAATATTATTAACTCCTCGCTATGCTTAGGACATGTCCCAAGAAACTTTAAAATGGCAGTTATCAAACCGCTTATTAAGAAGCCACAACTTGATCCTGGAGAACTGGCTAATTATAGACCGTTTTCAAATCTCCCGTTTATGTCAAAAATACTAGAAAAGGTAGTATCCTCCCAAATATGTGCATTTCTACAGAGAAATAGTATATACTAAGAATTTCAGTAAGGATTGATACCTCATCACTGTAATGTTTGGTGCCCAAGGAGTCAAGAGGAGATGCAGGAGTAGAAACTTTAAATCCTTTAATCACAATAACAGGAGTGGAACAAACACTGGATGGAACATACGCTGGAGTGACATCAAACATAACAATTCAAGGACTGTCAACTACTGACAAAACTAGAGGGTATATATCTATATCTATATACTATATATATATATATATATATATATATATGTATATATACACTTGGAACTTAATGAGGGAATGACGTACAGGTGGGGATAACGAGGGAGTGATCTTCAAAATAAGAGCCCTTGAATTTGGTTAAGACAGACTGTGACATTACTAACCCCCCCCCCCCTCCTTTTAATGGGCGACTCCTGGTGCCCCAAGACAGATGACGGTAGGGAAACGCAGAAGGAATATCCCAGGAGGATGATCGGGGCCTGGGGGGAGGCATCAGGGCTGGGAATGGATCAGGAGGCCTGGGAGGCGGCCGCAGGACAGGGACTGGTTCAGGAGGCCTGGGAGGCGGCCACAGGGCAGGGACTGGCTCAGGTGGCCTGTGTAAGGCGGACGGAACCGCAGGAGCAGTCTCTGGGGGTGGAGCTGCATGCAGAATAGACTCTGGGGGCGGAGCCACTGGCAGAATAGACTCTGGGGGCGGAGCCGGGGGAGAAAGAGCTGTGGAAGGCTCTGGGGGCGGAGCCGAGGGAAGGCGGAGCCATGGAAGGCTCGGGGGGCGGAGCCTTGGATATCACTGGGAGAAACTGAAGGCATGGCAAGGCAAGTTTATTTATATAGCACATTTCATACACAATGGTAATTCAAAGTGCTTTACATAGAAGAGATTAAAATAAGAATAAAAAAATAAGAATAATTGAAACAGTTTAGAATATAAAATAAAATACAGTACAAACAGTCGGACACACAGTGGCACAGTGCTCATTTAGTAAATGCACAGCTAAACAGATGTGTTTTGTGTCTCGATTTGAATGTGACTACTGTAGGAGCACATCTGATCTCTTCTGGAAGCTGGTTCCAGCTGCGGCTGGCATAATAGCTAAAAGCAGACTCTCCTTGCTTAGAGTGAACCCTTGGTATTTCTAGCTGATGTGATCCTAATGATCTGAGTGATCTGTTGTGTTTATATTCAGTGAGCATATCTGCAATATATTGAGGTCCTAGCCCATTGAGTGATTTATATACCAGTAATAATACTTTAAAATCAATCCTAAATGTAGGATTGAGAAGGTGCCCTCTTCCTTCTCTTTCTCCTTCGGCCAGCAGGGAGCGTGGTTACGTGGATGGTCGAGGCTACAGGCACTGGCTCTGGGACAGTCGAGGCTACAGGCGCTAGCTCACTGACTGGCAGGCATGGGCTCTGGCTCGCTGACCGTGGCAGGCATGGGCTCTGGCTTGCTGACCGTGGCCGCTACTGCTGACTGCAGCAGTGAATTGGCCACTGGAAACAGGATAGGATGAGCCCCCCAAAAAAAATGATTTAGGGTAGGAAGGCTTGGAGACTGGGGCCGTGGAAGGCTCTGAGTTACCGCCATAATCCTCTAGGTGAGGAGAGAAAACTGGTAGTTGAGTAAAGTTGGGGAAGAAGGGTAGCGAGGGTAAATGGAGGACCAGGGTGGCAGTAACATAATCAACCAGGGGGAGATTCCCCACCTCAGGAAGCACAGTTGCACGATGGAAATTTAACCCCATTCCATACATGGCTTGAGGTACCTGTCTGAAAAGCCTGTAGTTGCTGCGAGGTGAAGGAACCTGGTTGAGTATTCCAGTAGGGGTAGATCCTGCCTGAAATGCTCCAGGAATAAAGCCATTGGATCCATGCTCATGTGGACAAAGATGAAGTGATTAGGTAATCCTCAGTAGGGGTCAGTCCTTCTGTAACGTTTGGTGCCCAAGGAGTCAAGAGGAGATGCAGGAGTATAAACTTTAAATCCTTTCATCACAATAACAGGAGTGGAACAAACACTGGAGTGGAACAAACACTGGAGTGGAACAAACACTGGAGTGACATCAAACATAAGAATTCAAGGACTGACAACTACTGACAAAACTAGAGGGTATATATATATATACACTTGGAACTTAATGAGGGAATGACATACAGGTGGGGATAACGAGGGAGTAATCAGGGCAGTGACTTCTGGGAAACGTAGTGCAGGAGAGAACTTCAAAATAAGAGCCCTTGAATGTGGTGAAAACAGACTGTGACAATCACAGTACAGAGACTTACAAATCAGACTTACAAATTATCAGACTTACAAATTACTTGCTCTTATCATATGATCACGGCTGCATTTCTCTTCTAGTGCTTTTAGATCTTAGTGCTACATTCGACACGATAGATCACGACATTCTCTTGAATAGGCTACAGCATTTGTAGAGTTGCATTAGCATGGTTTAGGTCATATTTAGCAGACTGCTACCACTTTGTTTATGTAAATTAGGAATTGTCAAATGAAACAAAAGTAAAATATGGAGTGCCACAGGGATCAGTTTTAGGGCCTCTTTTTTCTCCTTGTATATGCTTCCCCTAGGATATATTATCTGGAATCGTGGAATAAGTTTCCACTGCTATGCCGACGATACACAACTTTATATTTCTTCAAAACCTGATGAGATTTCACAATTCTCGAAATTAGCAGAGTGTATCAATAAAATAAAAGATATGATGGCCAGAAATATTCTTCTACTCAATTCTGACTAAACAGATGTACTAATTATTGGACCAAAAAACTCTAAAAATAAGCCACTACAATATAACTTGACTCCCGATGGATGTACTGTTACATCATCTTCAACAGCGAAGAACTTAGGTGTTATATTTGTTACCAATCTGTCCGTTGAAAATCTAATTACCAATGTTTGTAGAACAGCATTCTTCCACCTAAGAAATATTGCTAAATTAAGGCACATGCTCTCTGTTGCTGATGCCGAAAAACGAATTAATACGTTCATGACCTCAAGACTAGATTATTGTAATGCGTTACTGGGAGGATGTCCAGCAAGATCAATAAATAAACTTCAATTGGTTCAAAATGCAGCTGCCAGAGTGCTAACAAGAACCAAGAAATATGATCATATTAGCCCCATTTTATCATCATTACATTGGCTACCTGTTAAATTCCGTATTAATTTTTTAATTGTTAACTACGTACAAAGCTTTGAATGGTCTAGCTCTGCAGTACTTAAGTGACCTTCTACCATGCTATATTCCATCACGTTCATTACGATCGCAAAATTCAGGCCTGTTAATAGTTCCTAGAATATCAAAATCCACAAAAGGAGGTAGATCCTTTTCATATTTGGCTCCTAAACTATGGAATAGGCTCCCTAACACTGTTCGAGATGCAGACACACTCCCTCAGTTTAAGTCTAGAATAAAGACTCATCTACAGTCAGGTCCATAAATATTGGGACATCGACACAATTCTAATCTTTTTGGCTCTATACACCACCACAATGGATTTGAAATGAAATGAAGTGTGCTTTAACTGCAGACTTTCAGCTTTAATTTGAGGGTATTTACATCCAAATCAGGTGAACGGTGTAGGAATTACAACAGTTTGTATATGTGCCGCCCACTTTTTAAGGGACCAAAAGTAATGGGACAATTGGCTGCTCAGCTGTTCCATGGCCAGGTGTGTGTTATTCCCTCATTATCCCATTTACAAGGAGCAGATAAAAGGTCCAGAGTTCATTTCAAGTGTGCTATTTGCATTTGGAATCTGTTGCTGTCAACTCTCAATATGAGATCCAAAGAGCTGTCACTATCAGTGAAGCAAACCATCATTAGGCTGAAAAATCAAAACAAACCCATCAGAGAGATAGCAAAAACATTAGGTGTGGCCAAATCAACTGTTTGGAACATTCTTAAAAATAAAGAATGCACCGGTGAGCTCAGCAACACTAAAAGATCCGGAAGACCACGGAAAACAACTGTGGTGGATGACCGAAGAATTCTTTCCCTGGTGAAGAAAACACCCTTCACAACAGTTGGCCAGATCAAGAACACTCTCCAGGAGGTAGGTGTATGTGTGTCAAAGTCAACAATCAAGAGAAGACTTCACCAGAGTGAATACAGAGGGTTGACCACAAGATGTAAACCATTAGAGTTTGCCAAACAACATCTAAAAAAGCCTTCACAGTTCTGGAACAACATCCTATGGACAGATGAGACAAAGATCAACTTGTACCAGAGTGATGAGAAGAGAAGCGTATGGAGAAGGAAAGGAACTGCTCATGATCCAAAGCATACCACCTCATCAATGAAGCATGGTGGTGGTAGTGTCATGGCATGGGCATGTATGGCTGCCAGTGGAACTGGTTCTCTTGTATTTATTGATGATGTGACTGCTGACAAAACAGCAGGATGAATTCTGAAGTGTTTCTGGCAATATTATCTGCTCATATTCAGCCAAATGGACGGCGCTTCACAGTACAGATGGACAATGACCCGAAGCATACTGCGAAAGCAACCAAAGAGTTTTTTTAAGGGAAAGAAGTGGAATGTTATGCAATGGCCAAGTCAATCACCTGACCTGAATCCGATTGAGCATGCATTTCACTTGCTGAAGACAAAACTGAAGGGAAAATGCCCCAAGAACAAGCAGGAAATGAATACAGTTGCAGTAGAGGCCTGGCAGAGCATCACCATTGATGAAACCCAGCGTCTGGTGATGTCTATGCGTTCCAGACTTCAGGCTGTAATTGACTGCAAAGGATTTGCAACCAAGTATTAAAAAGTCAAAGTTTGATTTATGATTGTTAATCTGTCCCATTACTTTTGGTCCCTTAAAATGTGGGAGGCACATATACAAACTGTTGTAATTCCTACACCGTTCACATCTTGTTCGTTTCATTTCAAATCCATTGTGGTGGTGTATAGAGCCAAAAAGATTAGAATTGTGTTGATGTCCCAATGTTTATGGACCTGACTGTATTTATCCAGGCATACACCTAATTTATCCTCCAACCCACAATTAGGCTGCTTTTGTTTAGTCTGCCTGAACCAGAAACCAGAAACATTGATCATGATTTATATCTCTGCAATAAATCGAATGGCATCTGTGCTTATATTATTTTATTTGTTTCCTTTTCTCAACCTCGGGACTCCTATCCTGAGGTCACCAGAACCGGCTGGATCCAGCACCATTCCTGCTTCGTGTTGGTCTCCACTGCTACGTGTCGCTGAATGATGATTTTTCTAAATGCAGCCGGTGCCAGCCATACATCACTTCAGTCTATTATGATGGACTTCAGAGGATGAACTGATGCCAACTCCAACAATAAGACATGGGATACTTCATATGCCATTGTCTGAACCTTGGATTTAGGATGGACCACACCGAACCTCACTGAAATTACTGGCCAGTTACACATCCCTGATCTCTGCCTGCATCACCTCGGTCTATTGATGGTCTATGATCTTGAAATGTAATGCATAGACTAACAATTGCCAACAAAAGCCTTCATCAGCCAATTAACAAGGACAATTGCATCTATGTGAACTTCTGCAGTTAATCCAGGATGGACTTCAAAGACATTGGTCGTTAATCTTACAGTTCAAACAAAATTGATGTTTAAACACTGACCCTTAACTCTTAGTTTAGTAATTTTAAACCATGACTTTAACTATACATAAGTAATATTTACATTATATTCATGATCTTAGCCAGAGGGGAGTCTGGTTTCTCCCAAGGTTATTTTTCTCCATTAATTAACATCAAATGGAGTTTTGTGTTCCTTGCCACAGTTGCCTTCAGCTTGCTCACTGGGGTTATTAAAACAATTATTATTGAATTACTTATTTTTAAACACGATTACAATCGTATTTTATCTAATTACACAATGATGATTCATCGACATTATAGACATTACCGTTTTATCGTCTGTTAATGCCTGATCAAATCTGCTTTGAAAAGATGTGTTGTGAAAGGCGCTATACAAATAAAATTGACTTGACTTGACCTTTTCTTGCCACTATATATATATATATATATATATATATATATATATATATACAGGTGAAACTCGAAAAATTTGAATATCGTGCAAAAGATCATTAATTTCAGTAATTCAACTTAAAAGGTGAAACTAATATATTATATAGACTCATTACAAGCAAAGTAAGATATTTCAAGCCTTTATTTGATATAATTTTGATGATTATGGCTTACAGCTTATGAAAACCCCAAATTCAGAATCTCAGAAAATTAGAATATTACATGAAATCAATAAAAAAAGGATTTTAAATACAGAAATGTCGGCCCTCTGAAAAGTATAATCATGCATATGTACTCAGTACTTGGTTTGGGCCCTTTTGCATTAATTACTGCCTCAATGCTGCGTGGCATGGATGCTATCAGCCTGTGGCACTGCTGAGGTGTTATGGAAGACCAAGATGCTTCAATAGCGGCCTTCAGCTCTTCTGCATTGTTTGGTCTCATGTCTCTCATCTTTCTCTTGGCAATGCCCCATAGATTCTCTATGGGGTTCAGGTCAAGCGAGTTTGCTGGCCAATCAAGCACAGTAATACCATGGTCATTGAACCAGGTTTTGGTACTTTTGGCAGTGTGGGCAGGTGCCAAGTCCTGCTGGAAAATGAAGTCAGCATCTCCATAAACCTTGTCTGCTGAAGGAAGCATGAAGTGCTCTAAAATGTCCCGGTAGGCGGCTGCGTTGACTCTGGACTTAATAAAGCACAGTGGACCAACACCAGCCCGATGACATGGCTCCCCAAACCATCACAGACTGTGGAAACTTCACGCTGGACTTCAAGCATCTTGGATTGTGTGCCTCTCCATTCTTCCTCCAGACTCTGGGACCTTGGTTTCCAAATGAGATGCAAAATTTGCTCTCATCAGAAAAGAGGACTTTGGACCACTAAGCAACAGACCAGTTCTTTTTTTCTTTAGCCCAGGTAAGACGTTTGACATTTGAAGCCCATGTCCAGGACCCGTCTGTGTGTGGTGGCTCTTGATGCAGTAACTCCAGCCTCAGTCCACTCCTTGTGAAGCTCCCCCACACATTTGAATGGCCTTTTCCTGACAATCCTCTCCAGGCTACGGTCATCCCTGCTGCTTGTGCACCTTTATCTTCCACACTTTTCCCTTCCACTTAACTTTCTATTAATGTGCTTTGATACAGCACTTTGAGAACATCCAACTTCTATTGCAATTACCTTTTGAGGCTTTCCCTCCTTGTGGAGGGTGTCAATGATGGTTTTCTGCACAACTGTCAGGTCAGCAGTCTTCCCCATGATTGTGAATTCAACTGAACCAGACTGAGAGACCATTTAAAGGCTCAGGAACCCTTTGCAGGTGTTTAGCTGATTAGAGTGTGACACTTTGAGCCTACAATACTGAACCTTTTCACAATATTCTAATTTTCTGAGATTCTGAATTTGGGATTTTCATAAGCTGTAAGCCATAATCATCAAAATTATATCAAATAAAGGCTTGAAATATCTTACTTTGCTTGTAATGAGTCTATATAATATATTAGTTTCACCTTTTAAGTTGAATTACTGAAATTAATGAACTTTTGCACGATATTCAAATTTTTCGAGTTTCACCTGTATGTATGTATGTATATATATATATATATATATATATATATATATATATATATATATATACATACAGTACTGTGCAAACATTTTAGGCACTTGTGAAAATGGTTTCATAGTGAGGATGTCTTCAAAAATAATGACATAAATAGTTTTTATTTATCACTTAATGTCATACAAAGTCCAGTAAAAATTAAAAATAGAAAATCAATATTCGGTGTGACCACCTTTGCCTTTAAAACAGCACCAGTTCTTCTATCTATTTAGGTTGTCTCAATCGCTTCTGTATCTGTATATAACCTCAGACAGACACAATGTTCAGTGGGGGGGGGCTTTATGGGGGCCATGACATCTGTTGCAGGTATTTCCCTGTTCTTCTATTCTAATCTTTCTATTTGCAAAAGTAATGTTTGGGAATCTAACATTTATATTTACTATTGACACACTAAATCTGAAGATATAAATAGCCATCTTAAGACAAATGTTAATGTGAAATATCTTATATGCCTAAGACTTTTGCACAGTAATATATATATATATATATATATATATATATATATATATATATATATATATATATTCTAATGCCATTTATCACTTTATTAAAATGTATGGTGAAGAAAAAATGCTGAACTCATCCCAAATTTACACTTGAAATATAACCCACTCAGCTATTGCATTTCACTGTGAAATGCTTTATATTAGACACATCTTTGCGTATCCTCAAATTATGCAGTATTTTGCATTGTTTTTCAATCTATAAATGTATAAATCATGCCACAAAGACAATTAATGTCATGAGTGTATTGCATTTAACTTAGTTCCTCTGTAATGATTGCATTTCAGTGTGACACACACACTGGCAGGAAAAAAACTGTTTAGGTTTTTGTAGTCTGAACAGGGTAAAAACAAAAAAAATCTAATTTTACAAACCTGATCAAAACCACATACGTAGGTTGTTTGGAATCCAATTGAAACCAGATTTTTTTAAGTGTTTTTTTTTTTTTTGTGTGTGCAACGGGTTGTTACGTCAGGTGTTGTGATGAGAAGACGAAGGTTTGAAGGTTTAAACTGCATTCCAAACGGCATAAATGATGCCTTCACAGGGCACTGCGAAGGATAACAGTGATGATGGAAACACTGTAGGATCATTAAAAGAGTATTTTCAATAAAAAATAGAACTTTTTCTAAAAAATAGAAAAGTTAGTTCAGAATGACAGTTTTATTATAGCTTTCAGCCCTCCAAATGTGAAAAATAAAGGGAATAGGGATGATCACTTCTGAATGGAATGCACACATATTTCATGTATATTTTACAGTGCAGCAAAAGCAGTGCAAGCCCCTTATGAAATTATTCAGATTTTAGCTTTACTCACCCAAATAGCCGGTGCGGTAACATACCGGCTATGAACCACCACAATGCCATTAGGTATTGAATGTCTCACATGAGTACAGAATAATTTAGCATTTTGTGCACTTCAGAACTGGACTGGCTTCATCCTCATGAATCTCGGCGTCCAACCCTTTAACCCTTTTCTGCCTGAGCCCAAAATTCAGAAAATTCCATTCTGTGCGAGAATATGATATTCATAACCAAATTCATATTATACTCATTTTCATTTAACATCATACACCTAAACTGTATATACCACATTGAATAGAAGAACTAGGGCTTTCAAATTATATAAATATATGTATGATTATCATCCTTTATCAATAAGATTTCACACAGCAATTGTTATAAAAATCTTCTCTGGCCACCATACTTCATCAGACAACTGCAATTTCAACCATTTTAATTACAAGCTAGAGTGAAACTTAGAGTTTATGAAATATACATCATTTTGTGGGCAATGTAGAATAGCAGACAGATTAGAAATATAATCTATTGTTTAAAAGTTATGACTATTCAAGTGATTAGTAGGAAAACTGAAAAAAAAAAAAAAAAACATTTAGAATGATAAGACACAATTCACATACTCCATTTGAGCACCTGTAATAATAAATTGACATTGCATCTGAAATTGAAAGACACAAACACTGAAATATAAATTTTGAACACACACTTTATTTAATTTGAACATTAGAATTATACACGAATTACACAGCAAAACATACAATATCAAACTTTCAAACTATCTACAGTAAATATATTTTTAATAAAGAGTGCAGGAACAGAATATATATAAATTCATAAATACCCAACAACTGCAATACCTGTGGAGAGAAGAGAGGGAGAAAAGAGGGGAGGATGATAACCAGTAAACACAGCCCAACCTAGGCCTCTTCACGAAACTGGTCACACCCAGCTGAGTGCCAAGACTGAAAACGTCTAGGTTACGTATGTAACCTCCGTTCCCTGATGGAGGGAACGAGACGTTGTGTCAGAGAAGTGACACTAGGGGTCTCTCTTGAGCGCCGATATTCACCTCTGAACTATAAAAAAGGCCAATGAGAGTTGGCAACCAGTATTTGCATGTCCCGCCCCCGGACATAAGCGGCGCAAATACGGGAGTTCATTCAGGTTTTTTCTGAGGAGCCGGAAATGGTCCACCCACAACAGTGGCTCGGCTCAGCGACGTGGCAGGGGAGACACAACGTCTCGTTCCCTCCATCAGGGAATGGAGGTTACATACGTAACCTAGACGTTCCCCTTCTGTCGCTCTCTCCACGTTGTGTCAGAGAAGCGACACTAGGGGTCCACTTAAAAAAGTGCCATGCGCTGAGCCGTGTACGTGAACTGCTGATACAGGAGCGAGCAGGTATTCTTAAGTGCAGAACGACCAACTGTATCAGGCTGTGTGCACCCTTCCATCTTCTGGCCGCAGGAGGACGCCCTCGGCGAGCAGATGGGGCCTGGGCCGTGGCGGCATGTGAGAGATGGCCTCCATCCTTTTCTTCACCAGGGAGAACTGCTGGGTGAAGTCCTCAATGGTGTCGCCGAAGAGGCCGAACTGGGAGACAGGGGCATTGAGTCTTGTCGGCTTCACGCATCTCAACCAAGTCCAGCCATTGCTGATGTTCCTGGACCACCAGTGTGGCCATCGCCTGCCCGAGCGCCTGCGCTGTGACCTTCGTTGCTCTTAGGGCGAGGTCGGTCGCTGAGCGCAGTTCCTGCAGCGTGTCAGAATCAGGGCCACCGCCGTGCATGTTTCGCAGTGCCTTGGCTTGGTGGACCTACAGGAGAGCCATGGCATGCAGGGCGGAAGCGGCGCGTCCGGTAGCGCTGTAGGCCTTCGCGGTGAGCGAGGATGTTGCTCTACAGGACCGGGAAGGGAGTACAGTGCGACCCCGCCAGGTGGTAGTGCTTCCGGGGCATAGGTGGAGCACAACAGCCCTATCCACCTGGGGAATCGCTGTGTATCCGTGGCGCGTTCTGCCGTCGAGGGTGGCGAGGGCGGATGAGCAGGTGGTGGTGCGATGAGTGGAGAGGGGTGCTCTCCACAAAGACGTCACCTCATCATGCACCTCCGGGAAGAATGGAACTGTGGGTGGGGGGGGGCGAGGCTGTGAGCGGCGCCCAGCACCCAAGAACCAGTCGTCCAGCCGTGATGGCTGTGGGGAGGATGGAGGGTTCCAGTCCAAGCCCACGCTCTTGGCTGCCCGGGAAAGCATATCGGACATCTGTGCATCGGCCTCTTCCTGGGCGTGCAAGCCCGAAGGCGGCAGCCCAGAGGAGTCCTCGGCATCAGATCCAACGCCCTCCGATGTCGCGGCGAACTCGTCTGCTTCCATCGCAAGAGGGTAGGCAGACTGACTGTGAGGCGAGTCGCCGCCACCTCGAGCGGGACGGGAGTCAACGAGCGTGTCGGGGCGAGGGTGGTCCGAGGGGGCGTACCCGGCGGAGCTGCACCCGCTGCCATCCCTGAATCGCCTCCATCGCCAGCCGCATCGTCCTCAATCCCGTGGGAAGAAGGAGCGACGCGGGGGGCGGCTGGAGTGGCTTGCTTACGGTTGTAAGCAAGCCGCGACCGCAACGTTGTCATGGTCATGTTCTCGCAATGAGAACATGAACCATCCACAAACGCAGCCTCGGTGTGATCGCTGCCCAGACACACGAGACAATGCCTGTGGCTGTCGGAAGCGGAGAGTACTCTACCGCATCCAGGAACAACACAGGGGCGGAAAGGCATCTAGAAAAAGACACGTCCTTAAAAGGACGTTCAACGCTGCTGTGTTTTTGCTCTTTTAGAGGAAATTACTCTTTTAAATAAAATCACTCTTTTATAAAAAAAGAACTCGTAAGAGATCTTTATTATCTGCACTGTCGAAGCACTCAGGGGCAGGAAGTGCACAGCCGTGCAAACAGGAGAAAGCCGCTGTTGTGCCTTGTAGAATCCAACAGCATGCAGCAGAGGGATAGCAGGAACTCGGTGTGTACACGCAGCAGTTGCAGACACGACCATCGGCTCCGACGAAATTCTGAATGAACTCCCGTATTTGCGCCGCTGAAATACCCGTATGTCCGGGGGCGGGTCATGCAAATACTGGTTGCCAACTCTCATTGGCCTTTTTTCATAGTTCAGAGGTGAATATCGGCGCTCAAGAGAGACCCCTAGTGTCCCTTCTCTGACACAACGTGGAGAGAGCGACAGAAGGGGAACATTTCCTATCACGAACCAAGCAAAGTCTTTTGCCATTACATCCCGGTGTGCAACAAGCTACTTTAGTTATATTTTCAGTCCTATTTTTCCAATAGCATAGCCAACATCTCTTAGAGGACTCTTCAAATGTAGGGATATGGGCTGTGTGGAGTGATAGCGAAGGAGGGACTACAGCCTTTAGTGTATGCAAAGGGAAACTTGCATGAATATCATTACCTCCCAGCTGACGAGCCAGGTTTTTTCTGAAGTCTATCCGGGTTAAGTTCACCAGTCAACGCTCATTCCCTAGTGCTGCATGAATGTGTTGCCATTCCTTAAAAAATATTAAACTATTGACAACAGCAATGTCTATGAAGTGGAAGAAAAAAAATCTTTCACCACTTTTTTATTTTTTGTAGGTCGTCGTAAGATTTTATCATTTGGTCTGACTGATCAACACCGCCCATATTTTTGTTATAATCACTGATGACAGTGGGCTAGAGGGCAACTTCTTTTGTCCAGTCACCATAATTTTTTACAAACCTAATAATTTCGGTTGAGCCATTCGTATTGTGGAAATTTGAGAGGCATGTAACTGCACGTGTGTCCTTCCACTGAATTACAAGTATATTCCCCTCAATCCTACACCACCTCATATCCCCACGAGCTGTTTTGCATTCCCATCTTTTGATGTCTTTAAAATGTACAGGAAACAGTTTATGATTCACTCTGCATGTCCCACAGGCATTAGTTCCTATTTTTAACAACTTAACCATAAGAGCTGGGGACGTGTAAAAGTTTGTGGCCCTGGTCTTGAATGGCTGCAGTAACGATTCAACGACTTTGGTGGCCAAGTCAGTGACACACCCACCTGTATAAACATTAAAGTCGAGAGTATACCCTGAGTCTGATGTTGCAATTACCCATAATTTAAAACCCCATCCACAGTTGATGGTCTTGGCTGGGATCAGGTTCCATCTCATCCTCCATCTCCTCGTGTTACGGGTCTTCCTGCAGTTGTTCCTGGTCCAGCAGATCTTCCACCTGTGTGTTCATGCCCTCATGCCACGTCCTCCTCTGCTATGAACCTAAGCTCATCAGCAGCCTCCTCTTGATGGTGCGGCGCAGGGAGCCATTGTCTCTATCCATCTCTACAGAAAAAAAGAACACAATTGGTAGCCAGCAATGTGTTCTTCACAAATCTATACACTGAATAGTCTAACCAGAATGTCCAACTGCAGACAGCCCTCCCACACTTGTGAACAGGAAGATACACACAACCTAAAATCATGTCTGTGTGATGGATGGGTAAGGCTATATGCAAAATTATAGAAAGAGATCTACAATTGTTTTTATTACATGGGAAAATCAAAAAGCTAGATAACTTATCTAACTAGCAGGCCAGTTTCCAGACGGGTCTGAAAAGCGTAAAAAAAAAAAAAGGTCTGACCAGCGTCTGCTCTCTGCCCCACATTACTACACATTAATTAGGATTTTTCACAAGCTACAAAATTGGCAAAAAAAAGTTATTGATATTTAGTTATCTGTCTGATGAACGATCATCATGGTCATGTAATTTTTTCCAGAAATAATGTCTAGGTTACTGTTGTAACCCCCATTCCCTGATGGAGGGAACGAGATGTTGTGTCTGTGAAGTGACACTAGGGGTCTCTCTTGAGAGCCTCAGTTGCCTCTGAACTTTGAGAATAGGCCAATGAGAACTGGCGAACAGAATTTGCATGTCCCTCCCCCGGACATACGGGTATAAAAGGAGGGACTCGTGCATCTGTTAGTCAGATTTTGCACTGAGGAGCCGAGAATAAGGTACGGCCTTTACAGTGGTTGGTATGGTGTTGTGGCAAGAGGGACACAACTTCTCGTTCCCTCCATCTGGGAACGGGGGTTACAACAGTAACCTAGACGTTCCCCTTTTGTCTCTCACTCGACGTTGTGTCGGTGAAGTGATACTAGGCATGACACCAGGCCATGACACTGAACTGTGTTACGTGAACTGCTGATACGGGTGCAAGAAAGCTGTTGCATGCCAAAGGAGCAGCCCGTGCCAGGCTGCACGTAATCTTCCCCAATGGCCCATAAAAACGTCATACACTTTTTAGGTTCCCGGCATCTCTCTTCTCTTAAGGGGGAACAAGCAACGCATGGGAGTAGGCCGTGCCAGCCGTGGCCATTTCATGTTCAACATAGGGCTGTTAGAAGTAGCTGGAGCCATCTAACGCTATAACACACATCGGGGAAGGTGTTCTTTTCCGAACCTATTCTTTCAGGGGGAAAATACCCCGCGAAGACCACATCCTGCCCTGGCCAGTCAGCGCGACAGGTTGGAAAGCGTAAGCGACGCATCCGAGCGGGGGGCACTAAGGGGACGATCACATTTGATGTACCTGGTGGGGCTTCATAGCTAGGGGGGCAGGTAATATTAAGTCAGGGTGCAAAGTTGCATCCCGAAACAGTTGTGCTGAGGGTGAACTCAAAGCACTTACCTTGCTCATCATACCCGGCTGAGGGCGGGAAAATTACTGAGGAGGAGGTACTATGGAGGCGTCTTCTAGGATCATCAGAACCGGCCCTACTGGGAGTTCCTGCAGCACATCAGGACTACAACAATGCAGTTCTTTAAGTGCCTTGGCCTGGTGATATGCAGGAGGGCCATGGCATGCAGAGAGTAGGCAGCCCGTCCGGTGGCTCTGTAGGCTTTGGACACCAGGGACGACTTTGTCCTAGAGGGGAATACCAGGCAAACCCGCCAAGTGGCCGTGCTTTGCGGGCATAGGTGCACCGCAAGTGCTTTGTCCATTTGGGGGACCTCCGTGTACCCATGGACCTCCCTGCCGTGAGAGCGGACAAGCAAGGAAGTCGGTTTTGGACAATAAAAGGTGCTCTCCATGACTTCGTCAGCTCGTCATACACTTCTGGGTAGAAAGGGACCGGGGGGTGTGGCTGTAAGCGGTGCCCTGACCCAAGGAACCAATCATCTAGCCATGAGGGCTGAGGAGGGGACGGGGAGTTCTAATTCCCCAGATCGCATTCATCGCCAGCCGATGAATCAATCCTGTAGGAAGAAGGCGCAGTGCAGGGGCGGCTGAAGTGGCTTTCCCTCTGAGGAAGGAAAGCCATGATAGCAACATTGCCATTGGTCATGTTCTTGCAATGAGAACATGAACCATTCATAAATGCTGCCTCAGTGTGATCGTAGCCCAGACACACGAGGCAGTGCCCATGACCGTCAGAAGCAGAGAGATATCTGCCGCATCCAGGAACTACACAAAGACGGAAAGGTCTTTAAAAAGACGTTCAATGTCACGCCAATGTGTTACTCTTTTAGAGAAAATACTCTTTTAGAGGGTGTTTGCTCTTTTAAAACCGCTGTCGAAGCTCTCAGGGGCGTAGAGAAGAGAAAGCTGCTGGTAACGTGCCGAAAGATCCAACAGCAAAATCTCTGTAGAGGTGCTTAGTGGAACAGTAGTGGAACAGTAGCTTACTGAACACACAGCCGCTAGGCTCCGAAGAAAAAAATCTGACTAAAGAGATGCACGATTCCATCCTTTTATACTCGTATGTCCATGCAAATTCTGTTCGCCAATTCTCATTGGCCTTTTCTCAAAGCTCAGAGGTAACTAACGCTCTCAAGAGAGACCCATAGTGTCACTTCACTGACACAACGTCGAGTGAGTGACAGAAGGGGAACTAGCATTACTCCTACAAATAAATGCTTCGTGGCTAAAACGTTTTGACTTTTGATAATATATTGTATTGACAACACATGTTCACCCCTTCACCAATCATATGTGCTTTTAGCTTATATTGTCATGAGTATCTGGCAGTTTTCAGAAATAAAGTCGGTGATTGGACGGCAAAGATATGGGACAGGAACCATGGGAATAATTGTTCCCAAATTTGAACGCTTCGGCTGGTAAGGGTTAATGCTTCAAAATGGGATGATTTGCTATCCGCTAAAATACAGGACATCAGGATAAAATATGGGATGTCCTGCTAAAACGGGACAGTTGTAAACCCTAGCATCAGTAAACATACACCACCTCTCCCATTTATAAGCAGTTGTCTGTGACAAATGAGTTCATCATTGGATACTGCCCTCATGAAAAACATCCATTGCAAAACACTCACTAATGGGGTGCATATGCAAATTTGCATCGTTGCTATGATTGTATTGTATAGTATTGTAGTTTCAAATAATTATTGAGGCGTAATGCCTTCCTTGGTCATAACAGTTGTCAGTTGAGGGCACTATTTTGCTGTTATTGTTTTTGAAAACCGCTCCTGCTCGATGGCGGTATCAATAAAGCTAATTTATTTATTTATAATTAGCTTTTGAAAAGAGGGGGCATGGCTAATCCGCTTGTGGAAATTCTAGAATGGCCCAAATCAATTAACCCTTTACAGGGGTCACCCAAGGGGTGGCCAGGGGTGACCACGGCCGCCACTGTATAAACTCTGGCCACCCTGTGGCCACCCCTAGTATGATTTTTGCAGTGGGTACTATTAATTTGAATACATAATGTAAATTCACAATAGTTTGTGACGTGAAATAAAATTAAATAAAACACCAGCTGCAGCTACAAAAAAGATTGTAGATTGATTGGTGCCCACGCCACCACCAGAGTTTCACTGCCCCTCCCCCTCTCCAATCCCGTCGTTGACTGCTCAGTCAGTGCAAGAAGCAGGACTGACTGACTGATTCGACCACAGGAGAGCATCTACACTTTTAGGAGAGACGATAAACGGCAACGGGTATGTATGCCATAACAGTAGTGGCTTATATTGAAGGCATGAATGTATGTTCTAAAGTTTTTACAGTGTTGAATTAACATTAGCTGAAATTAACGCTAGCGCTGATAAGCTGCAAATTTAGTTTACTAGTTATGACTAGTCACACTGTGCTATATCAATTTGCAGAGGATGAAGAGAAAATGGACAAGCATCTCAAATTTTTTTAAGAAGAAATGTAGCACAGGGGAGTGTAGATCTGAGGAAGAAGGCAGGTGTGAGAACACACTTGAAGATAATGTCCAAAGTGAGGCAGAGCAGCAAGCCAGTGAGCAGGCAGAGGCTGCTACAGGGGATCTTGCAGAGCACAGCGAGGAACAGGCAGAATCAGTGATGGGTCCTGGGCCAGCAGGTGAAGTTAAATAGACAAGACTGTTTAGGTTACCCTTGTTAATGAAATGGATGCTATGTCCTGATGTGACACACACACTCACACACACACACACACAAACACCAGAATCGAGTTCTCTTTCGCACTTGAATGAACAATAACACACATAATTATGTCAAAATTATGGTTTTGTCGAGGATTCTCATAAGAGCGGTCTTAAACGAGTTAAATAACGTCTTAAATGAACGTAAAGAGTTGTGAGAAAATTAGATGCCATGTTAGGCAGCGGCAGATCTTAAAGTCACAGTAGCCTAATAAACCAGTTGCTGTGATGTCTGTTATTAATGTTAATAAAAGAACAAAGGTATCAGAAAATTGTAGCTTTAATCTATATATAATTTATTTATGCAGGGCAGAATGTTTAATAACTTTATTCAATTTCTATATATTTCCTATCTGTTAGACAGGTAGGAAGGCCACAGGTAAATACAACATTTATTCTAATGGGTTATGTGAAGATTGTTTTCAGTTCACTTAAATTAAAAGTTGTTATTTTCCATAGCCTAATAAATGTTTAAATTGATATAGCTTTCAATTATACTGTAATGTTGAATGTCTATCATTAATGTTTTAAAAAAGCAATTTCATAGACAGTTGTTTTGAACTTGCTGGATTACAAACCGCCATCAAAATGACAAGTTTAATTATATTCCAACTGCTGTAAGAAGAGGCTACAAACGATTCGACACCGGCTGCATTTTCACACACGACAAATTGATTTTGGAAAATTTTTAACCAAAAAAAGTTACGGACTGCAGCTTTAAAGTCATATTGTTACATTAACCAGAAACAAATGTAAACAAGTATAACACACATTACACTGAATTTTTTGTTTGTTTTTGGTGCCACCCCAAGATTTTGCTGTGGCCTCCATTGGCCACCCCTATTAAAATTTTCTGTGGGAGCCACTGACCCTTTAACAGTATGTTTTGAAGTACAAAGCAGATTTTTGTAGTTAGGTTGGTATATTAACATTATACTATTTAATGATTATACAGTATGTGTTTGTTGTTGTGAACTGTAAAATACAGGCACCAAAATGTCAGAAACGTTGTTACTGTCTTTTTACAGAAAAGTTCAGTTTTTTACCATAATTTTTGTAGTTTTTTGTGTCCCTTACAGAGGGTGCTTCACTTCCAAACTCTCTTCTCTTTACACTTTGTCTTCCTTTCTCTTCTGTAGACCCTCCCTCTTTTTATGTAATTACCGATGGGTCCCTTCTCCACCACGCCTCTCTGCTCTCTCTACTCTGTCTGCCTTTGGATGCATGGGAGAGAGGACGAGAGTTTGTGTCCCAGGCTTTTTAGAGTGGAAAAACATGGTGAAAGAAAGAAAAATGCACTGAGAAAGAAATCATGCGCATTGGAAGATGGAGGAATATTGCAGTTTCTTTCACCTTTCCTGCTTAATTATATGTATGTGTGCATGCATAACTCTGAGATAATTTAGTTGGTGTATTGTATTGAACTTACTGTTGGGGATTTAGCTGCATGCAAACTCAGTGGTCTACTCCTTTTTCAAAGTTTGCTTAGAATTGTGTCTGCATTACACAAAATACGTGTGTCTCTATCTGCATGTGTTTTTGTTCTATCAAGGGATCGATTTCACAAACTTTTTTATGCTTGCCTTTGAACATAAACACTGAACCACTGAACTTCCTTGAAGTGTTTTCCTTTGGCATGTGGCTCTGATTTGGATTTTTGGCTAGACTTGCTTTATATGCTCAGTTCTTTTGAAGTTTGTGTCTGTTATAAGGGCATTGTGCAGTAGGATGGAGTCCTGTCCACTTTATTCTGCACTCTCTCTTTTCCTTGTGCTTTTCACCATCCTTTCTTCTGTTCTGGCTGGAATGGACTCTTGTTATGATGAGGAGGGTATCTCAAGCCGCTGTTTGCCTAAATTTGAAAATGCGGCCTTCAACCAGTCCATCATAGTTTCAAATGTATGCGGCATCCCAGCTGAGGACTATTGCATGCAGACGGGGTCTACACGCTCATGTCACTACTGTGACGCCTTGGACTTAGAATTAAACCACAATGCCACTTACCTGACAGACTTCCACACAGATGAAGAGCCAACCTGGTGGCAGAGCCAGTCCATGTTCTATGGAGTTCAGTATCCAAATTCAGTCAACCTCACACTGCATCTTGGTAAGACAACCAACTTGGTCTTAAAATACTTTAATATTGAAAAAACATGAGTGAAAAAGGTCTTGTTAGAACAATAGCAGACCAGTATAATATGTTGTGGACCAGCATTCAAATTTCATAATCTCACTTGTATTCTTAGGTTTTCTTATAAAAAGTGTGGTTCTTGCAAACATATGTTCGCAAAGGCACTGCAATTAACAAAATTGATGTATTGACAAAAATTTTATCTAAAATATAATAAATTCATGTATGAATGACTTTAGAGATGTTCAAATGTTAACAAATCTTTATTGAATTAATAATTTTGTTTAATTGTATTTATAATTAATGAGAATAATTAAATGTTTAATCCCATCACATGTATTTAGTGCAGTTAAGGCATTTACTTAATTACCTAAGTAATAATTACTTAATCATTAAATTACATTTTTACTGTGGGAGTCTTCAGATTGTGCTGCGGCTAGGGTTGCTAACATTTCCCCATGCCGGTGAATGTGCCTATGTTAAAACGGAAAAGATTAAGTCTTTTACCTAGCAAATGACAATACATCTATCCTCTAAAGAGCATTTTAAAAGTACATTATGAGCAGTCTCCTGGTATGCAGTCTTCAATGGAAAACAACTGCTTATAAAAACTATTATGTCGGCAGTACAAGCCGCTAAGCTTGTCTTTAAAATTTCACTGATGCATCATTCACATAACCATTGGTTGCTCAATGAAAGACCTTTTATTGTCTGACCAGATGAGTGTACAAAGAAAAGTGGATATTTTCATAATTTCCATCAGATTCCTAACCCTAACCTACCCCTTCCGCAAGTCAGAGTAAAATTATATTTTGATAAGAATGTTGTTGAACCTGCAAACCCTAAGCCTTTATCCTATCTCTAAAATCCAATTGGTTGATAGGAATGTTATTTCAGGATCAAAAAGAATGTTGATTCAGGAACATATGTACTCCAGAAATGTATATTCTCAGTATCAGCTAGATTCCCCTGTTCTTCATAGGGTTCTTTATCTATGAATGTAATGATTGAAAACAGTTGCTGTCACCTCAGCTGAGCCCTTTATTTCTATATTCACAACTGTCAAATTAATGAGTCCATTAAGCCAGTTGATACAGTTCATAGTCATTAAATAAAGGTTAATACTGTCAGCAAGTGAAATTTAAAATTTATATTATGAATTATTAACCAAATGACAGATGCTCAGAATCATGCCTAAGTTAACTACATATCCATGAGCAGAATTGTATATTTAATTTAGATTTCCCTAATGAAAAGACCAGCATTGCTGGTCACAAGCTTATGTTGTGTTTTGGGTGTTGGATCCCAATGATGGGCAGTAGCTTCACAACAAATAGCGAATTTATTAGCTTAACTACATTTTTCACAGTAGCTTTGCAAGTTTTTAAATCTATTAGTTTTATCCATGGTATTTAGTTAAACCATAGATACCACACAATTATCCATGGTTACTACTACAATATTACTGTAGTAAAACCATGGTTTCAGCCAAAAAAAACATGGTTAGGCTACTACAATATTACTGTAGTAAAACCATGGTTTCAGCCAAAAAAAAAAAAAAAAAAAAAACATGGTTAGGCTACTACAATATTAAGTGCACCTTTAGATATGTTGTTATTTTAGCATGAATTTACTCCAGAAGCAGTGGTGTAGTAGTGTCTGAAAATTTTAAAATGAATTTACATTTATATAAAGTACACATGTAAAAAGTGTAAGAAATGTATTTTTTCCATAAAAAAATCACTGTTGTAATTATAGACTAACATAATTTTAAAAAATGTATATCAGGGTAAGATTCTTTCTGGCATGGTGTACAGTTCACTATAAGAAAAATGGTATGGTAACTTGTTGTTAAACATATATTTAAATGATTTATTTAAATTTTTATTTTAAATTAAAAGGTAAATTAATAGGTGTCATATTGTTCCTTTTATAAGGCTTCTATGAATATTGTTAATACTTTATTATTACTCTAACAAATAAAGTAATTCATAATAGGCAATAAACTGTTAAGCATTGTAGCTAATGTGAGTGTAGTAATGTTCACATTAACATATTATCTTGTATTACCATATATAGCCTTCATAAAAAATAATGCTTATATGTTTTATTGGTGTACTATTCTGTTCTTTTCCGTGTATAGTGAAATTGTTTTCCTACTTAGAAATATAAATTGAAATTATTTGATCAAAATAAAAAGGTTTTCAACTGAACTGAGTTGTTGAATTCAAATATTATTTTTTACAGTTCACATGTTTGTCTTTTTTAGCCTCTTTGTTTGTTTGTTTTTTAGCATTTTATATGTAGGCCTAGTATAGAAAATGTATCTTGAGGCCCTCTTGGAAGTGGGCTGAGGCAAACCTGCAAATACATCATATCGTTTGCCAGTGATGAAGAAAGTCTTTATTAATTTCAATATGTGTGCAGCTTGTGAATGACTTCTGCAAGTAAACACATTTTCCAACCAAGAGAGGATCAAAACACTTATTATCCTACATGAAAACACTTTAAAAAGTACAATGACATTACCATGTTATGATATGAACCTGGGAGCATCATGTTAATACAAATATGAATGTGGTGATATATCGAAGTACCACGGTATTTTTTTTTATTATTATACTGAAGCACCATGTAAATACAATAGTATATTGTCGGCGCCATGTACAATAGTAACATGGCGCCGCAGATGGCCGCCTCGGTGTGGAGCTCTTCAATTCTTTTATTGTTTTTGTTAGTTTGTCCTGTGTTTAGCAATCTTTTACCAATCAGTTTTACCAGGGACGAACTGCTGAACATTCGGCAGCACATACCAGATCATCTTTTCCCGGTTTTTCAATATTCAGACGTTTTGCTGGACATTTTAGTTGGAGGCGCTGCTCTGTTGTTTAGGTGCGCTACGAGACGCAGGCGAGGGAGACGAGCTGGCGCGCTGGTTAAACTCCGTCAGCGCGGCGTTCGAACAGCACTGCCGAGCATTCATCTCGCAAATCTCCGCTCTCTTCCCAACAAAACGGACGAACTACATCTCCTCACACATACTAATAAGGACTTTTCAAACTCTGCTGCACTGTGCTTCACTGAAACCTGGCTGAGTGAAGCCATTCCGGACAGCGCATTACATCTGCCGGGCTTCTAGCTGTTCAGAGCGGATCGCATCGCGGAGTTAACGGGGAAAACGAGAGGCGGTGGAACATGCTTTTACATCAACGAAAGTTGGTGTACAGATGTAACAACACTAAAGAGGATGTGCTGTCCTAATCTGGAAGCGCTCTTTATTAACTGTAAGCCGTTCTCGCCGCGGGAGTTTTCTTCGTTTATTCTGGTGAGTGTTTACATTCCTCCTAATGCATCTGGGAACTTAGCGCTGCAACAGCTGGCTGATCAAATCTCAGACACAGAACAACAATACCCGGACTCAGTCATTATTATTCTTGGGGACTTTAACAAAACAAATCTCACACACGAACTGCCCAAATACAGACAGCACATTACATGCCCCACCAGAGACAGGAATATGTTGGATCACTGCTATACAACATTAAAGGATGCATATCGCTCTGTCCCACGTGCAGCTTTGGGACTCTCTGATCACTGTCTGGTTCATCTTCTCCCGACCTACAGGCAGAAATTAAAATCAACAAAGCCAGTTGTAAGGACTATAAGGAGATGGACTATTGAAGCAGAGCTGGAACTACACGCCTGCTTTGACTGCACTGATTGGAGTGTTTTTGAAGCTGCAGCTACAGACCTGGACGAGCTCACAGACACTGTTACATCATACATCAGTTTCTGTGAGGATATGTGCATCCCTACTAGGACATTTTTGTCATTCAACAATGATAAACCATGGTTCACAGGGAAACTCAGACAGCTTCGTCATGCCAAAGAGGAGGCTTACAGGTGTGGGGATAGAGTCTTGTATAATCAGGCCAGGAACACACTGAATAAGGAAATCAGAGTGGCTAAAAGAAGCTACTCTGAGAAGCTGAAAAGCAAGTTTTCAGCTAACGACCCTGCATCAGTGTGGAGTGGCCTGAAACAACTTACTAATTACAGGACTCCTACCCCCAACCCTGTGGCGGACCAACAACTGGCTGACGACCTGAATGTGTTTTACTGCAGATTTGAAAGGCCCGATTTCACACCCCACATGCACTCAGACCTTCATTTCACACAACCATTAACACCTTCTGCAACCCCCCTCCTCCCCCCTCCTGCTACACTACCTGCACTCAAGATCTGTGAGGACGATGTGTGCCATGTCTTTCGGAAGCAAAGGACAAGGAAGGCTCCAGGACCAGATGGCATCTCACCAGCTTGCCTTCATTCCTGTGCTAACCAACTGGCCCCCATCTTCACTCAGATCTTCAATAGATCACTGGAGCAGTGTGAAGTCCCATGCTGCTTCAAACGCTCAGTCATTATCCCCGTCCCTAAGAAACCTAAAATCACAGGACTTAATGACTACAGACCTGTCGCCCTGACATCTGTGGTCATGAAGTCATTTGAGAGACTGGTGTTGGCCCACCTGAAGGACATCACTGGACCCTTTCTGGACCCCCTTCAATTTGCTTATCGAGCAAACAGGTCTGTGGATGATGCAGTCAACATGGGTTTGCATCATGTCCTGCAACATCTGGACAGACCGGGGACATACGTAAGGATCCTTTTTGTGGACTTCAGCTTGGCTTTCAACACAATCATACCAGATATACTCCGGACTAAATTAAACCAACTCCCTGTTCCCACCTCTACCTGTCAGTGGATTACCAGCTTTCTGACGGACAGGCAGCAGCTTGTGAGGCAGGGAAAATTCACTTCCACCACCTGTACCATCAGCACTGGTGCCACCCAGGGATGTGTGCTCTCCCCACTTCTCTTCTCCCTGTACACCAATGACTGCACCACCAAGGACCACTCTGTCAGGCTCCTGAAGTTTGCAGACGACACCACTGTCATCGGCCTCATCCGAGTTGATGATGAGTCTGCAAGGAGGTTGAACGGCTGGCTTTCTGGTGCAGTCAAAACAACCTGGAGCTGAACATGCTCAAAACAGTGGAGATGATTGTGGACTTTAGGAGGAACACCCCAACATTGTCCCCCCTCACCATTCTAAACAGCACTGTGGCAGCAGTGGAGTCATTCAGGTTCCTGGGCACTACCATCTCACAGGACCTGAAGTGGGAGATACACATCGACTCCATTGTTCCTTCGCCAGCTGAGGAAGTTCAACCTGCCCCCAATGCTGCTGAAACAGTTCTACTCAGCAGTCATTGAGTCTGTCCTCTGCACTTCAATAACTGTCTGGTTTGGTGCAGCTACGAAATCAGACATCAGAAGACTACAAAGGACAGTTCGGTCTGCTGAGAGGATTATTGGTTGCCCCCTGCCCCCCTTCAAGAACTATACACTTCCAGAGTGAGGAAAAAGGCTGGTAAAATCACTCTGGACCCCACTCACCCTGCCCACTACCTTTTTGAACTGTTGCCTTCTGGCCAGCGCTTCAGAGCTCTGAACACCAGAACCGTCAGACACAGGAACAGTTTTTTCCCTCAGGCCATCCATCTAATGAACAATTAAATTGCCCCATTGAGCAATAATTATGTGCAATACACAGTTTAGTTTTAATTTATATTATCCAACATATCCACTTCTGCCATTACTTACATTGCTCTGTACATAATATACAGGTTTTTGTTCTTTATATAACAGATTCTATTAGATTTGCACTACGTGTGTATGTGGGTATGTATGAAGGTGAGTGTATGTACATATATGTATAATTATTTATTTTGTGTTCCTTTTTGTTTTTAATTACCTATGTCTTGCTGCTGTATTTGGTATTGTTTGTATTGTTGTTGACTGGAAGCTCCTGTCACCTAGACAAATTCCTTGTATGTGTAAGCATACTTGGCAATAAAGCTGATTCTGATTCTGATATGAAAATGGTAATCATATATCAAATCACCATGGTAGTAACATGGTACTCTTTGAAGTACTTTGAAGCACCGTGCAACAACAGAATTGTGCATAAATAGTTGTATATCAATGTATTACCATCTGATACCATTAGAAATCACTTTGTTATTGCCCAGATGTGCTCTCTCTCTCTCTCTCTCTCTCTCTCTCTCTCTCTCTCTCTCTCACACACACACACAAGGAATTTGTCCTCTTATCAAAAGCTTCCAGTTCATACAGAAATACAGCTGCTAGAAACAGAATTACAGGATAAGATGAACAGTATACTGTATGTACGCAGAGTTTTTATACATAAATGTGCAAATGAAATTGTGTTTAAATGAGTATGGTTTTTAGAGGTAGTACAATTTTAGATTTTTTATGTTGAACACATGGGTTTGTATAGGTAGCATTTCTAAATATGAATTGACATGTTTGTTTTACATTTACATACATATTGAACCTACTGATTACTTGTATGTATTGCACTAAACTGTTATGTACTGTACCCTGGCTTTGATAAACATCATGTGAATACATCTTTTGGGTGCTTTATCTAAGACAGTATGCTCTGTGCATCTGTGGTTGAAAGAAAATTAAGTAGCTTAAATGTAGCAAGCTACTTTTGACATGTAGCTTGTAGTGTAACTTGCTACTTTTTCTGAAGTGTAGCTTTTAGCTTAGCTTAAAAGAAAATTTTCTGTTGAGTAGTTGGTAACTTAGCTAGCTAATTTTATTTTAGTAGTTAGCCCAACACTGCTGGTTCCCCTAGCATGTGATGTTGGTGCACAGGTGTCTGCACCAGACTTTTGAACAATCTTTTCTAGCTTAATCAGAAAGAACATGCCGGTCAACCAGCTACACCAGCTAGGTTTTGCTGGGGAAAGCATGGTTGTGCTGGTCCACCAGCTAGAGCAGCACCAAAACCAGCATTGTATGATTTTACGCTGGTATTTTTAGCAGGGTTCTGAGTTTTGTCTTTGAAATATTTATGAAAATGTTGCTGGTTGCACCAAACCACTTAAGATAAGAAAACCTTTGATATTTTCCTTTCATTTCAAGGGGTTTGATGCAAGAGACCCTGATTACAAAGTCTGTACACATTTTCCACATTATCCTGTGTGTTCCGCACAACTATTTACAGAGACTGCCGCACCATTAGTTGAATTAAAAAATTTTCTTTGCCTGTCTATTATTGTGGTATAATATATTTAAGAAAAACTCACCCTTAATTGGTATGTAAAAACAAAACAAACTTTAAATGTTTGCAGACTTTCTCTTCCTGTCTAAATGGGCAGTTCTGGAATAAGCTGTAATTTGCACCAGACTTCAGTCTGGACTCAGCTTCGCGAGACTACACATCGGTTTACATTTCAGTGTCTCGTCAATTTTTACTAGCTGCTAGCTCAAGTCACACTATTATGTAAAGATCACTTTTTGGTTTATTCTCATGTCGACTTTATTATTCTGCACATCAAAAGTGGAGATGCGGTTTGTTGATTCCTCTTGAAATAAAATCTTTGAAAGTGAGACAGGAGGGAAAAAAGGGAGATGGCAGGGCACTAAAATAATATTTCAACAGGCTAATAAGTCATAGATCAATCTTTGGACAGTAGAAATAGTGACTTTCATACGTGTTCACATGTTTGCTGTGATTCAAACATGGGTTGCAGTTGGGTGTCCATGAAAGGCCTTCTCATGTTTCCAAACCAAACAGAAAACATCCCAGGGAGGCCTACACAGCCAAACACACAGTGAAGAGAGCAATGGGGGTGGTACAGAAAAACACTACAAAGATTAAGACAAACACAAAAAGCAGCAGAGGACCAGTGGTAGGTCAGGTCTTTCCCATACACACACACACACACACACACTCACACACACACTTAAACATACACAAAAGCACACACAAACTTTTGAGGAATGTTTTCACATCTGGTTTCCATTGTAATTTTCATTCAAAGATGTTCAAAGAACCTATATGAGATACAGATGTTTGCAGCTAAATACTTTATTTCAACATTAAAGTCCATTTTGTGAAAATGTTGTAGTCCTAAAAAAAGAAAGAAGTGATTATACCAAGTGGAAACATTTAGAAATCTACATCTCATAGAATAGAATACTTTGGCGTGGGGTTCAACTGGCTTGTATGTTAACCTTTAAATAAGTCAATCTTAAAGTCATTAAAAGAGTCACTCTGAAACAGCACTAAAATTGCAAATGTGTACAAGTTTTGGTGTACTTTAATTGATGGTGTTTACCGTAAAGTAACGTTGTTGATGTATTGATATAAGAAAAAGCTTTCTTGTTTTACCATACACAGGCATGATTACAACCAGCTTGTGGGTTATGTATAAATATTGAGTCTGGCCAGGTTCAGTTGAGTTCAGATAAAATACCCCCCACATATACGCAATGATACGTTTAGTCTACTCATTCTTTTTAGAACAAACAAGGCTAACAGCTGCAGCAATATGACCAGGTGTCTTTCTGTTCAGGGTAGACATGTACACATTTAACCTGTGTTTAAAAATAAACTGCATAGATAAGTCACAGTTTCGTTCCAGAGTGCAATTTCATCATCATGATTAGAGAATTTGACCAACTCTTGTTTTCTTTTTATGTATTCCTTCCTGTTTTCTCTCAATTTCCTCTCTTCTTCTCTCCAGCCAAGATAATCTTTTCACATGCTGAGATTAAATGAAGTTTAAATGATTCAACATGGCAACCACCATGGTGCATTTTTGTGTCGGTGAGTGCATGAATGTATGACAGAAAATATGAGAAAAAGACAGGAGTTCTAGAAAGACAGAAAGGGATTCAGCATACACTGGAAAAAAAAAAAAGATTATTAATCTAAAAATGTGCTTCAAACGACAGCATCTAAATTAACATTAGCACAATCAACACAGATACATTAGGTTACACCAACAAAACTAATTTTAAGGGTTAGATCAGGTAGAAATAGTTCCTTGATTGAACAATTAGTAAAATCAGTTAAGAACAGACAATTAGTTAAGAACAGACCCCCCAGGACCAAACCAGAGATACACATTGGAATGTAATAAACTTTAATATAAAAGTTTAAATGTTACATCTTTGAGATGTAATTTATATACAGTATAGTTCATCTTTAAATATTACTGAAACTAAAACTAAAAGGTCCACTATCTTTTGTCTCAGCTTCAGACTCAAATTTTGGACAAAAGACAGTTTTATATAATTGATTTTTCAGGTGCTTAAAGTTAGTTTAGAAGATAGCTGGCTGTAGCTGCACCTATAGTCCTCCCACAAGGCATTAGAAACCCCAATAAGAAATAATTTGGGGTCCCTAATATATATTTTTTAATTATAAAAGATGATAAGGACATATCTCTCTTATATACGTACCATATATACACATACATGTTTGATTCATATTTACAAGTCTCAGTAGTGCTAAGTACATTAAATTTATATTATTTTAAATTAATATATGGTCGCACCACCTGACATTTTCTGGGTGGTAAAATCAGAAATCTTGTTTAATAATGAATTAATGCTGCCTAAAATGCTGTAAAACCAATATTAATCAACATACATTAGTTAGTTATCCTAGACAAGCTCTTCCCAAGATTGCTCGACATAACAGGCCACAAGCTGGAAATCAAGCAAGTGCACAGAGTCCCGGCTCAGAGAACGGTTGAGGGATACAGGCCCCAATCAATTCTGTCCAAATTTCTGAAATTATCCGATAAAGATCTCATGTTGTGTGAGGCAAGGAGCAAAGGAATGCTTTCTTGGAAGAATCACAGAGTTTTCTTGTTCCCAGACTTTGCAAGTTCGACAAGAGAGTAACATGATCAATCCAGGAAATGCAAGAAACTCTTACATCAATGGAAGATCACATTTAAACTGATGTTCCCGGCCAAACTGAGAATAGATACTAAGGATGGCCGTAAAATATTTACATACCCACATCAAGCATTGTCTTTCAAAGAAACAATGGGTGAGGAAACCATTTGATGATTTTCATGTGGTCCCCGAGTGGATTGACTCGCTTGGCATACACTCGACTGTCTGAGGAGGCTGGGTGCCATTTTGTTTTTTTTATGTTGGTTCCGCCTAGTGGCTGGAGTTTGTTTTGTGGAGTAACACTCAACATTGACTTATGTTGGAATGCGGTTTTTATAATTTAATTTTTGACACACAATCAATTTTTTCTAAAATGCCAAAATGTCAGATGTTAATATTAGTGGTTTATCGCTCTCCACGTGGAATGTGAATTGGTTGGTGCACCCCATGAAAAGAAGGAAGGTTATTTGTTTCATCAAACATAAGAAATGTTATATATTGTTGCTTCAAGAAATGCATCTTTCCCTGCAGTAAGCTGAAAATTTTGGGAAGATATGGGGTGGACATTTTTTTCTTTAGTGCTGGCTCTAGTAAGAGCAGGTGAATCATTATATTGATAAGTAAATATCTACAATTAAAATTGCTCAAACAGATTAAAGATAAATTAGGAAGAGACGTTACAATTTTAGCAGAAATTCAGGTTAACTCTGATGATCAGGGCTTTTGTTAGATAATTTTGTCATTCAATGTATTTAATTTATTTTCTTGATCTGCAATCCCCGTCTCGATGCGGCTCAGCTGAGGGAAGAAAGAAATGACACAGAGACCCAATGCTATCAAATCCTTCTTCAAAGTTTATTGTTCAACACTTCGTTAAATGGTCCAGAAAAACCACATTCCATTGGACCCCCACCAATGAAATAGTTATTTGCCTTATATCGGGGTGACATACATGTCTGAGCTACGTGTGAAATATGAGAATAGAGACAGGAAACGCATTCCTATTGAAACAACCTATTCCTGCAAGGGGCAGCTTTGCTTTGTGATGACACAGCAAGCTACATCACCCAGAGAAGTTGTTGAGAAGCCTTAATTATTTCACATTGCCCACTTTGATCCTGAAAGGATCATGTGGCCTTCTCCACCAACTTCAGTATCAGGTATACGTACATAATGGAACATGGTGATATTATGCCTGTTTATAATCACATTCAACTTTCCCATTAGTAATTGTAGCAAACATGGGCCAAAAAGTAACATAAGTAAAATGCATACAGCAATCGATATAATGGAGGACATCCAGGCCGTGAACCACTCAAACATATTGGAATTACACTTGTGACTCCTTGCTGTTGTGTTGATGCTGAACGGGCATAGGCAAGCACAACCACCTGCCATATGCAGATGATTTATAACAAATGGATGAGTAGGGCTTTCTGCAGGCAGAGGGGGAGAGAGAGATATCACCATTTATGCCATTTCATATTTTAATGAGGGAATCCACATATTCTGCAATCACCACATCAATGTCACCTGTGGAGAGAGAGATAGCCAGCGCGGCCTTTGACCCAAGGGGTTGGAAAAGGCCTACCCGTTAGTATTTCAAATGGAGAGAATTTAATAACAGAGAATGGTGACATTCTGAGCTCAGTCAGCCGAATCTCTGTATTATTTATTTTGCCAAATTTTCACCATTTTATCATTTTACCTTACACACGGGAAAGCTTCTGTCCATTTAGAAAAATGGCCCATGATCACGAGTAATAATTTGTTATTCCTGCATGGCAGCATATATGTAAAATCTATTTGCAGGTGTTGGAATGGCAGTTCCGGGTGTGGTAATGAGTCATGCTTCGTAGGCTTGTGTCTGTTGTTCTTTGCGCATCTTAGACATAAGTCCAGGATTAATTTGACTGCATTTTGTACCCCATTTATGCAATAAGTTTGATTTATTGACTGGATGACTTTTTCTTTTGAAACGTGCAAAATACTGTGATAATGTTGACCAAGTATTACTATTGCAGTCTTGGGTAGAGCCAGACACCCTTGTTTATCTCTTAACAAATTATTCTGGTCTGGGCTTACCACAACTTCCCTTGCAGCCCACTTTGCTACTTTATCGGCATACTTCGAGTCTGTGTATATATCGATTGATTTAACTTTAGCCAAATGGCATGCTCTGATCAACGCAAACAACTCAGCAGCTTGTGCAGATTTATATGGGAGCAAATAAGCTTCAAAATTAGATTTGGAAGTTTCGTTACAGCATATCCAAACCAGTATACGGAATAATTTGGCTTGGAACAGGACTCATCAACGTACCAATGGTCCCCCTCTTCCAGGGCGCATTATGAAACATCCGGCCTGCAGGAAGTACATGTTTTTAGGCGATCAAAGCAATCCTGTGTATCGTTGAAAAATTCACCTCGAGTCAGCAATTTGTTTTTGATTAGCAGTAGCCAATAAAATAACTTCATACCCCGATCAACGTTGTGCTGTCATGTGGTAATGTTGTGAATGAATGTTCCTACCTGGTGAGAAATGTGCACAACTAATTTATGTGAGAGAACAATACGTTCTGCATGTTGTACCATCAACGCCGCAGCAGTCATTGCTCGCAAATATGCAGGGACGCCTTTGGCGACTGCCTCAAAAATGTTTGACAAGTACACCACTGGTCTATATGTTCCGCCATGGGACTGAGCGAGGATCGCTGCTGCTGTGCCTGCCACCTCGTGCACATAAAGATGAAAGGGTTCATCATGATTTGTTAGCAATGTCCATTTCAGCAGTACATTTGATAGGTTCCTCAGCCCTTAACAGTGTTGCTTCTCTCAGGATTTTGTCATATAACGAGCAGTTTGGCACCCATGCTCGACAATAGTCACTAAACCCATTGCAGCTTTTCTTTTGATGCCTTGAAGCCAGCCTTCGCTAATGCATTGCACACAATAGTTGAACCGGCTGTGCATGACTTGATGTCCGGAAAGCAGGATGTCATCAGCATATTGCAATAGACAGCTTGTTGTCCTTCAAAGTAGCGTGCACTACTGCAGAGAACACAGCAGGCGAGTCTCTAAATTCCTGGGGCATTTTGTTACTGTTGGCCTCCATATGTGAATGTGAACAGCGGCTGCGTAACAGGCATGACTGACACTGAAGAATGCAGAAAACAAATTAATAATAGTAAAATGAGTGTGGTCTGCTGGAATTTAGTTAATAGTAGTGCACACATCCGGCACCACTGGTGAAAATGTCATTAATTTTTTCAACTCTTCCATTAATTGTCATGTATTATTAGCTTTCTTCATAGTTTTAATTGGTGATTAATATGATGAGTGAATGGGTTTCAAAATACATTGTTTCAGACACTTTATTAATACCTTTTAACACCTTTGTTTTTCTGACAGAGGATACTGTTTGCGGTATACTGGCAAGTTAGAGCGGAGTTTGGCAACATATGGTCTTACATCAATAAGGCCCGCCTCATCTTTGTGGGCAGCCCATAGCGCTGGGTCAACGTTGAGCATTTCCTTTTTCGCAGCAGAAGTGTTGACAGACGTTGAGCTCCAAACTTCTCCGCAGTGTCCTGTATACACTCAATGACAATATACTGAGGGAAACAGCAATTGTAATGAGTTAGAATCAAAAGTTATTTTTGCCCCAATTTTCTGCATTGGATCACAGACCAGTAGGCAGAATGGAGAGTAAGGCAAAATTACAAAATCATGCATTTTAAACAAGTTTGTGTTATCTGGAGGATTTATGGGTAATTTTGGTGTCATATGACACTTCACAGGAATGCCATTAATTCCCACGGAGTATAGAGTGCGTCCTGTAATAGAGCCCTCATAGCAATGTGCTGTTAATGAACTTTTAAATGTGGCAGTTTCGATGATAAAGGTATGCGGTTTTCATATGGTAATTCTTTGCATATAGCCAGCGTCTCTGACAATATTAGTGAAACGATTTGATAGCCATCTGGGCACTTGATAAAAGGAAATGCAGATGTACCTTGGCTCATATCTTTCTTTGAATCTGAATCGAATACGTCCATGGCTGCAGTGAATGAGTTGCCTTTACATTGTGTCAAATTGGGATACAACAGTGCATATGGTGTCTTTGGGAGGTTAGGGGTTAAAGCTTTGTTCATGACAATATCATATTTAGGCGGCTTGATTTGAAACAGAGACCGCTGCGTGCAGTTGATTAGTCTCTTTTCGTTCAGGACCTTTGTCCCAGAATGGTTTTATTTTCTTCCACACCTTGTATGACTCTTTTTATGTATTTATAATCCCACTGAGGGTCCTTTCACCCTCCTTAACCATAGATTTGGATTTACTCATGAATTGATCTAATTAAGTTTTTTCTTTTTTTTTTCTTAATTTTTTCATTTTCCTTTCTCTGACCACCCAGCCAAATTGCTGATATACAGCTCAGTATTATAATCATGTTTATTGAAAAACATCCATTGTTTTGGAGTTTCATTCGATAGAGGATGGCTTATTTCCTGTCCTATAATGTCACCCTTTTAATAATAATAATACAAACAATTTCCCGATCGACACGGTTCATGCAGAAAGTCTAAGATACGGATGTAACCTCCATTCCCTGATGGAGGAAAGGAGACTTTGTGGATATTCTTATTCTGGTATGAATAAGAAGAGGATGGAAATTGTCCTAAGGAAAAGACAGAGAGAATTTGATCTGCATTATTGTTCCCCGTCTGTCGCTCAATTGGACATTATGTCGAAGAAGCGACACTAGAGGTCTCTCTTGAGCGCCGAATATGCCTCTGATCTATGAAAAAGGTCAATGGGAATTAGGCAGACAATATTTTTATACCCCACCTCGGACATACGGGTATAAAAGCGGGCAAATACGTCAAGTTCATTCAGGAATTTTCTAAGGAGCTGGAATGGTGGGAAGGGGGTCTTACCAAGTTTCCTAATCTTTCAGGGGGAAAAGACCCTGCGAGACCACACCTGCCCAGCAACGGGGAGGTAAGTGGCGAGATACATCATATGGGCCCCTCAGGTCGCATGTGGAAAAAATGGCGTGGTGGTAGATCCAGCCTCAAGGAGGGGGGAGTTGCTACAGCACGGCGACCGGAGGGCAGCTGGCACTGCCTAAGAGAGATGCGGGTCCACTCGCAAGGGGACCGTACTGCGGAATATACACACAGGAGGAGTCCACGCAGGAGTCTGGACCTGTGGAGCACCTATACCAGTATGGGTAGATTAAGTACCCGTAGTGGATTGGGTCAGTGAATTCATCTGCTGAAATGCGGACCCATAGGGCTAGGGAGGAATCGTCCAGGGATCCGAATATATGGAATCTAACGTCTTGGTCTCTGGGTCGATCGCCTCAGGAGTGCCTTGGAGCCTTATGGGTTTCCTGCGGGGTGCTCGACGCGTGGGCTGAGAGCTGGGCCCGGGTTGAGGCGGAGCAGCTTGGCGCTTCCACGCCACAGGAGGACGCCCTCGGCGCCCTTGACGGGGCATGGCCCATAGCGGCAGGCTTGCGGCGGGGCAGAATATGTGAAATCTGGGAGACAGGAGCGTTGAGGAAGTGCACTTTGTCGGCCTCATGCATCTCGATTAACTGTGCTGTGACCTTCGTGGCTCTAAGGGTGAGGTCGGTCGCTGAGTGCAGTTCCTGCAACACATTGGGATCAGGGCTACCCCCGTGCAGATCTTTAAGTGCCTTGGCCTGGTGGACTTGCAGGAGGGCCATGGCATGCAGGGCGGAAGCGGCATGTCCGGCGGTGCTGTAGGTTTTGGCATCAGTGACGATGTTGTCCTACAGGCCTTGGAGGGGAGTACAGGGCGACCCCGCCAGGTGGTAGGGTTTTCGGGGCATAGGTGAAGCGCAACAGCCCTATCCACCTGAGGAATCGGCGTTTACTCGTGGTCCGCCGTCGAGGGTAGTGAGAGCGGATGAGCGAATGGCTTTGTGACGTGTGGAGAGCTGTGCCCTGCATGCAGACGTCAGCTCATCATGCACCTCCGGGAAAAACGGGACCGGCGGGGGTGTGGCTGTGAGCGGCGTGGAGCCTCCAGGAACCAGTCATCCAACCCCACACTGGCGGTGGCCCGGGCAAGCATATCGGACAGCTGCGCGTCGGCCTCAGCCTGGGCATGCAGGCCCGAAGGCAGCAGCCCAGGGGAGTCCTCAGCGTCAGACCGATGCAGTGGCGAGCTCATCCACCTCAAGCTCTAGAGGATAGGCAGACTGGCCGTGAGGCGATCCGCTGTTGCCTCGAGCACAGACGGGAGTCAACGAGCGTGCCGGGGGGCGGGTTGTCCGAGGGGGCGTACCCGCTGCCATCCCCCAGACCTGGAGTGCCCCCCGCAACGTTGCCATGGTCATATTCTCGCGGTGAGAACATGAACCATCCACAAATGCTGCCTAGGTGTAATCGCAACCCAGACAGACGAGACAACGCCTGTGGCCGTCTGAAGTGGAGAGCACTCTACCGCATCCAGGAACTACGCAGGGGTGGAAGGCCATCTTTATAAAGACGTGTCCTGAAAAGGACGTTCAATGCCAGCTGCGTATTTGCTCTTTTAGAGGAAATAACTCTTAGAGAAAATCACTCTTTTATAACTCTTTAAGTTTCTTGCGCTGTCAAAGCGCCCAGGGGCAAACAGAAAAAGCTGCTGTAATGTGCCGTCGAATCCAAAAGGCAAGCGTCAGAGGAAAACAGGAACAGGTGTGTAATTCGCAGCTGACTGCAACACGACTAACGGCTCCCGCTTTTATACCCGTATGTCCGGGGCGGGGTATGCAAATACTGTCTGCCTAATTCCCATTGGCCTTTTTTCATAGATCAGAGGCATATTCGGCGCTCAAGAGAGACCGCTAGTGTCGCTTCTTCGACACAATGTCCAATTGAGCGACAGACGGGGAACAATAATGCAGATCAAATTCTCTCTGTCTTTTCCTTAGGACAATTTCCATCCTCTTCTTATTCATACCAGAATAAGAATATCCTTTAAACTACTGCTGCGGTCGTGGGGTTTTTCCTATTTATAATAGGGCAAAACCTTCCTTCCTATTTATAATAGGGCAAAATCATACCTTTGAAGAGGCCCCCGAGCAGAGTTATTAATTGAGTTAATATCGAGACAAATTAAACTACGTTTTGTTCAATCTCTCATCAGACAGGTTAATCCTTGATAATTAAATAATTCTAGTATGACTAGTAAGTCATTCAATGTATTTAATTTATTTTCTTGATCTGCAATCCCCGTCTCGATGCGGCTCAGCTGAGGGAAGAAAGAAATGACACAGAGACCCAATGCTATCAAATCCTTCTTCAAAGTTTATTGTTCAGCACTTCGTTATATGGTCCAGAAAAACCACATTCCATTGGACCCCCACCAATGAAATAGTTCTTAACCTTATATGGGGGTGACATACATGTCTGAGCTACATGAGAGTAGAGACAGGATACACATTCCTATAGAAACAACCTATTCTTGCAAGGGGCAGCTTTGCTTTGTGATGACACAGCAAGCTACATCACCCAGAGAAATTGATGAGAAGCCTTAATTATTTCACAGCTTTTTTTATAGATCTGGAAGGGATGTTGCAAGCTGCTGGCCCCTCATGATATTATATTGGGAGGGTCTTTTGTTGGACTCAGTCCTTGATCATTGTGAAGCAAAAGTGTGTAAGCCCCCTATAGAAACATTTTCACATCCCAGGATGTGTAAAATTATTGGTCTTAACAGATATTTGGAGACTTTTGAACCCATATTGTAGGGACTATACATATTTTTCATCAGTCCATATGATTTATTCTAGAATAGATTTAAAACAAATAATTTTTTGGTATACAAGTCCCTCATTTTATCTGTTGTCGATTGCTGAATTGGAAACATTTTAGTCTCAGATCATGCCCTGGTGAGTTTAGAGGTGTTGCTACATCTTTAGAAAAATAAATCATATAGTTGGCACTTTAATGTATCCCCTTTTGCAAAATCCTGATTTCCAACAAATGTTAAAGGCTGAAATCAATGTTTATATAGAAACCAACTGGTCCTTAGTATCCTTTGTGTGTGTGGCTTGGGATTGGATCATACAGTATGCCTCATTCATCAAAAATCAATTTTGGATTTGGAAGGGAATATTAAAAGTGGCAGAGGCTGAGCAGTTTTGGTTATTCAGGGCAAGACATTCATACTTTGTCTCTGGGGACAAAGCAGAGAAGCTTTTGTCTAGATATATAAAGCAGAGAGAGTCTTTTTCTACCATTCTCTCAGTGAAATCTCCTCGTGGCCATTGATATCAATAATCTTGATCTCTATAGTTCCACGTCTTCGTCTACTAATACTTCTTCCTAAACTGATGACAGAGCTAAAGAATTATCTTGATTTTGAGATAAACTTGGAGGAGCTTGGCGAGGTAATTAAGGCTCTGGGACCAGACAACAATTTGCCATTTTTTAATTATCTAATGCTACATAACTGGCTCCATTTTTGTTAGACGTTTATACAGAAACATTAAAGAATGAAAAACTTCCACCAACCATGACAAAAGCCCGGATCAGTCTGATTCTTAAAAAAAGACAAATATCCAAGTGAGTGTAAGAAATTATTGTCACATTTCCCTGATCCAGCAAGAAATTAAAATATTGTCAAAAATTTGGGCTAACCGATTAATAATATATGTTTAATATGGTAGACTAGGATTATATATTTAAGATTTTGGAAATATACGGGTTTGGGAATACTTTTACTTGATGGATTAAGTTACATTATAGACACTCTGTAGCGGCGGTACAAACAAATGGATTCATTTCAGATTATTTTTACTCTGTATAGTGTAACCCAGCAGGGTTGTACTCTTTCCACTTTATTGTTCTGTCTTGCTCCGAAACCATTAGCAGCTGCGATATGAAAGGAGGATGATTTTCCAGGGGTGATGGCAGGAGGTATGGCATAAGCTTTTGCTTTACATCAGAATCAGAATCAGAATCAGCTTTATTGCCAAGTATGCTTACACATACAAGGAATTTGTCTAGGTGACAGGAGCTTCCAGTCAACAACAATACAAACAATACCAAAAACAGCAGCAAGACATGGGTAATTAAAAACAAAAAAGAACACAAAATAAATAATTATACATATACGTACATACACTCACCTTCATACATACCCACATACACACACGTAGTGCAAAACTAATACAATCTGTATATAAAGAACAAAAAACAGTATATTATGTACAGAGCAATGTAAGTAATGGCAGAAGTGGATATGTTGGATAATATAAATTAAAATTAAAATTAAACTGTGTTTTGCACATAATTATTGCTCAATGGGGCAATTTAATTGTTCATTAGATGGATGGCCTGAGGGAAAAAACTGTTCCTGTGTCTGACGGTTCTGGTGTTCAGAGCTCTGAAGCGCCGGCCAGAAGGAAACAGTTCAAAAAGGTAGTGGGCAGGGTGAGTGGGGTCCAGAGTGATTTTACCAGAATTTTTCCTCACTCTGGAAGTGTATAGTTCTTGAAGGGGGGGCAGGGGGCAACCAATAATCCTCTCAGCAGACCGAACTGTCCTTTGTAGTCTTCTGATGTCTGATTTCGTAGCTGCACCAAACCAGACAGTTATTGAAGTGCAGAGGACAGACTCAATGACTGCTGAATAGAACTGTTTCAGCAGCACTGGTGGCAGGTTGAACTTCCTGAGCTGGCGAAGGAAGTACAACCACTGCTGGGCCTTTTTCACAATGGAGTCGATGTGTATCTCCCACTTCAGGTCCTGTGAGATGGTAGTGCCCAGGAACCTGAATGACTTCACTGCTGCCACAGTGCTGTTTAGAATGGTGAGGGGGGACAATGTTGGGGTGTTCCTCCTAAAGTCCACAATCATCTCCACTGTTTTGAGCATGCTCAGCTCCAGGTTGTTTTGACTGCACCAGAAAGCCAGCCGTTCAACCTCCTTTCTATATGCAGACTCATCATCATCTCGGATGAGACCGATGACAGTGGTGTCGTCTGCAAACTTCAGGAGCCTGACAGAGGGGTCCTTGGTGGTGCAGTCATTGGTGTACAGGGAGAAGAGAAGTGGGGAGAGCACACATCCCTGGGGGGCACCAGTGCTGATGGTACAGGTGGTGGAAGTGAATTTTCCCTGCCTCACAAGCTGCTGCCTGTCCGTCAGAAAACTGGTAATCCACTGACAGGTAGAGGTGGGAACAGGGAGTTGGTTTAACTTAGTCCGGAGTATATCTGGTATGATTGTGTTGAAAGCCGAGCTGAAGTCCACAAAAATGATCCTTACGTATGTCCCCGGTCTGTCCAGATGTTGCAGGATATGATGCAAACCCATGTTGACTGCATCATCCACAGACCTGTTTGCTCGATAAGCAAATTGAAGGGGGTCCAGAAAGGGTCCAGTGATGTCCTTCAGGTGGGCCAACACCAGTTTCTCAAATGACTTCATGACCACAGATGTCAGGGCGACAGGTCTGTAGTCATTAAGTCCTGTGATTTTAGGTTTCTTAGGGACAGGGATAATAACTGAGCTTTTGAAGCAGCATGGGACTTCACACTGCTCCAGTGATCTATTGAAGATCTGAGTGAAGATGGGGGCCAGTTGGTTAGCACAGGAACGAAGGCAAGCTGGTGAGATGCCATCTGGTCCTGGAGCCTTCCTTGTCCTTTACTTCCGAAAGACACGGCACACATCATCCTCACTGATCTTGAGTGCAGGTAGTGTAGCAGGAGGGGGGAGGAGGGGGGTTGCAGGAGGTGTTAATGGTTGTGTGAAATGAAGGTCCGAGTGCATGTGGGGTGTGAAATCGGGCCTTTCAAATCTGCAGTAAAACACATTCAGGTCGTCAGCCAGTCGTTGATCCGCCACAGGGTTGGGGGTAGGAGTCCTGTAATTAGTAAGTTGTTTCAGGCCACTCCACACTGATGCAGGGTCGTTAGCTGAAAACTTTCTTTTCAGCTTCTCAGAGTAGCTTCTTTTAGCCACTCTGATTTCCTTATTCAGTGTGTTCCTGGCCCGATTATACAAGACTCTATCCCCACCCCTGTAAGCCTCCTCTTTGGCATGACGAAGCTGTCTGAGTTTTCCTGTGAACCATGGTTTATCATTGTTGAATGACAAAAATGTCCTAGTAGGGATGCACATATCCTCACAGAAACTGATGTATGATGTAACAGTATCTGTGAGCTCGTCCAGGTCTGTAGCTGCAGCTTCAAAAACACTCTAATCAGTGCAGTCAAAGCAGGCTTGTAGTTCCAGCTGTGCTTCAATAGTCCATTTCCTTATAGTCCTTACAACTGGCTTTGTTGATTTTAATTTCTGCCTGTAGGTCGGGAGAAGATGAACCAGACAGTGATCAGAGAGTCCCAAAGCTGCACGTGGGACAGAGCGATATGCATCCTTTAATGTTGTATAGCAGTGATCCAATATATTCCTGTCTCTGGTGGGCCATGTAATGTGCTGTCTGTATTTGGGCAGTTCGCGTGTGAGATTTGTTTTGTTAAAGTCCTCAAGAATAATAATGACTGAGTCCGGGTATTGTTGTTCTGTGTCTGAGATTTGATCAGCCAGCTGTTGCAGCGCTAAGTTCCCAGATGCGTTTGGAGGAATGTAAACACTCACCAGAATAAACGAAGAAAACTCCCGCGGCGAGTAGAACGGCTTACAGTTAATAAGAGCGCTTCCAGATTAGGACAGCACATCCTCTTTAGTGTTGTTACATCTGTACACCAACTTTCGTTGATGTAAAAGCATGTTCCACCGCCTCTCGTTTTCCCCGTTAACTCCGCGATGTGATCCGCTCTGAACAGCTGGAAGCCCGGCAGATGTAATGCGCTGTCCGGAATGGCTTCACTCAGCCAGGTTTCAGTGAAGCACAGTGCAGCAGAGTTTGAAAAGTCCTTATTAGTATGTGTGAGGAGATGTAGTTCGTCCGTTTTGTTGGGAAGAGAGCGGAGATTTGCGAGATGAATGCTCGGCAGTGCTGTTTGAACGCCGCGCTGACGGAGTTTAACCAGCGCGCCAGCTCGTCTCCCTCGCCTGCGTCTCGTAGCGCATCTAAACAACACAGCAGCGCCTCCAACTAAAATGTCCAGCAAAACGTCCGAATATTGAAAAACCGGGAAAAGATTATCTGGTATATGCTGCCGAATGTTCAGCAGTTCGTCCCTGGTAAAACTGATTGGTAAAAGATTGCTAAACACAGGACAAACTAACAAAAACAACAAAAGAATTGAAGAGCTCCACACCGAGACGGCCATCTGCGGCGCCATGTTGTATATGCAACAGGTGATATTTTATTATTCGTCTCCGACCCCACTAGATCTATGCCTTGCATTCACAGAATTATTAATTCCTTTTCTAAACTAAATCCGAAGCTCTGACTCTAACGGCATACTACCCCGTAACGGCTTTCCAGCTGGGCTCCTTCCAGTGTCCCAAACAGGACATTAAATATTTGGGCATTTAATTCCCAGCAAATTTGTCTGATTTATTCAGTTGTTCATTTATTCATATTGACTGAGTTCATTTTGATCCCTTAATAAAAAGGTTCTCGAGTGATGTGGGCAGGTGGGCTTCATTACATTTATCTATGATTTGGAATGTTAATGTTATTCAGATTAATTGTATTACAAAATGTAACAACCTGTTACAATCTCTTCCTATAGATTTCCCCCTTTCTTCATTTAAGCAATTTGATAGCATAGCGAAGTCCTTCATTTGGAATGGTAAGCGTCCTAGATTACATTTTAAGAAGTTGCATAGACCGATTGACAAAGGTGGGCTAGGCCTACACAAGATTTGTATTTTATTATTATGCATTCGGTCTCAGACATTTGGCTCACTGGTCCCTTCCACCTGATAGAGCCCCTCCCTGGTTTTGTATTGAACAGGAAGTTATTGCCCCTATTTTGCCATTGCAAAGGCTTTCTATCAATCTAATCGGAGAAGATAAGTCGTTATCTCGCAACCTGTTATCTCGCATTTGCACTTGGTATGGACAAAAGAGTGTTTAATTCGGACATTTATTTAAATGTTCCCTCAAGCATATGGCTGAACCCAAAATGTATTGATAAGTCCCCTTTCTGCTGGTCAGAGTAGATTGTGAGGGGGGTTGCTACAATCGGTGACCTATATGAGAGCAGAGTGATGAGATCGTTTGAAAATTTGTTTCAACATTTTGGGATTCCCAGATCTAAGTTCTATAGGTCAGCTGCACCTCCTACTCTGTATTGTTTTTGGGAGAAGCATGCACCCACTAAAGTGGCAGATACTATGGGAGAGGTGATTACTGCTTTTGGAAAAGGTAATGAGGCATCAGTGTATTACTCCCTGTTAATTCAGAGTCTGGGGGATGGAGCTCTAACTTCTATCAAGAGATTATGGGTGAAAGATTTAAACTAAAAGTTGATTTTGTGTATTTATGTTTTGATTTTCTGTGTTTTAATAAAAATGTTAATGATAACAAAATTACTGTTTTACAGTAGAAATGTTACTGCCAGAGTAATTTCTTATTTTATGTCAATATGTCAAAATATCAAAGCAAGCATTATGAAAATTAAACTTTTGTTCATTGAAAATTAATGTTATAAATATGCACCTACATATTGAATTATGCAAAACTCATGCTGTTTTGTTCTAAGCAGGCTTCAGTGAACAACATCTAATTGAATATTTAGTCCAAAATTGTGCACATTTACAGAAATGTCGCTAGATTCTCATATTTAATTAATGAAGAATTATTATTTATGTAAATTTTCCACTAAGTTATGCGATGTTCCTCAAGCACATCTGTATATTATTCTTTGTTTACAGGGTTATATATCTAGAGTATACTATGTTTTAGTATCAACTGAAGATTAGTACTTCTGAAATCACTATAAGATGATTTAAACATTCTGGACTCTACGGAAAACATTTGTGGCTTAAGTCCTGGTAGCCCCTCCCTAAAGTCACCCATGACACAGAAGACCACAATATCAGTACTCACAGAATCAAGATACTGTGGACGTAACCTTGATACATGATATTAAGGAGGGTGAAAGAGAGATTCAAACATAGAGAAAGCTAAAAAAATATATTTCTAGATGTGCTTGTAATTGCTAGATTATATTGACTGTGTTTCACAAAGAATGCAAGAGTTCATAAAACTTTTGGGTTACTTTACTGTACATTACCTACAATGTAGAAATAAGTATTAGATGTTAGAGAGAGTTGCCAGTTGTTTGACTATTTGTGGGTGACAAAGCAGTGATTTTCTTGCAGCAACACTGGTAATGAGTGTATTAGCTAATTTGTACAAAAATGGTAGGACAAAAGCAAACTTTCTGTTGGCTAAATATTTGAGGATTAAACAAAATGACATGATATGCAGATAATTTGTCACAGCTATACAGTATGTTTTCCCCTTTAAACTGCTCCATGAGGCATAAAAACATATAAGACATGATATAAATATTGTTAGATCAATACTTCTCAGATTTGGAACATTTATGAGATTCTGTAAGAAACAAGTCTGCCATTTACCAGACACATTATTCTAAAATAATTTTATACACTGGATGCAGAGACAGTCCCTCTGGAGAAACCTAATGATCAGGGTTAACAGTGATAAGGGATCTCAGGAACTCTTGGGTTTATAATTAGATTGCTGTAGATAAAATATCTAAATTAGATATAATTATATTTTAACAACAATTAAAGTGTGACAAAGCACCTCCGTGCATGCCATTTTCACTTTCTCAGAAGCAAACTCCACATGTTCTCTACAGAGACTCAAGAAATCTGATTTCTACTCAAAATTGGTTAAAGTGTCCTGTTCCTAATTCCTCTAATAGGCCTACCCCTTTTCCTGTTCCTGACTATGATGGCTTGATCGTCCACCTACTCATACTCTTTGGTCGTTCCTGGTAAACAGTAAAACAGAAATGTTTATTTATACTTCTCATACACATAAAAACATGTAATGAACAGCAATAGCAATCAAAGAAATATGAAATATTTAAAATCATAAAAGTTGAAGGGACACATATGTAAATCTAACTTGTGCTCAGTTTACAAATCTGCGTACTGCAAACTTTATTATCAGGCTTCATTTTCAATAAATGTACTGAATTTTCTGGGACATCTGCAGTGGTGCTCTATGAGGATTTTATAGTAAAAGGTATTTTTACATGGACCGTTTACAAATATTGCGTTTGTTATGATGACTCAAGCTCCTTTTTTTAAAGAGAACATTTTTAATTAATAATTTTATTTTTTTTCCAAGGCAAAGCCTTTGAGATCACATACGTCCGTTTAAAGTTCTACACCAGCCGACCAGAGAGCTTTACCATCTACAAGCGAACAGAGGAGAAAGGACCATGGCAACCATACCAATATTACAGCGCTTCCTGTCATAAGACTTTCGGAAGGGACAATAAGGACTTCATACGGCCAGGACAGGAGGAGAGGACACCACTCTGCACAGACGAGTTTAGTGACATCTCCCCGCTTACTGGTGGAAATGTGGCCTTCTCCACATTGGAAGGACGACCCAGTGCTTACAACTTCGACCAGAGTCCCGTGTTACAGGTTTGACATGTTATTTTGAAAGGATAGTTTTTCCAAAAAATTATATTTATATCATCACTTAGTCGTCATCCCCATGATTTTCCAAATCCATATGATTTAAGTTTAAAAACCTCAGTTTTCAGTTTCCTAATATCATCATTTTCCAAAATAGGCGGTAATGGAGAGCGTTTTTGAAACACTTAGTTTTCGGCGCTGTTCAAATATGGATGAAAGGCATAAACATAGTGAGATTCATGTGTTTTTAAATGAAAACATATTACTGTGGCTGTACCATAGAAGTGTTACTGATTTTGAATGACATGAGGGTGATTAATGACCATAGAATATTCATTTGTGGGTGAACTAACCATTTGTTTTGCTGTGTTTTGTAATTTAATGCATGAATACGGGTTGTTATATCAAAGTAACATTTCATTTTAACATGCCCATATCAAACCTAAACCTGCCTGAATACATCCTTTAGCATGGCAAATATTAACTTGAACCATTTCCAGATATTTGGCATGTAAACCTGAGACATTTAATGTCTAAATTGACTATCTTCATGGCTTGTTGACAAGAACATGCTGCTTTAGTGAACGGCTTATCTCCCCAGGCTTTAGATATTTAGATAGATGTACTTTTTTGTAGAGGAAAGCTGTACATCACTGTAAAGCTTCCCCAATTTTTGCTAAACATGAATTTGCCCAGCATGCCATGCTTCGAAATAAATCCTTAAAAAAAAAATCTCAAAATGTTTTGTGAGTTCCTTCCTCATAGAGGTACATTCACAGTCATCAAATAAAGTTCAGAAAATCCCAGGTGACAGGCAACAGCCAAAACTTGATACTGAAGAAAATGTGTACACACAGACTCATTTAATATAGGCACAAATATATAGAGATAAGTGCATTCTAGATCAAATCAGAGATGACAGGATATTAAATGATTACTACTTGTAAGAAGAGGATGTCCTCCTCCACATTCTGTTTTTAAAACAAAAGATGGATGGAATGTAACAGGAATGTCTAGGTTACGTATGTAACCTCCGTTCCCCGATGGAGGGAACGAGACGTTGTGTCGGAGAAGCGACACTAGGGGTCTATCTTGAGCACCGAAATATGCCTCTGACTTATGAAAAAAGGCCAATGAGAAGTTGGCAGACAGTATTTGCATACCCCGCCCCCGGACATACGGGTATTTAGGTGGACAAATACGGGAGTTCATTCAGGATTTTTCTGAGGAGCCAGAAATGGTCCGGCCACTACCATAGAAATGGTCCGGCCACAACAGTGGCTCGGCTCAGCGACGTGGCGGGGAGGACACAACGTCTCATTCCCTCCATCGGGGAACGGAGGTTACATATGTTACCAGACGTTCCCCTTCTGCCGCTCTCTTGACGTTGTGTGGGAGAAGCGACACTGGGGGTCCCACTTAAATCATGCCACGCGCTGAGCCGTGTACGTGAACTGCTGATACAGAAGCGGGCAGGTATTCTTATGTGCAAACGCGACCAGCTGTATCAGGCTGCACGTACCCTTCCCCAATGCCCCATTAAAGTCACCAGAATCCTTCTGGTTACCCTAGTGAGGGGAACAAGGTGATGCTTGCCAACCTGGGAATGGGCCAAGCCTGGCTGGGCCTCTTTTCTCTCTATGTTTCTCGTATAGATCACTGCCGGGGCCCTTACATGCATTGAGGGAAGGGTGTCTTAACAGTTTCCTATTCTTTCAGGGGGAGAAGACCCTGCGGAGACCACACCTACCCTGCAGGGGAGGTAAAGGTGGTGAATACATCACATGGCCGCTTAGGTCCTGTGTGGGAAAGTTGGCACGGTAGATCCAGCCTCGTAGAAGGGGGAGTTGCTACAGCACGGTGACCGAGGCAGCTGGAACTGCCTAAGGGAGACACGTGAGTCCAATCGTGAGGGGACAGTACCGCGGAGATTACACACAGGGGGAGTCCGCGTAGGAGGCCTTTAACCTGTGGAGAACCTATTCCAGTATAGGGTAGATTAAGTACCCGTAGTGGATTGGGTCGGCGAGTTCCTCCGCTGAACTGCAGACCCATGAGGGCTAGGGAGGAATCAACCAGGGATCCGAGAGGTGGGATCTCCTGGGAAAGAAGGCGCACTATTTTACCTCGGCTGAGGGAAAGGGTGCTAGGCGCAAGTGATTCACCCAGCCAATTCGTCACCGTGTTACCGAGTTCTACGGGCTTGGACCTGAGAAAATACAAGACGATACTGACTCAACTCGGGCTCGGAGGTATTGGGTGTTGCCCACCCTGCTGCTCTACAGATGTCTGCTAGGGAGGTGCCCTTGGCCAGTGCCCATGAGGATGCAACACTTCTGGTTGAGTGCGCTCGAACCCGCAAGGGGGGGCACGGCCTGGGTGTGGTAGGAACCTTAGGCACGTAGCCCGGTTGCGGTCTTAGGATCACGTATTTGTCTGCCGGACCAAACTCCAGGCAAGTGTCGCTGACAGAGAACGCTTGCAGGTCCCCGACCCGCTTGGTGGAGGTGAGTGCGATCAGCAGGGCCGTTTTGAGAGAGAGGGCCCTGAGTCCAGCTGAGTCTAGCGGCTCGATGGGGGGGTCTCTGGAGGCCCGCGAGGACCACTGAGAGATCCCAGGAGGGGATCCTGACGGTTAAGTCGTGCTTACCTAGAGACTTGCCGTCTACTGTATTGTGGTGAGCCGCGATGGCGGCGACATACACCATGGGGGTGGAAGGGGACAGCTCCAGAGGAGGAGATGACGGGCGAGTCGTGACATGTGGTGGGAGCGTACTCCTCGCCTTGGCGATTTATGTACGCCACCACTGCGGTGCTGTCTGACCTGACCAGGACATGTTTGTCCTGAACTAAGGGGAGAAACCTCCTCAAGGCAAATAAAACAGTCAGCAACTCTAGGCAGTTGATGTGCCCATTGCACATGGCGCCCCAACCCGATCTGGAGGCATCCGTCATGACCAGGATGCATCGGGACACCTGCTGCAAGGGTACTCCTGCTCGCAGAAAGCAGAGGTCTGTCCAGGGTTTGAGTGTTTGGCGGCAGGCTGTGGTGATCATCACACGGTGCGGTTTTGCAGCCTTGCTCGTTGGGCAGTGAAAGCCACGCCACTAAACTCCGTGCTAGGGGCAACAAGGGGACAAGTATTTTGGATGTACCCGGTGGGGCTTCGCAGCGGGGCGGAGAAGGTAGTGTGGCGTCAGGAGGCAGGGTGCGTCCCGAGGCTTTGGTGCCGAGAACAAACTCAAAGCACTTACCTTGCTCTGCGCGCCCGGCAGGGGGCAGGTTCGTGACTGAGGAGGAGGTCCAGTGCAGGCGTCCTCTAGACTCGTCAGAACTGGCCGGCCGGGGAACAGTCATGGGCGGTGTCCGTATCCAGTGTGCCGGGACTGTTTAAATCTTGCAGGAGGGGGCCATGGCTTGCAGGGTGGAGTGGTCTGGGACCGTTCTACCGCCGAGGGTAGCGAGAGAAGAGGAGCGAGGAAGCTCGGCTTACTCAGCTAGTAATGCACGTCCGGGAAGAAAGGAACCTCGCACATGCCCGCGGAACCAATTAAGCCCGTGGAAGCATAGCGGACCTCCATGCGTCAGGCTCAGACTGGGCGAGCAGACCCGAAGGTGGCGACCCAGGCGAGTTATCCGCATCAGATGCTGCTGTGACGCTCTCCGATGCAGCGGTGATGTCATCATCCAACGTCCGGGAGCTCAAGGGTCTGGACGGCCGGCCGTTAAGCGGACCGCACTCATCCCGAGCTCGGGGGAAGCAAGCAAGTGTGCCGGGGAGGTGGGAGGTGTCGAGGGGATTTACCCGGCGAAAAACGTCCCGTTATTCTCCCCAAATCGTCTTCATCACCCGCGGCACCTGCCCCAATCCCGTAGGAAGGAGGCGAGGCACGGGGGGCGGCTGAAGTGGCTTTCTCTCACTACAAGAGAAAGCAGAGATCGCAATGCTGCCACAGCTATCACAATGAAAATATATCCCATTGGAGAGAATGCTTATTCCGAGCTCGGACGGAAACAAGCAAGAGTGCCAGGGAGGCGGGGGGGTTTCGAGGGGATTTACCCGGCGAAAACGGAGCCCGTCATTATCCCCAGATCGTCTTCATCGCCCGAGGCGCCTGCCCCAATCCCGTAGGAAGGAGGCGAGGCACGGGGGGCGGCTGAAGTGGCTTTCTCTCATTACAAAATAAAGCCACGACCGCAATGCTGTCATGGCTTTGTTCTCGCACTGAAAACATAGACCATTCATAAAAACGCTGCCTGCGTGTGATCGCACCCAGGTACGTGAGGCAGTTTTTATGACCGTCAGAGGTGAGGAGAAATCAACTGCATCCAGAAAATACACAGGGGCGGAAAAACGTCTTGAAAAAGACGCTTCCTGAAAAGGAATGTGGCAGGGCGGAGGGCGGGGCCGGGTCGTGATACTACACACCTGGTCCTGTATTAGGCTAATTATGCCTCCGTGAGGTTTAAAGGCTGACTGCAGAGGGCCGTGCGGGAGAGAGAGATCGTTTACGGACATGTCCGTCATCTGTGTGTTTGTGTTGTCTTTTAAGTTTATCATTAAACCTATTATTTATATTGAAAAGCCGGTTCTCGCCTCCTCCTTCCCGGGTTTTCGGCACCAGGTATTCAATGTCGAGGGGAACAGTGATGTTACAGAAGGGGAACAGTGATGTTACAGAAGGGTCATGTCAATTCAAACTGTTCCCCCTCTGATTTTTAAGCCAAATACTTTTTTTGTATCTTTAGTAATAACGTTGTATGGTTATTGTAGGCACTTTAAGTGTTTATCTAAAATACTATGTCATAAATCAGACATTCGCATGTCTAAATGTGGTCAGTCAAGTCAAACTGAAAAAATAACTCAGAAATTGTTGTCATCTACCCACCCTCATGTCATTTGAAACTCAAATGACTTTCCTGTGGAAGAGGGAACAGGAAGGAGTTATCAGAATATCAAATTTGCTCTTATACAACGTAAGTACATGGTTATCACTGGCTGTCAAGTTCTGTTGCAGTTTTGCTTGGATTATATTTTTATATTATTATTTTATATAATATTACCTTATATATCTATTATACCCATTTTAACCTAGTGCAACCTCGCATCCACTGTCATTTAAGGGTTAAAGTTCTGGCACACGAGTCACGTGATGCTTAAAAATTGTGCCGATTTCGAAGCGCTTCTACGGTCACAGAGACAACAAAAGTAAGAAACCTCTACATTTTTTTTATTTAAACCTCTTTGGGTGTAAAGAGTAGCATCTCTAGTTTAATTTGATATGGTGCTTTAAAAATTATTAAATTTTTTGCGCGTCACTGTGCTGATAAACATGATATGCACACAAGTGATTTAGGACTTTATTCCCTCAAAAGCTGAAAAAAACACACATCTGTGTGTCAATTCACTTAATTTGCATTAAGTGCATTCCTGTGTTCACTGTACATTTACACATGGAGAATGAGTTCATCCAAAAGCTGAAAAATGTTGCTATCAAAACCTTAATATGGAGTTAGGGTGAAAATAATGCACATTTTGTACTGTTCTGAGATCAGTGCAGTCAGACACCACAATGGAGGTTAAATCATTCTCTAAATAGGGAGCAAGGGAGCATCCTATTACTCAATGTGCAGCTAAGTGCAACCAAAAGTTCTGTTTGTCTGGTTTGTTCTGTGTGTATTTCCCTTCCTTGTGTGTCTGTTTTGTTGCTCGGTAAGCATGATCAGTGTTTCTATGGAGTGGCTCGTTTATTATTAGCACATCTGTCCTTCATTCTCTCTCCCTACTTATACCCTCTTATTTGTGCTGTTTGTTGCCAGTACGTTGTGTGTGCTTTTGAGTTACACTCACTGCTTCCCTCAGTCGTTGTGTTCATGTGTTTGCTGTCAGTTTGTTTCTCTCATCTCCAGTAGGTTTCCTGTGTTTGGAAGTGTTCATCTCTTTCATTCATCTCTGCCTGGGTGTCCCTTGGCTGGATTGTGCTCATCTTCTCCCCACTGCAGTCTGAGCTGTGCCATTCTCTGCATTATCCCAACGTTTTTGGATAATGACGCGCAGTTGCGTTTAATTAACTGTTGTTTCTGTTTTCTCTGCTCTTGGGTCTCCTGTGCTGTTTCCTTGACAGTTTCAGGCTGCAGATGATTTTTGGACAACTTAACATGTTTAGCAGACATGGGACAATGGCAATCAGTACATAGATTCAGATTTATCATGCATCATTTTAGTTTAGCATGGTTGCAGTGATTGGATGATGCTGGTCATTACTTTCAATAAAAATTAATTATGCTAATTTCTGATGTAATGTCAAATCAAATCAAATCACTTTATTGTCAAACTACCATGTACACAAGTGCAACAGTAGGTGAAATTCTTGTGTGCAGTTCCGAGCAACATAGCAGTCATAACAGTGACTAGACATATACCAATTACAGTAAACAACATACTTGCGCAACACTATTTACATATCAAATGTACACATACTTACACAACACAATAATTATATACAATGTACAGTAGACAATACACACAATATAGAATACACAATATACAATAAGTAAAGAGTATATGATATATATAAGTAGTTGTATTGAGGAGAATATGTTGACAGTCCAGTGTGAGATTATAGATGAATAAAGTGCAGTGCTAATTATTGATCCTGATAGATCAAGTGTTCAACAGTCTGACTGCTTGGGGGAAGAAGCTGTCATGTATTCGGCTGGTGCGGGTCCTGATGCTGCGATACCGCCTGCCTGATGGTAGCAGTGAGAACAGACCATGACTCGGGTGGCTGGAGTCTGATGATCCTCCGAGCTTTTTTCACACACCGCCTTGTATATATGTCCTGGAGGGAGGGAAGCTCACCTCCGATGATGTTTCTGGCAGTTCGCACCACCCTTTGCAGGGCTTTGCAGTTGTGGGTGGTGCTATTGCCGTACCAGGCGGTGATGCAGCCAGTCAGGATGCTCTCTACAGTACTAGTGTAGAACCGTGTGAGGATGTGGTGGTTCATTCCAAACTTCCTCAGCTGTCTCAGGAAGAAAAGGCGCTGGTAAGCCTTCTTCACAACGGCCTCAGTGTGGACGGACCATGTGAGTTCCTCAATAATGTGGACACAGAGGAACTTGAAACTGCTGACTCTCTCTACCGGTGCTCCGTTAATGGTGATGGGGCTGTGTTCTCCGTCTTTCTTCCTGAAGTCCACTACAAGCTCCTTGGTTTTACTGACATTGAGGGAGAGGTTGTGCTCCTGACACCAGCGTGTCAGAGTGTGCACCTCCTCTCTGTAGGCACAGTCGTATCGTCAGCAAACTTAATGATGGTATCGGAGCTATGTGTTGCCACACAGTCATGTGTGAATAGGGAATACAGGAGTGGGCTGAGAACACAGCCCTGCGGGGCTCCAGTGTTGAGGGTCAGTGATGAGGAGATGTTGCTGCCCATTCTAACCACCTGACGTCTGCCTGACAGGAAATCCAGGATCCAGCTGCACAGCGAGCTGTTTAAGCCCAGAGCCCGGATTTTCTCATCAAGCTTGGAGGGCACTATGGTGTTGAATGCTGAGCTGTAGTCTACAAACAGCATTCTCTCATTACAAAAGAAAGCCACGACCGCAAGGCTGTCATGGCTTTGTTCTCGCACTGAAAACATAGACCATTCATAAAAACGCTGCCTGCGTGTGATCGCACCCAGGTACGTGAGGCAGTTTTTATGACCGTCAGAGGTGGGGAGAAATCAACCGTATCCAGAAACTACACAGGGGCGGAAAAACGTCTTTAAAAAGACGCTTCCTGAAAAGGACGTTCAATGCCTCTGTGTTTTGCTCTTTTTAGAGGAAATTACTCTTTTAAATAAAATCACTCTTTATAGAATAACTCTTTCGAGTTGTCTGCGCTGTCGAAGCGCCCAGGGGCAACAATGCACAGCCGTGCAAGGAAGGAGAAAGCCGCTGTTATGCGCCGTCAATCCAACAGCATGCAGAGCATCAGAGGAATAAACAGGAACTGGTGTGTGACTCGCAGCAGACTGCATGCACGACCATCGGCTCAGAAGAAATTTTCTGAATGAACTCCCGTATTTGCCCACCTAATTTACCACCGTCGTATCGTCAGCAAACTTAATGATGGTATTGGAGCTATGTGTTGCCACACAGTCATGTGTGTATAGGGAATACAGGAGTGGGCTGAGAACACAGCCCTGCGGGGCTCCAGTGTTGAGGGTCAGTGATGAGGAGATGTTGCTGCCCATTCTAAACCACCTGACGTCTGCCTGACAGGAAATCCAGGATCCAGCTGCACAGCGAGCTGTTTAAGCCCAGAGGCCGGAGTTTTTCATCAAGCTTGGAGGGCACTATGGTGTTTGAATGCTGAGCAGTAGTCTACAAACAGCATTCTCACATATGTGTTCCTTTTTTCCAGATGGGAGAGAGCAGTGTGTAGTGTAGATGCAATGGCATCATCAGTGGAGCAGTTGTTGCAGTAGGCAAACTGCAATGGGTCCAAAGAGGTGGGCAGAACAGAGCAGATGTAATCTCTGATTAACCTCTCGAAGCATTTGCTGATGATGGGGGTCAGAGCAACAGGACACCAGTCATTTACGCAAGTGATTAAAGCTTGCTTCGGTACAGGCACAATGGTTGATGTTTTGAAGCATGTGGGGACTACAGACAGGGAGAGGGACATATTGAAAATGTCTGTAAAAACACCAGCCAGTTGATTCACGAGCGCTCTGATGACACGGCCCGGAATGCGGTCTGGACCCGCGGCTTTACGGGTGTTCACCCGTCGGAAGGATCGGGTTACATCCACAACAGAGACAGAGAGTTAACCAACCTCTGTAGCGTCAGCCGCGAGTGCTCTCTCCGCGAGGGCGGTGTTATTGTCCTCGAAACAAGCATAAAATGTATTAAGTTCGTCCGGGAGAGATGCAGCGGTGTTCATGGCGGAGTCTTTATTCCGTTTGTAGTCCGTGATGGTGTTAATTCCCTGCCACATACTTCTGGAGTCAGTGGTGTTGAACTGACCTTCAAGCTTGTGCCTGTACTGGCATCTGGCTGCACTGATAGTGTTACAGAGGGCATAACTGGCTTGTTTACGCTCCTCCGTGTTAGAAGAATTAAAAGCGGAGGTCCGCGCAATGAGTGCCGCGCGAAGAACGCCGTTAACCCATGGTTTCTGGTTGGGGTATATCCGTATTGTTTTGGTCGGAACAACGTCCTCTACGCACTTCCTGATGAAACACGTTACACTGTCAGTGTAAACCTCGGCGGACCAGAATATCTCCCAGTCCGCGTGATCAAAGCAGTCTTGTAGCGCAGAGTCTGATTGGTCCGACCAGCACTGGATCGTTCTGAGGGTGGGTGCTTCCCGTTTCAGTTTCTGCCTGTAAGCGGGCAGAAGCAGAACGGAAGAGTGGTCCGATTTGCCAAATGGGGGGCGGGGGAGGGATTTGTAGCCATCCCAGAAAGGAGAGTAACAATGATCTAAAACCCGGTCCCCTCATGTGTTGAACTTTAGGTGTTGGTGGTATTTTGGAGCGATTGTTTTGAAGTTGGCTTTGTTAAAGTCCATGGTAACAATGAAGGCAGCCTCAGGGTGCGTGGTTTCCTGCTCACTTATACTCCCATACAGTTCCCTGAGTGCCTGGTCTGTGTCGGCTTGTGGGGGGATGTACACAGCTGTGATGATGACCGCTGTGAATTCCCTCGGTAGCCAGAATGGTCGACACAGAAGCATGAGATATTCCAGATCAGGAGAGCAGAAAGACTTGATGAAATGTATGTTCCTCTGATCACACCATGATTTGTTGATCATAAAACATACACCACCACCTCTGCTTTTACCTGAGAGGTCTTTCGCTCGGCACGGAAAAGCCCGTGATTTCGATGGCCGAGTCTGGAATCTCTGTAGACATCCAGGTTTCTGTAAGGCAGATAACACAGCAATCTCTCGTCTCTCGTTGGAAAGAGATCCGCGCTTTCAGCTCGCAGAGCTTTTTGTCCAGAGACTGAACATTTGCCAGTAGTATACTGGGTAGCGGGAGTCGATTTGCACGACGTCTTACTCTGATGAGAACACCGGCTCGTTTTCCCCTTTTCCTTCTGTGTTTCCGCGGCCGAGCAGCCCAGACAGAGGGCTCCGCCGGCGTGTTTGTAAACAGCGGGTCGGCATTAAGGAATTTGAAGTCCGGTTTTCGATGTGTAATTGTAGAACCAATGTCCAAAAGTGTTTGTCTGTCATAAACAATAAGGCAGACAACATTCAAGACAAAAAAACAAAGAACTGTAAACAAAACAAACAATAAACCGCAGTGTTGTATCGGAGCTCGCAACGCAGCAGCCATACTCTGCGCCATCTTTGGCTCATAATGTCTGTAACAACCAACACATCTGGAAACATAATAAACAATAATAATCAGATTTTCTATAGCTTGGTATTATTTAAAATTTCACAAATTTGTCCCGCTGTCCATGTATGTGGGCAGAACTCTGGAGAACTCTGAGAACTCTGCCCAAGGGAGACAAGGGTCCACCGACAGTGGGACCTTACCACAGAAAATACAATCAGAACATGTGGAGCACATGTGGAGCACCTGTTCCAGTACAGTAAAGTCTGCGGTCGGTCTGGCTGCAAAATGTCTCCATAGAATTCGGAGCCAGAGGGCTAGGGAAGAAGGACATCCAGGGTCCATGACTTATGGACTTGAAAAGGCGAGTAGAGTACATGTCTTTGCCTCAGGAGAGGGTAAAGGCGCTATGCACAAGCGATACACCCGGCCAGCTGTTCCGTATTAACGAATTGTTCAGACCTGTCAAAACACCGGCTCAAACCGGAGATTGTACAATCTTGCGAAGGTATTGGGTGTTGCCCAGCCCACCGCTCTACAGATGTCCTAGAGAGGTGCCATTGGCCTATGCCCATGAGGATGCCACACTCCTCGTAGAGAGGGCTGGCACAGCCTGTGTCTGGTAGTCCAACACAATGGTGTCCACGATCCAGTGGGCAAGCCTCTGTTTAGAGAAGGCGTTCCCTTTCTGCTGTCCACCAAAGCAGACAAAGAGCTGCTCAGAGCGTCTAAAGCTCTGCGAGGGATCCAAGTAGGCATACAAAGCGGACACTGCAATGCTAAGGCTGGGTCTGCCTCCTACCGGGGCAGAGCTTGCATGTTTACTACCTGATCCCTGAAATTGATCATAGGAACCTTGGGCACATAGCCCGGTCAGGGTCTCAGGATGACATGAAAGTCTACCAGACCAAACTCCAGGCAAGTGTCGCTGACAGAGAATGCTTGCAGGTCCACAACCCTATTGATGGAAGTGAGCGCAATCAGGAGTGCCGTCTTCAAGGAGAGGGCTTTAGTTTGACTGACTCTAGCGGCTCAAACAGGGCTCTCCAATGACCCGAGGTGACTACTTAGAGATCCCATGAGGGGAAAAGGCATGACCTAGGAGGGTTCAGCCTCCGGGCACCTCTAAGTAACCTGATGATCAGACTGTGCTTCCCTAACGACTTACCAACTTGCAATGTGGTGAGCCACTATGATGGCCACATAAACCTTCATTATGGAGGGGGGCAGCCACCCCTCCAGCCTCTCCTGCTGGAATAAGAGCACTGACCTGACTGCACAACTGTGTGGGTCTTCAGATCGGGAAGATCACCAATTTGCGAATAAGCACCACTTTAGGGCATAAAGCTGCCTAGTAGAGGGAGCTCTGGCTTGAGTGATCGTGTCTACGATGGCTGGTGGTAGACCGTTTAGATCTTCCGTATCCCATCCAAGGGCCAGACATGGAGGTTCCAGAGGTCTGGAACAAACAGTTAACATTTTAGCAGTTTGAAGGCATGTAACACATGAGCAGTGAGCACCGTGTTAACAAATATATTTCATGTAAATAATTAAAGAAATTGAGAATTTGGGAGCTCACACTTTTTTGCTAGGTTTGAAAAGGTATCCATTCCTTTATCAGGGAACATTTGGTGATATCTTTTCAGACCTCTATCTGCCCAAAACTCTAATATATTTGGAATGAAATCAGGATCTTTAGTAATTTCTCGTAAATTAACTATATTTTTCTTAATTTCACTATTTTTCTTTTTTTCTAAACATATTCTAAAAATATTAATACAAATATGTTATATTAATTAGTGGTGCTTGCCAAAGGCAAGGCATCACTATTGTTATTCGCCATACTTATTATTATAATTAGTGGTGCTTGCAAAGCATCACTATTGTAATCTCACATACTTATTAGTGGTGCTTGCAAAGCATCACTATTGTAATCTCACATACTTATTATTAGTGGTGCTTGCAAGCATCACTATTGTATCTTACATACTTATTAGTAGTGCTTCAAGCATCACTATGTAATCTACATACTTATTTTGTTTTTACACTTCTATTATTCTATCTCCGCAAAACTCGCACCTAACTCGTCCGCACGTTCGTAGACCCACGAATGAGGTGTCAAATCGAACGGCCTATTGAGGACACGTGTGCTATGACTTTTATAAGCTGATCGGGGTACGGTATTTGCCCCAGGGCAAAAAGCGCTAAAAATCCATAGACTTAACATTGCGACAAACTTTGACGCATCACAGCTCCGAGCCAGGATTTCGCAGAAACGTGTCATTTGCTACATTTGAAGAGGCTGGCAGGCTCTGTAAGAGCATGCCTCAATATGGGGTAAAAGTTGCACCCCTGGGGGCAGGAGCTGCCCAAATTTGCCCCAATTGACTTACAATGGTGTAGGACGCCCATGACCATGAAATAGGCATTGGGATTTGTATTGAACATAGCTCTGGATCACAGTGTCATAGAGACAAGGGGCGGGCTCATTTTACTCAGATGACCAATCAGTCTCTCAGGATCATTGTGAAGCTATCAAGCCACGCCCTAACAACAATTTAAAGCACCTTAGCAACAAGTCCCATAGACTTCTAATGAAAGACATCAAAGGGATATCTCCGGATAGAAGTGTCATAGAAACACAAGGGTGGTCTCGTTTGACTCAGGGCAGCAAACAGCCAATCATGAATCACCTCAACACTTCCTAGCCCCTCCCTACCAACCATTGTCGAGCACCTTAGCAACCAAAATCCATAGAGGCATATCTTCCATTCTGAATGTCACAGAGGCATGGGAGTTGGTTTATATCATTCATACTGACAAGCAGCCTTTGAAGTTTCATGATTGGCAGCTGCCAAGCCACTCCCTAGCAACTAAACAGAGTACCCTAGCAACCGTTTAGCTAGTAACTATATCTCTGCACCAGAAAATCAGAGAGACTTCTGGGTTGATTTATTTCAATCAGGATGGCAAGGACACTTGATAAGTATCACTACGGTAACTGCCTAGCAACCACATGGGGTTACCCTAGCAACAGAGTAACAAATGACATATCTCTGCATCAGAAAAACGTACAGACTTCCGGGTTGACTTATTTCAATCAGGATGGAAAGGAGCCATGTATTGTATTACCTATGGTAACTGCATAGCAACCACATGGGCTTACCCTAGCAACCGAGTAACAAATCACATATTTCTGCATCAGAAAATCGTACAGACTTCCGGGTTGATTTATTTACTGACCGTGATTTTTGTTCTTTTCGAAGTTACAGCATGCTGTTCGACGAGTTTTGCCACGGCAAGCACCACTCACATTTTCTTCAGGAAATGTACCCATCTAGTTTTTCTTCTTATTATTATATCTCCGTACAAAACTTCGGCACCTAACTCGTCTCCACGACTGTTTGGCGTAGACCCACGTAATGAGGTGTCAAATCGAACGGCCTATTGAGGACACGTGTGCTATGACTTTTATAAGCTGATCGGAGTACGGTGTTTGCCCCAGGGGCAAAAAAGCGCCGAAAAATCCCATAGACTTAACATTAGCGTCAAACTTTGACGCGTCACAGCTCCGAGCGAGGATTTCGCAGAAACGTGTGATTTGCCACATTTGAAGAGGCTGGCAGGCTCTGTAAGAGCATACCTCAATATGGGGTAAATGTTGCACCCCTGGGGGGCAGGAGCTGCCCAAAGTTGCCCCCATTGACTTACAATGGTGTAGGACGGCCCATGAAATTAAATTTCAAAGGGATATAATATTGAACATAGCTCTGGATCACAGTGTCATAGAGACAAGGGGGCAGGCTCATTTCACTCAGACGACCAATCAGTCTCTCAGGATCATTGCAAAGCTATCAAGCCACGCCCTAGCAACCATTTACAGCACCTTAGCAACAAGTCCCATAGACTTCTAATGAAAGAGATCAAAGGGATATCTCCGGATAGAAGTGTCATAGAAACACAAGGGTGGTCTCGTTTGACTCGGGGCAGCAAACAGCCAAACATGAATCACCTCAACACTTCCTAGCCCCTCCCTAGCAACCATTGTCGAGCACCTTAGCAACCAAAATCCATAGAGGGATATCTTCCATTCTGAATGTCACAGAGGCATGGGAGTTGGTTTATATCATTCAGACTGACAAGCAGCCTTTGGAATTTCATGATTGGCAGCTGCCAAGCCACTCCCTAGAAACTACACATAGTACCCTAGCAACCGAGTAACAAATCACATATTTCTGCACCACAAAATCGTACAGACTTCTGGGTTGATTTATTTCAACCAGGATGGCAAGGAGACTTCATTAGTATCACTATGGAAACTTCCTAGCAACCACATGGGGTTACCCTAGCAACCGAGCAACAAATCACATATCTCTGCACCAGAAAACACTACAGACTTCCGGGTTGACTTATTTCACTCAGGATGGAAAGGAGCCATGTATTGTATTACCTTGGTAACTGCATAGCAACCGCATGGGCTTACCCTAGCGACCGAGCGACAAATCACATATTTCTGCACCAGAAAATCGTACAGACTTCTGGGTTGATTTATTTACGACCGTAATATTTGCTCTTTTCAAGTTATAACATGCTGGTTGACGAGTTTTGCCACGGCAAGCACCACTCACATTTTCTTCAGGAAATGTACCCATCTAGTTATTATTATTCTTCCACACAAAAGTTCGGCGCGTAACTTGTCCCGCAGCTTTTGTCACACACCCCTGAGTGAGGCGTCAAATCAAGCGGCCTATTGAGGAGAGGTGTGGAATGACTTTTATAAGCGATCGGGTGTACGGTATTTGCCCCAGGGGCAAAAAAGCGGCCGAAAAATCCCATAGACTTAACATTGCGACAAACTTTCACGACTCACAGCTCTGAGCGAGAATTTCGCAGAAACGTGTGATTTGCCACATTTGAAGAGGCTGCCAGGCTCTGTAAGAGCATACCTCAAAATGGGGTCAAAGTTGCACCCCTGGGGGGCAGGAGCTGCCCAAATTTGCCCAAAATTGCCCCCATTGAGTTACTATGGTGAAGGACGGCCCATGAAATGAAATTGCATAGGGATTTTCTATTGAACATAGCTCTGGATCACAGTGTCATAGAGACAAGGGGGCGGGCTCATTTTACACAGATGACCAATAAGCCTCTCAGGATCATTGTGAAGCTATCAAGCCACGCCCTAGCAACCATTTAGAGCACCTTAGCAACAAGTCCCATAGTTTCTAATGAAAGATATCAAAGGGATATCTCCGGATGGAAGTGTCATAGAAACACAAAGGTGGTCTCGTTTGACTTGGGGCAGCAAACAGCCAATCATGAATCACCTCAACACTTCCTAGCCCCTCCCTAGCAACCATTGTCGAGCACCTTAGCAACCAAAATCCATAAAGGGATATCTTCCATTCTGAATGTCACAGAGGCATGGGAGTTGCTTTATATCATTCATACTGACAAGCATCCTTTGGAGTTTCATGACTGGCAGTTGCCAAGCCACTCCCTAGCAACTAAACAGAGTACCCTAGCAACGGGTAACAAATCACATACCTCTACACCAGAAAATCGCAGACAATTCTGGGTTGATTTATTTCAATCAGGATGGAAAGGAGCCATGATTAGTATCACTATGGTAACTGCCTAGCAACCAGATGGGGTTACCCTAGCAACGAGTATCAAATCACATAACTCTGCACCAGAAAATAGTAGAGACTTCCGGGTTGACTTATTTCACTCAGGATGGAAAGGAGCCATGTATTATATTACCTTGGTAACTGCATAGCAATCAGATGGGGTTACCCTAGCAACCGAGTAACAAATCACATATCTCTGCATCAGAAAAACGTAGAGACTTCTGGGTTGGTTTATTTCAATCAGGATGGCAAGGACACTTCATAAGTATCACTATGGTAACTGCCTAGCAACCACCTGGGGTTACCCTAGCAACCGAGTAACAAATCACATATCTCTGCAACAGAAAATCGAAGAGACTTCTGGGTTGATTTATTTCAATCAGGATGGCAAGGACACTTGATAAGTATCACTATGGTAACTGTCTAGCAACCAGATGGGGTTACCCTAGCAACCGAGTAACAAATCACATATCTCTGCATCAGAAAAAAGTAGAGATTTCTGGGTTGATTTATTACAATCATGATGGCAAGGACACTTGATAAGTATTACTATGGTAACTGCCTAGCAACCAGATGGGGTTACCCTAGCAACCAAGTAACAAATCACATATCTCTGCATCAGAACATCTTAGAGATTTCTGGGTTGATTTATTTCAATCAGGATGGCAAGGAGACTTGATAAGTATCACTATGGTAACTGCCTAGCAACCAGATGGGGTTACCCTAGCAACCGAGTATCAAATCACATATCTCTGCATCAGAAAAACGTAGAGACTTCTGGGTTGGTTTATTTCAATCAGGATGGCAAAGACACTTGATTAGAATCACTATGGTAACTGCCTAGCAACAAGGATGGGTTACCCTAGCAACCAAGTAACAAATCACATATCTCTGCACCAGAAAATAGTAGAGACTTCCGGGTTGACTTATTTCACTCAGGATGGAAAGGAGCCATGTATTGTATTACCTTGGTAACTGCATAGCAACCAGATGGGGTTACCCTAGCAACCGAGTAACAAATCACATATCTCTGCATCAGAAAAACGTAGAGACTTCTGGGTTGGTTTATTTCAATCAGGATGGCAAGGACACTTCATAAGTATCACTATGGTAACTGCCTAGCAACCACCTGGGGTTACCCTAGCAACCGAGTAACAAATCACATATCTCTGCAACAGAAAATCGAAGAGACTTCTGGGTTGATTTATTTCAATCAGGATGGCAAGGACACTTGATAAGTATCACTATGGTAACTGTCTAGCAACCAGATGGGGTTACCCTAGCAACCGAGTAACAAATCACATATCTCTGCACCAGAAAATCGTACAGATTTCTGGGTTGATTTATTTCAATCAGGATGGCAAGGAGACTCGATAAGTATCACTATTGTAACTGCCTAGCAACCAGATGGGGTTACCCTAGCAACCGAGTAACAAATCACATATCTCTGCATCAGAAAAAAGTAGAGATTTCTGGGTTGATTTATTACAATCATGATGGCAAGGACACTTGATAAGTATCACTATGGTAACTGCCTAGCAACCAGATGGGGTTACCCTAGCAACCGAGTATCAAATCACATATCTCTGCATCAGAAAAACGTAAAGACTTCTGGGTTGGTTTATTTCAATCAGGATGGCAAAGACACTTGATTAGAATCACTATGGTAACTGCCTAGCAACAAGGACGGGTTACCCTAGCAACCAAGTAACAAATCACATATCTCTGCACCAGAAAATAGTAGAGACTTCCGGGTTGACTTATTTCACTCAGGATGGAAAGGAGCCATGTATTGTATTACCTTGGTAACTGCATAGCAACCACATGGGCTTACCCTAGCAACCGAGTAACAAATCACATATTTCTGCACCAGAAAATCGTACAGACTTCTGGGTTGATTTATTTATGACCATAATTTTTGTTCTTTTCAAGTTATAACATGCTATTTAACAAGTTTTGCCATGGCAAGCACCACTCACATTTTCTTCAGGAAATGTACATTCTAGTTTAAAATTGTTGCTTTAACAGGGTTATACTAATAGGTTCCCCCGTTTGATTTCCATCTTCCTCCATTTGACTTTAGATTCTTCGTTCATCCAAATCAATATATGTTGAATTTGGGCAGCTTTATATGGATATATTAACTTTGGGAATTCTAGTCCTCCAAGCCTTTTTTGACAACTTAAGAATTTTAAGACTAATTCTAGGTTTCCTATTATCCCATAGATATTTAGTTTATTCAATTATCTAAAAACACTTTTTGATATACTAACTGGTAGATTTTGAAACTGGAAAATAACTTAGGGAGAGTATTCATTTTTATAGTCTCTATTCGTTTTGTAATCAAAAGTAGTCTGTATTTAGTTGCAATAGTTTTGACTTAGGCATCTCACATTATGGACATTGCAATTTATTGCCCTAGCCATATCTACAGTCCTCATGCTTCCATGCAGCATGCCTAAGGCACATTCACGCAGATGAGCAGGGACATTGGGCATCTTTCTTTTGGTGTTTTCAGAGTCAGTAGAAAGGTTTCTTTAGTGTCCTAGGGTTAGTGTCTTTAGTTTAGTGTTTTTATAACTGTAACTTTAATTGCCTCCCATCTGTAAGCTGTTAGTGTCTGAATGACCTTTCCACAGGTGCATGTTCATCAATTGTTTATGGTTCATTGAACAAGCATGGAAAATATTTTTTAAATCCTTCACAATAATGATCTGTTAAGTTATTTTGATTTGTATAAAATTATTTTAAAATACAGTGTCCTGAAAAAGTGGATGTTTCTTTTTTGCTGTTTAATAATATCAGTCATTTTAGGGTTTTAGGGTGCATTGACATTACATTGTCATGGCAACGAAGTTGGACAATCGACTATAACTTTACATCAAATAGGTTAGTAAGTGGTTTTATCACACTAAAATCATGTTAGCATACATTTTATTTTTGTCTTGTGGCTGTAGTTTTGAAATAGTGAGTTTTTTTATGTTTATGGACTGGCCCCATCCAGTAATTGAATCAATTTTGTTCTTGTTTTAAAGAGTAGGAGGGGCAAGTCCAAAAAAATAAATACAAATAAAAAATACCAATATATATATATATATATATATATATATATATATATATATATATATATATATATATATATATATATATATATATATATATATATATATATATATTATTTATTTATTTATTTATTTATTTATTTATTTATTTAATTTAATTTAATTTTTTTGGTAAACAATATGGCACAAATGCTGTGGATTTTGCTTAATTTTTATTTGAACAGAATATTCCTTTAAAGGATGAGTGCTGTATCTTACAACAAGTCATTTTTGTTGGAAGGCATCTGACCAGGAAGGCTTCAGATTTAGCTATTATTTGCTGTTACCTCCCAAGTTGTTTTTTGCTGTACTGCAGTTCTGCATTTTTGTGATCGTTAACAAGAATGATAGCACAGCATGTATCCCATTTCCCCTCTCTGTCACTTCATTGATGATTGAACATTTTAGCTTTCAAAACCTCTGTCAGATTTTTTAAATAGCAGATTTTTCCCTAATGGCCCAGTTGCCCATAGATTTCTGCTCGGCGAGGCATCCATTGACATGCTGATTATAAAGCAAGCCCAGATCAATAAGAAAGCCAGTTTACACGGAGGTGTTTACAAATCTTCTCTTCTGGCCATCCACTTTCTCTTTTTCTCTTTTGTCTTTCTCCATCTTTCACACATTCTTATTTTAACGAGAATATTAGTCCACGGTCAACTCTAATCTGAATCACAGAGATTAATGTCAAACCTCCTTCATTAAAAAACACACATAACAAAATACTCCTTTCTTCTCCATGGCATATTGTTAAATAAAAATGTGAAAATGGAAAATGACTCATTCGGCTGGCCATTTACAACTCTTTTTTTTTTTTATCTGAAGCAGCCCAAATTTTCATGGAGGTGAAACTTTCTGGATGTTATAAAGATTAGCTGACCTTTATAAATGTGGCAGAAATTACTGAAGAAGCATGTTCTTCATTATAGAACTTGCCTTTTTCAGTCTAGATGAAAATCATCAAAAGCCCTTCAGCTCATCCTCTTAGCCCAAAGAAAACCATCCACTTCGTGTCTCAGGATGTTTTCACACTTTGCTCAATTGCTTGGACCGAACCCGAGTTAGTTTCCTCACCCTACCGTTGCCCACGCTAGTCTGTGTTCACATCATATTATTTGGGTCTGAACCATGGTCCGACAATGTAATCAATGTGACTAAAACCGGCAGCTGTTTACCACTGTAACTTGGTAACAACTCGAGAAGGTGTCCCTGTGTTAAAGTTTGTCTCTTTGGATTTACCATAAAAACTTACCATGCACAGATCAACACTTGTTTTTGTATCCCGCATGTAATGGTAAAAACAAGGTTACGTTTTTCCAAATGTTCCTAATTCTGTCCCTTTATTAAAATCTACAATGGGAGATTTGGATGCAATGATGTCCTGACTCATTTATTGAAAGAAAATAAAACAAACAGTTAACATTTTAGCAGTTTGAAGGCTTGTAACACATGAGCAGTGAGCACCATGTGCATGGTCAAATGGCTGTGTGCTCTTGCACCAGCACCCCCAAATGCCAGGGGTGGCATACACCATTTTAAACCTCCTTCCTCCATACCTATAGAGGGCACAAACTCACAAAACATAAACACACTTTAATTCACAATATTACTCATATAATAAACTGAAATTGATTTATTTTATAATTTAAATGAATAAATAATACATTTTATTATTTAATCAAAATTATATATGGCTCCTACACCCAGCCCCTAATTGCATGCTTAAGTAACAATTATAAATATAGCTGTAAGCAGCAATGCGGATTCCTCCTCAAAATGGAAAATCATTTAAAATTGATCAGTAGAGGGTTGGGGTTAAACCCTCTCAATGGATGAATCCAAAAAACACGTATTTCTGTCTGAATCCTAAACTAAACATTTTCAGTGTACAGGAAAATCCATCATACCGGACCTTATGGATCCTTGAGGCTTTTTTGGTTCCAATGAGAAATGAGGCATGTACACCAAGTTTCAGAAGAATTGGTTAAATGGCGTGGAAATGGTGTCTGAAATGAGGAATGTACATTAAGTTTCAGACGAATTTGACAAATTGGGTGAAGATGCCATCAGTTTGAAAATTGGACATTTGGGCGTGGTCTGTAGCGCCCCCTAAGGGTGAATGTGGGCCATTCTTGATTTGTAAGTTCCTGTTGGCCTGTAGTATCAAAGTAGCAATTTAGAACATTTTTGAACAGAAAATGAGACTTTTGGGCGTGGTCTGTAGCGCCCCCTTAAGGGTGAATGTGGGCCATTCTTGGTTTGTGGGTTCCTGTTGGCCTGTAGTATCAATGTACCAAATTAGAAAATGTTTGACCGGAAAATGAGAATTTTTGCATTTCCTGTAGCGCCCCCTATTGGCGAATGTGGTCCATTCTTGGTTTGTGGGTTCCTGTTGGCCTGTACTATCAATGTACCAAATTAGAACATTTTTGACCAGAAAATGGGAATTGTGGCATGGCCTGTAGCGCCCCCTAGGGGCGAATGTTGGCATTCTTGGTTTGTGGGTTCCTGTTGGCCTGTAGTATCAATGCACCAAATTAGCATTCATTTTATGCATTGTAAAAATAAGTGAATGTTAAAGGGATATTTGATCATTTCCTCACCCTCATGCAGTCCCAGATGTGTATGACTTTCTTCTGCAGAAATTGAATGAAGATGTTTAGAAGAATATCTCAGCTCTGTTGGTCCTTTCAATGTAAGTAAATGAGAAGTGGTGAGAAACAGATCAATAATTAATTCATTTTTTACTATAAATCTCTACTTTCACTTTCACAAGCGCTCTTCTCTCTTAAGAGTTCTTTTTCTGTTTTTTTGTTTTGTTTTTTTGGGGGGATTTACATAAGCATATCACCCCTCCTGAGCAGGGTGGACAATTTATAGTAAAAAAAATTAAAATACTCTATATACTGCATATATTGATCTTTTTCACACCCACACCTATAATATCCCTTCTGAAAGTATGGATTAAACCACTGGAGTGTTATGGGTTACTTTTTATGTTGCATTTATGTGATTTTTGTTGATGTGAGTTCTGATCACCATTCAAGTGCATTGAAAGCACCAACAGGGCTGAGAAAGAAAGAAATACACATCTGGGATAGAAAGAGGGTGAGTAAATGATGAGAGAAATATATTTTTGGGGTAAACTCATTTTATTTGAAAGACTATCTAGGCACATAATAACACTGCATAGCTGTGACTGTTTATAACTATTTCAAAATGTACAAGCTCACACTTTAAATGGTTAGTGCTTTGATTTTTAAATCATTAAAATAGCAACAGATCCAGTGAAAAAAAATGGAGATTGAGTGATTACTTTTACATTTTACATGCCATTCAAAAACGTGGCATTCTACCACGTAAGAGAGAAATAAAAAAAACTTAAAATAATACCATTTGTACTTTTCAATTACTTCGGATGTCAATGCACTGGGCGAAGTCTAAATTGTTACTGTCTCTTTAAGAGGCTTTTATCGCATGATACGATATTCAAGGCACAGTCCAGTTTAATCTTTTGAGAACTGTGAAGTATCATTATTTTCGTTCTGTGCCGTGCTCGTTGCATCTGTATTCATTTCAGAGATTATGGGTGTGAGGTGATAAAATACAGACTGCGTAAATTTTGTGACGTGTTTCAGAAAGATTATCGCGAAGACAGACTGAGCACCCTGTTTATTTTCTTTATTTTACAAAAGCACAAGGTTTTGTTGTTATTGTAATTGTACACAAATAAAAGGACACATTTCATAGTTCGTAATGATGTATTAAATGTTTCTGTATGGGCAAAAATGACGCAGTATTTTATTTAAGTTGTTTCCGCTGTTTCGAGAGAAAAATCTAAAAGGACGTCACCTGGAATAATGCCAGAATTCGATATAATTATACAAGATTTCTTTCTCAACTGTTTGTTCACTTGACATAACAGGCTCTTCAATATATCATGTATTTTTACACTTCGTTGTATGAAATTGTCCGTTCAGACGCAAGCAGCAGCGAAAGCGAAGTCTCATCGGAGTGCGTGCGTTACGCGACGCGGCTCACTGTGTCACACAAACAGCTCGCAAACATGTATTTGAGTTGTTTTCACATTTGTTGAGTTGAATAGTGTAAAATCACTTGAATGTTCAAACAGGCAAACATTGTATACAACCGACAAACCTTCGTGAAGACATATGTTTCATGTACGTTTCTGTTAGCGATTATTTTTCTGAAACACGTCATAAAAACTAAGACGGAGACGGCACACCCGGTTTATTTTCTTTATTTTACAAAAGCACAAGGTTTTGTTGTTATTGTAAGTGTATTGTAAAAGTACAACTTTCATAGATTGTGACGATGTATTAAATGTATAGTATGGGCAAAAATAATGCAGTATTTTGTTAATAACGCAGTATTTTGTTTAAGCTGTTAACGCTGTTTCGATAGAGAAAAATCTAACAGGACACCACTAGCGGCATCAATGTTGAACACTGCATTAATTAATAATTAAATATATTGATACCCGATTTATTTATCAACTGTTTGCTCACTTGAGATATAGCAGACACCCCAATATATCATGTATTTTGGTGTATGAAATTGTCCATTCAAACGCAAGAAGGGAAAGCGAACTCTCATCGACGTGCGAACGTTAGACGCGACGCGGCTCGCTCGCTGTGTCACACAAACAGCTCGCAAACATTTATTTGAGTTGTTTTGCCTTTGTTGAGTTGAATAGTGTAAAATCGCTTGAATGTTCAAACTGGAAAGCATTAAAACTTGACATACCTTCGTCCAGACGCAAAATCTCTTCTGCATTCTAAGTCTGGAGCTCCACCCACTAGGAGACCGAAATGCTGCATTAGAGAGATTAAACAGGAGAGCTGCATGTGGTAGACAGAGTTACTCCAGTAGAGGGAGCCTCTTTGCTCAGCCAATGTAAGTGAATGGGATTTTACATGTGGACCATATTTATCCAGTAGAGGGGGCACTTTTGCTCAGCCATTGTAAATCAATGGGATTTTTTACATTTTTGATCATCATTTGTGTGTACATTTACATAAACACCCCCATTTCAGCCATTTTGTATTGTATTCATTTTTGCTAAGTTTCGTTTGGAAAGACATCCATTCTACACATGTGTACCAAATTCCAAGTCAATTGGAGCTAAGGTTCAGGAGAAGAAGAGTTTTGTAGGTTTTCCAAAATTTTCACTGTACAGGAAAATCCATAATGGCAGAAGTATGGGTCCTTGAGGCTTTTTTGTTCCCCATGAGAATTGAGGCATGTACACCAAGTTTCAGAAGATTTGGACAAATGGCGTGGAAATGGTATCACTTTGAAAATGTATTTTTTGGGCATGGCCTGTAGCGCCACCTATGTGCGAATGTTGACCATTCTTGGTTTGAGGGTACCCGTTGGCATGGAGTATCAAAGTGCCAATTTAGAAAACTTTTGACCAGTGACTTTTTGAGATATTGGGGCTCAAGGAGAATAATAATAATAATAATAATAAATATAGCTGCAAGCAGCAATGCGGATTCCTCCTCAAAATGGCAAATCATTTCAAATTGATCAGTAGCGGGTTGGGGTTAAACCCTCTCAATGGATGAATCCAAAAACACGTATTTCTGTCTGAATCCTAAACGAAAGATTTTCAGTGTACAGGAAAATCCATCATACCTTATGGATCCTTGAGGCTTTTTGTTCCCAATGAGAAATGAGGCATGTACACCAAGATTCAAAAGAATTGGTTAAATGGCGTGGTTACAGATGCTCGTTGCATCTGTATTCATTTCAGAGATTATGGGTGTGAGGTGATAAAATACAGACTGCGTGAATTTTGTGACGTGTTTCAGAAAGATTATCGCGAAGACAGACTGAGCACCCTGTTTATTTTCTTTATTTTACAAAAGCACAAGGTTTTGTTGTTATTGTAATTGTACACAAATAAAAGGACACATTTCATAGTTCGTAATGATGTATTAAATGTTTCTGTATGGGCAAAAATGACGCAGTATTTTATTTAAGTTTTTTCCGGAAATGGTATCATTTTGAAAATATTTTTGGGGGGTGTGGCCTGTAGCGCCACCTATGGGCGAATGTTGGCATTCTTGGTTTGTGGGTTCCTGTTGGCCTGTAGTATCAATGTACATAATTAGAAAATATTTGACCAGAAAATGGGACTTTTGGGAATTACCTGTAGCGCCCCCTAGGGGCGAATGTTGGCCATTCTTGGTTTGTGGGTTCCTGTTGGCATGTAGTATCAATGTACCAAATTAGAACATTTTTGGCCATAAAATGGGAATTTCGGCGTGGCCTCTAGTGCCCCCTAGGGGCGAATGTTGGCCATTCTTTGTTTGTGGGTTCCTGTTGGCCAGTAGTATCAATGTACCAAATTAGAAAATTTTTGACCAGAAAACTAAATTTGGGAGTGGCCTGTAGTGCCCCCTAAGGGCGAATGTGGGCCATACTTGGTTTGTGGGTTCCTGTTGGCCTGTAGTATCAATGTACCAAATTATAACTTTTTTGACCAGAAAATGGGAATTTCGGCTTGGCCTGTAGCGCCACCTAGTGGTGAATGTCAGTCATTCTTGGTTTGTGGATTCCTGTTGGCCTGTACTATTAATGTACCAAATTAGAACATTTTTGACCAGAAAATGGGAATTTCGGCATGGCCTGTAGCACCCCCTAGGGGAGAATGTTGGCCATTCTTAGTTTGAGGGTTCCTGTTGACCTGTAGTATCAATGTACCAAATTAGAACGTTTTTGACCAGGAAACGAAATCTTGGGAGTGGCCTGTAGCGCCCCCTAAGGGCGAATGTGGGCCATACTTGGTATGTGGGTTCCTGTTGATCTGTAGTATCAAAGTACCAAATTAGAAAATTTTTGACCAGAAAATGGGAATTTTGGCTTGTCCTGTAGTGCCCCCTAGTGGCGAATGTCGGTCATTCATGGTTTGTGGATTCCTGTTGGCCTGTACTATTATTGTACCGAATTAGAACATTTTTGACCAGAAAATGGGAATTTTGGCTTGTCCTGTAGTGCCCCCTAGTGGCGTATGTCGGTCATTCTTGGTTTGTGGATTCCTGTTGGCCTGTACTATTAATTTACCAAATTAGAACATTTTTGACCAGAAAATGGGAATTTTGGCATGGCCATTCTTTGTACAGTACTTCAGAGTGATGTCATCTTTAAGCATGTTAGGTTTGAAAAACCATCAGTCAAAATTACATTTGATTTATTGACACGTATATATTGTTAAAATTTGGACATTTACATAAACACGCCCCTTTCAGCCATTTTGTATCATATTCATTTTTCCTAAGTAACGTTGTAAAAGACTTCAATTCTACACATGTGTACCAAATTTCAAGTCAATTGGAGCTACGGTTCAGGAGAAGAAGAGTTTTGTAGGTTTTCACAAATTTTCAACGTACGGGAAAATCCATCATGGCGGAAGTTATGGGTCGTTGAGGCTTTTTTGTTCCCCATGAGGAATGAGGCATGTACACCAAGTTTCAGAAGATTTGGACAAATGGCGTGGAAATGGTATCACTTTGAAAATTTATTTTTTGGGCCTGGCCTATAGCGCCACCTATAGGTGAATGTGGACCATTCTTGGTTTGGGGGTACCCGTTGGCATGGAGTATCAATGTGCCAATTTAGAAAATTTTTAACCAGTGACTTTTTGAGCTATTGGGGCTTAAGGAGAAGAAGATTTATAATAATAATAATTATAGCTGCAAGCAGCAATGTGGATTCCTCCTCAAAATGGCAAATCATTTAAAATTGATCAGTAGATGGTTGGGGATAAACACTCCCAATTAACACCATGGAAATCTAGGCCCGCGGACGGGCCCTTAAATGTACAAAATAAAAGTATGCGATAAACAAAACAGCTGTGTGTTACATTGGTACACATGCCACATATCTTTGGAAAGCTACATTTCTTGATTTTCTATTGATATAAACCATTTTAAGATACAATCACAACAGCAGGTACAATCTATATCTTTGTCAGACCACCAACATATAAACAACCAATAACAAAATTTAGGCAACTCACCTATGATGCCTCATAGTTGTACACTGAGCCATAACTTCCTCGACAAAAACGGTGTTGTTTCATTGTCAAATGTCCAAATGATCAAATCAAGTAAAATGTTTAGTCCAAATCACAGTATTACATCAATAAATATCCACAGACTCTTGTTGCATCATTTCAAAGCACCTGGCAGCTGTGCCTAATCTTTCACATATTACCGTAATAACTTCAGTTCAGATGTAAACATTTCCTATATCCGTATCAAAATGGAAGCACGCACTCTGGCCTTTCGATTGACACCTCATTTGACCCAATAGGAGCTTCCATGTCCTGTCCACAGCCTTCAATACCCAACCACCATCTGTGTCGAGTGTAAGGGCATACCCACTTTCCTTTGTTTACTGATCAAACCAATTACATTGAAGAGTGGAAATGACTGACGATCGTGATAGCCAATGAAATTCTGAAAACAGTGATATGCGGCTTTAGTGGAACTATTAGATGATCGGCTCTGTTATTCCTAAAGCAAAGTTTCCTCGAAGTTTACCCCTGCTGTAGGCCTCGCAGAAATGCATGCAGAGCTGCTTTGGAACTGTTTACACATTTGGCGTATTTAAATATGGTGAAACGGATCTAAAAACAGGATTTTCACCCCAGGATGTGATATAAGAAGGCATTCATTGTCAAAATTTGAGTTTGAGATGAAATTTCTGAAAACAATACAGATGATTCAGAGGCAGATGGAGAGATGAGACACGGCTCTGGACAAGTAAGTGTTTTCTTGTGTTTATAACATATATTACTGTATATTCCGTGATAAATAAGCTTTTAGTTTGAATAATGAATACACATTTTGTAATTACCCTTTGTCCTGTGTTTCCTCAGTGAGTGTTTGAACCGCTTGTGCTTGTTTTTAGTTCATTGTTTGTTTCAGATCTATTGACATGCTATATAGATGTTTTGTATATTTACTGTAAATATATATATATATATATATATATATATATATATATATATATATATATATATATATATATATAATCAATAAATATAAGTTGAAAATAAGAATATATGTTGTGTTTGAGAGTCTATTTGTTACAATGCGGGAGGTGGGGAGGTGTAGGGCCATCTATTTGTTACAGTGCTGAATTCATGGGGAGGTGTAGGCCCATCTCTTTGTTCCATAGTACATTGGCAAAGTATACAGTATTTACAGTAAATATACATACACAATACATTTTTACACACTCTAAAAGAAAAACTAATATATATATATATATATATATATATATATATATATATATATATATATATAATACAGAAAAGATGGAGAAGTTGTGTCTAGCTTTGTAAATTACATTTATTTATTATCCCCACTCAGCAAGCTGCCACATAAAGTGGAGCAGCAGGACAGCACCTCATCAAGAGAGGAGGGCTTTCAGAGAGACCCTTGCTGAGGAGCATGGCAGAGTTGGGGTCTCAATCCACAGCCAGACCTGGATCTCCTGCTCCACGTAAGAGCACATCACAGGCTGTTGCACATCACCAAATCTTGCACCGCTGGTCGCCTGAAGTGCAGGCAGTGTCATGCAAAGACACCAGTGAAGTACTCTCCTGTGTTGTGCCTATGTGCTTTGTACACAAATGTGACTGCTACAATGACTGGCATGTTGCTAGAAACATGTACAATTTTATAATGGTTTGTAAATACTTTATGTAAAAATTAATGTAAATAGTTTGTTGTGTATTTTTATATAAACAAATTGTCCACCATAGCACTAGTTTTGACTCTTTTATATGCACAACATTTAGTTTCAAGAAGGGAAAAGGCACTCTAATGTGTTTATGCATCAGTTACTCTGTGTCAGCAAAACTAATAGTGGATCTGGATATGGAATATGATAGCTCTAAGTGTCATCTTTCATTAGAGCCCACAATTATGACTGTACGCTGAAGCGCTCAAAAGTTGCAGCCTTTTTGTCCTAGGGTTTCCAAAGTGACCTTTTGGAGTATCCAAAAGGCACTTTTGTAAAACGCCTGGGTGTACCCTTAGAAAAACATGTGTAAAATATTCATTTTTTATGATATTGTTATAACATTTGAACCTGGACTAGGTAAGGATTCATGCTGTGATCCCATTGTGTTCTCAAGCTAATAGCTACAAGTTATAGTCATCTGCAGGCATCTGTATGCAAAAAAAATTTCAGTGTGGAAAAAGAAAATTCTATTTCATTGTGTTCAAACTTCTATTACTCAAAATCAGTAGCACTTACAGTAATTCTGACTGCTGGAGAAAAAACTTCAGAGTGTCCCCTTTCAAATGTGACCAAAACCATGCATGTACTCCAAACGGTTCAAGAACAGCTTTAAATTTACTTTGGGTATGCCTTGATTAGGCGTTTTAGGCTAATTTTACAGGATTGGGAAGAGGTTAAGGAATTCAAAAAAACATGTCTTTGAATCCTAAACGAAACATTTTCAATGTACAGAAAAATCCATATTGGACCTTATGGATCCTTGAGGTTTTTTGTTCCCAATGAGAAATGAGGCATGTACACCAAGTTTCAGAAGAATTGGACAAATGGTGTGGAAATGGTATCACTTTGAAAATATGTTTTGGGGGCGTGGCATGTAGCACCACCTATGGTCGAATGTGGGCCATTCTTGGTTTGTGGGTTCCTGTTGGCCTGTAGTATCAATGTACAAAATTAGAAAATATTTGACCAGAAAATGGGAATTTTGGAGTGGGCTGTAGCACCCCCGAGGGGCGAATGTGGGCCATTCTTGGTTTGTGGGTTCCTGTTGGCATGTAGTATCAGTGTACAAAATTACAACATTTTTGACCAGAAAATGGGAATTTCGGCATGGCCTGTAGCGCCCCATAAGGGTGAATGTTGTTCATTCTTGGTTTGTGGGTTCCTGTTGGCCTGTAGTACCATTGTACCAAATTAGAACATTTTAGACCAGAAAATGGGAATTTCAGCATGGCCTGTAGCTCCTAGGGGCGAATGTTGGCCATTCTTTATGCAGTACTTCAGAGTGATGTCATCTTGAAGCATGTTAGGTTTGAAAAACCATCAGTCAAAATTACATTTGATTTATTGACACGTATATATTGTTAAAATTTGGACATTTACATAAACACACCCCTTTCAGCCATTTTGTATCGTATTCATTTTTCCTAAGTACTGTTTTCAAAGACTTCAATTCTACACATGTGTACCAAATTTCAAGTCAATTGGAGCTACGGTTCAGGAGAAGAAGAGTTTTGTAGATTTTCGCAAATTTTCACCGTACGGGAAAATCCATCATGGTGGAAGTTATGGATTCTTGAGGCTTTTTTGTTCCCCATGAGAAATGAGGGACGTACACCAAGTTTCAGAAGATTTGGACAAATGGCGTGGAAATGGTATCACTTTGAAAATATTTTTTTGGGGCGTGGCCTGTAGCGCCACCTATGGGCGAATGTTGACCATTCTTGGTTTGGGGTACCTGGCATGGAGTATCATAGTGCCAATTTAGAAAATTTTGACCAGTGACTTTTGAGCTATTTGGTCTCAAGGAGAATAATATTTGACCATTCTGGTTTGGGGTACCTGGCATGGAGTATCAATGTGCCAATTTAGAAAATTTTTGACCAGTGACTTTTGAGCTATTTGGTCTCAAGGAGAATAATAATATATAATAATAATAAATATAGCTGCAAGCAGCAATGTGGATTCCTCCTCAAAATGGCAAATCATTTAAAATTGATCAGTAGATGGTTGGGGATAAACCTCCCAATTAAGGAATTCAAAAAACATGTCTTTGTCTGAATCCTAAACTAAACATTTTCAATGTACAGGAAAATCCATACCGGACCTTATGGATCCTTGAGGCTTTTTGTTCCCAATGAGAAATGAGGCATGTACACCAAGTTTCAGAAGAATTGGACAAATGGCGTGGAAATGGTATCACTTTGAAAATATTTTTTGGGGCGTGGCCTGTAGCACCACCTATGGTCGAATGTGGGCCATTCTTGGTTTGTGGGTTCCTGTTGGCCTGTAGTATCAATGTACAAAATTAGAAAATATTTGACCAGAAAATGGGAATTTTGAGTGGCCTGTAGCTCCCTAGGGGCTGAATGTGGGCCATTCTTGGTGTGTGGGTTCCTGTCGGCCTGTAGAATCAATGTACCAAATTAGAAAATGTTTGACCAGAAAATGGGACTTTTGGGAATTACCTATAGCGCCCCCTAATGGCAAATGTTGGCCATTCTTGGTTTGTGGGTTCCTGTTGGCATGTAGTATCAGTGTACCAAATTAGAACATTTTTGACCAGAAAATGGGAATTTCAGCATGGCCTATAGCGCCCCCTAAGGGTGAATGTTGTTCATTCTTGGTTTGTGGGTTCCTGTTGGCCTGTAGTACCATTGTACCAAATTAGAACATTTTAGACCAGAAAATGGGAATTTCAGCATGGCCTGTAGCGCCCCCTAGGGGCGAATGTTGGCCATTCTTTAGCAGTACTTCAGAGTGATGTCATCTTGAAGCATGTTAGGTTTGAAAACCATCAGTCAAAATTACATTTGATTTATTGACACGTATATATTGTTAAAATTTTGACATTTACATAAACACGCCCCTTTCAGCCATTTTGTATCGTATTCATTTTTCCTAAGTACTGTTTTCAAAGACTTCAATTCTACACATGTGTACCAAATTTCAAGTCAATTGGAGCTACGGTTCAGGAGAAGAAGAGTTTTGTAGGTTTTCGCAAATTTTCACCGTACGGGAAAATCCATCATGGTGGAAGTTATGGGTTCTTGAGGCTTTTTTGTTCCCCATGAGAAATGAGGGACGTACACCAAGTTTCAGAAGATTTGGCCAAATGGCGTGGAAATGGTATCACTTTGAAAATATTTTATTTGGGCGTGGCCTGTAGCGCCACCTATGGGCGAATGTTGACCATTCTTGGTTTGGGGGTACCCGTTGGCATGGAGTATCATAGTGCCAATTTAGAAAATTTTTGACCAGTGACTTTTTGAGCTATTTGGTCTCAAGGAGAATAATAATTTTGACCATTCTTGGTTTGGGGGTACCCGTTGGCATGGAGTATCAATGTGCCAATTTAGAAAATTTTTGACCAGTGACTTTTTGAGCTATTTGGTCTCAAGGAGAATAATAATAATAATAATAATAATAATAAATATAGCTGCAAGCAGCAATGTGGATTCCTCCTCAAAATGGCAAATCATTTAAAATTGATCAGTAGATGGTTGGGGATAAAACCTCCAATTTAAGGAATTCAAAAAAACATGTCTTTGTCTGAATCCTAAACTAAACATTTTCAATGTACAGGAAAATCCATACCGGACCTTATGGATCCTTGAGGCTTTTTTGTTCCCAATGAGAAATGAGGCATGTACACCAAGTTTCAGAAGAATTGGACAAATGGCGTGGAAATGGTATCACTTTTAAAAAAATTTTTTGGGGCGTGGCCTGTAGCGCCACCTATGGTCGAATGTGGGCCATTCTCGGTTTGTCGGTTCCTGTTGGCCTGTAGTATCAATGTACAGAATTAGAAAATATTTGACCAGAAAATGGGAATTTTGGAGTGGCCTGTAGTGCCCCCTAGGGGCGAATGTGGGCCATTCTTGGTGTGTGGGTTCCTGTTGGCCTGTAGAATCAATGTACCATATTAGAAAATGTTTGACCAGAAAATGGGACTTTTGGGAATTACCTATAGCGCCCCCTAATGGCAAATGTTGGCCATTCTTGGTTTGTGGGTTCCTGTTGGCATGTAGTATCAGTGTACCAAATTAGAACATTTTTGTCCAGAAAATGGGAATTTCAGCATGGCCTGTAGCGCCCCCTAGTGGTGAATGTTGGCCATTCTTGGTTTGTGGGTTCCTTTTGGCCTGTAGTATCAAAGTACCAAATTAGAAAATTTTTGATGAGAAAACGGGAATTTTGGCGTGGCATTTAGCGCCCCCTAGTGGCGAATGTTGACCATTATTTGTTTGTGGGTTCCTGTTGGCCAGTAGAATCAATGTACCATATTAGAAAATTTTTGACCAGAAAACGAAATTTTGGGAGTGGCCTGTAGCGCCACCTATGGTCGAATGTGGGCCATTCTTGGTATGTCGGTTCCTGTTGGCCTGTAGTATCAATGTACAAAATTAGAAAATATTTGACCAGAAAATGGGAATTTTTGAGTGCCTGTAGCGCCCCCTGGGGGCGAATGTGGGCCATTCTTGGTTTGTGGGTTCCTGTCGGCCTGTAGAATCAATGTACCAAATTAGAAAATGTTTGACCAGAAAATGGGACTTTTGGGAATTACCTATAGCGCCCCTAATGGCGAGTGTTGGCCATTCTTGGTTTGTTTGTTCCTGTTGGCATGTAGTATGTGTACCAAATTAGAACATTTTTGACCAGAAAATGGGAATTTCGTCATGGCCTGTAGCGCCCCCCTAGTGGTGAATGTTGGCCATTCTTGGTTTGTGGGTACCTGTTGGCCAGTAGTATCAAAGTACCAAATTAGAAAATTCTTGACCAGAAAATGGGAATTTTGGTGTGGCCTTTAGCGCCCCCTAGTGGCGAATGTCGGCCATTCTTGGTTTGTGGGTTCCTGTTGGCCTGTAGTACCATTGTACCAAATTAGAAAATTTTAGACCAGAAAATGGGAATTTCGGCATGGCCTGTAGTGCCACCTAGGGGCGAATGTTGGCCATTCTTTGCGCAGTACTTCAGAGTGATGTCATCTTGAAGCATGTTAGGTTTGAAAAACCATCAGTCAAAATTACATTTGATCTATTGACACGTATATATTGTTAAAATTTGGACATTTACATAAACACACCCCTTTCAGCCATTTTGTATCGTATTCATTTTTCCTAAGTAATGTTTTCAAGACTTCAATTCTACACATCTGTATCAAATTTCAAGTCAATTGGAGCTACGGTTCAGGAGAAGAAGAGTTTTGTAGGTTTTCGCAAATTTTCACCGTACGGGAAAATCCATCATGGCAGAAGTTATGGGTTCTTGAGGCTTTTTTGTTCCGCATGAGAAATGAGGTATGTACACCAAGTTTCAGAAGATTTGGACAAATGGCGTGGAAATGGTATCACTTTGAAAATATTTTTTTTTGGCGTGGCCTGTAGCGCCACCTATGGGCGAATGTTGACCATTCTTGGTTTGGGGGTACCCGTTGGCATGGAGTATCAATGTGCCAATTTAGAAAATTTTTGACCAGTGACTTTTTGAGCTATTTGGGCTCAAGGATAATAATAATAATAATAATAATAATAATAATAATAATAATAATAATAATAAATATAGCTGCAAGCAGCAATGGGGATTCCTCCTCAAAATGGCAAATCATTTAAAATTGATCAGTAGAGGGTTGGGGTTAAACCCTCTCAATGGATGAATCCAAAAACACTTATTTCTGTCTGAATCCTAAACTAAACATTTTCAGTGTACAGGAAAATCCATCATACCAGACCGTATGGATCATTGAGGCTTTTTTGTTCCCAATGAGAAATGAGGCATGTACACCAAGTTTCAGAAGAATTGGACAAATGGCGTGGAAATGGTATCACTTTGAAAATATTGTTTTGGGGCGTGGCCTGTAGCGCCACCTATGGGTGAATGTGGGCCATTCTTGGTTTGTGGGTTCCTGTTGGCCTGTAGTATCAATGTACAAAATTAGAATTGTTTTTACCAGAAAATGGGAATTTTGGGAATTACCTGTAGTGCCCCCTAGGGGCGAATGTTGGCCATTCTTGGTTTGTGGGTTCCTGTTGGCTTGTAGTATCAATGTACCAAATTAGACAATTTTTGACCAGAAAATGGGAATTTTGGCGTGGCCTGTAGCGCCCCCTAGTGGCGAATGTTGGCCATTCTTGGTTTGTGGGTTCCTGTTGGTCTGTAGTATCATTGTACCAAATTAGAACATTTTTGACCAGAAAATGGGAATTTCGGCATGGCCTGTAGCTCCCTAGGGGCTGAATGTTGTCCATTCTTTAGCAGTACTTCAGAGTGATGTCATCTTGAAGCATGTTATGTTTGAAAAACCATCAGTCAAAATTACATTTGATTTATTGCCACGTATATATTGTTAAAATTTGGACATTTACATAAACACGCCCCTTTCAGCCATTTTGTATCGTATTCATATTACCTAAGTCATGTTTTCAAAAACTTCAATTCTACACATGTGTACCAAATTTCAAGTCAATTGGAGCTACGGTTCAGGAGAAGAAGAGTTTTGTAGGTTTTCGCAAATTTTCAACTTACGGAAAAATCCATCATGGCGGAAGTTATGGGTTCTTGAGGCTTTTTTGTTCCCCATGAGAAATTAGGCGTGTACACCAAGTTTCAGAAGATTTGGACAAATGGCGTGGAAATGGTATCACTTTGAAAATATATTTTTTGGGCATGGCCTGTAGCGCCACCTATGTGCGAATGAAGACCATTCTTGGTTTGGGGGTACCCGATGGCATGGAGTATCAATGTGCCAATTTAGAAAACTTTTGACCAGTGACTTTTTGAGATATTGGGGCTCAAGGAGAATAATAATAATAATAATAATAACAATAATAAATATAGCTGCAAGCAGCAATGCGGATTCCTCCTCAAAATGGCAAATCATTTCAAATTGATCAGTAGAGGGTTGGGGTTAAACCCTCTCAATGGATGAATCCAAAAAACACGTATTTCTGTCTGAATCCTAAACAAAACATTTTCAGTGTACAGGAAAATCCATCATACCTTATGAGGCGTTTTTGTTCCCAATAAGAAATGAGGCATGTACACAAAGATTCAAAAGAATTGGTTAAATGGCGTGGAAATGGTATCACTTTGAAAATATTTTTTGGGGGCGTGGCCTGTAGTGCCACCTATGGGCAAATGTGGGTCATTCTTGGTTTGTGGGTTCCTGTTGGCCTATAGTATAAATGTACATAATTAGAAAATATTTGACCAGAAAATGGGACTTTTGAGAATTACCTGTAGCGCCCCCTAGGGGCGAATGTTGGCCATTCTTGGTTTGTTGGTTCCTGTTGGCATGTAGTGTCAGTGTACCAAATTAGAACCTTTTTGACCAGAAAATGGGAATTTCGGCATCTCCTGTAGCGCCCCCTAGGGGTGAATGTTGGCCATTCTTGGTTTGAGGGTTCCTGTTGACCTGTAGTATCAATGTACCAAATTAGAACATTTTTGACCATAAAATGGGAATTTCGGCGTGGCCTCTAGTGCCCCCTAGGGGCAAATGTTGGCCATTCTTTGTTTGTGGGTTCCTGTTGGCCAATAGTATCAATGTACCATATTAGAAAATTTTTGACAAGAAAACGAAATTTTGGGAGTGGCCTGTAGCGCCCCCAAAGGGCGAATGTGGGCCATACTTGGTTTGTGGGTTCCTGTTGGCCTGTAGTATCAATATACCAAATTATAACTTTTTTGACCAGAAAATGGGAATTTCGTCTTGGCCTCTAGCACCACCTAGTGGTGAATATCGGTCATTCTTGGTTTGTGGATTCCTGTTGGACTGTACTATTAATGTACCAAATTAGAACATTTTTGACCAGAAAATGGGAATTTCGGTGTGGCCTCTAGTGCCCCCTAGAGACAAATGTTGGCCATTCTTGGTTTGTGGGTTCCTGTTGGCCTGTAGTATCAAAGTACCAAATTAGAAAATGTTTGACCAGAAAACGGGAATTTTGGCATGGCCATTCTTTGCACAGTACTTCAGAGTGATGTCATCTTGAAGCATGTTAGGTTTGAAAAACCATCAGTCAAAATTACATTTGATTTATTGACACGTATATATTGTTAAAATTTGGACATTTACATAAACACGCCCCTTTCAGCCATTTTGTATCAGTATTCATTTTTCCTAAGTAACGCTTTCAAAGACTGTCAATTCTACACATGTGTACCAAATTTCAAGTCAATTGGAGCTACGGTTCAGGAGAAGAAGAGTTTTGTAGGTTTTCGCAAATTTTCAACGCACGGAAAAATCCATCATGGCGGAAGTTATGGGTTCTTGAGGCTTTTTGTTCCCCATGAGGAATGAGGCATGTACACCAAGTTTCAGAAGATTTGGACAAATGGCGGAAATGGTATCACTTTGAATTTTGTTTTTTGGGCGTGGCCTGTAGCGCCACCTATGGGCTGAATGTTGACCATTCTTGGTTTGGGGGTACCCGTTGGCATGGACTATCAATGTGCCAATTTAGAAAACTTTTGACCAGTGACTTTTTGAGCTATTGGGGCTCAAGGAGAATAATAATAATAAATATAGCTGCAAGCAGCAATGCGGATTCCTCCTCAAAATGGCAAATCATTTAAAATTGATCAGTAGATGGTTGGGGATAAACCCTCCCAATTAAGGAATTCAAAAAACATGTCTTCGCCTGATTCCTAAACAAAACATTTTCAATGTACAGGAAAATCCATACCGACCTTATGGATCCTTGAGGCTTTTTTGTTCCCAATGAGAAATGCGGCATGTACACCAAGTTTCAGAAGAATTGGACAAATGGGGTGGATATTATATCATTTTGAAAAAAAATTTGGGGCGTGGCCTGTAGCGCCACCTATGGGCAAATGTTGGTCATTCTTGGTTTGTGGGTTCCTGTTGGCCTGTAGTATAAATGTACAAAATTAGAAAATATTTGACCAGAAAATGGGAATTTTGGAGTGGCTCTGTAGCTCCCTAGGGGCTTAATGTGGGCCTTTCTTGGTTTGTGGGTTCCTGTCGGCCTGTAGAATCAATACACCAAATTAGAAAATGTTTGACCAGAAAATGGGATTTTTGGAATTACCTGTAGCTCTCTAATGGCTTAATGTTGGCCATTCGTGGTTTGTGGGTTCCTGTTGGCATGTAGTATCAGTGTACCAAATTAGAACATTTTTGACCAGAAAATGGGAATTTTGGCATGGCCTGTAGTGCCTCTAGGGGTGAATGTTGTCCATTCTTGGTTTGTGGGTTCCTGTCTGCCTGTAGTATCAATGTACCAAATTAAAAAAAATTTGACCAGAAAACGGAATTTTGGCGTGGCCTTTAGCTCCTCTAGTGGCTTAATGTCGGCCATTCTTGGTTTGTGGGTTCCTGTTGGCCTGTAGTACCATTGTACCAAATTAGAACATTTTAGACCAGAAAATGGGAATTTCGACATGGCCTGTAGCTCCCTAGGGGCTTAATGTCGGCCATTCTTTACGCAGTACTTCAGAGTGATGTCATCTTGAAGCATGTTAGGTTTGAAAACCATCAGTCAAAATTACATTTGATTTATTGACAGGTATATATTGTTAAAATTTGGACATTTACATAAACACTCCTTTCAGACATTTTGTATCACATTCATTTTTCCTAAGTAATGTTTTCAAGGATGTCCATTCTACAAATGTGTACCAAATTTCAAGTCAATTGGAGCTACGGTTCAGGAGAAGAAGAGTATTTTTAGGTTTTCGCAAATTTTCAACGTACGGGAAAATCCATCATGGTGAAAGTTATGGGTCCTTAAGGCTTTTTGTTCCCCATGAGGAATGAGGCATGTACACCAAGTTTCAGAAGATTTAGACAAATGGCATGGAAATTGTATCACTTTGAATGAAAAATCACTTTGAAAATCTCTACTTTCACTTTCACTTCTCTCTTAAGATTTTTTTCTGTTTTTTTGTGTGATTTACATAAGCATATCACAAGCAATTTTATTTGAAAGACTATCTAGGCACATAATAACACTGTATAGCTGTGACTGTTTATAACTATTTCAAAATGTAGCCTACAAGCTCACACTTTAAATGGTCAGTGCTTTGATTTTTAAATCATTAAAATAGCAACAGATCCAGTGAAAAAATGGAGTGATTGTGTTTACATGCCATTCAAAAACGTGGCATTTTACAAGGTAAGAGAGAAATAAAAAACTTAAAATAATACCATTTGTACTTCTCAATTACTTGGGAATGTCTATGTTCAGGACCTAAGGCTAAATTGTTACTGTCTCTTTAAGAGGCTTTTATCGCGATGATACGATACTTAAGGCACAGTTCAGTTTAATCTTTTGAGAACTGAGAAGTATCATTATTTTCGTTTTGTGCCATGCTTGTTGCATTTGTATTCATTGTGAGATGATAAAATACAGACTCATGGAATGGTTGATTTTGTTCACTTGAATTTTGTGACGTGTTTCAGAAAAATAATCGCTAAGACAGAGACTGAGCACCCTGTTTATTTATTTTACAAAAGCACAAGGTTTTGTTGTTATTGTAAGTGTACACAAATAAAAGTACACATTTCATAGTTCAGTAATGATGTCTTGCATGTTTCTGTATGGGCAAAAATGACGCAGTATTTTGTTTAAGTTGTTTCCGCTGTTTCGAGAGAAAAATATAGCAGGACGCCATCTGGAATAATGCCAGAATAAAATATAATTATTCCAGATTTCTTTCTCAACTGTTTGTTCACTTGAGACATAACAGACTCCTCAATATATCATGTATTTTGACACTCTGTTGTATGAAATTGTCCGCTCAGACGCAAGCAGCAGCTAAAGACATCGGAGTGCGTGAGTTAGACGCCGACGCTGCTCGCTGTGTCACACAAACAGCTCGCAAAACATGTATTTGAGTTGTTTTGACATTTGTTGAGTTGAATAGTGTAAAATCGCTTGAATGTTCAAACAGGCAAACATTGTATACAACCGACAAACCTTCATGATGATGCGAAGCAAAATGATCTCGCCATGGGTTTAGCGTGTTGTCAGAGACAATTAAACAACATCATTCTCGGAAGTTTTGATACGCTAGGATTGATCAGCCCATCCCTACTTTCTTTAGACATATGTTTCATGTTTGTGTAAGTTTTTGTGACGTGTTTCAGAAAGATATTCGCTTAGACAAAGAGCACACGGTTTATTTTCTTTATTTTACAACAAATAAAAGTACAACTTTCATAGTTTGTGACGATGTATTAAATGTATCTGTATGTGCAAAAATAACGCAGTATTTTGTTTAAGCTGTTAACGCTGTTTCGAGAGAAAAATCTTAACAGGACACCACAGCTGCATCCGTGTTGTTCACAATAATTCATAATTAAATATATTGATACCCAATTTCTTTATCAACTGTTTGTTCACTTGATACATAACAGACACCCCAATATATCATGTATTTTGGTGTATGAAATTGTCCGCTCAAACGCATGAAGCTGTGAAAGCTTAACTCTCATCGGCGCAGCGAAGCTAGTCGCGACGCTGCTCGCCGCTGTGTCACACAAACTGCTCGAAAACATTTATTTGAGTTGTTTTGCCTTTGTTGAGTTGAATAGTGTAAAATCGCTTGAATGTTCAAGCAGGCAACCATTGTACACAACCAACAAACCTTCGTGGAAGATGCGAAGCAAAAATGATCTCGCCGAGGATTGGCGTGTTGTCAGAGACAATTAAACAACATCATACTCGGAAGTTTTGATACGCTAACGCTGTCTCGATAGAGAAAAATCTAACAGGACATCACAGCTGCATCACTAGACCCCTTCAATAATTCATAATTCAATATATTGATACCCGATTTCTTTATCAACTGTTTGTTCACTTGAGATATAGCAGACACCCCAATATATCATGTATTTTGGTGTATGAAATTGTCCGTTGAAACGCGAAGAAGGGAAAGCTTAACTCTCATCGGCGCATGAACGCTAGACGCGACGCTGCTCGCCGCTGTGTCACACAAACTGCTCGAAAACATTTATTTGAGTTGTTTTGCCTTTGTTGAGTTGAATAGTGTAAAATCGCTTGAATGTTCAAACTGGAAAGCATTAAGACACACAATTGATTTGACATACCTCCATGCAGACGCAAAATGTCTTCTGTAGTCTAAGTCTGAGCTCCACCCACTAGGAGACCTAAATGCTTCATTAGAGAGATTGCTACAGAAGAGCTGCATGTGGTAGACAGAGTTACTCCAGTAGAGGGAGCCTCTTTGCTCAGCCAATGTAAGTGAATGGGATTTTACATGTGGACCATATTTGTCCAGTAGAGGGAGCACTTTTGCTCAGCCATTGTAAATCAATGGGATTTTAAAAATTTTTGATCATCTTTTGTGTGTACATTTACATAAACACGCCCATTTCAGCCATTTTGTATTGTATTCATTTTTGCTAAGTAACGCTTGGAAAGACATACATACTACACACGTGTGCCAAATTCCAAGTCAATTGGAGCTGAGGTTCAGGAGAAGAAGAGTTTTGTAGGTTTTCCAAAATTTTCACTGTACAGGAAAATCCATAATGGCAGAAGTATGGGTCCTTGAGGCTTTTTTGTTCCCCATGAGAAATGAGGCATGTTTACAAAGTTTCAGAAGATTTGGACAAATGGGGTGGAAATTATATCACTTTGAATTTTTGTTTTTGGGCGTGGCCTGTAGCGCCACCTATGGGCGAATGTTGACCATTCTTGGTTTGGGGGTACCCGTTGGCATGGAGTATCAATGTGCCAATTTAGAAAATTTTTGACCAGTGACTTTTTGAGCTATTGGGGCTCAAGGAGAATAATAATAATAATAATAATAATAATATAAATATAGCTGCAAGCAGCAATGCGGATTCCTCCTCAAAATGGCAAATCATTTAAAATTGATCAGTAGATGGTTGGGGATAAACCCTCCCAATTAAGGAATTCAAAAACATGTCTTTGTCTGAATCCTAAACTAAACATTTTCAATGTACAGGAAAATCCATACCGACCTTATGGATCCTTGAGGCTTTTTTGTTCCCAATGAGAAATGAGGCATGTACACCAAGTTTCAGAAGAATTGGACAAATGGCGTGGAAATGGTATCACTTTGAAAATATTTTTTGGGGCGTGGCCTGTAGCACCACCTATGGTCAAATGTGGGCCATTCTTGGTTTGTGGGTTCCTGTTGGCCTGTAGTATCAATGTACAAAATTAGAAAATATTTGACCAGAAAATGGGAATTTTGGAGTGGCCTGTAGCTCCCTAGGGGCTTAATGTGGGCCATTCTTGGTTTGTGGGTTCCTTTTGGCCTGTAGAATCAATGTACCAAATTAGAAAATGTTTGACCAGAAAATGGGACTTTTGGGAATTACCTGTAGCTCCCTAATGGCTTAATGTTGGCCATTCTTGGTTTGTGGGTTCCTGTTGGCCTGTAGTACCATTGTACCAAATTAGAACATTTTAGACCAGAAAATGGGAATTTCGGCATGGCCTGTAGCTCCCTAGGGGTGAATGTTGGCCATTCTTGGTTTGTGGGTTCCTGTTGGCCTGTAGTATCAATGTACCAAATTAGAACATTTTTGACCAGAAAACGGGAATTTTGGCGTGGCCTTTAGCTCCCTAGTGGCTTAATGTCGGCCATTCTTGGTTTGTGGGTTCCTGTTGGCCTGTAGTACCATTGTACCAAATTAGAACATTTTAGACCAGAAAATGGGAATTTCGGCATGGCCTGTAGCTCTCTAGGGCTTAATGTTGGCCATTCTTTATGCAGTACTTCAGAGTGATGTCATCTTGAAGCATGTTAGGTTTGAAAACCATCAGTCAAAATTACATTTGATTTATTGACACGTATATATTGTTAAAATTTGGACATTTACATAAACACTCCTTTCAGCCATTTTGTATCGTGATTCATTTTTCCTAAGTAACGCTTTCAAAGACTGTCAATTCTACACATGTGTACCAAATTTCAAGTCAATTGGAGCTACGGTTCAGGAGAAGAAGAGTTTTGTAGGTTTTCGAAATTTTCAACGTACGGGAAAATCCATCATGGCGAAGTTATGGGTTCTTGAGGCTTTTTGTTCCCCATGAGAAATGAGGCATGTACACCAAGTTTCAGGAGATTTGGACAAATGGCTGGAAATGGTATCACTTTGAAATTTTGTTTTTTGGGCGTGGCCTGTAGCGCCACCTATGGGCGAATGTTGACCATTCTTGGTTTGGGGGTACCCGCTGGCATGGAGTATCAATGTGCCAATTTAGAAAACTTTTGACCAGTGACTTTTGAGCTATTTGGGCTCAAGGAGAAGAATAATAATAATAATAATAAATATAGCTGCAAGCAGCAATGCGGATTCCTCCTCAAAATGGCAAATCATTTAAAATTGATCAGTAGATGGTTGGGGATAAACCCTCCCAATTAAGGAATTCAAAAACATGTCTTTGTCTGAATCCTAAACTAAACATTTTCAATGTACAGGAAAATCCATACCGACCTTATGGATCCTTGAGGCTTTTTTGTTCCCAATGAGAAATGAGGCATGTACACCAAGTTTCAGAAGAATTGGACAAATGGCGTGGAAATGGTATCACTTTGAAAATATTTTTTGGGGCGTGGCCTGTAGCACTACCTATGGTCGAATGTGGGCCATTCTTGGTTTGTGGGTTCCTGTTGGCCTGTAGTATCAATGTACAAAATTAGAAAATATTTGACCAGAAAATGGGAATTTTGGAGTGGCCTGTAGCCTCTCTAGGGGCTTAATGTGGGCCATTCTTGGTTTGTGGGTTCCTGTTGGCCTGTAGAATCAATGTACCAAATTAGAAAATGTTTGACCAGAAAATGGGACTTTTGGGAATTACCTGTAGTGCTCCCTAATGGCTTAATGTTGGCCATTCTTGGTTTGTGGGTTCCTGTTGGCCTGTAGTACCATTGTACCAAATTAGAACATTTTAGACCAGAAAATGGGAATTTCGGCATGGCCTGTAGCTCCCTAGGGGTGAATGTTGGCCATTCTTGGTTTGTGGGTTCCTGTTGGCCTGTAGTATCAATGTACCAAATTAGAACATTTTTGACCAGAAAACGGAATTTTGGCGTGGCCTTTAGCTCCCTAGTGGCTTAATGTCGGCCATTCTTGGTTTGTGGGTTCCTGTTGGCCTGTAGTACCATTGTACCAAATTAGAACATTTTAGACCAGAAAATGGGAATTTCGGCATGGCCTGTAGCTTCCTAGGGGCTTAATGTTGGCCATTCTTTATGCAGTACTTCAGAGTGATGTCATCTTGAAGCATGTTAGGTTTGAAAACCATCAGTCAAAATTACATTTGATTTATTGACACGTATATATTGTTAAAATTTGGACATTTACATAAACACGCTCTTTCAGCCATTTTGTATCGTGATTCATTTTTCCTAAGTAACGCTTTCAAAGACTTCAATTCTACACATGTGTACCAAATTTCAAGTCAATTGGAGCTACGGTTCAGGAGAAGAAGAGTTTTGTAGGTTTTCGCAAATTTTCAACGCACGGAAAATCCATCATGGCGAAGTTATGGGTTCTTGAGGCTTTTTGTTCCCCATGAGAAATGAGGCATGTACACCAAGTTTCAGAAGATTTGGACAAATGGCGGAAATGGTATCACTTTGAAAATATTTTTTTGGGCGTGGCCTGTAGCGCCACCTATGGGCGAATGTTGACCATTCTTGGTTTGGGGGTACCCGTTGGCATGGACTATCAATGTGCCAATTTAGAAAACTTTTGACCAGTGACTTTTTGAGCTATTTGGGCTCAAGGAGAAGTAATAATAATAATAATAATAATAATATAAATATAGCTGCAAGCAGCAATGCGGATTCCTCCTCAAAATGGCAAATCATTTAAAATTGATCAGTAGATGGTTGGGGATAAACCCTCCCAATTAAGGAATTCAAAAAACATGTCTTTGTCTGAATCCTAAACTAAACATTTTCAATGTACAGGAAAATCCATACCGACCTTATGGATCCTTGAGGCTTTTTGTTCCCAATGAGAAATGAGGCATGTACACCAAGTTTCAGAAGAATTGGACAAATGGCGTGGAAATGGTATCACTTTGAAAATATTTTTTGGGGCGTGGCCTGTAGCACCACCTATGGTCAAATGTGGGCCATTCTTGGTTTGTGGGTTCCTGTTGGCCTGTAGTATCAATGTACAAAATTAGAAAATATTTGACCAGAAAATGGGAATTTTGGAGTGGCCTGTAGCGCCTCTAGGGGCTTAATGTGGGCCATTCTTGGTTTGTGGGTTCCTGTTGGCCTGTAGAATCAATGTACCAAATTAGAAAATGTTTGACCAGAAAATGGGACTTTTGGGAATTACCTGTAGCGCTCCTAATGGCTTAATGTTGGCCATTCTTGGTTTGTGGGTTCCTGTTGGCCTGTAGTACCATTGTACCAAATTAGAACATTTTAGACCAGAAAATGGGAATTTCGGCATGGCCTGTAGCTCCCTAGGGGTGAATGTTGGCCATTCTTGGTTTGTGGGTTCCTGTTGGCCTGTAGTATCAATGTACCAAATTAGAACATTTTTGACCAGAAAACGGGAATTTTGGCGTGGCCTTTAGCTCCCTAGTGGCTTAATGTCGGCCATTCTTGGTTTGTGGGTTCCTGTTGGCCTGTAGTACCATTGTACCAAATTAGAACATTTTAGACCAGAAAATGGGAATTTCGGCATGGCCTGTAGCTCTCCTAGGGGCTTAATGTTGGCCATTCTTTAAGCAGTACTTCAGAGTGATGTCATCTTGAAGCATGTTAGGTTTGAAAACCATCAGTCAAAATTACATTTGATTTATTGACACGTATATATTGTTAAAATTTGGACATTTACATAAACACGCTCTTTCAGCCATTTTGTATCAGTATTCATTTTTCCTAAGTAACGCTTTCAAGGACTGTCCATTCTACACATGTGTACCAAATTTCAAGTCAATTGGAGCTACGGTTCAGGAGAAGAAGAGTTTTGTAGGTTTTCGCAAATTTTCAACGCACGGAAAAATCCATCATGGCGGAAGTTATGGGTTCTTGAGGCTTTTTGTTCCCCATGAGAAATGAGGCATGTACACCAAGTTTCAGAAGATTTGGACAAATGGCGGAAATGGTATCACTTTGAATTTTGTTTTTTGGGCGTGGCCTGTAGCGCCACCTATGGGCTGAATGTGGACCATTCTTGGTTTGGGGGTACCCATGGCATGGAGTATCAATGTGCCAATTTAGAAAACTTTTGACCAGTGACTTTTGAGCTATTTGGGCTCAAGGAGAAGAATAATAATAATAATAATAAATATAGCTGCAAAGCAGCAATGCGGATTCCTCCTCAAAATGGCAAATCATTTAAAATTGATCAGTAGATGGTTGGGGATAAACCCTCCCAATTAAGGAATTCAAAAAACATGTCTTTGTCTGAATCCTAAACTAAACATTTTCAATGTACAGGAAAATCCATACCGACCTTATGGATCCTTGAGGCTTTTTGTTCCCAATGAGAAATGAGGCATGTACACCAAGTTTCAGAAGAATTGGACAAATGGCGTGGAAATGGTATCACTTTGAAAATATTTTTTGGGGCGTGGCCTGTAGCACCACCTATGGTCAAATGTGGGCCATTCTTGGTTTGTGGGTTCCTGTTGGCCTGTAGTATCAATGTACAAAATTAGAAAATATTTGACCAGAAAATGGGAATTTTGGAGTGGCCTGTAGCGCCTCTAGGGGCTTAATGTGGGCCATTCTTGGTTTGTGGGTTCCTGTTGGCCTGTAGAATCAATGTACCAAATTAGAAAATGTTTGACCAGAAAATGGGACTTTTGGGAATTACCTGTAGCTCTCCTAATGGCTTAATGTTGGCCATTCTTGGTTTGTGGGTTCCTGTTGGCCTGTAGTACCATTGTACCAAATTAGAACATTTTAGACCAGAAAATGGGAATTTCGGCATGGCCTGTAGCTCTCTAGGGTGAATGTTGGCCATTCTTGGTTTGTGGGTTCCTGTTGGCCTGTAGTATCAATGTACCAAATTAGAACATTTTTGACCAGAAAACGGAATTTTGGCGTGGCCTTTAGCTCTCTAGTGGCTTAATGTCGGCCATTCTTGGTTTGTGGGTTCCTGTTGGCCTGTAGTACCATTGTACCAAATTAGAACATTTTAGACCAGAAAATGGGAATTTCGGCATGGCCTGTAGCTCCCTAGGGGCTTAATGTTGGCCATTCTTTAGCAGTACTTCAGAGTGATGTCATCTTGAAGCATGTTAGGTTTGAAAACCATCAGTCAAAATTACATTTGATTTATTGACACGTATATATTGTTAAAATTTGGACATTTACATAAACACGCTCTTTCAGCCATTTTGTATCGTATTCATTTTTCCTAAGTAACGCTTTCAAAGACTGTCCATTCTACACATGTGTACCAAATTTCAAGTCAATTGGAGCTACGGTTCAGGAGAAGAAGAGTTTTGTAGGTTTTCGCAAATTTTCAACGCACGGAAAAATCCATCATGGCGGAAGTTATGGGTTCTTGAGGCTTTTTTGTTCCCCATGAGAAATGAGGCATGTACACCAAGTTTCAGAAGATTTGGACAAATGGCTGGAAATTGTATCACTTTGAATTTTGTTTTTTGGGCGTGGCCTGTAGCGCCACCTATGGGCGAATGTTGACCATTCTTGGTTTGGGGGTACCACTGGCATGGACTATCAATGTGCCAATTTAGAAAACTTTTGACCAGTGACTTTTGAGCTATTTGGGCTCAAGGAGAAGAATAATAATAATAATAATAATAAATATAGCTGCAAGCAGCAATGCGGATTCCTCCTCAAAATGGCAAATCATTTAAAATTGATCAGTAGAGGGTTGGGGTTAAACCTCTCAATGGATGAATCCAAAAACATGTATTTCTGTCTGAATCCTAAACTAAACATTTTCAATGTACAGGAAAATCCATACCGACCTTATGGATCCTTGAGGCTTTTTTGTTCCCAATGAGAAATGAGGCATGTACACCAAGTTTCAGAAGAATTGGACAAATGGCGTGGAAATGGTATCACTTTGAAAATATTTTTTGGGGCGTGGCCTGTAGCACCACCTATGGTCAAATGTGGGCCATTCTTGGTTTGTGGGTTCCTGTTGGCCTGTAGTATCAATGTACATAATTAGAAAATATTTGACCAGAAAATGGGACTTTTGGGAATTACCTGTAGGCTCCCTAGGGGTGAATGTTGGCCATTCTTGGTTTGAGGGTTCCTGTTGACCTGTAGTATCAATGTACCAAATTAGAACATTTTTGACCATAAAATGGGAATTTCGGAGTGGCCTCTAGTGCTCCCTAGGGGCTTAATGTTGGCCATTCTTTGTTTGTGGGTTCCTGTTGGCCAGTAGTATCAATGTACCAAATTAGAAAATTTTTGACCAGAAAATGGAATTTTGGGAGTGGCCTGTAGCTCTCTAATGGCTTAATGTGGGCCATTCTTGGTTTGTGGGTTCCTGTTGGCCTGTAGTATCAATGTACCAAATTATAACATTTTTGACCAGAAAATGGGAATTTCGGCTTGGCCTCTAGCGCCACCTAGTGGTGAATGTCGGTCATTCTTGGTTTGTGGATTCCTGTTGGCCTGTACTATTAATGTACCAAATTAGAACATTTTAGACCAGAAAATGGGAATTTCGGCATGGCCTGTAGCTCCCTAGGGGTGAATGTTGGCCATTCTTGGTTTGTGGGTTCCTGTTGGCCTGTAGTATCAATGTACCAAATTAGAACATTTTTGACCAGAAAACGGAATTTTGGCGTGGCCTTTAGCTCCCTAGTGGCTTAATGTCGGCCATTCTTGGTTTGTGGGTTCCTGTTGGCCTGTAGTACCATTGTACCAAATTAGAACATTTTAGACCAGAAAATGGGAATTTCGGCATGGCCTGTAGCGCTCCTAGGGCTTAATGTTGGCCATTCTTTATGCAGTACTTCAGAGTGATGTCATCTTGAAGCATGTTAGGTTTGAAAACCATCAGTCAAAATTACATTTGATTTATTGACACGATATATTGTTAAAATTTGGACATTTACATAAACACGCTCTTTCAGCCATTTTGTATCAGTATTCATTTTTCCTAAGTAACGCTTTCAAGGACTGTCCATTCTACACATGTGTACCAAATTTCAAGTCAATTGAGCTACGGTTCAGGAGAAGAAGAGTTTTGTAGGTTTTCGCAAATTTTCAACGCACGGGAAAATCCATCATGGCGAAGTTATGGGTTCTTGAGGCTTTTTGTTCCCCATGAGGAATGAGGCATGTACACCAAATTTCAGAAGATTTGGACAAATGGCGGAAATTGTATCACTTTGAATTTTGTTTTTTGGGCGTGGCCTGTAGCGCCACCTATGGGCTAATGTGGACCATTCTTGGTTTGGGGGTACCGCTGGCATGGAGTATCAATGTGCCAATTTAGAAAACTTTTGACCAGTGACTTTTGAGCTATTGGGGCTCAAGGAGAAGAATAATAATAATAATAATAATAAATATAGCTGCAAAGCAGCAATGCGGATTCCTCCTCAAAATGGCAAATCATTTCAAATTGATCAGTAGAGGGTTGGGGTTAAACCTCCCAATGGATGAATCCAAAAACATGTACTTCTGTCTGAATCCTAAACTAAACATTTTCAGTGTACAGGAAAATCCATACATGACCTTATGGATCCTTGAGGCTTTTTGTTCCCAATGAGAAATGAGGCATGTACACCAAGTTTCAGAAGAATTGGACAAATGGCGTGGAAATGGTATCACTTTGAAAATATTTTTTGGGGCGTGGCCTGTAGCACCACCTATGGTCAAATGTGGGCCATTCTTGGTTTGTGGGTTCCTGTTGGCCTGTAGTATCAATGTACAAAATTAGAAAATATTTGACCAGAAAATGGGAATTTTGGAGTGGCTCTGTAGCTGCTCCCTAGGGGCTTGAATGTTGGGCCATTCTTGGTTTGTGGGTTCCTGTTGGCCTGTAGAATCAATGTACCAAATTAGAAAATGTTTGACCAGAAAATGGAATTTTGGGAATTACCTGTAGCTCTCTAATGGCTTAATGTTGGCCATTCTTGGTTTGTGGGTTCCTGTTGGCCTGTAGTATCAATGTACCAAATTAGAACATTTTTGACCAGAAAATGGGAATTTCGGCATGGCCTGTAGCTCTCTAGGGGTGAATGTTGGCCATTCTTGGTTTGTGGGTTCCTGTTGGCCTGTAGTATCAATGTACCAAATTAGAACATTTTTGACCAGAAAACGGGAATTTTGGCGTGGCCTTTAGCTCCCTAGTGGCTTAATGTCGGCCATTCTTGGTTTGTGGGTTCCTGTTGGCCTGTAGTACCATTGTACCAAATTAGAACATTTTAGACCAGAAAATGGGAATTTCGGCATGGCCTGTAGCGTCCCTAGGGGCTTAATGTTGGCCATTCTTTATGCAGTACTTCAGAGTGATGTCATCTTGAAGCATGTTAGGTTTGAAAACCATCAGTCAAAATTACATTTGATTTATTGACACGTATATATTGTTAAAATTTGGACATTTACATAAACACGCCTTTCAGCCATTTTGTATCGTGATTCATTTTTCCTAAGTAACGCTTTCAAGGATGTCCATTCTACACATGTGTACCAAATTTCAAGTCAATTGGAGCTACGGTTCAGGAGAAGAAGAGTTTTGTAGGTTTTCGCAAATTTTCAACGCACGGAAAATCCATCATGGCGGAAGTTATGGGTTCTTGAGGCTTTTTGTTCCCCATGAGGAATGAGGCATGTACACCAAGTTTCAGAAGATTTGGACAAATGGCATGGAAATTGTATCACTTTGAATTTTGTTTTTTGGGCGTGGCCTGTAGCGCCACCTATGGGCTGAATGTGGGCCATTCTTGGTTTGGGGGTACCGCTGGCATGGAGTATCAATGTGCCAATTTAGAAAATTTTTGACCAGTGACTTTTTGAGCTATTGGGGCTCAAGGAGAAGAAGAATAATAATAATAAATATAGCTGCAAAGCAGCAATGCGGATTCCTCCTCAAAATGGCAAATCATTTCAAATTGATCAGTAGAGGGTTGGGGTTAAACCCTCTCAATGGATGAATCCAAAAACATGTATTTCTGTCTGAATCCTAAACTAAACATTTTCAGTCTACAGGAAAATCCATACATACCTTATGGATCCTTGAGGCTTTTTGTTCCCAATGAGAAATGAGGCATGTACACCAAGATTCAAAAGAATTGGTTAAATGGCATGGAAATGGTATCACTTTGAAAATATTTTTTGGGGCGTGGCCTGTAGCGCCACCTATGGGCAAATGTGGGTCATTCTTGGTTTGTGGGTTCCTGTTGGCCTGTAGTATCAATGTACATAATTAGAAAATATTTGACCAGAAAATGGGACTTTTGGGAATTACCTGTAGCTCCCTAGGGGTGAATGTTGGCCATTCTTGGTTTGAGGGTTCCTGTTGACCTGTAGTATCAATGTACCAAATTAGAACATTTTGACCATAAAATGGGAATTTCAAGTGGCCTCTAGTGCTCCCTAGGGCTTAATGTTGGCCATTCTTTGTTTGTGGGTTCCTGTTGGCCAGTAGTATCAATGTACCATATTAGAAAATTTTTGACCAGAAAACGAAATTTTGGGAGTGGCCTGTAGCTCTCTAATGGCTTAATGTGGGCCATACTTGGTTTGTGGGTTCCTGTTGGCCTGTAGTATCAATGTACCAAATTATAACTTTTTTGACCAGAAAATGGGAATTTCGGCTTGGCCTCTAGCTCACCTAGTGGTGAATGTCGGTCATTCTTGGTTTGTGGATTCCTTTTGGCCTGTACTATTAATGTACCAAATTAGAACATTTTTGACCAGAAAATGGGAATTTCGGCATGGCCTGTAGTGCTCCCTAGGGCTTAATGTTGGCCATTCTTGGTTTGAGGGTTCCTGTTGACCTGCAGTATCAATGTACCAAATTAGAACGCTTTTGACCAGAAAACGAAATTTTGGAGTAGCCTGTAGCTCCCTAAGGGCTTAATGTGGGCCACACTTGGTATGTGGGTTCCTGTTGGCCTGTAGTATCAAAGTACCAAATTAGAAAATTTTTGACCAGAAAATGGGAATTTTGGCTTGTCCTGTAGTGCTCCCTAGTGGCTTAATGTCGGTCATTCTTGGTTTGTGGATTCCTGTTGGCCTGTACTATTCTTGTACCGAATTAGAACATTTTTGACCAGAAAATGGGAATTTTGGCTTGTCCTGTAGTGCCCCTAGTGGCTGATGTCGGTCATTCTTGGTTTGTGGATTCCTGTTGGCCTGTACTATTAATTTACCAAATTAGAACATTTTTGACCAGAAAATGGGAATTTTGGCATGGCCATTCTTTGCACAGTACTTCAGAGTGATGTCATCTTTAAGCATGTTAGGTTTGAAAACCATCAGTCAAAATTACATTTGATTTATTGACACGTATATATTGTTAAAATTTGGACATTTACATAAACACGCTCTTTCAGCCATTTTGTATCGTGATTCATTTTTCCTAAGTAACGCTTTCAAGGATGTCCATTCTACACATGTGTACCAAATTTCAAGTCAATTGGAGCTACGGTTCAGGAGAAGAAGAGTTTTGTAGGTTTTCGCAAATTTTCAACGCATCGGAAAATCCATCATGGCGGAAGTTATGGGTTCTTGAGGCTTTTTTGTTCCCCATGAGGAATGAGGCATGTACACCAAATTTCAGAAGATTTGGACAAATGGCGGAAATTGTATCACTTTGAATTTTGTTTTTTGGGCGTGGCCTGTAGCGCCACCTATGGGCTGAATGTGGGCCATTCTTGGTTTGGGGGTACCCATGGCATGGAGTATCAATGTGCCAATTTAGAAAATTTTTGACCAGTGACTTTTGAGCTATTGGGGCTCAAGGAGAAGAATAATAATAATAATAATAATAATAAATATAGCTGCAAGCAGCAATGCGGATTCCTCCTCAAAATGGCAAATCATTTAAAATTGATCAGTAGAGGGTTGGGGTTAAACCCTCTCAATGGATGAATCCAAAAACACGTATTTCTGTCTGAATCCTAAACTAAACATTTTCAGTGTACAGGAAAATCCATCATACCGACCTTATGGATCCTTGAGGCTTTTTTGTTCCCAATGAGAAATGAGGCATGTACACCAAGTTTCAGAAGAATTGGACAAATGGGTGGAAATGGTATCACTTTGAAAATAATTTTTGGGGCGTGGCCTGTAGCCACCTATGGGCAAATGTGGGCCATTCTTGGTTTGTGGGTTCCTGTTGGCCTGTAGTATCAATGTACAAAATTAGAAAATATTTGACCAGAAAATGGGACTTTTGGAATGGCCTGTAGCTCTCTAAGGGCTTAATGTGGGCCATTCTTGGTTTGTGGGTTCCTGTTGGCCTGTAGTATCAATGTACCAAATTAGAAAATTTTTGACCAGAAAATGGGAATTTTGGCATTGCCTGTAGCCTCTAATGGCTTAATGTTGGTCCATTCTTGGTTTGTGGGTTCCTGTTGGCCTGTAGTATCAATGTACCAAATTAGAAAATTTTTGACCAGAAAATGGGAATTTTGGCATGGCCTGTAGTGCTCCCTAGTGGCTTAATGTTGGCCATTCTTGGTTTGTGGGTTCCTGTTGGCCTGTAGTATCAATGTACCAAATTAGCATTCATTTTATGCATTGTAAAAATAAGTGAATGTTAAAGGGATATTTGATCATTTCCTCACCCTCATGCAGTCCCAGATGTGTACGACTTTCTTCTGCAGAAATTGAATGAAGATGTTTAGAAGAATATCTCAGCTCTGTTGGTCCTTTCAATGTAAGTAAATGAGAAGTGGTGAGAAACAGATCAATAATTAAGTCATTTTTACTATAAATCTCTACTTTCACTTTCACAAGCTCTTCTCTTAAGAGTTCTTTTTCTGTTTTTTTTTTTTGTGTGATTTACATAAGCATATCACCCCTCCTGAGCAGGGTGGACAATTTATAGTAAAAAAATAAAAATACTCTATACACTACATATATTGATCTTTTTCACACCCACACCTATAATATCCCTTCTGAAAGTATGGATTAAACCACTGGAGTGTTATGGGTTACTTTTTATGTTGCATTTATGTGATTTTTGTTGATGTGAGTTCTGATCACCATTCAAGTGCATTGAAAGCACCAACAGGCCTGAGAAAGAAAGAAATACACATCTGGGATAGAAAGAGGGTGAGTAAATGATGAGAGAAATATCTATTTGGGGTAAACTAATTTTATTTGAAAGACTATCTAGGCACATAATAACACTGCATAGCTGTGACTGTTTATAACTATTTCAAAATGTAAAAGCTCACACTTTAAATGGTCAGTGCTTTGATTTTTAAATCATTAAAATAGCAACAGATCCAGTGAAAAAAAATGGAGATTGAGTGATTGTTTTTACATTTTACATGCCATTCAAAAACGTGGGCATTTCGGAAGGCTAAATTGTTACTGTCTCTTTAAGAGGCTTTTATCGCGATGATACGATATTTAAGGCACAGTTCAGTTTAATCTTTTGAGAACTGTGAACGGAAGTATCATTATTTACCTTCTGTGCAGTGCTTGTTGCATCTGTATTCATTTCAGAGATTATGGGTGTGAGGTGATAAAATACAGATCTGTCGTTGAATTTTGTGACGTGTTTCAGAAAGATTATCGCTAAGACAGATGAGCACCCTGTTTATTGTCTTTATTTTACAAAAGCACAAGGTTTTGTTGTTATTGTGAATGTACACAAATAAAAGTACACATTTCATAGTTCGTAATGATGTCTCTGCATGTTTCTGTATGGGCAAAAATAACGCAGTATTTTATTTAAGTTGTTTCCGCTGTTTCGAGAGAAAAATATAGCAGGACGCCATCTGGAATAATGCCAGAATAAAATATAATTATTCCAGATTTCTTTCTCAACTGTTTGTTCACTTGAGACATAACAGACTCCTCAATATATCATGTATTTTGACACTCTGTTGTATGAAATTGTCCGCTCAGACGCTAGCAGCAGCGAAAGACACTCATCGGAGTGCGTGAGTTAGACGCGACGCTGCTCGCTGTGTCACACAAACAGCTCGCAAAACATGTATTTGAGTTGTTTTGACATTTGTTGAGTTGAATAGTGTAAAATCGCTTGAATGTTCAAACAGGCAAACATTGTATACAACCGACAAACCTTCGTGATGATGCGAGCAAAATGTATCTGGATTCGTGTTGTCAGAGCAAACAACATCATTCTCGAAGTTTGATATGTTAGGATTGATCAGCCCATCTCTACTTTTTCTAGAAACATGCTTCATGTAAGCTAAGACTTAGAGACGGCTTTAGAAAGTTATTCACAAAAGCACAAGGTTTTGTTGTTTATTGTACAGTGTATTGTAAAAGTACAACTTTCATAGTTTGTGACGATGTATTAAATGTATCTGTATGTGCAAAAATAACGCAGTATTTTGTTTAAGCTGTTAACGCTGTTTCGAGAGAGAAAATCTTAACAGGACACCACAGCCGCATCCGTGTTGGTCACTGCAATAATTCATAATTCAATATATTGATACCCGATTTCTTTATCAACTGTTTGTTCACTTGAGATATAGCAGACACCCCAATATATCATGTATTTTGGTGAATGAAATTGTCCGCTCAAACGCATGAAGCAGTGAAAGCTGAACTCTCATCGGCGCAGTGAACGCTAGACGCGACGCTGCTCGCCGCTGTGTCACACAAACTGCTCGAAAACATTTATTTGAGTTGTTTTGCCTTTGTTGAGTTGAATAGCGTAAAATCGCTTGAATGTTCAAACTGGAAAGCATTAAGACACACAATTGACTTACCTTCGTGGAAGACACAAGTAAAATGTCATTTGGCTTCTAAGTCTGGAGCTCCACCCACTAAAAAATGCTCCATTAGTGAGATTAAACAGAAGAGCTGCATGTGGTAGACAGAGTTACTCCAGTAGAGGGAGCCTCTTTGCTCAGCCAATGTAAGTGAATGGGATTTTACATGTGGACCGTATTTATCCAGTAGAGGGGGCACTTTTGCTCAGCCATTGTAAATCAATGGGATTTTTACAATTTTTGATCATCTTTTGTGTGTACATTTACATAAACACGCCCATTTCAGCCATTTTGTATTGTATTCATTTTTGCTAAGTAACGCTTGGAAAGACATACATACTACACACGTGTGCCAAATTCCAAGTCAATTGGAGCTAAGATTCAGGAGAAGAAGAGTTTTTTAGGTTTTCCAAAATTTTCACTGTACAGGAAAATCCATAATGGCAGAAGTATGGGTCCTTGAGGCTTTTTGTTCCCCATGAGAAATGAGGCATGTTTACAAAGTTTCAGAAGATTTGGACAAATGGGGTGGAAATTATATCACTTTGAAATTTTGTTTTTGGGCGTGGCCTGTAGCGCCACCTATGGGCTGAATGTTGACCATTCTTGGTTTGGGGGTACCCGCTGGCATGGAGTATCAATGTGCCAATTTAGAAAATTTTTGACCAGTGACTTTTGAGCTATTTGGGCTCAAGGAGAAGTAATAATAATAATAATAATAATAATAAATATAGCTGCAAGCAGCAATGCGGATTCCTCCTCAAAATGGCAAATCATTTAAAATTGATCAGTAGATGGTTGGGGATAAACCCTCCCAATTAAGGAATTCAAAAAACATGTCTTCGTCTGATTCCTAAACAAAACATTTTCAATGTACAGGAAAATCCATACCGACCTTATGGATCCTTGAGGCTTTTTTGTTCCCAATGAGAAATGCGGCATGTACACCAAGTTTCAGAAGAATTGGACAAATGGGGTGGATATTATATCATTTTGAAAAAAAATTTGGGGCGTGGCCTGTAGCGCCACCTATGGGCAAATGTTGGTCATTCTTGGTTTGTGGGTTCCTGTTGGCCTGTAGTATAAATGTACAAAATTAGAAAATATTTGACCAGAAAATGGGAATTTTGGAGTGAGCCTGTAGCTCCCTAGGGGCTTAATGTGGGCCTTTCTTGGTTTGTGGGTTCCTGTCGGCCTGTAGAATCAATACACCAAATTAGAAAATGTTTGACCAGAAAATGGGATTTTTGAATTACCTGTAGCGCCTCTAATGGCTTAATGTTGGCCATTCGTGGTTTGTGGGTTCCTGTTGGCATGTAGTATCAGTGTACCAAATTAGAACATTTTTGACCAGAAAATGGGAATTTTGGCATGGCCTGTAGCTCTCTAGGGGTGAATGTTGTCCATTCTTGGTTTGTGGGTTCCTGTCTGCCTGTAGTATCAATGTACCAAATTAAAAAAAATTTGACCAGAAAACGGGAATTTTGGCGTGGCCTTTAGCTCCCTAGTGGCTGAATGTCGGCCATTCTTGGTTTGTGGGTTCCTGTTGGCCTGTAGTACCATTGTACCAAATTAGAACATTTTAGACCAGAAAATGGGAATTTCGACATGGCCTGTAGCGTCCCTAGGGGCTTAATGTCGGCCATTCTTTAGCTAGTACTTCAGAGTGATGTCATCTTGAAGCATGTTAGGTTTGAAAACCATCAGTCAAAATTACATTTGATTTATTGACAGGTATATATTGTTAAAATTTGGACATTTACATAAACACGCTCTTTCAGACATTTTGTATCACATTCATTTTTCCTAAGTAATGTTTTCAAGGATGTCCATTCTACAAATGTGTACCAAATTTCAAGTCAATTGAGCTACGGTTCAGGAGAAGAAGAGTATTTTTAGGTTTTCGCAAATTTTCAACGTACGGGAAAATCCATCATGGTGAAAGTTATGGGTCCTTAAGGCTTTTTGTTCCCCATGAGGAATGAGGCATGTACACCAAGTTTCAGAAGATTTAGACAAATGGCATGGAAATTGTATCACTTTGAATGAAAAATCACTTTGAAAATCTCTACTTTCACTTTCACTTCTCTCTTAAGATTTTTTTTCTGTTTTTTTGTGTGATTTACATAAGCATATCACAAGCAATTTTATTTGAAAGACTATCTAGGCACATAATAACACTGTATAGCTGTGACTGTTTATAACTATTTCAAAATGTAGCCTACAAGCTCACACTTTAAATGGTCAGTGCTTTGATTTTTAAATCATTAAAATAGCAACAGATCCAGTGAAAAAATGGAGTGATTGTGTTTACATGCCATTCAAAAACGTGGCATTTTACAAGGTAAGAGAGAAATAAAAAAACTTAAAATAATACCATTTGTACTTCTCAATTACTTGGGAATGTCTATGTTCAGGACCTAAGGCTAAATTGTTACTGTCTCTTTAAGAGGCTTTTATCGCATGATACGATACTTAAGGCACAGTTCAGTTTAATCTTTTGAGAACTGAGAAGTATCATTATTTTCGTTTTGTGCCATGCTTGTTGCATTTGTATTCATTGTGAGATGATAAAATACAGACTGCATGGAATGGTTGATTTTGTTCACTTGAATTTTGTGACGTGTTTCAGAAAAATAATCGCTAAGACAGAGACTGAGCACCCTGTTTATTTATTTTACAAAAGCACAAGGTTTTGTTGTTATTGTAAGTGTACACAAATAAAAGTACACATTTCATAGTTCGTAATGATGTCTTGCATGTTTCTGTATGGGCAAAAATGACGCAGTATTTTGTTTAAGTTGTTTCCGCTGTTTCGAGAGAAAAATATAGCAGGACGCCATCTGGAATAATGCCAGAATAAAATATAATTATTCCAGATTTCTTTCTCAACTGTTTGTTCACTTGAGACATAACAGACTCCTCAATATATCATGTATTTTGACACTCTGTTGTATGAAATTGTCCGCTCAGACGCAAGCAGCAGCGTAAAGACATCGGAGTGCGTGAGTTAGACGCCGACGCTGCTCGCTGTGTCACACAAACAGCTCGCAAAACATGTATTTGAGTTGTTTTGACATTTGTTGAGTTGAATAGTGTAAAATCGCTTGAATGTTCAAACAGGCAAACATTGTATACAACCGACAAACCTTCATGATGATGCGAGCAAAATGATCTCGGCCATGGATACCATTTGATATTGACGATTGTTTTTAT